>NC_088792.1:244648428-245280750 GCF_011386835.1 Chrysemys picta bellii | reverse complement strand
TAGAGTTTGCAATTCTAACGAAGGGTAGAAGGGAGAACAGCAAAATAGAGACAATGGATTTCAGGAAGGCAGATTTTGGGAAGCTCAGAGAGCTGATAGGTAAGGTCCCATGGGAATCAAGACTGAGGGGAAAAACAACTGAGGAGAGTTGGCAGTTTTTCAAAGGGACACTATTAAGGGCCCAAAAGCAAGCTATTCCGCTGGTTAGGAAAGATAGAAAATGTGGCAAAAGACCACCTTGGCTTAACCATGAGATCTTGCACGATCTGAAAAATAAAAAGGAGTCATATAAAAAATGGAAACTAGGACAGATTACAAAGGAGGAATATAGGCAAACAACACAGGAATGCAGGGGCAAGATTAGAAAGGCAAAGGCCCAAAATGAGCTCAAACTAGCTACAGGAATAAAAGGAAACAAGAAGACTTTTTATCAATACATTAGAAGCAAGAGGAAGACCAAAGACAGGGTAGGCCCACTGCTTAGTGAAGAGGGAGAAACAGTAACAGGAAACTTGGAAATGGCAGAGATGCTTAATGACTTCTTTGTTTCGGTCTTCACCGAGAAGTCTGAAGCAATGCCTAACATAGTGAATGCTAATGGGAAGGGGGTAGGTTTAGCGGATAAAATAAAAAAAGAACAAGTTAAAAATCACTTAGAAAAGTTAGATGCCTGCAAGTCACCCGGGCCTGATGAAATGCATCCTAGAATACTCAAGGAGCTAATAGAGGAGGTATCTGAGCCTCTAGCTATTATCTTTGGAAAGTCATGGGAGACGGGAGAGATTCCAGAAGACTGGAAAAGGGCAAATATAGTGCCCATCTATAAAAAGGGAAATAAAAACAACCCAGGTAACTACAGACCAGTTAGTTTAACTTCTGTGCCAGGGAAGATAATGGAGCAAGTAATTAAGGAAATCATCTGCAAACACTTGGAAGGTGGTAAGGTGATAGGGAACAGCCAGCATGGATTTGTGAAGAACAAATCATGTCAAACCAATCTGATAGCTTTCTTTGATAGAATAACGAGCCTTGTGGATAAGGGTGAAGCGGTGGATGTGGTATACCTAGACTTTAGTAAGGCATTTGATACGGTCTCGCATGATATTCTTATCGATAAACTAGGCAAATACAAATTAGATGGGGCTACTATAAGGTGGGTGCATAACTGGCTGGATAACCGTACTCAGAGAGTTGTTATTAATGGTTCCCAATCCTGCTGGAAAGGCGTAACGAGTGGGGTTCCGCAGGGGTCTGTTTTGGGACCGGCTCTGTTCAATATCTTCATCAACGACTTAGATATTGGCATAGAAAGTACGCTTATTAAGTTTGCGGATGATACCAAACTGGGAGGGATTGCAACTACTTTGGAGGACAGGGTCATAATTCAAAATGATCTGGACAAATTGGAGAAATGGTCTGAGTTAAACAGGATGAAGTTTAACAAAGACAAATGCAAAGTGCTCCACTTAGGAAGGAAAAATCAATTTCACACATACAGAATGGGAAAAGACTGTCTAGGAAGGAGTACGGCAGAAAGGGATCTAGGGGTTATAGTGGACCACAAGCTAAATATGAGTCAACAGTGTGATGCTGTTGCAAAAAAAGCAAACATGATTCTGGGATGCATTAACAGGTGTGTTGTGAGCAAGACACGAGAAGTCATTCTTCCGCTCTACTCTGCTCTGGTTAGGCCTCAGCTGGAGTATTGTGTCCAGTTCTGGGCGCCGCATTTTAAAAAAGATGTGGAGAAATTGGAAAGGATCCAAAGAAGAGCAACAAGAATGATTAAAGGTCTTGAGAACATGACCTATGAAGGAAGGCTGAAAGAACTGGGTTTGTTTAGTTTGGAGAAGAGAAGACTGAGAGGGGACATGATAGCAGTTTACAGGTATCTAAAAGGGTGTCATGAGGAGGAGGGAGAGAACTTGTTCACCTTAGCCTCTTAGGATAGAACCAGAAACAATGGGTTTAAACTGCAGCAAGGGAGGTCTAGGTTGGACATTAGGAAAAAGTTCCTAACTGTCAAGGTGGTTAAACACTGGAATAAATTGCCTAGGGAGGTTGTGGAATCTCCGTCTCTGGAGATATTTAAGAGTAGGTTAGATAAATGTCTATCAGGGATGGTCTAGACAGTATTTGGTCCTGCCATGCGGGCAGGGGACTGGACTCGATGACCTCTCGAGGTCCCTTCCAGTCCTATAATCTATGATTCTATGATTTGTTAATTTTGTTGTTCTCAGCAGAGCCATATCGACTTTTGGTTGGTACTGAGTATGTTGTTGGACGCAAGAACTGTGCAATTTTAATTCAGGATGATCAGTCGATCAGTCGAAGTCATGCAGTTCTGACGGTCACCCACCCTGAAACTAACCTTGTAAGTATGCACTTTACTACATTATGGCTATATGACCTAAAACTGACCGGGTTTAGGGATACTCCCCCACCTTTAATATATGTGCTTCAATCTGAAATCAATTCCAGTTTATTCCATCAAACCTACCTTTTAGGGTGGCACTAGACTCATGCTATCTTTTTCTTGAATATTTCTATGGGCTTGTCTACACAGGGAAATTGACCAACAAAATTATAGCGCTGTAATAATATTGGTATAATTCCCCCCGTGGATACTCTTATGCCCACACGGGGAATTATACTGGTGTAATTATACCAGTAAATTTCCCCTTCTAGACAGGCCCCATAAGGTTCGGTATTGAATTGTGACTCACTTCGCTTTCTGTGTTCCAAACTTGTGTCTTTGGGTATGGTCTACACAGCAACTAGACACCTGTTGCTGGCCCATGGGGCTTGTTTCATAGCTGTGTAGACTTCCAGGCTTGGGCTGGAGCCCGAGCTCTGGGACCCTGCAAGGTGGGAACTCAAGCTAGAAGTGTACACAGCAAAGAAACAGCCCCACAGCCTGAGCCCCAAGAGCCTCAGTCAGCTGGCACAGGCCAGCCATAGGGTTTTCTTTGCTATGTAGACATACCCTTTAAGGCCACACAGGTTTAACTCCCACTGACTTCTTGAGGTAGGTGAGTCTCACTTATGTAACTGAGCAAAATTTGATGCGGTTTGTCCCACACAGAAACACTTTTCTTGTTATTTCCCGTGATTAATATAACCCTTATGTAAGTTACATACTAACATTACAATTGGGGGAGGAAGGATTGTAAAGAGTAAACCTCAATTAAGGTATTTGAATGTGAATATTCAATTACCTCTATGGTTTGTTTATTTGGTGATTATCACATATGTAAAAAGTCACCTTAGAATGGAGTTCTGTAATTTGACGCACAGTAGTGGACCCTAGCTGTAGCACAGAGGCTCATTAAAGTCAACGGGACTCTGTATGTGTGCAGGGTTCACCTGCATGCATTAAGTTGCAGAAGTAGAGCTTTAATTCTGACCCACAACAAATACTTATGAATATCTACAAACTCTAAAGGTAATAGAATAGCTATATAAATTTCTCCATCGCTTCTAGACTGGTCACAGAGAAGGCAAAAAAACGTTTCACAAAGATTTACTAAAAAGGAAATCTGTAGTGGTAGGAAATGCACCCCAACATCACTCTGAGCATTAATAGCACATCCTGATATTGATACATGGGTACAGATGCATTGGTATCGTGAGTACCATATAACAGAAGGTAGAGGTAGTGAATTATAGCAAAACAAAGTTGAATGCAAAAAATACTACTTCTCTTAAGTAGTTATGGGGAATTTTTTTCTCAATTGTTTCTCATGGAAAGCAGGTGATAAACTTTGAACTGCATAACTAACATATTTGTCCCAATATACTGTATATTTTTAGGACAGTAATAAGAGTATCTCATAATATGTGCTTTCATTTTATACATTTGCTGCTTCTTGTTCTGTAACAATATACAATATTTTTTTTAGTACCTAATAAGACTTGACAAATTTATATTCATTTTCAGAGTCAAGCTCTCTCAGTCCCTGAATTGATAATACAAGACACCTCTAAGTATGGTACCTTTGTTAATGGAGAAAAAGTTTTGAATGGTACTTCCAGAACTCTGAAGTCTGGTGATAGAGTCAATTTTGGAGTCTTTGAAAGCAAGTTCAGGTGAGAACTAGTTGGATTGATTCTGAAATGGTGAAATAAAATTGCAGCTGCCAGTTGTAATTTTTAAAAATAGTACCACAGGGTGTACTTAAGGAGGTAAAAGAATAAAGAAAATAGTGATAAATTTCTATAAAGAAGGAAAATAAAGTGATATATATGTTCAGGCCACATTCTTGTAGAAGGTTCTTCCTGTGAATTGACATTGAAACCTTTTGTGGTAAAAGATTAGCCCATAAGTGACTCTGCATCATAAGCATTAAGTGTCCTAAAATTAGCCCAAACAAAGAATAAAAACCCTATTTAATAAAACTGTTCCTAAAACATCCATGAACATTTACAAGAGGAATAAAGTTTGGGGGGTGAGATGAAGTTTGGCAGAGTCTCCTTCCACTGTTAGTGATGTGGAGAGAAAGGAACTGACTCTTACACAGCCTTGGATTTAAGCGGTAAGGCAAGGCAGTGCTTTTCCTCATAAATATACAGTGGTACTCAAGGAAGAAATAAAGTAACTGAGAATGGTAACTTTTTTTTTTAATGACTGTTAAATCAGTGTTAAAGGAGGTTGGAAGCTGGCTTCGTCTCTTAAATCGGACTCCTACCGGACTTAGTGCTACCAGTGTCATTAGTTTGTAGCAAAACAGCACTCTTCAGTTCTTATAACAATAAGCTATTTTACTAAATCGTATTTAGCAAATATATTTGAAACATGTTTCAGAAACTAATGTCCTAGAACCATATACAATCATGACTTTAGCACCAAAAAGTTGAACAATTTTAAGCCAAAGAACCATGTACAATACAGTCTTGGAAGATAGAATCGTAGGACTAGAAGGGACCTCGAGAGGTCATCTAGTCCAGTCCCCTGCACTCAAGGCAGAACTATGTAATAACTAGGCCATCCCTGACCTGCTATTAAAAATCTCCAATGATGGAAATTCCACAACCTCACAAGGCAATTTATTCCAGTACTTAACCACCTGACAGGAAGTTTTTCCTAATGTCCAACCTAAACCTCCCTTGCTGCAATTTAAGCCCATTACTTGTTCTATCTTCAGAGGTTAAGGAGAATAATTTTTAAGAAAATAACTTATTACTGCAGAGTAAGCATAAGTTAGTAGCAATAATCAACACCTCAGTATTCAAAATATAAAACTTTCAAGAGGTGTCTTAGCACAGAGGTTCCCAAACACTTTTTGCTGTGACCCTCAAGGGAGTCACATAACATCCTTGCCAACTCCCATTCGTCTGAGGCAGCAGGTGACTCAGGAAAGGTGACTCATGCACAAGGTGGCAGTAGGACTCGTCTGGCTCCATCTTTGGAGGAATCCAGGGCAGCATGGTGTTAGAGTCCCCGGGCGATGTTCTGGAACTGCTCCCCACAAAGCCAGTCAGGACTTTGGGGAACTTCCTCTCCCTCAGAGCAGACTGTCTTCAGGGCAAGAAGCTCACACGGCTTCACCTCCTGGGTCTGACCTTGGAGCATTCAGCATATGCCCCTCCGTGCGCTTCCCACAGCGAGTCCGCCCAGGTGGGGTCCTGAGGAAGCCAAAGGGTCCTGCACACAGCCCCAACTTCGCAGTCAGACGTGACTCTCAGCCAGCCAGTAAAACAGAGGTTTGTTAGATGACAGGAACACGGTCTAAAACAGAGCTTGTAGGTACAGAGAACGGGATCCCTCAGCCGGGTCCATTCTGGGGCCCAGCGAGCCAGACAACCCCATCTGCCAGATATGCTAAACATTCGTATGCCCCTTCATGCTTTGGCCACCATTCCAGAGGACATGCTTCCATGCTGATGATGCTCGTTTTAATTAAAACTTTAAAAAAAATTTTTTTTTTTTTGGGACTGAACTCCTTGGGGGAGAATTATGTCTCCTGCTCTGTTTTACCCGCATTCTGCCATATATTTCATGTTACAGCAGTCTTGGATGATGACCGTCACATGTTGTTTGTTTTAAGAACACTTTCATTGCAGATTTGACAAAATGCAAAGAAGGTACCAATGTGAGCTTTCTAAAGATAGCTACAGCACTGGACCCAAGGTTTAAGAATCTGAAGTGCCTTTCAAAATCTGAGAGGGACGATGTGTGGAGTATGCTTTTAGAAGTCTTAAAAAAACAACACTCCGTTACGGAAACCAAAAAAGAAAATCAACCATCTGTAGGTGGCATCTGACTCAGATGATGAAAATGAACATGCGTGAGTCCGCACTGCTTTGGATAGTTATCGAGCAGAACCTGTTATCAGCATGGACGCATGTCCTCTGGTATGGTGGTGGAAGCGTAAGAGACATAGGAATCTTTAGCACATCTGTCACGTAAATATCTTGTAATTCTGGCTACAACAGTGCAATGCCAATGCCTGTTCTTGCTTTCAGGTGACATTGTAAACAAGAGGCGGGCAGCATTATCTCCTGCAAATGTAAACAAATTTGCTTGTTTGAGCGATTGGCTGAACAAGAAGGACTGAGTGGACTTGTAGACTCTAAAGTTTTACGTTTTATTTTTGAATGCAGTTTTTTTTTTTTTTTTTTTACATAATTCTACATTTGTAAGTTCAACTTTCATGATAGAGATTGCACTACAGTACTTGTAGTGGGGGAATTGAAAAATACTGTTTTTTTTTACAGTGCAAATATTTGTAATAAAAAATATATATAAAGTGTACACTTTGTATTCTGTGTTGAAGTTGAAATCAATATATTTGAAAATGTAGAAAACATCCAAAAAGATTTAAATAAATGGTATTCTATTATTGTTTAACAGCATGATTAATTAATTTTTTTAATCGCTTGACAGCCCTAATTTAGACAATTCTCTTCTGTAACTTGTTCCTTGCAGAGTAGAATATGAACCTTTGATTGTCTGCTCCTCGTGTTTAGAAGTTTCTGGGAAAACGGCTTTAAATCAAGCTATTCTGCAGCTTGGAGGCCTTGTTGTGAATGATTGGTCAGAAGAATGTACTCATCTTGTCATGATATCAGTGAAAGTTACTGTTAAGGTAGGTTGAGTTTCTGTATATTAATATATTTTGTGGCTTCAACATGAAAATGTATGGGGTGAAATCCTAGTGCCCTATTGAAGTCGGTGGCAAAATTCTCATTGACTTCAGTGAGGCCAGGTTTTCACCTAGGAAAATGATTGTTTTCAAGTAAAGAGTCCTTAAAAACAAAATCAATATGAACATTTAACTAAAATCAGAAGAGTCTGAACTGTTTATAGCAGTTAAAATATTTTACAATTGTCATCCACTTTTGTGCATGATGTATTTTTCTGGGCTTTATTTTTTCTGTTCGCTGTGGTATTTGAAAATGCAAAAGAAGCAGACCACTTAAATGTGAATCAGAAGAACATAGGAGTTACTAAACCAGAGGTGGGCAAACTATGGCCCGCGGGCCACGCCCAGCTCCTGAGCTCCCGGCCGGGGAGGCTAGCCCCCGGCCGGGGAGGCTAGCCCCCGGCCCCTCCCCCGCATCCTCAGCTTGCTCCGTCGCCAGCGCAATGCTGCGGGCAGCGGGGCTGCGAGCTTCTGGGGCAGTGCAGCTGCAGAGCCCAGCCTGATCCGATGCTCTGTGCTGTGCAGTGGCGACGGCGTGGCTGGCTCCAGACGGGCGGCGTGGCTGTAGCGCTGCCAATCACCGGTGCGCCAGGCAGCGGGGTAAGGGGGCAGGGAGTGCGGAGGGGTTGGATAGAGGACAGGGCTTTGGGGGGTGGGCAGGGGGCGGGGGTGTGGGTAGGGGTCGGGGCAATCAGAGGGTGGGGAACAGGGGGGTTGAATGGGGGCAGGGGCCCCAGGGGGCAGTCAGGAATGAGAGGAGGGGTTAGATGGGGCGGCGGGGGGCAGTCAGGGGACAGGGAGAAGGGATGGTTGGATGGGGCAGGTGTCCTGGGTGGGGCAGTCAGGAATGAGAGGGGGGGGTTGGATGGGCCGGCGGGGGGGAGTCGGGGGCAGGGGTTCCCGGGGCAGTCAGGGGGCAGAGAGAAGGGGGGGTTGGATGGAGCGGGGGTCCCGCGGGGGCCATCAGGAATGAGAGGAGAGGTTGGATGGGGCAGCGGGGGGCAGTCAGAGGCGGGGGAACAGAGGGGTTTCGGTCAGGGGACAGAGAACAGGCGGGGTTGGATGGGGCAGGAGTCTGGGGCCGGCTGTTAGGGGCTGGGGGCCGGGCGACGACCCCCTCCCCTAACCGGCCCTCCATACAATTTCCAAAACCCGATGCGGCCCTCAGGCTAAAAAGTTTGCCTGCCCCGTACTATACCATACTCTTAGGGTTGCAGTCCATAATATTAATTATCCTTTTGTCTGATGGAGGCCAGAACTGGATACTTTAGAGGAAGTGCAAGAAACCCTGTAGTGAATGGTTATGGAATAATCTGGCCGTGGGGGGTGGGAGTTTCCTCCTAACCTGTAGTTAAAGGTTAGTTTCTACCCTCAAACATGAGAATGTAGGTCCTTTCTAGTTCGTATGTAATCCTATGTAATGTCACTCTGGATGCTTTCATTAGACATTTATATAGATAAGACCATGTCTGCACTACAAAATTTGGCTGACTCAAGCTACTTCGACATAAAGCTATTGTATATTTTATATGCTCGTATGTGTGCATATTTGGCTCTTTGCATCTGTACTGCGTGTATTCACAAGGAGTGCTTGTGTTGATGCATAGTGTGGTGCACCATGGTTAGGTATCCCAGGGTGCAACTTGCCACTGTCCAGCACACTGTCTTTTGGCATGTTTTGGCAATGCATGGTGGGGCAGAAACGAGTTGTGCAGGGGTGACTGGAAACAATGGGTGAAGTTCCCAGCATGCAACTGTCTCCATCTCATAATGTCATCCATATACCATAATTTGAGCCTTTAAAAATCCTGCAAACCCGTGAATCCCTTCTCGCTCTCTGCCATCTGACAGAAGATGCACTGCTCAGCACAGTTGTCATGAATGTTGCAAACACAGGATGCATAGTCTTCTGCTATTGTATTTGCAGAGCTTCAAGAAGAACTGCATCAGTGGGGAACATGATGATTTCGTGGAGGACAGATTGCTGTGGGAAATAGCGAGAACCAATTGAGGGTTATTGGTAGCATTCACAGAGCAGCTGCAAATGGTGAAGCACCACTCTGGGCCTGAGAAATGAGCACTTACTGGTGGGATTGCCTCATAATGCAGGTTTGGGACGAGAGCAGAGACTGCAGAATTTTCGAATGTGCAAGGCCACATTCCTGGATCTGTATGCCAACCTTACCCCAACCCTCCAGCTCATAGACACCAGAATGACAGCTGCACTGACTGTGGAGAAATGGTGGTGACTGCACTGTGGAAACTCGCAACACCAGATTGATTTCCCACTCACTGGTAGCATTTTGGAGTTGGAAAATCCACTGGGCTATTGTCAGACAAGTGTGCAGGACCATTAATTGTCTCCTAGAGATGCAGGACCGTGACTCTTAGCAACATGCGTGACATAGTGGATGGCTTTTCAGCAATGGAATTCCCAAACTGCAGTGGAGTGGTAGTATGAATATCCTTATTTTGGCACCAGCCCACCTTGCCCCAGAGTATTTCAATGGAAAGAGCTACTTTTCCATGGTTATGCAAGCGTTGGTGGATTACTGGGGATGCTTCACTAACATCAGTCTTGGCTGGTAAAGGAAGGGTATGATGCTTGTCTCCTTAAGAACACAGGACTGTTCAGAAAGCTGCAAGCAGGGACTTTCTTTCATGGCTGGCGGATTACCATTGGTGGTGGTGATGATGAGTAGTGATTCTCGGGGACTCAGCCTACTCCTTGCTCCCGTGGCCCATGAAGCAATGTACCAGCCACCTCAACAGCACCAAGACAAAGATTCAACTACATTTATAACTATTACACTGAATTTCTGTGTTTATTACACTATGAGTTCTGTCACACTATACAAGAACAAGTAAGTGGGTACTTTCAGTACCGCGAGACATTCTGCAGCATATATTGTGAATTAATAAAGATAAATTATTTCTTGGGGAATAGAATTTTGAGTAACAGAACCAGCGCATAGAAAAATCTCTGCAATTTAAAAACAAATACATTAAAAACTTAAGATCTGTTCCATTAATTTATTAACAAGGGGAAAGAACATTTATGTCCATTATAATTACACATACAGGAACTGTGGCTCTCACAGGTCAGTGTATGTGAAGCTGTGGTTTTACTTACGGTCCCCTGGTGTGTGGAGTGGTAGCGGTAGCCGCTGCTGCCGTATGGAATGTTGAGGTGAATATATGGAGTTGCTGTACTGGAGTTCTCCATGGACTGCAAAGGGAGGCGAGCCTGTGATTGTTGAATCTCTAGGCCCACAAGAGTCTGCAGCATCTGTATTTGCTGAAAGTGAAGCCCCATTGTATCCTGGTGCATCTCCCTCTGCTTTTCCTGATGGGCCTCCTGAGTCTGTCTCTTGTCTGCTCTTTCCTTCTCCAGTCTGAAATACTCACCTTCCAGCCTGGTGCAGCACTGCCTTGCAGGATCTCGCTGAACATGTTATCTGGAGTCCTCTTCTTTTTTCTCCTTGTCTGGCTCAGGCGTTTCGCAGATATGGAGGGGGAACTCCTCATGGCCATAACAGCAGCAGCTACAGATAAAAGCAGAGGTACCATTGTTAGTATAGTAACAATTAAAAGCAAAAGTTAAGGTACAGAACTCCCTTCCTTTGTTCTCCTAAAGTTTTACATAAAACATGCTTGTTGACACTTCAGCTTCAGAGAGCTTTTGTGCAGTACCGCTCACAGCACCAGCCAGGGTGAGGATGGCCTTCAAGGGATGAGGAAAATGAGGAAGGCGTTGCTCAGTTGCATGAAATAGAGTATAGGGCTATGGCACTGAATGCTGGCACCATTTCCCACAAGTGGTAATTTTTAACTGTTATCCTGAGGGTAACAAAGGCAGAGAGATCACAGCTGCTGCTGGCATCCTGAAGCTGCCCGGGGCTGTATGCTGCTAGGCTGTTAACTTTGGCAGGCATCATTGCAGCAATTGCTGACTGGCATGGGGAAGTGTCTTGCTGCAGAGGAAGAAATAAGGCTGTCATCACTAGAAACCTTGGGGAGAGGATTGCAGAGTACTGCCACAAAAGTTTCAACCAATTTTCTCAGGAGGATTCAAAGGACATCCCTGTGTACGTAAATAAACTGCTCCTCATCTAACTCTACTGGGGAATGAAAAGCAGATAACAATGCTTTCTCTTTGTTATACCATTACTTCTTCTAGTCTGAGTAAATTAATGAAAAATTGATAACTGTGTATCAGTGTAATGGGAAATACATTTATACACTTACCTGGGGTTCCTTCCCCTGCATCAGGTTTGTCCATGCTTGACTGCCAGGACTGATTCTGCAGTGGAGTCTCAAACAGGTCCTGGCTTGCGGCATAGCTGGATCCCCTGGTCAGATGACCCCTATCCTCATCCTTGCTGTTTGCACTGGGGCCTGTGGCTCAGGCTCCTCGGAAGTATCCATGGTGGTGGAGATTCCACCGAATATGGCAAGTAGTTCTTTGTCAAAGTGGCAGGTCTGTGACTTGGCATTGAATTGACCATTGGATCCCTGGCCATCTTATATACCTATCAGAGTTCCTTCACTTTGCAGCAGTGCTAGTGATTCTTGTTGTATCCCTTCTCCTGCATCCCCATGCAATCTACTCATAGATGTACACATTTCTGTGGCTGGCCCATAACTGTGCCTGCATAGCCTCGTCTCCCCACTGGCCCAGGAGATCCAATATCTCCTGTCTGCAACAGGCTAGAGCATGTAGCTGTCATGGTTGGTTGGGCAGCTGCATACAACAGAGAGCTGCTAGGTGTGCTTGAAAAGGCATTTAAAAAATTTGCCAGTTTTTAAATGAGGGAAGTGTTCCAGTTGTTGTACCCCTGCGCAATGGTGTTCACAATTCTGACCAGAGCAGTCGGTGCTGGGAATTGTGGGACAGCTGCTGGAGGACTGCTAGGGTTGACATAGGTAATTCAATGTCTACCCTCTCACTACGTCAACCTCAGAATATCAATCATTGCTCTCTGCCATTCGGGGAGGTGGTTTATTGGATCACGACAGGGTACGTGCATTGATGGGAGACAGATTTAAGTGTAGACACATGCACAGGTAGGTCAGTGCAAGTCAGCTTACATCAACCTAACTTTGTAGTGTAATTCTTTTTTTTTTTTTTTTTGAAACTCAAGAAGTCCTTGGCCTTGATAACCTGTGATTAGTCAGTTGCATAGGCTACTTATTAGTGCTGGCTAAACATTCCCCATATTGTTTTTCCAGTTTAAATTGTTCTAAATTTGCAAAGTTCTGAGTGAAACAATTGTTTTTAAATTTTGAATGACATATTTTATTTCAAATATTCAAATTTAAAATATTCATTTTTCCACCGCTTTTTGTCCTTCTAGCCAGTGAGCGGATGTAGCACTGATAGGAGGCAGAGTTGAGTAAACTGTTTGGTTTTTTTTTTTTTTTTTCTCTTGACAAGAGGATACAATTCTTCACTTGATCTATGTTAATAACTTCCTATTAGTTTCACCTCTACATCAAGAAGAGAATAAACAGTAGCTTAGTTTTCTTTTCTAAAAATAGCACATTCAACTTAGGCCAGGTATACACTACAGAGTTAAGTCAACTTACATCGACTGTCGTAAACCACTGTAATTACGTTGCTTGTGCAGGTTCACATAATGCTCCTTGTATCAATGGAGCACGTCCTCAGTTGGTGCTCTAGCACCAACAGAGAGAGCAGTGCACTGTGGGTAGCTATCCCATTGTGTAAATCACCACCTTCTCCTTCTAGGAATTCTGGGAATGGTTTGCAGTACAGTACGAGGGTGGACATAATACAGTTTTCTCCGTCCTATAATTCCAATGGCCTCCAACTACGTTTCACTCCATTTTTAAACTGCCCTTGTAAACTTTTCACCTGCCATCTCTGCCTGAAAGCATGGATCCTGCACTGCTCACCAGTCCTGTGATAAACATTACAAACACAATGTGGCTGATTCTTCAGTATGTCATGAGCTGGGAATTTGAACAGGAATCTGTGATGCCTGTCCTGCTGTGTGCCATGGAAAGAAACAATTCAAGATAGATGTTGGCATTCATGGAACAGCTGCAAGTGGTGGACTGTCGCTACTGGGCTTGGGAAACAAGCACCTAGTGGTGGGTTCAGATTATGAAGATGTGAAATTGACCAATTTGAAAACCATCTGGCCGTGAAATTGATCGAAGTGGATGTGAATTTGATATGGCCCCATTCATGAGCTTTATCATCGCTCCCAACTCTCTATTACCCGCTCCTGCCCGGTCTCCTTTCTGGTTATCGATTTCTAGTTTTTCATTTATTGTCTCTCTCCAAGCTGTGTTCTTGCTATCTGCCTGATCTGACTATTGCAGCACTTCACAAACATGTCCTCCTTTCTCCTCCTTGTTCGCCTCCTTATCTGACGGAGGTACTCTGCTGGTGTGTAGAAGCTGGCCCTCAAGAGCAGATCTGCAGAAGCAAAAGAAACAATACACAGAGTCATTATTGTGTGTACACTCAGGGTCTTGAATTATAAATGTTACATATACCTCTTTCTCACTTTCCCTTGGCAAGCACGCAGCACAGCCAAGCATTAAACATGGGGAGTTTGGCCTGGAGTGGGGGGTGCAAGATGGGACAAAGGGATCTGGGTGGTTTCAGAAGGGGATCAGTACAAGTGCCATGGGCAATATTATGAATAGTGACAACGTTTTCCACAAGCAAGGGTAATCAAAACTGAAATCACACTACTGAAGGTAACCGAAGATACAAGGGTGCATCTCCTGCATGCATGCGGCTTCAAACCAGGTCCGTATGCTGCTTGCCTGTGTGCTACTTTGCTTACTCCAGAAGTAATTGCAGATTGGTGCGGCAAAGTTTCCTATAATGGGGGAAAAAACAAAGTGGCTCTACCAAGGAACCATTGCAGAGTATCTGCAGGAAAAAAGTTTCCTAGAGATCTTTACGGAGTATTCCTGGGAGATCTCAGTGTGCATTAACCAACTTTTCTGCAGAGCCCCCACTGCGTACCGCACAAGGGAATGCGAAGCAGATGCAAACAGTATCTAGTGTTGTTAATTTCGATCTCTTCTCCCATGTGCACCATGTAACAAAATAAAGGACATCTCTACCTCATGTGACTGTGCACTATCAAAAAACAAAAAGTAATTACCACTTCAGGCATGCCACTGCTGGGACAGGCTACATTCTTCCAGAGTCAAAAAGAGGTATTGGCTCACCATGCCAACGGATGAGCCTGTTACCTGTCTAACCTCCTCATCTACTACTTTGTCCTTGGGATTGACTCCGCTGGCCACTGCCTCCATTCCCCCCAAAGTATCTATGGGGCTCTTAGAGATAGAGGAGGAGTTGCTGCCAAGGGTGGTGAGCAGCTCCTTCTAGAAATAGCATGTTTTCAGCACTGCAACCTTGCCTTTTCGGCTTCCCTTGCCTTCTGGTACGCCTGTCTCAGCTCCTTGATTTTAACATGGCACTGCTGTATGTCCCTTTTATGCCTCTTCTCATCCATGCCACGAGTACTCTGTTTGTAGGCGTCAAAGTTCCTACAGCTGGATGGGAGCTGTGACTGCACAGCCTTCTCGCCCAACAGATCCAGCAACTTTGGTATACTCCAGGTGGGAGCGCGTTTGCTGCGGAAAGCCATCATTGTCAGCTGGGAAGCTGCAATGTGAGCTGTCGGTGCTGAGCAAACAGGAAGTGGAATTTCAAATATTCTCAGAGCTTTAAATGCGGAGGGGTGTATGCCTGTGTACCTGACTGCAGGGCAGCGGAGTAGAAACTGCTTACCAGAGTGATCATGATGAGCATTGTGGGACACCTCCTGGAGGCCACTTAGGATTACGTAAGCAAGCACAGTGTCTACACTGACACTGTGGCTCTAACTTTGTTGCAAAAAGCTCTATGCTGCTTGTCGAGGTGGTTTTATTATATCGGCATAACAGGAGAGTTAAATCGGTGCGAGGAGCATTGTTGTGTTTACACCTCCACTGCTTTGTCACCGAAACCTGACTTTTGTCGACAAAACTGTAATGTAGACAAGGCCGTAGAAACGTCAAACTACTACATAGAAAAGAGATGTTAGCAATAGCAATCATTTTACCCGCCATTTGATATCTAAATATTCTATTTTGTAAATTTGCATGTAGGGCTCTTTTGTGGCGAAATAAGACTGTTTGTATAGCATCACTGATTTTCCTTTTTCTAATTTTTTTTTAAAGATTGCTCGCCAGTAGGTTAGTAATAAAAAGGATTATTCCGTTTAATGGCTTTTGTCAACATAATTCCAATGATAAAGAATAAGTGATGGGTGTAAGAACAAAACTATTTGGTTTTGTTTGTTTACGTTAGCCCGAGTAGAATTGTCATGCACTTATGTAACACACATTCCACATTTGAGACCTTACATAAATATTAGATTTCAATACTATTTTTTGGGTGACAGCATATTCTGCTTGAATTGTTAAGTATGGTAATGAATCTTTCCTTCTTTTCAGACTATATGTGCTTTGATTTGCAATCGACCAATTATAAAGCCAGAGTACTTTGTGGAATGTATCCGAGCCATTCAATCCAAGCAGCAGTTGCCAAAACTGGAAAGGTAAGTGGCATGTTTTCAGTATCACAAAGGTGCATTTAACAGGGCTTATGTTTAATTTAATATTTACATTACTTGAGTGCTAGATTAATCATCTTTTCACATTTTTAGCACCTATTTTTTTGAAGTTATACCATTATATTACATATAAATACTTATTTACTCCTAAAACGAGAAGCCCCGTAAGCTTGTCCTGTTTAGATGTAACTGACATGTCTTATTGCATGTATAATAGTCTGTATTTTTCAGCACCATAGGATATTCTGACATCTACTTGTCGTAACATATGCATTTATATGGCATATAACTACCCGATAAAAGAGCTAAACTAATTTATAACAACATTGTTCTGTGTAGAGGAGCAGACTCACCCCTGCAGCACCTCCTGCTGGTTACTTCTGGGAATTAGCTCTATCCAGCTGTCAGAACGCCCTCTGCAGGCTGGTGATCCGCCTGTCCTCTGGCCCCATGTCCCTCCTGGACCCCAGTGCCCTTGTATCTGGGGTGCTGCCCCCTGGCAGTACACCCCTCAGTACTAGGGTCTCCCCTCCCTGGGGAACCCCTACCCCACTATCCCTGCCTCACCTCAGGATAAGGCCACTGCCAGTCACCAACTAGCCCCCGCTCCCTGGGGCAGACTGTAGTATAGGCCACTCATCATCGGCAAGGTTGGGTTTGGACCTGCTGCCTTGGCCTAGCCTTGGGCTGCCCTCTGCAACCCCCAGTACCCCTTGGCCTTCCGCTAGGCCACCGCCTGAGGCTCTCCAGGCTGGAGCTCCCCAGCCCTACTCCACTCAGGTAACCTGTCTCTAGCTTGCTGCAACCAGGCCCTTCTCTCTCTGAAGGCAGAGAGAGACTGCTGAGCTCTTTGCTCCCGGCCTGATTGGGGCGTGGCCCAGCTGTGGCTACTTCCCCAATCAGCCCAGTAGCTTTTCCCTTTGCCCCAGCTCTCTGCCAGGGCTGTTTTAAACCCCTCAGGCAGGAGCGGGGTAACCACCCCGCTACATTCTACTTATGTCTTCCAGAGTATAGAGAGGTTTTTACCTTTTTTTCCTTAAAAGTCCTAATTCCAACTAATGTAAAGATGCTGTGATCAATTCAGTATTTTTTTGTAATTCACCTTCTTGCCCTGTACAAAGTGGAAAGAAGTAAAGTGTAGCACTGAAAAAAGTTTTGATTGCAATAATTTGAGTTGCAGACGACTGCTTAATTTGAAACATTTTACATTCTGGTAATTTTCTTGCCTCGATCCCTGAGGAGTTAAAAAACGTAATATATAAATGTGAGTTCTTGGTGTTCATTAGATGCTTAGAGATGCTACTAGGTCTACCTAGGCTTCATTTTCAGAGGTTGCCATAGAGATCTCTATGGTAATATAGTCAAAGCAGCATGTATACTCTTTTGGGAAAAGATACATTAAAAATCTAATTTTCTTGTTTTAAAATAATTATATAAAGCTTATCTCAATATGAAAACTTATTTTTCCACTATTTTTTCAATTTGTAAGACTAGCTTCATTTTAAGCTTTGGTCATCAACAGAAATAACCCAAACATGTTCAGCTGCCTTTAATATCAAATTTTTGTGCTTTTGTCTGAAGTTAAAATAAGATTAATATGCCATTAGATAACAAGGGCTAGGTCATGATCTTATGTGGAAGAATCACTTTTTATCTTGTGTAACCAGATGATGTGCCTGTGGAGTACCTCATTTTACAAGATAAGCAGGGTGCATACTGTGGCTCTATCACATGAATACACAATGCAAATGGCACTTAGTTCATGCCTGTGCATCTAAGATTGTCATTTGGTCTTGTATATTTCACGTTGTTAGAAATTTAAGAACAGACAGTGTCAGACTAGAAAAGACTAATTGTCCATTCTAGTATGCTCTCCTACCTCTGCCTTCGGCTAATATCAAATGCTTCAGACTAAAAGCATTATGCACTTCACAGCTTGTTTACACAGAAGTTATTCTGGAATAAGGTAGGGTATGAATTTAAAGTGCTGTAGTTATTCTAGAACAGTTCCATATATGGATGCTCTATAAACCTTTTCCTTGTTTAGAACAGGAGTACTTGTGGCACCTTAGAGACTAACAAATTTATTAGAGCATAAGCACGGCTGCTACTCTGAAACCTGGTTCCTTGTTTAGCTTGATCTTAAAGTAAATGTGCAATAATTCTGAATCATGAAGATGGATAGATCTTGTAATTTTATGCTAGGTAGTGTAACTATAGGTGCTGTTCTTCTATTACTAATTTTTAACTAAGATGTTTGCCTCATTAATGGTCTGTGACATTAAACATCATAAGTGGAAGGGATGTTAGTTACCTTTGATATGCTCTGAAATTAAAGACAATATAAAATAAAGTCAAAACAATACATGGAAGTGGTTAGGATTTATGATATAAGAAAAATAAGGCATGCTGAGTTCTAACATACTTATTGGAAGAAGATCCTTGAGAAGTCATCTTTAATTTTCTATAGTTAAGCCATCCTGTTTTTCCCTCGTATATTCTTTTAAATTTGTGAGTAATGGACCCAAGATGCCATCACTGGGAGGGCAGGGAGGGGTGGGGTTGGGGTTTTTGTATGGGGTTTTCTTTGGTTGTCTAAGATGAATGGAGACTGTTTTAGATGTTGAAGGGCTGCTGGAAAGCCAGGAAGAGAGATTTAATTTTTGTCTTAATACGTCTGAAGCTAGTCATTAATGTAATGTTTTAAAGAAAAATTGCTGTTAAATCAAACAAGTCTCAATGGAGTAATGGCCTCATTGAAGAAGCATTACAGTAAGCTTATGTGAACTTGCAGTTTGTATGTAAGAACTGTATGTGTTGAAAATTGCTAAGAATACTTTGTCAGAGTAATACAAGTATTTCTGGACCAGTAAACTTTTCAAAGTATTAGTTTTGGACTGGTGGCCAGAGAAGAATGTATTGCAGTAGTTACTGGCCATCCCTATCTTTTTAAAATTTAATGGCACATCAAGCCAAGTCATTATTCAGAATAATTAGTTCATTTCCTTTTAAGTTACAAAAGATTTAAAAACAAAGATACTTGATACCTGAGAATTTTTCCTTCTCACTCGTACAGCTGAATAACTATGAAAACTTAAGAGAGCTAAATTATGACCAAGATACTGTAGTACCCTGACCTAGGGCAGAACTTTTCTTCTTTTTAAAAACAGTGATGACAGACCTGCATGCTACAGAACTTCTAGGAGATCTGGTGGTGGTGTCCAAGATCACTAAGGGCATGGCTACACTTGCAGATGTAGAGCACTGTGAGTTAAACCAGCCCTCAGGAACCGCAGCAGGGAAAGCGCTGCAGTGTGTTCACACTGTCAGCTGCAAGCGCACTGGCGTGGTCACATTTGCGGCACTTGCAGTTGCGTTGGGAGCGGTGCATTATGGGCAGCTATCCCACAGAGCACCTCTTCCCATTCTGGCGCTGTGGCTTGTGGGAAGGGAATGTGGGGGTGTGGGGCATTATGGGTCCTGTCCCAAAGCCCCATGATTCATCGCTTCGCATCCCAGCAATCCCTGTGCTTCCGTCAACATTTGGCACCATCTTTCAACGTTTTTTTGTACTGCGCACTCTGTCTTCCCTTTCTGTCTGCAGGAATGGAGCCTGAACTGCTGAGGAATATGCTGATGGGTCACAAATGGCAGTTCAGTTACTCCTTAAGCTACAAACTGACAGTGAGGGGTCCGACGTTGATGTTGACTCACATTACGCTTGTGACACAAGATTGCTTGTGGCATACACGGACATGCTTACCACAGTGGAATGCCGCTTTTGGGCTTGGGAAACAAGCACTGAGTGGTGGGATCACGTCGTCATGCAAGTCTGGGATGACGAGCAGTGGCTGCAGAACTTTCGCATGAGAAAAACCACTTTCATGGGAGTGTGTGCTGAGCTCGCCCCCACCCTGCGGTGCAAGGACACAAGATTGAGAGCTGCCCTGACGATGGAGAAGCGCATGGATATTGCAGTCTGGAAGCTGGCAACTTCAGACAGCTACCGATAGGTCGCTAACCAGTTTGGAGTGGGAAAGTCGACTGTTGGAATCATGTTGATGCAAGTTTGCAGAGCCATTAATCGCATCCTGCTCAGAAGAGCCGTGACTCTGGGTAACGTGCATGACATTGTGGCTGGCTTTGCACAAATGGGTTTCCCTAACTGCGGAGGGGCAATAGATGGGATGCATGTTCCAATTCTGGCACCAGCCCACCTAGTCTCCGAGTACATAAATCGGAAGGGGTATTTCTCTATGGTTCTCCAGGCGCTTGTGGATCACCGGGGTGTTTCATTGACATTAACGCAGGCTG
The DNA here is from genome assembly GCF_011386835.1 of Chrysemys picta bellii. Classification (NCBI taxonomy): domain Eukaryota; kingdom Metazoa; phylum Chordata; order Testudines; family Emydidae; genus Chrysemys; species Chrysemys picta. Next base: position 245,260,679 of record NC_088792.1, on the reverse strand, counting down.
GTCCGGAAAGGTACATGACGCATGCATCTTTTGGAACACAGGCCTGTTTAGGAAGCTGCAAGCCGGGACTTTCTTCCCAGACCAGAAGATCACCATAGGGGAAGTCAAAATGCCCATTGTGATCCTTGGAGACCACGCTTACCCTTTAATGCCATGGCTCATGAAACCCTACACAGGGAGCCTTGACAGCAGCAAGGAGCGGTTCAACAACAGGCTGAGTCGGTGCAGAATAACTGTGTATGGGAAGCTGGACCTGGCCGATGACAACATCCCCACGGTTATATCCGCGTGCTGTACCCTCCATAACATTTGTGAAGGGAAGGGTGAAAGATTCAGTCAAGCATGGACCTCGGAGGTTCAACACCTGGAGGCTGAATTTGAACAGCCAGAGAGCAGGGCTATTGGAGGGGCCCAGCGCGGGGCTGCAAGGATTAGGGATCCCTTGAGGGAGCAATTTGAGACTGAAAGCCACCGGTGGTGCCCTGCACAGGACTGGAGTGCAGTGGTTCCAATGTTAGTAGGAATCTGTGTTTGCTACGTATGATACTCTGACTTGCAATGCTTGTTTCTTTCCTGGGCTAAGGTATCTTTTACTTAATGCAATAATAAAGAATGTTTTCAAAGCCAAAAAATTCGTTTATTGAAAAGAAACACAACTGCTTGGGAAACAGAAAGGGCAAGGGGGTGGGGAGGGGAATGGGAGAATCACAGATTTGCATATGTCCTGTTATCATACTGAGCCTTCCTGTCTGGAGTGCTGTGCAATGAGTGCTGCACTTCAAGCTGGCTAAAATGCATGGTGATGGGGGTTGAGTGCAGTGGGTATGGGTCATAGTTTGCAGGGTTGAGTGGCGAAGCTACAGGTGTTGGAGGCAGCTGGTGGTGATAAGAACCCGGATGTTGGGGAAAGTGGGTTGGAGGTGACATGGGGGCACAAGGGAAAGAGTTTTGGGACAAGGGCTGTGGGGTGGAGAGGGGAGCGGTGCGGAAGTGCTCTGCCTGCATTGCTACGAGCGCCTGAATTGAGTCCACTTGGCGCTCCATGATACTTAGCAGCCGCTCTGTGCTTTGGTGCCGGCGATGTGCATTCTGCTGGCGGACCCTCCTTTTATTCTTCTGTCACTCCTGTGCTTTTTGATTTTCATTAAAGGTCTGCTGCATTACTTCATGTAGCATGTCCTCTTTGCTTCTATGTGGTCGCTTCCTGATTCTGTGGAGTCTTTCGGCTGTTGATAACAAGGATACCTGGGATCTTAAGGTTGCATCTGTAAAGCCAAAATGCAACACTTAACAGATGCAGCATTGTTCACACCAGACAGAGCAATGATTCGGCCGTACTTAAGACAAGCACAGTCTACACAATAGCAGAAATTGCCTGTCCCAAAGCGAGCGCACATAACCCACAGGAGCCCCAAAATGGTGAGTAAGCACAGGATCAAGGGGGACTGATTGTTTCACGGCTGTACTGTCCTCTAGGATTCTGTGCCTTGGCGAGAGCCAACAGCTGCAGGGGGCCCCTGTACTGAACACTGTTCCCATATTTTCCACAGGAGTTCATCCTGGAAGATATCTCGTTGCTGAGGGTGACCTGGGAAGCAAGGGAGGGTCTTCTACTATAATGCGGCTTCCACCCTGGCCCATATGCAGCTTGCCTGTGTGCAGCAATGGTCCCCCTACCCGTCACGGCACAATGGCGCTGACATGTTAGCCTTACTGGGACAAGGAGCACAGTAGCTCTGCCAAGGAACCTGCGCAAGTGGACTGCCGAACTTCTGCATGAGATCTTTGAAGAGATCACTGAGGCTGATTACTGCGATGTGAGAGAGCACATCAATGCCCTATTCCGCATCTAGTCATGCATGCAGCCCTTACCCTCCTTGCCCCAAGAGCCTGCACTGAACAACTTCCTTCCCAAAATAAAAACCGCTTACCGGGCATCTCCTCTGGTGTTTTTTCTTCCCCAAGCACCGTCCGTGGCGACTGGCTACCTTCCTCCTGGCTGCATGCATCTAGAGATGCCAGGCTGTCTCCCACCTCCTCAGCACCCTCACTCCCACTTTCCTCCTTCTCCTGCCTTGTTGAACTGGGCTCTGAAGTGTCCATGGGGGTCTTCTGAGTGGAGGTTGGGTTGCCCCCAGGTATTGCATCCAGCTCTTTGTAGAAACAGCCCGTCGTGGGGGCAGCACCAGAGCAGCAGTTTGCCTCGCGGGCTGTCGTAGGCATTCTGCAGCTCCTTCACTTTAACTCTGCACTGCAGTGCGTCCCGGTCATGACCCCTTTCCATCGTGTCCCTTGATATCTGCCCGAAGGTATCGTAATTCCTATGGCTGGAGCGCAGCTGGGACTGGACAGCTTCCTCCCCCCAAATACTGATGAGGTCCAGCACCTCGCCATTGCTCCATACTGGGGATCGCTTGGCGCGTGGAGGCATGGAAAGATTCGCTGAGAGCACTCCACACCTTGCTGAGCAAACAGGAAGGGGATTTTCAAAATTCCCAGAGAATTTAAAGTGCGGGTCTGACGGCTGGTCACTTGAGGTGGATTACCAGGAGCGCTCTAGCCATGGAGTCCGGGCGCTCTACGTGCCTTGCCCGTGTGGATGCGTCATGAGTTAGGGCGCCCAGGGATGCTTTAATGCACTCTAACTCACAACTGTAGCCAAGCCCTTGGTTGTTACATGAGAGAAAGTCCATTGATAGTGTAAACTGTGATTAGTGTACATTAATGGTACTCCATTATCTAGCTGTAAAGCTACTGTTAATGTGTGTTGCCAGTGCATATGCTTCTGAAAATCAGAGTGCATAATGACCATTCTAACTACAGATGTGCTAAAAGGTGACAATATAATTGAACGTTAAGTGCTCCCTAAAATAGAATTTGACGGATATTTTCTCTTCCTAACATTTTTGTTAACTATTAAAGCCCCCCCAGTGGAACTGAACTTCACTAAACATGATTGACACTGCAGTGTATCTATCATTTAACTTTCAAAGAGATTCCTATGCATCAAGCAGGATGAGGCAGCTCATATAATAACCAGATCTATATTTAAAATAATTACAGTATCTCAGAATGGATGATCCTTAAGATGTAATTTTCAGGGAGCTATTATAAACTTACTTAGAAACTGCTTGTGTTAAATCTCCAAAAACTCCTTTTAATTTTCACAAATATCATATCTGCTTCCTTCCTACACCTCAAAAAAAGGCAGAGGAGGGGGATTTGGCTGTATATTTTAACTAATGTTCTTAGGCAGTGCCAGAGGCCCTGTGGGAGAAACACTTTTCCACTGATCATTAGGCTAGGAAAAATCATAATGTTCCAGAAGCCTGAGTCTATCAGCACCCTGGAGTCATTCCCTCCTTCTCCCCTCCCCACTCCCCTTCCCCCAAAGACACGGATTTGGTGTTGAGGCTAAACTCTACCCTGACACAGTGCAAGGGCTGAGTCTGCCCCAGAAACACCTTTGAGCCCTGCTCCGTACCAGGTGTGGGCAGGAAGGCTCAGCCTGGCACGATGCAAATGTGGAGGGGCTTAGTGTGGAGGGACCCAGGTGGGAGTGAGAGGGTTCTGTGCGGGGCAATCTGGGTGTGGGTGGCTCAGTCAGGGGTCTGGGTGTGTGGGGATCTGGATGCAGGGGCAGTGGGACTCAGAAGGGGGGTCCAGGTGAAGCTGGTTGGGGCTCAGCAGGGGAGGTGGGGGGGGGGGTTGGGTGCTGGGGGAGTGGGACATGCTGGATTGGGTGGTCCAGGTGCAGCTGGTTCAGGCTCTGTGGTGTGGGTTCCAGGTGAAGGGGGCTCATCGGGGTAGTCCAGATGCAGTGGGATGGGGCTTGTTGGGGGTTCGAGTGTGGGAAGCTCAGCGAGGAGTGGTGTGGGTTCAGGGGTGGGGTGTGATGGGTTCCCCCATGGTGCCACCTGGAACTGGGGTACTACTGAGCCCTCTGACCCCCAGCCTGGGCTCCCTCTCACACTGTGCTGCTGTGACAAGCTTGCACATTCATCAGCATTCACACAGGTAGGGACACACCCAGTCACAAGCAAGCTCTCTAACCACCAGCCTCCCAGCCTAGGACCTCCCAGAGCAGTACTGGCCTTCCCTCGTCATATCTGGCCAAGATATAGGTTTAACACCCGATCCGCCTCTCCCTCAATGTGAAGAGGACCGTGCACACTTGTGGTAACCAAGCTGAGATTTTCCCCAGACACCTTAGTCAAACGCACTCTGGTTTGGATTAGAACATAAAATGAGTTTATTAACTACAAAAGGATAGATTTTTTTAAGTGATTATAAGTGATAGCAAACAGATCAAAGCAGATTACCTAGTAAATAAACAAAACTGCAAACTGAGCTTAACATATTAGATAGGTAGGATATGAATTAGCAAATTCGCATCCTGAGTGATAAACAGGCTGGCAGACTCTTAAGGCACAAGTTGCCTTGGCTTTGCAGCTTGGGTTTCCCAGGTTGTCATACACAGGTTAGAAATCCCTTTAGCCTGGGACCATCACTTCCCCCTCAGGTGTTTCCAGGTGTGTTATTGTAGGGAGAGTTAGGTACCATCATGATGTCATTTCCCCCTTTTATATCTTCTTCTCACTTGCTGGAAAGCTCTTTTGCTGTGACGTGGGTCAAACCGTTCCCATTGTGTGGTGCTATCTCTGAGAGAATGAGGAGTCCTTGTGGCACCTTAGAGACTAAAAAATTTATTTGGGCATAAGCTTTCGTGGGCTAGAACCCACTTAATCAGTTTGTTAGTCTCTAAGGTGCCACAAGGACTCCTCATTGGTTTTGCTGATACAGCCCAACACGGCTACCACCCTGAAACCTATCTCTGAGAGGTTTCTATTCTACACAGTTCCTGGGGTAATCCTTGTGTGCAGTGTGGATTTCCTCAATAAGACATTAACATTGTTTGGCCTTTTTACTGTTGTACCTGAAAGGCTACTTGTGGGTGTTTTCAACCTCACAACATGTTTCAGTAACACATATGTAGACAAACTTCATAACTTCACATATGATGATAGCACATACAATCCAATGAGATATTACTGTGTAGCAGATCAAAACTTTTAGAATGATACCTAATAAGGTATACTTTGTATAAAACATATCCTAATTACATGACAGTGGTGAATATTGGAATGCCAGGGTGTCACATGGGGGTCCAGATGCATGGGGAGTCGGTGGGGGAGCAACTCCCATACAGTGACCTCTTCCCCTGTGGCTGAGGAGTGATGGGGGCAGGAAGTATGGGGTGTGTGCGGAGCTTTCTGCATGCAGGGGAGGTTTTTGGGAGTGGATCTGACCTGACCTTGGCTGCTCCTTTCAGGGGAAGAGCAAGTCCCAATTTCCCCAACCAAGCTGGGATTAGCCGCTGAGCCCGATAGAAGGTAGGGGCCACCAGCCGGGGCATAGCCCCCCCCCCGGCCCCCCAGCAGTGATTTAGCTCTTTGCCAGGAGCTCTGAGCGCCAAAAACAACATCCCTGCAGTGCTGGGGAGGGGCATGTGACTGCCCTTGCAGCTTCCCTTTGCTTCTCTGTCAGACAGTTATTTTTCTGTAGGGAAGCAAAGAAATCTGTGGGGAACCTGGATTCTGCATGCGTGCAGTGGTGCAGAATTCCCCCAGGAGTAATTCAGGCTAAAAGGGAAGGGGAAAACCCCAAAACTGACTTGTAATTAAAAATCCCAGTTCATTAGTCAACTCATGTGTCTTACCTGAAGATGAAAATTTGCCACCCACCTCACTTTCTTTGTAAATTCCAGCTAATGGCAGGAAAACAGGATAGTACCCCCACCAAGTCCATTACTCTACTAAATTCTGTCTCTGTTCAGTTAGTTGTGTTCTGTGCTACACTTGGCTAATATGTTCTGCAAACCTACTACTCCTGATTCATATCAATTCTAAACTCTCTCTTCTAATATGGGGCTCTCAAGAAATGACATTTGAGTAGAATATAAACCCAAATCTACTTCACCATGCTGTGCACATGCATATGTGGAATAACTTATTGATTATTCTGTGCTTTGTTCTGTCATTCTCTGATATGAGGCCTTGATGCTGCAAATATCTATGTTTTGGTGCTTATACTGGAAGCACGTGAGTAGTCATACTGAAGACAATAGGACAACTTGTGCTTAAAGTTGAGCACAAGCTAAAATGTTTTCAGGATTTGGGCCTAAATTGTAGATTTTGGGGGCAGTAGTCGTGTCTGTCTGTACTAGTATTCCGGTGGACTCTGTAAAATAAATATGTTGAATCCGGTTTATCCATTAAGCCACTGGAAAACTGTTTTTCTGCTCTACATGTTAATGTGAGAAACATCTTTTATCACCAGCCAGAACAGGGGAAATGGGTAGTTCTTCAAGAAGTGTCCCTGTCGGTGCTCCGCTTTAGGTGAATCTGCACCCCTGTGCTTGTAATCTGAGATTTTCAGTAGCAGTGCCTGGTTGCATCACAGACATGCTCTCCCGTCTCGTGCCAACTCTGGCAGTTACATAGTGTTTTGGGACCCCCTTGCCTCCCTCCTCCCCCCAGTTCCTTCTCTACCACCCTCTGCTTGAGATGGAGCATTTGGCAGCACCTCTGAGATTTATCTTTAGCCTATCTTAACTTTTGAATACTAATTAGTTAATTAGTAGTTAGTTTACTACCCTACCTCTTCCCTGTTTATTCTTAACATTTCTCGTAACTTAGGAATTTAAGTTTCAGTTATTAGGAAATCCCTTAGTATAAGTACCTGTTCTTATTAGTTACCCTCCTTCACGGGAGAAACACTATTCTAAGGGGCATTCCCAGCTCCCTGGGTTTTAAACGTTGCCAGTCCTCAATCCTGGTGTCTGACGGGTACTCACATTGTGTCTGCTGTCTTGGCGGTACACACATAGCACAAAAGTGCTCCCACTGCCACAATCTCAAGGCTCATGCCAGGAAAGCAAAACAAAGAGAAGGTTATTCACTCTGTGTAGTAACTGAGGTTCTTTGAGATTGGTGTCCACATGGGTGCTCCACTGCGCCCCTGCCCTTATAAGCAGAGATTACCTGCATACAGATAGCGTAATCATAACTGGCAAATCATAACCTTTTCGTAGACATCTTATTTGACCTCCTTTGTACATGATTTAGTGCAACTATAGGACCTTGGTTGCAACAATGATCTATATGGTCACAATTCATGTCAATAACGTCACACCAACAAAAGTCAACATCTGTGCAGAGATTGGAGTTCATTGGGGCCTACCTCGATTCTCTGGAATCTATAGCATGTCTGCCCCGGCACAGATTTACCACTAGTCAACCTAATACTATAATGCAAGCCATCACATAGACATTGGCCAGGACCTGCCTCTGACTATGAGGCCGTATGTCAGCAATCACATTTGTTGTCAAGCACGCCAGACTGCACATGTGATGCCTGCCAGGCTGGCTCAGGACAGTATATATTCCACACACAAACAAGCTTCTTACAATGCCAAGCAAATTAAAAAAACTGTCTACACTGGTGGCCTCAATCACACAATATCTGTACAGGAGTTCCCTTCGCATGCCCCCACCCCTCCCTCAATGATACTTACAACAGATGCCTCTCTGCTAGGTTGGGGGGCACATGAACAAAGGGTGTTGGTCCCCATTGGAAGCAACATTACACATAAATCCACTTGAGCTGCGAGTAGTGTGCAATGCATGCTCACGCTTCCTACGCATAATCAGAGACAATTCCATAAAGGTGCTGATGGACAACGTCGCTTGTATGTTTTATACAAAATGCCAAGGAAGGGCATGGTCGTACTTCCTATGCACAGAAGCGATGCAATGTATTGAGGCATCTGCCACAACATCAACATCTCAGCCTCCTACCTACCAGAATGCCAAAACACCATAGCAGATGCATTGAGCAGAACCTTTTCACAAGACCATGAGAGGGAAATGAACATCAGGGTACTGCTGAACTTATTCAGATGCTGGGGGTTCCCAACTATAGACCACTTTGCAACAAAACACCATGAGCCCATACTTCTGCTCCAGAGCAGGACTGGGACCCGTTCTCTTGTTGATGCCTGTCTCCACAAATGGGATACACATCTACTGTATGCTTTTCCCCCGATCCTTCTCCTAGCCAGGATCATACACATGGTAAGGACTGACAACTCCAAAGTCATCTTAATGGCTTCCATATAGTCCAGACAAATATGGTTTCCTTACCTCCTGAAGATCACTTTGTACCCACCATGCACTCCACTTCTACCTCATCTCCTGTCTCAGGATGCGGGCAAGTTTACCACCCGAACCTAGCAAGACTCCACCTGAAGACATGGCTACTCCATGGTTCCAAGACCGTGAAATGACCTATTCAGAGGAGGTAAGGGACTTCCTTTTAAACAGCAGAAGGTCTACTACACAATATACCTACCTTCACAAATGGAAAAGATTTCATACATGGTGCCAGAACAGTCAAACAATGGCAACTACCTTTCCTCTACCTCTGGTATTGGATTATGTACTAGAACTTAAGAAATCAGGTCTTTGGTTGAGTTGGGTGAGAGTATACCTTGCGGCACTCACAGGATTCCGCCACCAAGAGGACGACTTCTCGATCTTCGCCCACCCTACCACCAAAGGTTTTCTCAGTGGTCTCTGCCACTTCTACCCTGAAGTACGAGCCCCCCACTCCATCATGGGAACTCAGTCTGGTGCTGCGATGCCTTATGGGGCCCCCTTTTGAACCCTGGTGACGGGCTCACTTCTCCACCTTTCCATGCCTTCCTAGTCATTATAAATTAATGACACATTATCACATCCGCCCAAAGAGTGGGAGAACTGGGACCCTCATGGCACATCCCCCATACTCAATATTTTTCACAAATTTACCATATGACCCACACCCCAAGTTTCTACCTAAAATAGTTTAGTCATTCCATTTGAATCAACCCATCCATATCCCATCATTCTTCCCAAAACCTCATGGGAACAAGAAGCAATGCTTCATACCCTGGGCATCCAAAGGATGCTAGCATTTTACATTGAAAGGACAAAGTCTTTTAGAAAATCACCAAAGTTATCCCTTTCCATCATGGAACGATCTAAGGGAGACTCCATATCCAAAGGCTGTCAAAATGGATCTCCGGCTGCACTGGCTTTTGCTATCGCCATCAACAAATACAAACTCCGCTGCAGACCCACAAACACTCCACCAGAGCTTTCTCTACATTGATAGCCTTCCTCAACAATGTGCCCATTGTGGACATCTGCAGAGTAGCAACTTGGGCCTCTGCCCATACATTCACACAACACTATGTCGTATAGCTGGACTCGACATCAGATGCTATACTGGGCCTTGCAGTTTTATCATCCGCCCAGATTGCAACCCCGAAGCCCCTCCCTTCCAGAGAGGGGCACTGCTCTACAGTCACCTAAAGTGGAGCAACCCCCATGGACACTCTTTGAAAAAGAGAAGGTTACTCATGCTGTGCAGTAACTGAGGTTCTTCGAGATGGTTGTCCCTGTGGGTGCTCCACTACCCACCCCTCTACTTTAGAGTTTTTATGCTAGAAACTGTGATAGAGAAGTGGGGGTTGGTCGCACAATGCTATGTAACTGCCAGAGGTGGCACGAGATGGGGACAGCACATGTGTGACCCAACCAGGCGCTGCTACTAAAAATCTTTGATTACAAGGGAAAGGGCGCAGATTCACCTAAAGTGGAGCACCCATGTGGACACCCATCTCAAAGAACCTCAGTTACTACACAGGGTGAATAACCTTCTCTTTGTTTCGCTTGATGAAAAAGTGTGTGTGTGTGTCTGTCTGTGTATGCACATATTGCTGTTTAAAGATATGTAGCACAGTCAGAGTTAGTACATGTTTTTCATCTCTTCTAATACATGTACCTTATCCCTGTTTAGAAGGACCACTTGTAGTAGTGAGTAGGTTGTGCAGGGATGCTTGAGACATGGGCTTCTGCTGAGATTGTCAATAAGGTATCTGTCATGGTGATAGTTTTTATGATGTGGTTATCACTTCAGTAGAACTGGCACTTAGACCACCAAGTCATTACTGATGGTAATGACTCTAGGTCACAGTTGACCTGTGCCAGATTTAGGTAAGGATTATCAAAGGAGCCTGAGAGAGAGAGAGATGCCCAACTCCATTGAATTTGAAAATCTCTGCCTCAAATCACTGATCCAGAAATGAGAGGCTCCATATACTGTTATAAATCCCTTGAAAGATCCAGTCCCTCCTTTCCCCATTTTATAAGTAGTTATAACAGCAGTAAAGAATTACAATATATTTTGACGTCCTGCCTTCAAAGATTTCTTTTGAAATAAACAAAGTAGAAATAAATTGCAGTAAAAGCTGCATAAAACATATTAATCTGAATTTTATAACTTTGTTTCCCCCCTCATTGTAGTTTTTATCCTCCAGTTGATGAGCCTGCTATTGGCCCTGAAAAATTGGATCTGTCTATGCGTCATGAAAGAAAAATTATCTTCAGAGGCAAAACCTTTCTGTTCCTAAGTGCTAAACAGGTAACTGGTCTCTGGGTTGCAAAGATGTAAAGACAGTATTGATCAAAGTATTTAAAAGATACTTTGAAACAGAAAACGTATTAAATTAGTTTTGTTTGTAAAAATGCACCAATTAGAATTCAAATGTAACATCTTGTATGTTGATAGTGTATTGAAACTGCACTCATTCAGAAGATATGTAATAGGGAGTGAAACTTTTGTGGGGGCCTGCCACAGATGTTCAAGCATCCGTGGAACTTGATCTTGATTCGGAGACGTTGTCTTAACCCATCAACAGAAATTGGACCTCAGCCCTTCAATCTGTATCTTTTACTCACTTTTGTTTAAAACATTGAGTCATCTCCCTTCACCTACGGAAATTATCCACGAATGTCTGATTCCAATTGGTATGCTCTGAAAGTCCACAATCCTCTGAGTATAGAAAAACAATTGTGCTTGTGCAGTTTTATATCAAGCTTATCGGCTGTGGAGTATCCTAAAACTATATCAACTTTGCCCATATGATCTACTGGACAGTCTCTGTTTAAAGAGAGGGCTCTCTGCTTGCAGAAGCCTGGATAAAAAGCTGCGTTTTTTAACAGTTTTAGTTGAATACACACACAGCTGAAATCTGTACGTGAAGAGTAGGGTTAACCTATTCCATTTAGGTTGGTCACTAAAAATGCCTTCGGTTGGGTGCAAAAAACTAATTCTTTGGTCTTGGATTGCAAAACTGGGCGAGAGAGTTTAAAGAGTATCTTAATTGCGCCTAGATGTTGCCTACCTGTGCTATTGTATATGTGTGCCTCTTACTTTTTTAAACAAATGAGAAATATAAATGTTCATGGGACTTTACAGACATAAGACCCTGCCTCTTCCCTCAGGATCTTAGAGTCAGAGGCCCAAGTCCTGCAAAGGAATCTGCAAGTGCAGATCATTACCCCATGTGGATTCCCACTGAAATAACTGAATTCTGCACAGGAAAGAAAAGTCTGCATTTTCAGAACTTTTTACAGGATCAGAGCCCAGTTTGAGACAAGGTCTAATGAGAGAAATACTGACATGATGGCAACTGGCGGGGAGGTGGGCAGGAATCAGAAAACTTGCAATGGTCTCTTTTGATATTGTCTCTCTGATGCCAAACATGCTTAATAGAGATTTGAATAATCACTTGCACTGGTAGTATAAGCTCGTGTATGTAAGCACGTTGCTCCTGGGGGAATTCTGCGCCACTGCGCAATGCAGAATTTTGCAGAAATTAACATGCACGCAGAATTTCTTTCCCCCCACTGAAATGGGCTGCAGTGTTGCTGGCCACCATTAGGGGCTGCTGGACCCAGCAGAGCCCAGCTTGCACACAGACGACACTGCCGGGGGGAGGGAGCTAGAGGGTTCCTGGCAACTGCAGTTCCCAGCATACCCTAAGGGAAGGAGACAGCAGTGTGCAGGAAACTCCATGCAAGCCTGGGACCAAGCATCAGGCTGTTTTTTCCCTCTGGATCCCTGGGATGGGAGGGCCACAGCTGGGCTCGGGGTCGGGGGGGGGGAGGAGGGCGCTGTCTGGGCTCTGGGGTGGGGAGGGTGTTTGGGTGTATTGATTGGAGGGGGCACCATGGCTGCGCTCTGGGGGGAAGGGGTTGTGGGTGTCTGGGCTCCCGGCTGGGCTCAGGGGGACGGGGAGCAGGTAGGGGGTGGGAGGGGCAGAGAAATAGGAACTATGTTGTCATAGGGGTTTCTTTAACTCTCTACTCCTGGGGGAATTTTTGTGTGTGTCTGTATTGTTACAGACATACTTGCTGACAGGTATTTTGAAATAAATTACCAAAATAATAGAAACTGGTGTGATTATGTAGTGTTATTTCAACAAATAAAATTTACAGAATTTTGCAGAATTTTAAAATGTGTGCAGAATTTTTATTTATTTGCTACAGAATACCCCCAGGAGTAGCACATGTGCATTTTACTTAGAGCTGGCTGAAACTCAGGATTTCCAATTTGCGAGAAATTGCAAATTTTGAAATTTGGTTTTGTTCTCTCACTAACAAGCTCCAGAAGAAAATTCATTTTGGGAACGCTGTCACATGGTATTTCTGAAACATGGCATGTTCCCTGGGACGTGGCAGCTGCTGACTGAAACGAACATTCTTGACAGTTGCAACACTGCTGTTGGGTTTTATTCACTAGCAGTGGTGAAACTGACAGGAGTGTCCATTTCAGTCAGTAGCTGCCAGGTCTCCCAGAGTATGTCTACAGGGGGATAAAAAACTTGGCAGCTGACCTGGGTCAGCTGACTTGGGCTTGGATTCCGGGGCTAAAAAATCGCTGTGTAGATGTTGGCAGCCCAAACCCAAATGTCTACGCATCAATTTTTAGCCCCATGAGCCTGAGTCAGATGACCTGGGCAGCTTCAGCTGTGCCATGGGTCTCTTATCCCTGTGTAGATGTACCCTCGGGGTCTGCAGCTCCAGGGCAGACTGGCCATGCCCACTGCCTCAGGACTGGGAACCCCGGTGCTTCAGAGTTCCCAGGCCAGCTGGCTCCCAGGGCTGATTGTTTGTCAAACTGAACCATTTTCTCAAGACAATGTGGGTTTGATGATCAGGCATTTTCCAACAAAATTCTTCATCAGAAAATTTCTAACGGGGTTTAGATTTCCTCAAATTAATATAGTTCTGATTCTAGAATGGGTTCTGATATTATTCAATATTATTGTTGCTTCAGTAAAAAGAATACTAATGGATCTGACTAAATTTAATCTGTTCATTAAATTGCATTTTCTTTCTTGATTTTTAGCATAAGAAACTGAGTCCAGCAATTATTCTTGGAGGGGGAGAAGCAAAACTGTTGCCAGAGAGAATAAAAGAAACTTCTTTACTGTTAGCTCCTGAAGTTTGTGTCATTGATGCAGGATTAACTAACTCGCAGGTCCCAATGTCTGACTCAGTGAGAAATTGGATTGATTCCATTATCACCGTGTTACAAAGGTGAAATAGATTCTTTTACTTTAATAGAAATTTCAGAAAATTTTAGCAGTAATTTGGATTAGTTCTTTGTGTACGGATTAAAGATGGGATTTTTTTGGAGAGGGTGTCTATATTGCTCAAGAGTCTTAGAATAATTTAATGAAATATTGACTAAAATTTTGGGGGGAGGGAAGGATTGTGTCGTCTTAGAGAATTTTGTCTAAGAACATCCAAATGAATCACAATTAATTGGACTTTGTTCGGTTAAAGTGTCAGTTTACTTTTTCCCTTGACCAACTGTTTGCTGTCTACAATATAAAAAGGAAAGTCAAGTCCTTTCTTGTTCTATCATTTAAATAAATAAAAAAAAAAGCTATGAATAAAAGGATTGTGAAAAATAGGAGAGAAAATCTATTGGTTAAATAGACACAAGTGCATTTCTCAACAGATGAATAGGAACTACTTTCAAAATAAACTCTTACGGAATACAAATAAGATCACAGGAGCAGGGTCTGTCCTATGTTTTTATAAAAAGAACAGGAGTACTTGTGGCACCTTAGAGACTAACAAATTTATTAGAGCATAAGCTTTCGTGGGCTACAGCCCACTTCTTCGGATGCATATAGAATGGAACGTATATTGAGGAGATATATATACCCAGATACAGAGAGTACCCAGAAGTCACCTCCTACAAGACAGGCCCAACAAAGAAAATAACAGAACACCACTAGCTGTCACCTTCAGCCCCCAACTAAAACCTCATCAGTGCATCATCAAAGATCTACAACCTATCCTGAAAGATGATCCTTTACTCTCACAGATCTTGGGAGACAGACCTGTCCTCGCTTACAGACAACCCCCCAACCTAAAGCAAATACTCACCAGCAACCACACATCACTGAACAAAAACACTGACCCAGGAACCTATCCTTGTAACAAAGCCCGATGCCAACTCTGTCCACATATCTATTCAAGTGACATCATCATAGGACCTAATCACATCAGCCATATCATCAGGGGCTCGTTCACCTGCACATCTACCAATGTGATATATGCCGTCATGTGCCAGCAATGCCCCTCTGCCATGTACATTGGCCATACCGGACAGTCTCTACGCAAAAAAATTAATGGACACAAATCTGACATCAGGAATCATAATACTCAAAAACCAGTGGGAGACCACTTTAACCTGTCTGGTCATTCAATGGCAGACCTGCGGGTGGCTATTTTACAACAGAAAAACTTCCAAAACAGACTCCAATGAGAGACTGCTGAGCTGGAATTGATATGCAAACTAGATACAATCAATTTAGGATTGAATAAGGACTGGGAATGGCTTAGCCATTACAAACATTGAATCTATCTCCCCTTGTAAATATTCTCACACTTCTTATCAAACTGTCTGTACTGGGCTATCTTAATTATCACTTCAAAAGTTTTTTTTTCTCTTACTTAATTGGCCTCTCAGAGTTGGTAAGACAACTCCTACCTGTTCATGCTCTCTGTATGTGTGTATATATATCTCCTCAATATATGTTCCTTTCTATACGCATCCGAAGAAGTGGGCTGTAGCCCACGAAAGCTTATGCTCTAATAAATTTGTTAGTCTCTAAGGTGCCACAGGTACTCCTGTTCTTTTTGCGGATACAGACTAACACGACTGCTACTCTGAAACCTATGTTTTTATAGAGGTTCACATTGGTAATAATGATAAAAAAAAAAGAATTTTAACAAACCTAATAGGTTAATAGTATTTAGGCCCACAGATCATCCACGTAAGAAAGAAAACCAGAGAACCTGTTTTGTTTCACAGGAGGCTGTGTGCATGGAAGAGAGGTGCCTCCATAGAAGTCAGATCGCGTCAGAAGCACTTGTCTTTCATATTATTTTTCTACTCTCCTCCTCCCCAGTGAATTAGAGCACACTTTATGGGAAGCACCTTAGTTTGGCTAAGTGTCCAGATCTGAACTGAGGACAGGAAGGGAAAGGGGCACTGTCAAGATTACTAGGACTAAAAATGGACCTGCAGTGGCAATGGGACATTGAAGTTCTCACCTGCAAGGCTCATATGTTACGATTTTTTCCCTTAAGCCTGCTGTTGGTGCATGAAGCATTTTGTACTGTATGATGGGATTGCTGCCATTTGCTACTCCATCTTTGAACATGTTTTTGAGAAGCACATGTTTGGATAAAAGAACAGAGTATTTGAATATAAAAGCTGCTGATCTTTGGTACTTAATTTTCTAAAACAGTGTTTTATTTTTAATAGCAAGAATCTCAGAACCATTCCAGAAGCAGAAATTGGATTAGCAGTTATCTTCATATCTATGGAAAGATATTGTAACCCTCAAAACCAGCCTGGCATACGTAATTTTATAAACTTTGTTACTCTGCGGGGGGAGGGGAAGGAGAGGGGTGTGTGTGTGTGTGTGTGTATATTTTGTTAGTAGTATTTATTATTTGTATTACCATAGAACCTAGGAGTCTTAGTCATGGCTGATTATCTTAGTTTAAGCAAAGGAGGCAACATATGTCTTTGTATACAAAAGGGTCAAGTAATACCTATTGGCCATTTTCTTTTCAGGCCTATATTTGTTTTTAAAATAAATGTTCTTTTATTTTTTCCATGTAGTATTTTATGCTTTAATGTTTTTGTAATTTTTGCACCAAAGATTATCATATTTATAGATGTAAAGAAAAAAGCAGACACTGACTTAAAATCAGATATATTGTGCAGTGAATATACAAAAACGTATTAAAAGAATGTTTTGAAATCCACATTTTTAAATGGCACACAGGAACAATATATATGTAATCTGCTTATTCCATGCTATCCTGCACCCTTGGAATGAGAACAGTAGTGCAAAGCAGATGAAGGATGAACAGTAGAAAGTAAAAAGAATAAAAATAATAAGAAATGAATGGGTTTATAATGCAGTTCCTTATTTGCATCAATCTTTTTAAAAAACTAAAATAAAAATTCAGAACAGTAATAGTTTAGTTGGCCTGAAAATGTAATAGGGAAAGGTCTAGACTTCACAGGTTTGGTTTTTGGTGTTTTGTTTCCAAGCATTAGCATAAGAACAGCCATGCTGGGTCAGATCAGTGGTCCATCTAGCCCAGTATCCTGTCTCTGACAGTCGCCAGTACCACATGCTTTTGGCAATTGGAGGTTTAGGGACACCCAGAGTGTGAAGTTGCATCTCTGACCATCTTAGCTAATAGCCATTGAGGGACCTATCCTCCATGAATTTACCTAATTATTTTTTGAACCAGTTTATACTCTAGTATATTGCATTGTATTCACTAATGCAGTAAGAATCTAAATCTATGCCAACCGATCATAGGTTTTTCCTGTTTTCCAAACGTTTGTTTTTTTGGGAGGGGTGGGGGGTAGGGCATCAAGTTTGGGACGTGGTTTAAGGGATTAAAATAGTATGTGTTTTGTATTATATTAATAACCTAAGCTATATTTACAGGTTTAAATTACATGCTAGTCTATGTAGTTTTTGAATTAAACAGTAAGTCCTAAAATGGTAGGTATTTCTGGGTCACTGGTGTATGTTTTGAGTGCATTCAGGCAACGAGGCTGAAGGGTGAGGGTGAAATCCTATTCCCACTGAAATCAGTGTGATTTCTGTCATTTGCTCGAAGGATGAGATTTCACCACCTCTCTAGGTAACCCATTCCAGTGCTTTCACTTAGTGAAATAGTTTTTCCTAATATACAACCTAGACCTCCCGCACTGCAACTTGAGACCATTGCTCCTTGTTCTGTCATCTGCCAGCACTGAGAACAGCCTAGCTCCATCCTCTTTGGAACCCCTCTTCAGGTAGTTGAAGGCTGCTATCAAATCTCCCCTCACTCTTCTCTTCTGCAGACTAAATAAGCCCGGTTCCCTCAGCCTCTCCTTGCAAGTCATGTGCCCCAGCCCCCTAATCATTGTCATTGCTCTCCGCTGGACTCTCTCCAATTTGTCCACATCCTTTCTGTAGTGGGGGGCCCAAAACTGGATGCAATACTCCAGATGTGGCCTCACCAGTACAAAATAGAGGGGAATAATCACTTCCCTCGATCTGCTGGCAGTGCTCCTATTAATGCAGCCCAATATGCCATTAACCTTCTTGGCAACAAGCGCACACTGTTGACTCATATCCAGCTTCTCGTGCACTGTAATCCCCAGGTCCTTTTCTGCAGAACAGACGCTTAGCCAGTTGGTCCCCAGCCTATAGCAGTGCATGGGATTCTTCCATCCTAAGTGCAGGACTCTGCACTTGTCCTTGTTGAACCTCATCATATTTCTTTTGGCCCAATCCTCCAATTTGTCTAGGTCCCTCTGGACCCTATCCCTACCCTCCAGTGTATCTTCCTCTCCCCGCAAGCTTAGTGTCATCCGCGAGCTTGCTGAGGGTGCAATCCATCCTATCATCCAGATCATTAATGAAGATGTTGAACAAAACCAGCCCCAGGACCGGCCCCTGGGAAACTCCTCTTGATACCGACTGCCAACTAGACATCGAGCCATTGATCACTACCCGTTGAGTCCGACGATCTAGCCAGCTTTCCATCCACCTGATAGTCCATTCATCCAATCCATACTTTTTTAACTTGCTAGCAGGAATACTGTTGGAGATTGTATCAAAAACTTTGTTAAAGTCAAGATATATCACATCCACCGCTTTCCCCATATCCACAGAGGAATCATAGAAGGCAATCAGGTTGGTCAGGCATGACTTGCCCTTGGTGAATCCTGGTTGACTGTTCCTGATCACCTTCCTCTTCTCCAAGTGCTTCAGAATGGATTCCTTGAGGACCTGCTCCATGATTTTTCCAGGGACTGAGGTGAGGGGAGGCTGAGCAGTCTATAGTTCCCCAGATTCTCCTTCCCTTTTTTAAAGCTGGGTACTATATTTGCCTTTTTCCAATCGTCCGGGACCTCCCCCGATCACCATGAGTTTTCAAAGATAATGGCCAATGGCTCTGCAATCACATCAGCCAACTCCCTCAGCACCCTCAGATGCATTAGATCTGGACCCATGGACTTGTGCATGTCCAGCTTTTCTAGATAGTCCTTAACCTGTTTTTTCACCACTGAGGGGTTCTCACCTCCTCTCAGCAGTCTGGGAGCTGATCTTGTCTGTGAAGACCAAGGCAAAAAAGCATTTAGGACTTCAGCTTTTTCCACATCATCTGTCACTAGGTTGCCTCCCCCATTCAGTAAGGTTCCCACACTTTCCCTGACCACCTTCTTGTTGCTAACATACCTGTAGAAACCCTTTTTGTTACTCTTCACATCCCTTGCTAGCTGCAACTCCAATTGTGATTTGGCCTTCCTGATTTCACTCCTGCATGCCTGAGCAATATTTTTGTACTCCTCCCTGGTCATTTGTCCAAGCTTCCACTTCTTGTAAGCTGCTTTTTTGGATTTAAGATCAGCAAGGATTTCACTGTTAAGCCAAGCTGGTTACCTGACATATTTACTATTCTTTCTACACATCGGGATGATTTGTTCCTGCAACCTCAATAAGGATTCTTTAAAATACAGCCAGCTCTCCTGGACTCCTTTCCCTCCCTCATGTTAGCCTCCCGGGAGATCCTGCCCATCAGTTCCCTGCAGGAGTCAGTCTGCTTTTCTGAAGTCCAGGGTTTGTATTCTGCTGCTCTCCTTTCTTCCTTTTGTCAAGATCCTGAACTCGACCATCTCATGGTCACTGCTGCCCAGGTTGCCACCCACTTCTACTTCCCCTACCAATTCTTCCCTGTTTGTGAGCAGCAGGTCAAAAGGAGCATGGCCCCTACATGGTTCCTCCAGCACTTGTACCAGGAAATTGTCACCAACACTCTCCAAAAACTTCCTGGATTGTCTGTGCACTGCTGTATTGTTCTCCCAACAGATGTCAGGGTGATTGAAGTCCCCCATGAAAACCGGGGCCTGTGATCTGGAAACTTCTGTTAGCTGTCCGAAGAAAGCCTCGTCTACCTCATCCTCCTGGTCTGGTGGTCTATAGGAGATGCCCATCACAACATTACCCTTGTTGCTCTCGCTTCTAAATGTAACCCAGAGATTCTCAACAGGCTTTTCTCCAGTTTCATACTGGAGCTCTGAGCAATCATACTGAGCTCTTACATACAGTGCAACTCCTCCACCTTTTCTCCCCCACCTATCCTTCCTGAACATTTTATACCCATCCATGACAGTGCTCCAGTCATCTGAGTTACACCACTAAGTTGCTGTTATTCCTATCACATCATATTTCCTTGACTGTGCAGGACTTCCAGTTCTTCCTGCTTGTTTCCCAGGCTTCTTGCATTCGTGTACAGGCACCTAAGATATCTAGTCGATTGTTCTACTTTCTCAGTGTGAATCAGGAGACCTATCCTGTTGCACCTTCCTCCTTGTGTTTCCTCCTGGTATCCCACTTCCCCACTTATCTCTGGGCTTAGGTCACCATCCCCTGGTGAACCTAGTGTAAAGCCCTCCTCAGTAGGTTAGCAAGCCTGCCTGCAAAGATGCTCTTCCCTTCCTTTGTTAGGTGGATCCCATCTCTTCCTAGCACTCCTTCTTCCTGGAACAACATCACATGGTCAAAGAATCCAAAGCCCTCTCTCCGATACCACCTGCGTAACCGCGCATTTTCTTCCACAATTCGATGGTCCCTACCTGGGCCTTTTCCTTCAACAGGGAGGATGGACGACTTGTGCCTCAAACTCCTTTAACCTTCTTCCCAGAGCCACGTTGTCTGCAGTGACCTGCTGAAGGTCATTTTTGGCAGTATCATTGATGCCCACGAGGAGAAGTAGGAAGGGGTAGCAGTCCGAGGGCTTGATCAGTCTCCGCAGACACTCCGTCACATCCTGAATTCTAGCTCCAGGCAAGCAGCACACTGCCTGGAGTTGTATGTTAACTATTGAATCTGTGTGGATTTATAATTAAAATCAGTTAACAGTAATAGTACTGTAATAATGGCTTATAAATACACAGAGCCACAGGAAGAATGCTAACTTTTTAATTGTTCCATATGTTCAACTTGCAGCTAAACAGCCAGTTAGTCCAGGATCAGCTATTCTGCATCCAACCCTTTCTCAGAGTTCAACTGTAGATGAGTCCATAATGCCTGTTACTACAAGTGATAGAGCATATGTAGCTGACACAGAACCAGAAGAACCATGGTAAAGTACACCTTGAAATAGTTTCCTAAGTTGATGTCTATAAATAAGGCTATTACCATGTCAGAGGAAATTTGAGCCAGTTATAGACTTGCCATAGTCAGTGGGGCTCAGCATTTGAGGCGGCACTCCCTAACTTGCAAAAGTAAACTGTGGTCGCTATCCACAGTGGTCCAACTTCTGCCTTGAAGTGATAGGGTACAACAAGAAAGCCAGATGGGGGCATCAGGTTTGACACTAGAAGATGCAATTGGTGATGCAGCAGATCTGATTGGCTCTTTTAACCATGTTCAGAATTCTAAAGCAATTTCATAATTATCTAGATCATCTATTCATAGCAGGTATTAATATTAATTTATATAGTTTCCATAAGTGTTCGTTGTATACCACAGGTACAGCTGCATTACTGTGGTGCTCTGTAATGTGTATGCTGTTTCTACAATGATTGCCTGTATTTTTACTTAGTATTTTTTCCTCCCTTTTGTGTAGTATGGAGATAAGCGGAGAGAAGACAGAGAAAACTCCCAAAATGGATCGAAGAGTCAAAATGTATTCACAGAATATAACCAGTGTAAAGGAGACTCCCAGCACTAGTGGCAGTGTAAATACAGGGACGGTATTACCCAGGATGCATAGAACGCTTGTGGTTGACCAAAAAAGTCAACCCCTCTCACCCTCTAAAATTTTAGGAGTTAATAGAAATAGAGAGAGAGCTTCACAGCAAGAGTCTAACTCCATTAAATATTACTTCCAGGCAGCTCCAAAGAAAAGGTATGTTCACGGAAATTCTTTTTTTTGGGGGGGGGGGAGGGCATTTTTCATATTGTCAGATGGTGCTATTTTTGTTTTAGAAAGTAATTTGTTTTAGTTCAAGGGGCATACATTTTATTCCCAATGTAGATTTTACTACCTCACTAAGAAATTGAATTCCTCTATTCATTTTTTATTTTAAACTGGCCCTTTCTAGGTATCTGTTTCCCCAAACAGAAAAGTGTATGCTAAGGTTGCTCAGATTCAAATCCCAACACAATCATGAAAAATGCAGAGAATCGTCAGTTGAGGCATATAAATAAAGATTGCCTTAACTCCCACTTGTATTATGCAATGTTCATGCAGGTGGTTCATCTCTGTAACAAACTCCCATGGATACCCAACATATAGCTAAGCACAGTGCACACAACCAAGTACTCTAAACGCGTAAGCAACATTACAAAATCAAAATGAAGAAAATCATCTCTTGTGGATTTTTGGATTCATATTCAGTCATTGTGTGTTGTTCATTTACTGAGTTTATCATGTTGAAAAATTCTTTGTTTCTTTCTGGCTAAGGGAAAGGATTGAAGAGGGAGAAACATCTGTACCTAAACTGGCAAAGATGGAGGAAAAATCATCTCATCTTTCCAGTCAAACGCAACCCACAACTTCCTTGATGTGGAAAAGTAAAGTGGAACAGACTCAAAAGGAACAATTTACCTTGGATCTGAAAACAAACCTTTCACCTGTAGATACAAGCCTAAAGCTTGCAATAGAAAGTAGCAAATCAGAGAAAGATAAAACTGTTACTAAAAATGTTTCCAGTGAAAAGCCTGCATCAAAGAAGAGAAAAGAGTTAGGTGATTTAGTTGAGGATGCAGCTACACTAGAGCTTGTGTTTGGGAGCAAAGAGCTGGATTGGGAAGCTGAAATGGGGGATTGTGGTGAGGAGCATGGAACCAATATGCAGAAAAAAAGACGTTTGGAAACGAAGGGGAAAAGGATTGAAGAAGAAAATGTAATTCAAGAAGAAGCCAATAGGATATTGGTAAGTAATGTTCTTTATTAATCACTTGTTATGGACCTGATCCTGCAAGTTACAGCATCATTGGAGGAGCCTGTGCAGCAGCATCTTGCAAGATTAGACTGTTAGCACAGAGACAAATGCAGCTTAAGAACAGATACCAGCTTTGAGCAGTTTGAATGCATTGTATTAGCTCTCATGCCGTTATAAATGAGCAGTAGGTATAGTCTGGGGATTTTATGTAAACATTGTGATGAATGAGTTAAAATACACCTCTACCCCAATATAACACTGTCCTTGGGAGCCAAAAAAATCTTACCGCATCATAGGTGAAACCGCGTTATATCGAAATTGCTTTGATCCACCAGAGTGCGCAGCTCCCCCCCCCCCCACCCCCCAGAGCACTGCTTTACCGCATTATATCCGAATTCATGTTATATCGGGTCGCGTTATAACGGGGTAGAGATGTATAGACTTCCTTGGTCTCCAGAAGTCACTATCCTGTAGCATTTTTAGAGTTTATTTCCCCAGATGGAGGCACTTTGTAACTTTAAACTGGCATCAGTTATTTACACTTCATACTTTCTTTCTGAAGTTGTCAATTTGCTCTTGTTAAAAAAATACAGCCTTTGTAAGCAGAACAGCCAATCCTTTTCCTGTCCTGAACAGAAGTTTTTTAGTACAGTGTGCAGTTATTGTTATTAACTGTTATGCTCCTGAATTCCCAGGAGAAACTGTGTCAAGTTCCTTTCCAGCCAAAGAATTTCTGTAACTGTGTGTTGGGTGTCAGCAAGATGATATATTGTCAGATCATTATGTATTCTTAGCATTCTCACCTAATAGCTCTCAAATAGCTACGCCCCATATGTGAAACAGAGACACTAAGCTGCATAGACAGATGTCTGATCTGATATGGGGTTAATTTCTTCACTATTTTTCTTAAAGTATAAGTATATTGCAGCTTAAATATTTTAGCAAACCTTATGGGTTTATGAAAATCACTGTAAGTGATGAGTATCTGAAACATTTTGGTTGAATGTAAACAGCTCTTGTGACTTTTTTCTCTTTTTCCCCCTTTGGAAATATGCCTCTGTTTGCCACAGAGATTCTTTCCTAAGTAAAGCACTATCCCATTTTTGCCCCCCAAACATGCTCTTCTGTATGCTGACTCCATATATCAGTCTTTGTTGGGCTGCCACAGTAAATCAGACACTTGTATGCACAATAGTAAATTAACTAATGTTGCTCGCCAATGAAAACTCCTTTTCTAGAGGTACATTCTGAAGTTTTGAAAGCATGGCACTTGGAAAAGCCAAGAATGTGGCAACAAAACTAGTCCCAGATTAGCATGCTGTGACCTTTAGCTAAACAACAGATATTGGACACACAGGTTACACAACTTTTTTTATCTTCAGATTGCAGAAAGAAACAAGAGTTTTAAATGTTCTTATTTAACATTTATATAGCACCATAAATTTATACAAAACTTGTAGAAATGTAAAACTGTTCTTACTTGGGTGACCAGATAGCAAGTGGGAAAAATCATGACACTTTTTTTTCCGCTGGGGGAAGGAGGAGGAAATATAGTTGCATATACAAGACAGCTCGTAATATTGGGAATCTTGTCACCCTAGTTCTTACCCCAAAGAGTGTATAATCAAAGTTAGACAATGTGAGTGATGGCAGCAGGCAAATGGAGGAATAAGGGTTATAACAAATAAGGGCTCATGTGATTGATTGTGTGGTTATGAGCTTGTGATTACTGACTCTTTTAAATTTGAGATTGAAGTAAAGTCCTAGAGGAAGAATAGAAGTTACTGGATGTTTGGTCTAATTAAAAATAAGTTACTTGGAGGAGGACAAGAGAAGATGCTTGGGAGAAGGATATTATTAAAAGCATAGGGGACAAGTGTGTGTATGTGGCGGTGGTAAGGGAGCAAGGATTAGGTTTAATTGACATAGTGGTAAAAACACCACAAGTTGCTGAAGCTTAATCTACACTGGTGGGAAAATGATCTAGTGTAGACATGGCCTAAGTGCTGTAATAATAATAATGGATTTTTTTATTTGCGTCAAATAACTCTCCACATTATACAGTAAAGAATCCCCCCACTTCACCTATATTATGGAAGGTCAGCACCGAAAATTACTTGTTTGTTGAAATAAAGGAAGCTGATGACATTCACCTGAACGAGAGCACTTCTAAAGTTTCTTTAGACATAGTGACTAAAGAATTTATTATAAGCTTAATTCTTCATGTGGTAGACAAGTTCTTGCCTGATAACTGTGGCCTGGAATCCTTTTTTTGTTTGTGTCCCTTTTCAGAGGTCAGATACGTGTTTTTGGACACTTTCTGGAATCTGAGGGTGCAAAGTCTGATTTGTACTGAGATTCTGGTCATGTGGCTGAGGTAAAAGTGTAGACAAGGCTTTAGTTTTCTGGTGTGAAAGAACGTTTGGTATTGAGCCAAAAATGACAGGGACTTTTGATAAAAGGCAAAATTTTAATCTAATCTGACCACTTGGGCCACTGCAAGTAAACACTTTAGGAAACGTTGAGTTGATACTAGCACCTTCCCCACCTGATTTTTTCATAACAAACATCATTTGTGACCTCAACACACCTTTATAGCAGAAATAGAAAAGTCTTAGAGAAGTTATTAGCTATTGAGCAAAATTGTGATATGTAGTATTATGCTTTCCCTTCTTTAACTACAGGCTGTGTGGAGACTAGCCTTGATCCTAATCACGATTGCTCCCAAATTGACACTTACATTTAGTTATTTCCTGACCATGAACTCTGGGATATACTTTAAAATAGAAAACTCAGAGTTTGATTCATACCTGAAAATTTAGTGATTTTCATAATCCTTACTGGTATGATTTTAGGAATTATGAATTCTTAAGGAAAAACACTTGTTTTCTTATACTAAAAAAGGTAATCTGAACAAACCAGGGACAGTGGTTTTATTAGAACAATGCATTGGTAAAGTATATGTCCAGGGTATTTTAGGTTTTTTTTGTAAATATGCAGTCATAATTTACATTTACAATGATTGCTCTTTAAAATTGTTTGGTCAAACAGCAGGAAAATGAACTTGGCACTGTTCCAACTTCAAAGAAGAAAATTGAGATTAAGCAAGAATCATCAGTTTTGGTAAGAAACTAGTCAAATGTAAGCAATACCTAGCATTAGTTAATACTCAGAAATGTGAAGGAAATGTATCACAGTTTTTTGCTTTTAAAACTAAGTTCATATGTGTGCAGTGGACATAGGAGGGTTTGATGAATGAGGGCTTATTTAAACATAAAAGTTGTACCGCTTTAACTATATCAGTATATAGTCAAAGACGTACAGGTACACCACCAACTTCTCTTATGTGGATGCAGTTACATTGGTATAAAAGTGCTTATCCCATGTAGATTATTACCATAAGGGAAGGGAGATAAATACACCAGTAGAAGTCATCTTTTATATTGGTGTAACTGTGTCAATAATAGGGCTTTCAGTGGCATAAAATTATTACAGTAGAATAAATCATACCCTTAACCAAAATATTATTATTAACCGTGTTTATTATGGTAGTCCTATGCCAAGAATAGGCCCTCCTTGTGCTAGGTGCTGTACAAATAGTAGTAGAATTCCTGTCCCAAAGAGTTTATAATCTGAATAGCCCAGACAGACACAGGGTGGGTGAAGGGTTATAACACACAAGCAAAGTAAAAATATGATGGCAGCAAATGTCATATTGGTTCCATAATTTTGAGGGGTTGGAAGATCAGCTAATTAGAGGGAAAATGAAGGAAGAAGGGGCACTGAAAGAAAGGGTGTGTGTGGAGGACAGGGCAGGGGAGAAGAAGTTAAGAGAGTAGGTGTGGAGTGAAGATGACGTGAAGAGATCATGAGGGGGAGAGGGTTGAAGCAAACAGCCAATCAGCACAGGGCAGAGAAAGTCCAGTCAGAACCATAGAAAGTTGTTTGAATGTCCAAAGGTCCCTGACTTGGCTGCTTCTGCAGCTGCTCCTATGGGCTGGAGTCTCTGGGTACATCGACACTGCAGCTGGAGATGTAATTTCCAGCTCGGGTAGATGTACACACGATAGCTGTGATCAAGCTGGTTTGCTAAAAATAGCAGGGTAGCCATGGTGGTGCAGACAGCATCACGAGCTAAGCGCCGGCATACAGTCCCCTCTGAGACACCAAGTATGTACTCAGTCAACTAGTCCAGTGGTGTGCAAACTTTTCCAGTCGCACCCACCCCCTTACCATTAAAGGAATCTGTTCGTTGTTTCCAAACACTCACACACGCACACACACTACTGCACAGCCAAGGCCTCCTCTGCACCGGGCTTATTCTTCCTTCCAGCTAGTCTTTCACTGCTAGGGCAGGGCCAATACCTCCTCCTCTGCCCCACCCTCCTCTGGTTTTCAGGGTGGGGGAAACCACATGTGATGGTCTCTGGGGGGTGGAGCCAGAGCTGGGCACGGAGCCTGCTGGGGGTGGAAATTGTCGTGGCACACTGATCCATAGGCTGGGTGACCCGCTGAGGTGAGTCGGGGTGGAGGTGGCGCTCTCTCCCCACCTCCCCTATGGGGGCTGGCCCAGGCCCTACTGCACGGAGCTGGCACTGTGTCAATAATAGTGGCATCGCCACTTGCCCCCCGAATGTTCCTCTGGGTGTGCCCCACAGTTTGCACACCACTGGTCCTAGCTCATGATGTTGTTCACACTGCAGTGATTACACTGCTATTTTTAGCATGCTAGCTTGATCAAAGCTAGTGCTTGTACATCTACCTGAGCTGGGAATTGCATCTCCAGCGGCAGTGTAGACCCAAGTCCAAATCTCGTTCCTCCCTGCAGTTTTTCCCCCAAAGCCACATGGCAAGGGGAGGAACCACCTGGGTCCGAGTTTCCTCAGAGTGGGGGTAACACTTAAGTTTAGCCTTAGTTTACTAGAAATCTAGTTTTAAATTTTAAGCCTTATCTAGACTGTTATGTTCTGAGCTAATATCTGCCTTCCATTTCTAACCCGTCAAGGGTACATTCTCTGATCTCTTAAAAATAGGCTCTTAGTTTACTGAACAACTTGAAGTTCTCCTTTCCCCTTTTTCCTCTCACAAGAACACTGACGGACTTCAAGATGTCTCCAGCAATCTGCCCAGCAGACTCTTGTTGACTGAATTTAGATCACTGGTTGTTAGCCATCCAAGGCCAAATAGTCTTGTTGCTGCACAAATCAATTATAAGCAACTGAACAACTTTAAGAAATTCAAAAAGGTGAGTGCATATTTTAAACTGCCACAAGATGGCACTGTTTGAAATAGCTATGTAAGTGCTGCTAATACAATAGAAATGTTATTAGATGAAAGGCATTCTTAGAGATTCTACTTCCACTTATATTTTATTAACTTACTGTCACCATTGTGGTAAAGAGCAAAATACGGTGGCTATTTTTGTATTAATTTATCAGACAGATACCAGAGAAGGTCACCTCCCACCCACAGGCAACCCATGGGGGGGCATGCGGAGTCACGTGCCCCCCAGATTTGCTCCTTGCCTTGTACTGAGCATGCTCACATGGACTGAGCATGCCCTTACCTGCGTCCTCCCCCCATCAGCTGGCACGGGTCGTCTCTGCTCCCACCAGATGATTACCTAGAGACCTGTGTTCTTTTTGGAGGCTTGTGCAGTTCTTACTCAAGCTGACTCATTAAATGATACTGTGATCTTGAACAGTATTATAACTTCAGGTTGTATCTCCTCTTGGGCTTACTGTGTCACTTTCAAATAACCTATTGAGAACATATATTGGCTTGAAGTTTTACGTTTTGACTACGAAAATTTGGATTTCTAACATACTACTAAAATGCATGTCTTATAAAACTAAGATCAACTGGGTTCTGAGAGTGACTTTTACAAAACTTTGTGTTCATTGTAGGAATATAGCTTCAGCCCAGAATTTAAAGAGAAAGTGCAGTGTAATCTAAGATATGCAATACACTACATTTAAGTAAAAAATGTAAATGCCTTTAAATGGACATGGTCATCTTGAAAATCACATTTGTATGAAAATATTGTACCTACCATAGTTCCAAGTAGCATTTTAAAGTTGTTTAATAGAACATGCAATATCTTTGAATGTATCATCCTTTCCATTCTGCATTACAAGTTCTTCTCTACATCAGACTGGATTAGAAACTTAAAATATCAGTTTCTGTTGTTTTCAAATGCATTTAAAATGTATTAGCTTATTAATTTAACAGATTAAAAATATAACTATTCACAGGTCTTTCTTTGGGGGGAGGTTTGCAGGTCGTGTGCTATTTAAGTAGAACTATTCATTGCACAGATACTGTTAGACAAATTGGATGAAAGGTATTCTGCCACTGTAAATTTACTAGAGGTGACTACTCTTGTTTTGCACGGTTGTCAGCCTGCACTAGAACAAAAAACATTTCTTGTCCAACAGGTACCTTATCCTGGAGCAGGACAACTTCCACATATTATTGGAGGATCAGATCTGATAGGTCACCATGCCAAAAAGAATTCACAGTTGGAAGAATGGTTAAGGCAGGAAATGGAGGTAAGGAATTCTTTCCAGGCAACAAAACAACTGCGGTCCTTCCCAAGAACAGGGCAGCTCTGTACTAAAAGTTGAGCCTATATGCTGAACAAATCTGTCACTTAACACATCCAAAAAGGTGTTAGGGATGTGACCCAAATAAACAAAAGGGGTTCAATGATAAGGCTGACATTCTACTGATTCTTTTGGATAAATCTGATATGTAATATTAATAAAAATTTTAATAAGATGTTTAAATCTTTCACACTGTCGGTACAGAGGAGTCTGCTGTAAAGGAAAAGGCACTGACCTAGGGGAAAGTGATTTTAATGACTGAGTAAAATAAACATTTTATTGAAGCTCAGCCCTGCATAAATTCTGAGTGTGGCAGTGAAAGTTTTTATATTAACAAGCTCAGTGACTTCAGCGTTCAAGGTGCTCATGCAGCACTGCTGATGGTCTGCTCACAGACTAGAATGCAGTTGATATTCAGATGAAAAATATATATGAGATGTTCATGTTGTAATCAGGAGACAGAATGTTGTGTTTTTCACTAGAGAACATATTGCCATTTGTATGTAATTTATATCTTGCCTTAGCAGTTCTCAACTTTTTCATTTTGTGTGCTGCTTCTTTAAAAAAACCTCCTCTCATGGGCCACATCCCATCCCAATCTTGCACTCCAGGTTCCATATCTTTCCTGTGGTATCAGTATTACCTGGTTAATTGGAAAGGTAATAAGACAGTATTAAGGAGAAAATGTGATAGGTGGGACTTCTTGAGTTTTTTACTCCATTCCCACTTCTGTATTTGCTGTTTATTTCCTCTCCCTGATTTTAGCAGTTGATTTCAGTGCTAGATTTTACCTTGCAGTAAAGCACTGCATAATCTCGCCTGGCCACATTGAAATTTGTCATCTTGGGTGCTTGTTATCCTAATTTGGCATCCACCACAAATTTACTCATTGTTGAATTTATATGAGGCACACCTATGAAGGACACGAGCAGTGGAGCAGAGAGGTTCTGACTCCTTTTTCCCCTCTCACCCTCCAGCTCAGGTAGCTAAAAAAGCCTTTGGAAGCTCTAAAATTAATCATAACCTGGATTCCAAGTAACAAAGTATCCCCTCTTGAAAACAGCCATAGATGCTTTACTCCCATGACAGAAGCAACTCCGGTTAGAAGAGGTCAGCACACCACAGTTTGAGAGTATGCTGCTACCCAAATTTTTTAAAGTTTAGAATATAGTTTGCGTAAAAAGGTACCATGCCAGCATGTTGGCCTAACCCTGAGAGATGCTAAAGCTCTGTGGCTTGTATTGTCTTTAGTTGTGGATGTTCAGCACTTCTCCGGCTCAACTCTTAAAAATTTTATAGCAACACAAGGGATCAAACTCATAGGACAGTTTGAAATGGTGAAATTTGCAGTTCCTTTTGCCCCTTCCCTTTTCACCACCAAAGCATACATGTTACACTTAGATAGCATAGATTTTAACTTAAGGCTCACAACGTACCACTTACACACCCCTGTAACTCATCACCTGTATTAGATAGACTTAATTACTCAAATTCAAAGTTGGTGCAGTGCAGACTCAGTTGCTGAAAGATGATAGCACTGAATGAAAAAACCCTGTAGCAGGAAGGTATAGGTAGTTGTAAACTAAAGTAGATCATCCATTACTTTAACTTGCATCTCCTTGGCATAAGTTACGTTAACTTACAGCTACTTGACACTGAATAAAGGAGTCTGCCTTCACACCACCGCTGAACTAGTTTCAGAGTTTAAAACTAATTGTGACAAAACTCAAAATTTTGACCATTAGGTTTCTGCTTGTTGCAGTTTGTCTGACATTCCTGCTTCTGAAAGTTCCATCATGACGAGTAATGTAAAGCCCTGAATATTTTTCTGTCCCCTTCATTTTTGTCTGACACAGGACCGCTACACTGTGCAGTTAGCCCAGGTAATTGGCACCTGGGTCTGAGCATTTGAGTTAGCCTAGCCTGTGTATGAGCATTCCCACAACAAAGCTGTCCCTCTGTTACTGTGTCCTCATTATTACTGCTCTCATCCATGAATGTCTGGGGCACAGCCTATGGGTTTTTGGTGCAGAAACTCTCTAATATTCTTTTCCAGTAAATTGTGGGAGAACTTCTCGGTCCTTTGGTGGAAATTGTGGGAAAGGATTTTGTAGGACTTTCAGCACACGAGTGATCTTGCCTGCATCTTCACTGCAAAGTAGGCAAGTTCTAGCCTGAGCTAAACCACAGCTCTGGCTTTAATCCGTACCCCTACCCATGCAAGCAAGCATAAATTCAAAGTCCAAATAAGCACATGCTTGAGGGTTTTGTGTGTGGATGAGAGTGGTTTGGGCAAAAACATGTAAGAGCATGGGCTAAGACTAACTACAGCGATGACATTCCCACAAGTGTCTGATCGTTTTTCAGATTGGTTTCTGTAACTATGGTCTACTTTAAGAATTGAAAACCATAATCTGACATTCCTGTAAAATGCATTGTATGTGACGTATTGACAGCAAGATGTCTCAGTACAGGACTGTTGTGTTAGTATGAACAATATTGAAGAGATTTACTTTATTTTGTCAGGAACAGAATCGGCATGCAAGAGAGGAATCACTCGCTGATGATCTCTTTAGGTAAGGGATTTTTTTGTTAGTGCTTTTAAAAGGTCTGATATGTTATACCTCACCTCACTTATTTTCTGGACAAATTTCAGTTTTCTAATTAAACCGTGATGGCTAATGCTCCATTGGCGGCCTCCTTTCTTGAGACCACATCTGAGTAGAACGTGGCATCCTCTTCTGCTCTTTCCTAACTTTCTTTATACCTTAAACTTCATCAGTTCCTGGGCCATACATGACTCCTTTTAATATAATGTTCAAAACGACTAGTCTTGTTGGTAATTAGAGCCTTTTCAGATAGAATTGTTGCTGCGTCATCTCCGTCCTATAAACTCCACTTTAGCCCCTAATTCCAGGAACCTGGGCATTAAGTTTGAATCAAGAGTCACTTTCCTACTTGTGAGGATGCAGCTTTCCTTCCTGCTATCAGAGTTTGCCAGTGCCTGTCTCCCTGTTGGTTGGAAGGTTTTGCTCTGGCTGAACCAGAGACTCCCCTTTCCAGCATAAACAAAACTAGTCCAAAATAAAAACAGATTGCTTGGGTTATAGTGCTGTAACCAGAGTCTGGGGGAGACCCTCTCCACTTTTCACAGGGGGGCTCATACCTTCTCACACAGGGATCCTAAATGGGCCTTTGCCCCATTCATTTCCAGGCTTCTGCCCAGGCTGCTGCTTCGGCCCTTTCTCCATGAAAAGATCAGTACTGCGCTTCCCTCGTTTCCTTTTTGGTAGAGAGACTCTCAGCAGGTCTTGCCATCTTCCTGATCTCTCTCTCCAGAATAAAGCAAACCTTTTTATATCCAGCATGCTGTTAGAAGCCTACAGTTCCCCTGGTTCTGTGGCTTCTGATTGGACTACAGGTCACAGAATCCCCCTGTTTGGGGCAGGGCCCATGCCACAGGAGTGAGGTGACACCTCTTATCCTGACTCAAGACATGGTTATGTTGCTGTATCTTGTACGTCTGTAAATCTACCCTGTGTAAAGCACCTTCTCTTCCATAAACCCTCTTCACCAGTTTTCTGCTGATATCCTCATTTTACTTTTACTCCTCCTCCCCTGTCTGCCCTCTTTAGAGACATTAGATTCTTCTTCCACACTATTCCTTGGCCAGTTCATTCTCTGCCTCTCTACATCCTCTTTTCCTAGGCATGAGTCTTAACCCAATCTCTAATAATAAACAAAAATGGAAGCCCACTGCTAGGCAGTCTGCTTCTCTTTATTCAGTTTTTCTCTTTAAAAGTCACTGTATTGTTCTGCATTGTTCCAACATATGCAAATTGTATGATATGTATTGTAAACTATATAGTTTACTTGTATGTGTATGTGTAGATTGTAACCTGGAATGAAGTATTTTGTGATTATTGCTAGAGCTCTTTTTTTTTTCCAGTAATCATGAGAGTGACTCTCAATTCACACACATTCACTTAGTTAAATCCTTATTTGCAACTTCACCAACAATATGATTGTTTAGAAAGAATTAATTTTTCATTGCTCGTTAAACCTGCTACTGTTGGAACTTTTAACTAGGGGTGGAAGAACCCAGAAAAATTCCAGCTCTGATTGTTTAATTTTACAGTTGATAAAATTATGCAAAAATCACAATTTGCAGAATCCAAACTCCTCTGTAAAAAAGAATAGAAATGCCTGGGCAGTAGAATAATGTATGAGTAGGGCCCTAACATTCACAGCCATGCAAAACGTGTCACGGACCATGAAATCTGGTTTTTTGTGTGCTTTTACCCTATACTATACAGATTTCATTGGGGAAACCGGTGTTTCTCAAATTGGAGGTCCTGACCCAAAAGGGAGTTGCAGGAGGGGTCACAGATTATTATAGGCGGGTTGCGGTATTGCCTCCCTTACTTCTGCGCTGCCTTCAGAGCTGGACCGCCGAGAACAGGGGCTGTTGGATGGACACTCAGCTCTGAAGACAGCGCCTCGCCAAAGGAGCAGCGCAGAAGTAAGGGTGGCAATACATAATATACCATACCACCCTTACTTCTGCACTGCTGCCTTCAGAGCTGGGCGGACAGAGACTGGTGGTTGCTGTCTGAGGGCCCAGCTCTGCAGGTAGCAGAGCAGAAGTAAGGGTGGCAATACCATACCAAGCCATCCTTCTGCGCTGCTGATAGTGGTGGCTTTGCCTTCAGAGCTGGGCTCCCGGACAACCAGCAGCAGCGCAGAAGTAAGGGTAGCAGTACCACACACACACACACACATCCCTTTTTGGGTCAGGACCCCTACAATTACAACACTGTGAAATTTCAGTTTTAAATAACTGAAATCATGAAATTTATGATTTTTTAAATCCTTTGTGAAATTGACCAAAATGGACCCTGAATGTGGTAGGGCCCTAGATATGAGACTAAATCTTGTGCTTAGTCTACAGGTATTTTTGCAAAACTGAATTAAAGAATGCTGTTTGCCATAGAATGTTTGTTGTGAAGTGGTAGTAATAAGAGCACAAATCATCAAAGAATGCCACAATTTTTATCATCAAACATGTTAGAATACTTTCTTTGTTGCCTTTATAAAACACCCTTCACCATAGTATTCTACCGAGGCTGCAGTTTATTTTTATGCTGCTTTTGATATTTAGTTTTAATATTTACTAGCGGTTCTGTGTACTCCCTAGCTACCACATCCGGTCCCCCTGTCAAAGACTCTGCATGTCCCTTCTTCCCACCCACCCTTATTTTTTCTTTTTCTTTGTCTGGGAGCTAATAGTTTGCAGTATTGTTGTACCCATCTTAGGAGATACTAGATCATTCACAATGTCAACATGTTAAAATCTACTGGGAGGATTGGCAGAGGTGAGGGGTGCAGTGGATGTTTTGCTGAAAGATGGTGATGGCTGCCGTCAGCCAGTTCTTTTATCTCTAGAGAATTACAGAAGTGGTTGAAGTTGCTGGGTCTAATAACCATATGCAAGGGGCTCACCCATTTTCCCTTCCCAATTTTCACCACAATCAATAGGCTGCAGCCCATTGCTGCCTAGAACATTCCCTGGGAGTTCGGAATTGATTGGATGCAAAACTCAAAAAATTACAGCATTATATTCATGTGTACCTCATGAGGGGCACTAAATTCCCCAGTAGCAACTACGTAGTATTGCCAACTTCCAGAGATGAAACATCGAGTCGGACCCGCAAAAATCATGATTGGCCCAAAAATCATGACATTTTTTAAAAAGATTGTATTGCGTTTTTTAGGCCAGTCTCTTGATTTTTGAACTCCCCTACCCATTCCCAGGGTATGTGTATGGGACAATTAGTATTGCCCACTCTCCCACAAGTACCGGATAAGGTGATTTTGGCCCTGCTGCAGGAGCTCTCACTACCACATCTGCCTGTCTCCTGCCCAACGGTTAATCCTGTCCTCCAGTCCCCCATCAGTTCTCTCCCCACCCAATCCCCTCAGTTCAGCCATCCCTCAGTTCAGTTCTCCAGTCCTCATCAACACCACCTCTATCAGTTCAGCTCCCATACTCCAGCAACCCCCGCCGCCCTCAGTTCACCCTCCCAGCACTCATCCCATCTGCTCAGAGCACACCATCAATTCAGTGCCCCCTCCCTCCTCACTGCAGTCTCTAGCCTCACCTCTGCTCTTTAGTGTTCTTCACCCTCCCCAGCCCTGGGAGGCTGCAGTGGGGTCCCTTCTCCTACTTCCCAGGCTGGTAGGGGAGCAGCTGCCCTGGCCACGCCTCGGGCGGCTAACAGGATTTCAAAGTAAAATTAAGCCTCACTTTTAGAACTCTTAAATGGCAGGAGGTTTTTTGTTTTTGTTTGTTTGTTTTTACAGTTGATTCAATTGCTTATTCGAGGATTGGCCGTCCCCCTTCTTTATGTCCCAGGGCTCAGCTACACTAGAGCAGCGGTTCTCAAATTTCATTGCACTGTGACCCCCTTCTGACAACAAAAATTACATGACCCCAAGAAGGGGGACTGAAGCCTGAGCCTGCCACCTGTGGGGGGGTTGAAGCCAAAGCCTGGGGGCTTCAGCCCTGGATGGTGGGAGCTGTAACCTGAGCCACGCCACCCGGGGCTGTAGCTGAAACCTGAGTTTCACTGCCCAGGGCTTAAGACTTCGGGCTTCGGCTTCAATCCCGGGCAGTGGGGCTTGGGCTTCAGCTTCAGCCCTGGGCCTGAGCAAGTCTAATGCCAGCCCTGGTGACCCCATTAAAATGGAGTCGCGACCCATTTTGGGGTCCTGACCCATAGTTTGAGAACCGCTGCACTAGAGAGTTTGTACTCTCTACTAGTGTAGCTGCTTTACTACTGCAGCCCCCGCGAGCGGCGGTATTTATGTCAGCGGAAGAAGCTCTTCCATCGACATAGCACTGTGCACACCGGCACTTGTCAGTGTAACTTATGTTGTTCAGGGGGGTGATGTATTTACCCCCTTGAGCGACGTAAATTATGCCAACGTTAGCTGTAGTGTAGACATAGCCCCATATGAAGTTTCTTTTCCCTGCTGGGGTGTAGCCACAGTGTCTCTTCTCCCCACTTGTTAGTTTGATAGCTTTGTTTATCTGATATGTAAATGAATTCTCATTGTCTTTCAAAGTACTTTGGAATTAACTGCCAGATAGAGAAACCACATTCCTTCCTTGAGGGTGGGGTAACTCCTGTTTGACTGGAAATATAAAAAAAAATCCTGACATTTGAGAGCTCTATTGAGAGAGCATGTGTGAGGCTTAATTTTACTCAGAAATCATGACTCTCACAATCAGTTTACAACAGTTGGTATATCTAATAACTAGGTGGGTGAAGCCAGACAATAGTTACACTCTCGACAACTCTCACAGGAAAATGATAAAAGACAAAAACACCTTGTCACCTCTGAGAGAATGATCACTTAGCAAAAAGTGTTCAATCTCTGACCTATCAGTCCTCATCCTCAAAGGAAACCTGCACATTTTCAAAAGACAAGCTTGGGAACTTAAATTCATAACTTTGCTAGACACTAAAAATCATGGACTGAACAGAAAGAGTGGAATTTATGGCTTATTACAACAATCTGTAGCCCACAAACTGCCGGCCCAACTGCTCCCCACCGAACTGGAGGGGTAGCAAGCCACTTCACCTTAAATCATAGGCACTGGCTTAATCAGATGCTGGGGGATGCTTGACCCCCGCTCTCCCTCAAGCCCCACCCCTTCCCTCGCCTCTTCCTGCCCCACTCCTCCCCCTCCCTCCCAGTGCCTCCTGCATACTGCAGAACAGCTGATCGAGGCAGGTGGGAGGTGTTGGGAGGGAGGGGGAGGCACTGATCTGCGCGGTTGCCGGTGGGTACTGAGCACCTGCTATTATTTTTCCCATGAGTGCTTCAGCCCTGGAACACTCATGGAGTCAGCACCTATGCCTTGAATGGTCCCTTGAAATATGTGTTAACTACTTATGCTAAATTATCTGTTACACCTTGTATTTAGCTGTTACACTAAGCATGTTTCCCAGACCTGTAGAGCTTTATGTATCTTGAAAGCTTGTCTTTCACCAAGAAGTTGGTCCAATAATAGATTTAAAAATTTTATTAAGATGATGTTAAAAAAAAATAGTGAACAGATTTGAGCATAGAAGTTTCTGGTTATCAGGGAATAACATACAGATTATCGAGGGTGCAAAGTTTGGTTTAAGGTAAAGTGGCATGAGGAATACATAATTTGCAATATCCCCGATTGGGGGTAAAAGGTTGATGGGTCAAAGTATAGACATTGAGATATGAGGGTATGAAGTTCATAAAGTGGCTATGTTCGGGTGTGGATTATAATGAGTGGATATGATGATAAGGATGGATTGACTCTCATCTATGTCACCTACTTTGTCTCTCTAATATCTTGGGACCAACACAGCTACAACCCTACTGCATACAGCATTATAGCCAGACAGACAAGCGGAGAAATGCCATCAAGTTGAGTGTAGGGCTATGTCTACGCTGGCAACTGAACGACAAAACTTTTGTCTTTCAGAGGTGTTAAAAAAAACACCTCCCCAAAAGACAAACGTTTTGTCGACAACAAGTGCTGGTGTGAACAGCTCTTTGGTGGCCGGAGAGCCGATAAAGAGCAGCTACACTGCGTGCCTTTTAGCGACACAGCTGTAGCTACACAACCTTGTCGCTAAAAGCTTTGTAGTGCAGAAATAGCCAAACATCCTGCTCCAGTCAGCCAAAAAGTATATGCTGTATCTTTCGTTTCCCTATCTGAGGGAACTAGTAGTAGCTGTGGGACTTGAATTGCATGTTATGTGTAATGTAAACAAAATGTGATTTCGTTAAAAAAATAAAATAAAATCCTGTATGCTATTACAGAACACATTTTTAATTCACCAGCTGAACTAGTGATTTGCGGTATAAGTATTATAGCATATTCAAACATGTAAGGAGCCTTTCCAAATTCTGAGTGTATTAACAGCATGCAGCCTGTGATAGTTATTCACAGTTCATTTCCCCCCCCCCCCCCCCAAAAAAAAGGATAAATGAGTTGCTTAGGAACAGCAGTGACCTGTAACACATTTCTAGTTAAGTGGTGATGTAAATTGGCTCACAAGTTGAGACATTTTCCTGTCTGAGAGAGAGAAAGAAGAAAGCTTAGTAAATGGAATCAGATTTAGGGGAAGTAAAACTGCCTGCTCACTCGGTTGTGACTGTAACCTATTCATCTGTGAAAACAAAGCAGGTTAGAAGCAAAGAAGTGAAGTTTTTTGTTTGTGTTTTGGTCTGGGGGTGGGAGGCAGGCCTGGAGAGAAAAAAGGACAAGGTTTGAATTCAAAGTATAAACACATTCCTGGGCACTAGTTAATCATTTTGTACCCTATCAAAAAAGTTCATTAAAAGATCAAGCGGTAGGCAGGAGCTGGAGAAGAATCAAGTGTGGGAGGAGAAGTGGAAGGAATTGGTAAATGCTTCTGTGAACTGAGTTGTAGCATATGACATGGTCATTATCGGTAACTTCATTGTTATTGAGAGGAAGTCCTTTCAGTATTAGCCTATGAAAATTATTGCAGCAAGAAATAGCAGCTTTCATGGTGAAATATGTCTACAGATTTTCATTTGATTGCAATATTAAAGCATCTAAAACTCCCAGGAGGTAGTAAGTTACCAAGTTACTTTTAACCAAAACCACTCACAAATTCTAGAAATGGCACACAGTCCAGGTGTAACCCTTTTTATTTTACTGGCAATAAAAAACACAGTGCTGCAAGATACTGAACACCCTCAACATCTATTGACTTAGGTGGAAGTAGAGCGTGCTCCTGCCCTCACCCTCATCAGAAAAGGAAATGTCAAATTTTAACTGTTTAAATCAAACATTTAGCTTTGAATAT
Source organism: Chrysemys picta bellii (assembly GCF_011386835.1). Lineage (NCBI taxonomy): Eukaryota > Metazoa > Chordata > Testudines > Emydidae > Chrysemys > Chrysemys picta. The sequence goes on along the minus strand of NC_088792.1, from coordinate 245,221,741 downwards.
CTGAAATAAATAGTTGGTATCCGTTTACTTATAACATTTTTCCCTTTTACTGCAGATATGATCCTAATGTGAAAAGGAGAAGATAAATTCTCTTGAATTTACAATGAACCTACAGCAAAATCATCTTGAGACCATGGTTGCTGGTTCCAGTGTACAATATATACAGGAGGTTTAAATTCTCTTGTTGTAATAATTGTTTTAAGTCCTGCTTTTATTAAAGGAAAACAGAATCAGTTTTACGTTGTTTTGGCATTTCTAGAGTCCACATTTCTGGTTTCAAGACTTCAAACTCCTTTGCTTCAAAGCAGTGCTATAGTACAACATTATAGATATTTAAGGCTTCACTTCAAGCCTTCTTCTGTCTGTTTGAGTTACACTTCTGCTATTACTCTCTTTGTTCTGAAAAAAGACCCAGTTAATTTGTTTAGCTCTTTGTGTAACAGTAATAATTTGCTGTACAATAGGGCTCAAAGCACAAACACTTAAACTACATAAAACAGACATGGTGGGGGCAGCACTCTCTCTTATTGGACCAACTTTTGTTGGTGAAAGAGATTACCTCACCCCCATCCCTCTTATGGTTCTAATAACACTAAACTACTACAGTGGTTTAAAACAACCCTTTAATCTTAAGGTGACTTAACTTGAGCACCTGTTTGCATTTCTGCAACAGAACTGGCTCTGTTATTTAAAGTGAAACTTTATAAGCCTCTTTTAATGGGATGCAGGGTTTTATTTTAAATGTTATCTATGACTCTGTCCTTATTAGGTTTGAAATAGTAGCCACAGTATGGTTGTGGATGGCAGAATTCTAAAACTTTCCTGCCCACTAGAGACAGGGATTTTATTCTGACAACTATGTTATCCAACTGGTAAACAGCATTGTTGTTAGTGTGCTCAGAATAAAATCTCTCTCCACACCAGGTGAAGGAAAGCCAGTCTAGAACCTGCTAGCTATGATTCGACTTGTGGTTAACAGGTCTGGTTAACTTTTTATTCACATGATGCACAGCATTAGATGTAGTCGAAGAAACTTAGGTCTGTGGATGGCAGCAGTGTTCACACTTGTGATTTATTTTTTTGATTACTGTTAAAGAAAACTGTGCCCAACTTATTCAGAGTCAGAAAATGAGGTTCCATGTGTTAGCAAGATGGTTACTGCCACTTTGAAATGATCAATGTAGGTTACAGCTATCAAACATATTTATTTTTACATGCCAAGTAGAGTTTTTTTTAAATACCCAGATACTGCTTTTTCATAACAGGCTTGATCTAGATTCCAATATATAACTTTAAGTCGGCAATAGTCAACTGCTACTCTTGTGAGAGCACTGGATGAGCTGCTATGAATACATTATACCCTAAGTGTCTGGCTCTTAGGCCTTCGCCCCACCCACTGAATGAGAGATCTAACATAAACCCTTGACTTCTCTTAAATTGTTAAACAAAATAATCAGCATGCTGCTGTTTCCAAAGCTACTTAGAATTTTCAAAGTTGGTGTCTTCAAAGCTGAGGAGAACCTGAGCTTTTCAGTATTGTCATGTACCAAATTCATGAGTGAAGTTACAGTACTGTTTTATAATGAAAATATTCATTTTAAACAAAACTTCAATGAAATCAGATCACCTCAAATATCCATTTTTAAACTTTCTTCATTTGTTCTGTTCCAGTAGGAAAAAGTGTTGTATCAATGAGTTTGAAACAATACAAAGAACCAAAACCTGCTTACCTATTTATTGGGACCAATTGTGTTAAAAGTCATCACAGGCACTAGGAATCTTTTCAAAACCCACTTCACCGCTATTTCTCTAATCTCAGTAAGCCCTACTAACACAAATCAAAAGTATATAATGTATAGGCCCTAGTCAAACACATCTGCAGGTGCTTCAAGTTAAAGCACATGTCAAGGGAACTATTCCCAAGTGTAAATGTACTCGTGTGTGGCTGCAGCATTTGGCTTATAAAGAAGTCTGTTCTTTCACATTGTGTGGAAAAAGAAGGCACAAGATGAAACTGAGGGGTTTTTTTTGGTGTTTTTTACATTTCTCCATTATCATTCACAAATGGCTTGCCCACTTCTTCCTCAGGACACATACAGCTCAAGCCCTTTGAAGAGAATGCTAAGAATTGCTCAACCTGCCAGTAGCTCTGCAGGTGCAGAGAGCCACATTTTATTTATTTTGTGGCTGTAATGAGCATTTATCCCTTTTTCTATTCCTCTTCTGGGAAAGTTTCCTTCTGCACAGGTTACTTATCTTCCAATGAGAAGAAATGCAGTTTCTTATCTTGACTCCTTGTACAAACAGAAAGGGGCTCTGTCCAAGAAAAATAAGCAGAAGTCATCCAAAAGCCACAAGACAACTTCTTCATTCTCTATAAGGGAAGGGGGATGCTTGTGAACCAAGGAAGAGAGAGAATAATTATGGACAAAGTTGAGGCCATGAAGAAAAGGTTAACAGTGGAGCAATGGTAGTCAGGAGAACTTAGCTCTGCCCCGACCTGCTAGGGGACCTTGGTCAAGTCCATTCATTGCTCTGTGCTTCAGTTTCCCTACCTGTGAAACAGGGCTAATAGCCCAAATTCACAAAGGCATTTAGATACCTACGTCCAACATTTTCAGCACCACTGGTATTTTGCAAAGCCCCCAGTCAGCCACCATCTAACCTAGTAGGAGCCTAAGGGACCCAAGTGCTTAAATGCTGACACCATATTTTGGATTGGACCCCTAACTCAAGTTGAGCCCCAAAGCAGGATTCTCAAACCTATCTTGCTACTAGGGCCTGATCCCATAGGCTCTGAGCACACCTAAGATCTGATACCTGTCACACAAGACAACTGGAAGCATGCATGATTCAGAGCAGGAACTTGAAGCCAGGTGAATGCCCTAACCACCAGGCTATAAGGCAGGGGTCAGCAACCTTTCAGAAGTGGTGTGCTGAGTCTTCATTTATTCACTCTAATTTAAGGTTTTGCGTGCCAATAATACATTTTAATGTTTTTAGAAGGTCTCTTTCTATAAAAGTCTATAATATATAACTAAACTATTGTTGTATGTAAAGTAAATAAGGTTTTCAAAATGTTTAAGAAGCTTCATTTAAAATTAAAGTAGAATGCAGAGCCCCCCGGACCTGTGGCCAGGACCCGGGCAGTGTGAGTGCCACTGAAAATCAGCTCGTGTGCCGCCTTTGGCATGCGTTCCATAGGTTGCCTATCCCTGCTATAAGGTATTCTGAAATGAGTCTCACTCTCTGATGTCAAGAGCTGTTTGTATAAATAAATAATCATTAGGTCACAGAGAGACTGACTATAGCCCATTGGTTAGGGCACTCACCTCGGATGTGGGAGACTCAGATTCAAGTCCCTGCTCCAATGAATATTTAATTACTTATACAGTAGAACTGCTCTAATAGGAGAGAGTGAGAGTCCCAGCCCAAAAGTTACTCTACTGGGAAGTGGGATATGCTCTGGAGCAGGTACTTGAACTCAGTTCTCCCACATCCCAGGTGAGCGCTTTGACAACCAGCAGAGAGTGTGTCATCAAAAAATGTCAAAGCTGTTTGTGCTTCTTTCTCCTCCTCACAATATAAGTATCCTTTAGTCTCCCTCATCTTAAATACCCTAACCTTGACCTCACTTGCCTTTCCAATTATTGCCCAAACTGACAACTGCATTTTCAATCATTGCCTGAAATACCTATCTTCTACCCTCTTCATTCCACTGTCCTCTTCCTGTACAAAGCTCAAGGCTTCTGCTCCATCTTCACTCTCCTTTTGAGGGCTTATGACACTTTATGACCATCTAGTACTTGAAATCCTGTCCACCATTGGCTTTCATGACTCCATCCTCCCATGGCTCTCCTTTGCTACTATGTTTATTCCCTTCAGCATGTCATTTGCTGGGTCTTTCTTCCCATTCCCCTCTCTTTCAGTAGCTGTTTCCCACATATCTGTCCTTGTGTTCCACACCCTGTACGAAATGTCTAGGCAATCTTACCCACTTTCATAGGCTCTGACCACCATCTTTGTAATTATGACTCAAATACATGCCTCACTACTTAGGACCTATTCCACACCTTGGCTCAGTGGTTCTCAACCAGCGCTACATGTACCCCTGGGGGTACTCAGAGGTCTTCCAAGAGGTACATCAACTCATCTAGATATATGCCTAGTTTTACAAGAGGCTACATAAAAAGCATTAGTGAAGTCAGTACAAACTAAAATTTCATAGACAATTATTTGTTTATACTGCTCTGTACACTATACACTGAAATGTTAGTACAATATTTATATTCCAATTTTATAATTGTATGGTAAAAATGAGAAAGTAAGCAATTTTTCAGTAATAGTGTACTGTGACACTATTTTTATATCTGATTTTGTAAGCAAGTAGTTTTTAAGTGAGGTGAAACTTGGGGGTATGCAAGACAAATCAGACTCTTGAAAGGGGGACAGTAGTCTGGAAAGATTGAGAACTACTGTCTTGGCAGATCTGGCAACTTAAATTGAACATGGCAAACGGTGAGCTCCATTGTTCCTGCCAAAACCTTTTTCCTCTGTCACTGTTGATGGCCACCAACATCCAAGACTCCATATGGATTTTAAACACTTCCCTTTCTGAACCCTTGTAACCAAGCTATATTCAAATCTTGCAATTTCTCCATTTCAATATCTTCAAGAACCAACCTTTTCCTTGTCCAGATTGTCAAACCTCTTGTTCAAACTCATATCATGACTTGACTATTTGAACCACCTCCTCTCTAACCTTAATTACAACCACCTTGGGTCCATTGAAAACACTGCTGCCAAGCTGTTTCCTAGTTGATCCTGTCACTATGCTTCAAATCCTTCCTCTGGTTCCTTTTTCCACTATATCGAAGACAAACATTTGGTCCTTACCTTCAAAGCCCTTCACAATTTAGCTCTTATTTACTTTTGAAAATTTTACCCCTAGTCTTTCACCTCGGCCCTTAGCCGCTCTCAAGCAACAAACCGGCTCCACAGGCAATCAATAAGCCAAATGGAATGGGTCTTCTACTCCAGACAGAGCTAGGGCAGCCCCAGGCAGACCTGTCTGCAAGCTGACAAAAAGCTAAAGGGATTAATATTTTTTCCAGGGAGAACTCAGATTCCTCTGGGATGCATATTCTGTCACATCAGTAGCCACAATCTTTGCTGTGCATTTTCCACATTCCTCCAAGACACAACACAGTACAAAAATAAAGGGGGTGGGGGAGTGGGACAGTGATTCTAGTAGCATATATCAGCTATGATAGCCCTCCTTTTTGGTCTCACCCCTTCCTCTCTGACCTGGGCTTAATATTTCTCCCTCTGTTTCTAAGCTGTTATCTGACTTGAGATATTCTAGACAAATTATCTTTACATTGCACTCATCTAGAAAGAAGTCTATGACCCAAGCATTCTTGGCACTGTAAGAAATTTTTCTAAGGGGAGAAATAAAAAATAACCCCAGGGATGCTAGCTACTATTCAACTGTTGCATGAGGATCTGTCCATAGGTCTCAACTCCTCGAAGGTGAAACTTTCTGCCCTCTGTTTTAAATCCAGATCTTCCTTGGCCTCTATCACCCTCAAACTTGCCAAACCTCTTAAAGCCCTTCTCACACTTTCTCCTGCAAGGACCAGAATGGCATCTTCAACACCCTTACTTGGACTCCATTTGAACGCTAATGTCAACAAAGCCTTGCTTTCTCTGTCAAAACATGTTTCAGTTGCCATCACTTAAGAGTCCTTAATAGTATAGCTCTCTCAAGCAAGACACTGCTTTCAGGAAGGCAAAACAGTTCTTAAACCGTCTCCCAGTTTTATTACAAAAGTAAATGCTCCTTCTCTCCCCAGTTGAGGTTACGTGCTCCCATTTGTCAGCTCAGTTCAAAAACAGCCACAAGGGTGGAAACAGCACACCATACTTGTCAGCAAGATTCGAAGTAGTACCGAGAAACTCTTCCACAAAGTTTAACAAGTCTTCTGCAGCTTCAGGAACCTGATGGATTCACTGTTACATAGACGACAATGCAAGGCTTCCAGAAATGCAATATCCAAAGACATCTAGGCTTATTTGTCATGGAGCATGGCAACATGCTGGTCAGAACTTCAGCCTTAGTAGGGAGAGAGATATAAGGCTCCAGTACGGTCTTCTCTCCACTTTTGCCAGATCTACAAACTCAGTTTGCAAACATCTGCAGAGACTTCCTTCAGGAGGGCGATACTCCAGTCTCTGGTCCCCATTTAAACCCTCCAGGGTCATAGGGGAATCTTTCCTAGGTCATCTTTCCTACTTTCTCTCCCTATTGTTCCTCACTGCTCATTGCTTGCCATCAGTGAAGATTATCCAGAAGAATGCCAATTTTATTTCTTCCAGTTATGATTACACTAAATCATCCTATCCAGCTGTATTCAGTTTACTTATCTTAGAGCAGGTTCCCAGTAAATCAATTCAATTTCCCGCCCCTTGAGGTGATAGGTCTAAAAAAACCTAATCTCAAAACTGGGTTGAATGATTACATTTAGGATTTAAATTTTCTACAACTTCAGATGAACTCTTCTGGTGGGTTGCCAGGTGAGTAGGTCCAGCATTCCCTTCAAAGCACATGAACTGCTTCTGGTCTGTAGCGAAAGAGGGTGCAATTCAGTCAGGATTAGTGGGCACGACATTTATAATGTAACACACCAACCTGTGGAACTCAGTGCCTTAGGTGAACACCTTGGTAAAATTCAAGAGAAGTTTAGATGGTGTATCTGAATAAAGAATTCTGCAGTTACTCACTAGTATAAAAGCTTTAGCCACCTGTCAGACCTCAGGTTTCAAGTTATAAGCCAATCTGCTAGACCCCAAAAGAAACTCTTCCCATGGTTTATTATTACACAAGTGCCTTTCTTTAAACAATTACCACTGCTAAACAGTCACATACTAAGTGCACCATTAGTAAGGTCTGATATGCCAATTCTGAGGTTTAACTCCAAGACACTTGCAGAGATCAAATTATTTTAAAAACCTCTTGCTATAATTTAGCCTGAAGATATAGCCAGTATTGCTTTGGATTATAACCTATTTCTGAACCAAAGGCAACCATAAAAATATAAATTGCATTGTTACCCAATTCAGGTTAGTGCTACCCTAGTTAACTGTAATTTAATTATCAATTTGTAAAATAAGTCCAGGTCTTCTGAAAACACCAAAGATTAGTCTGTATAATTGACAGTTAACAGTTTTTTCATCAGGTGAATAAAAATCAGTTGCAAATATAAACCTAGCAGCTCCTAGCATAAAAGGAAGATTTCTCAGTACTGCTTCAATCAGTAAAAAGGCTGATTTACATACTGGTTAGCTAACATTTGTTCTTCAAATTCTAGACATGCATACTGAAAACTATTGCTCTGTCCAGCCCACTGACCTACACTCAAAACTTAGTTGAATGCCTAGGAACACTGGCAGGAATGGAAGAGATCACTGTTAACTCTTTGGAAGGTGCTGCAAAACTAGAGCAATGGACAGCAATATAAGACCCTCAGTAAAAAGCTGTGCAATTAACTCTTCTCATCATATTGTGTGTTTATAATACCTAAGTCGCTGCTGCAGTTAAAGATGGGACTAGTCTTTATCTTCTACATTTTTTTGCTTTTGTGACTAAGTCAGTCCCTTTGTCCCATTTCATTATTAAACTAGAAGTACGTGAACACTCAAATTTGTGCATGAAAGATGGAAATGCTTTTTATAATCGGTAATATTATTTTGTGAGTTATCTACCATAAATGTCTGAAACACCTCCAGTTTTGGATATGCCTCGCCACCATGCAAAAATATTGCAAGTTTGTTACAAGCGCAATTAGGTCCTTTAATAAAATCTTTAGCACATATCTAATATATGCAACTTATGTAATAAAATCAAAATCTCGTAATTAGATAACTGTGAATTGTGTATACTATAGTTTAAAATTTATACCTAAGTCCTGCTAAAATGACGGGGGAAGATTATACTTGTCTACTCCATGTTTGGTTATGCAAAAAAAAAAAAAAAATGAAACCAATTATTCACATAGCTCTTTGTTTTCCAGATACAAAAAGTAGTTACTAGTTTATGTAAATACTAATGAAACAAGAAATGGCTAAATTCAAATCATGGGGGCATGACTGGGAACAAAAGCAATTATTTAAAAATTTTGCCTTGTTTTATTCACATTATTATTTATGCTATTAAACTGATTTTATAAATTGCTTGTTTGTAATCTACAGTAACTCCTCGCTTAATGTTGTAGTTATGTTCCTGAAAAATGTGACTTTAAGCAAAACGATGTTAAGTGAATCCAATTTCCCCCATAAGAATTAATGTAAATAGGAGATGTTAGGTTCCAGGGAAATTTCTGTACACCGCAATGATGATTGTGACACTTGGTTGAGGTGGTAAAGTCAGAGGATGGAATATTTCCCAGGGAATTAGCCTTACTGCTAAATGCTGAACTAGCATTCAGCTGAGCCCTCAAGGGTTAACACATTGTTGTTAATGTAGCCTCATACTCTACAAGGCAGCACAAATGGAGGGAGGGGAGATAGCATGGCAGACAGAGACAGAGACACACACCCGGTGTGTGAGAGATGCGCATTGCCCCTTCAAGTACGCGGACTCTAAGTACATTGCCTTTTTAAGTAGGCCAGCAAGTTGAGACAGCAGCTGCTGCCAGCAAGCTCCCTCCGTCCTGAGCCCTGTCATGCCCCCCCCCCCCGCTCTATAGAGATGGGGTAAGCGGGGGGCAGAAGCAGTGGGGAGGGGGGCACCCTGACATTAGCCCCCTTCTTACCCGCCCCCTGCACAGCAAGCAGGAGGCTCCCGGGAGCAGCTCCAAGGCAGAGAGCAGGTGCAGCACATGGCAGTTGGGGGAGGGATAGCTGAACTGCTTGCAATTGCTAGCCTGCTGGGCAGCTGCCACACAGGGAACTTAGGGAGCTGGGAGCGGATAGGGGTCTGCTGGTCCACCCTGGTTCCAAGCCCCCACCAGCTAGCTGCAACGGGCTGCTCTTCCTGCAAGCAGTGAACAAAGCAGGTGGCTGCCAAACGACGTTATTATAAGGGAGCATTGCACAACTTTAAACGAGCATGTTCCCTAATTGATCAGCAACATAACAACGTTAACAGGGACGACTAAGTGAGGAGTTACTGTACACAACTAGGTTTCTAAATTGTAGATTCCTTAGCCTTCAATTGAAAATACTATGGTTGAATGCCTGTGCCTTAATGCTTCCCCCACTTCCCTTATGCAAAATTCCAGATCCTACATAACTATACTAACAAGCCTAAATGTTTGCAGGTTCAAGCCCCAAGATTATTAGTAGGCACAGACAGACTGAGCACTATCCCATCTATTTGTGCCTATTACTGAATTAATGCAACTCAAGAGTCACGTGGTTGAGATAAAAGAATATGTATATCACCAATTATGCATGGTCTCTAAGTATAAGTTATGAAGGCTCTTTTCTGTATTCTGTTCAGGTTCTTATATCTTGTCCATCATTGTGATCTTTTGGGGGTTTGAGCTTCATGTTATTAATGTACATAAAGGCCTTTTTAATCCAAAACTACCATTATATACTCCACAGTACACTTAAGAGCAGACATTAATGAACTGAATTAGACAACATGTCTTCTACCACATTAGATATGAGTTAAAGTGCCTGGTAATGGATTAAACTAAAACTGAACATCTATCCAAAGGGGGTACACATGAGTACCTAACTAGCTCTGAAAATTATTATTTAGAAACTTTCAATTTATTGTTTGTCCCAGCTATAATGAATAACATTTGGTAGTGTCTATAGTAGTTTATTTATCTAAATACTTGGGCTTGAGACTCTAGGTGTCACCTTAGAGACCAGAGGTGTGAAATTTAGAATGTGCTGATTTACAGTCTTGAGTTTGCATCTTTGTCACTCCCATAAGCAGAGAATGATGTTTTAGCAATAACATGTCTATACAGGCTCAGTCATTTTGTATGGTGACAGTTTTAGACCATGGCTTTTAAAAAAGAAATATGAGTGGTTAGAGACGTCCTAGTTGTAATGTTAAGCATTACCTTAGAAAAGAGCAGGAGCCAGTGCTTGGATTTAGTAAGGGAAGATGGGCGTGTCTGTCCCCATCTTCACCAGATAAGAGATCCCATCCAGTCTTCTTTAGTGGGATTGTGAGAAAAATTGTTTACAAGTTTTACAGTTACTTCTCAACAATATTTCCTTTTCAAATAGATTTTTTTTTCAAAAGTACATTAGGTATTCACTATATTGACACTATCATAAGAGCACTTACATCAGCACTTTATTATTTTACTGTAAACCAGAATATTCTTGGAAAGTTACATAGCAGTGTAATAGAGAACAGATCTCTATAAAATCCCTATATTATGGTCCTTATGCACTTATGGAAGTGTAGGCATACGCTTGACAAAAACATTAGTGATTGTCAAATTAGCAGCTACGCTTAAAGGAATGCTGTTCTCTCTTTTATCCCAGTACCAAATCATGATGGATCTGGTTTAACTGTTAAGCCAATCTTTTTCTGCTTATAGAAATCCTCTTTCTTTATTGTAAAGACTGTTTTACTAAGGGATAAATAAACATTTATAAAAATGCCAGTATTACTATGGCAAAATAAATATAATCCTTGTTCAAAATACGCACACTTGCTTTGAGACCAAAGATCATCACAAGGAAAGCTTTCTGCTCTTACAACGTAACTTAGATTTATACTTTCACAATAAGTATATTTTGTGTGGTGAAATACTAAGAATAAAAACCAGCGCTCAGGCAAGACATTCTCTTTCCAGAGAGTAAGTGTGCTCTTTCATTTGAGCAAGAGACCATAGGCAAGTCAATGTAAGTTAGTCTCATTTGCTGTCTATCTGGAAGAAATTCCAGTTGTGGAACAGAGCACTTAAAACAGCAGACCACATTTCTGTCTTTTGAAAAGGGTGAAGTAATGTAGTGTCAGCATCCTCTACCAGGCAATACAAGCATGACTTGTATACGTAACAAAGAAGAGGCTACTAATGAATTTAGCTGTCACTGAGTTGCTTGTTAGAGTATGCCTGTAATTCCATATATGAATGTTTATATGACTGCATGTTTTAGGGGACACCATCTCCACCCCCGCCTCTTTCAACAATTAGTTGATGTTTCTTCTTTTGTCTTGTAGCCAAACATCGTGCAATACTCAGTGCACCTCCTTTTAAAAACCGTACAAAATTGTCTCCAACCAGCGGGCCTAATGCAAAAAGATTGGCTTCCTTAGTGCACTCGTAAGTATATGGATCAATCTCAATAGGATTACCCTTGCATGTGATTGGCTGGTTTGGGTTATGACCTATCCCCTGACCGTGGTCCTTTAGAAAGAACAAATTAGGGTGAGAACCTATCAGTACTAAGGCTACGGAGAACTTGAAGATTTTCTTCAATCCAGAGGCACTCTGTAGGACACATTTCATGTCTGGCTTAAAGGAAAGTACACGGTGTTCAGGAAAACTGGTGTAAGCAGAATGCAGATTAGAGTCCACAGCGTGTGACTGAGTACACATCATATGATAGACCTTATGGTATTCAGGATAAAGCTTTTTAGGCAGCTGTTTGAAAATTAAACTTGGATCAGTAACCCTTCTACGAAACACATGAATTACAGGGATGTTATTGTTGTAAGCACACAGTACTGCATCAGCTGCTGAGAGTCCAGCACCCACGATTAAGACAGGGTCTATTTTCCCACGTAGTTTTCCTTTGCTGATGGCAGCTCCAAAGTCAGACATGGAATGAAACACAAAGGGAAATTCTTCTCCTTCAACCTGTAGTCGGCCAGGAGAATCAAAAGTTCCAGTCGCAAGAGCCACATTCTCAGCAAAGAGGCAGAAGGGCACTTGAGAGCCATCTGTTGTTCTCTGATAACCTCTGACTTCCCAGTTTCTCTTGATCAATGATGTCTGTACATCTTCCTTTTCCATTTGCAAATTCTGTGTTGAAATATCTTCACTCACTTGGCTTTCATCTTCATCATCCTGTTCTCGGTAAAGTCTTGAAACAGATGTTACGTAAGCATTGTCTCTGAAGTTCTTCTGGAGGCCCATGACTTTAACATACTGTTTATAATAACAAGCTATTTCCTCTGGCATAACTCTGTCACTCTTTATACTTCTGAAACAAAAACAAAAGGCTTCCAGTTAACATTTATGCTCCAATAGATGGGTCGAACATCACATTTGAAATATTGAATGTACAGATTCAAATTTAAGCAGGGTTGATTTAGCCCTTCACTCTCAACATAACTACACTGAGTTCAATAAGTTTTATTGTATGGAGTTTGAAGACAAGACTGTAAACTGCTCTTTTGATGTCTGAGAGACAAGTGGGTGAGGTAATATCTTTTATTAGACTCACTTCTGTTGGTGAGAGAGACAAGCTCTTGAGCTATACAGAGCTCTTCTTCATGTTTAGGAAAGGTACTGAGTGTCACAGCTAAATACAAGGGCTTCTCTACACTGGCACGCTAAATCAGTACTGCTGTGATCGATGCAGCGGCATCAATTTAGTGGGACTGGTGAAGACACAATAAGTCAATGGTAGAGCGCTCTCTCATTGACTTCAGTACTCCACCTCCCCAAGAGGCAGAAGGAAGTCAGCGGGAGATGCTCTCCCGCTGACATAGCACAGTGTAGACACCGCGTTAGCTCAGCGTAAGCTACGTCATGCAGAGGGGTGATTTTTTTCTCACCCCCGAGAGACGTAACTTACATCGACCTAAGTGGCAATGCAGACCAGTCCCAAGTTTGAACAGATAGTTTAGCATAAGTTGTTAGCACATATTCTAAGGGACTATTCAATGTGAAGTGTTAACACCCCTGTAGTCATAGGACAAAAAGGGGAATTAGTGGGTTACACATTGTTGTAAAAAGCCATAAATCCAATGTCTTTATTGAGACCTGATTTTTTAGCGTGTAGCAAAGTTATGAATTTAACCTCCCAGGATCATCTTTTGAAAGTGTTGTACAGGTTTCCTTTGAGGATGCGGGCTGATAGGTCAGACAGAGTCATCAACTTGTGAAATGTGTTCACCCACAGGTAACAGGGTAGTTTTATCATTTTCCTTTGAGAGTTCATTTGAGAGTGTAGTGATTGTCTGGTTTCACCCATATGGTGGTTATTGAGGTATTTACTGCACTGGATGATGTACACCACCCGTGATATGCATGTGTAGGACCCATGGATCTTGAAAGGTGTGTTGTGGGGGTGGAGGGGGTTGATCATTGTAGCTGTGGAAATAGTTCTTCCTCACCCACCTTCTCTTTCTAATATCCTGGGACCGACATGGCTACAACAACACTGCATACAACTTTTGATTTCTGGTATACAAAATAAGTCAAGTTTGAAGAAAATTAGTTCTTTAATTTTAAAGATGGACCACAACTTGAAATTTTCATGGCTTTTTTTGAGTAATTCAAAATTAGTCATAAAACAAGAGGACAACACGGGGAAAGCTCTGCACCCACCGGCAGCCAAGTTCCCCCCTCCTCGCCTCCTTTCTCCCCCTCCCCCCGCGTCACGTCCCTGCTTCGCACCGTGTCCCTGCTCCTCACCCTCCCTCCCAGCACTTCCCACCACCTAATAGCTGTTTGGCAACGCTTACAACTTTCCGGGAGGGAGGGGGAGGAGCGGGGACGCGGCATGCTCAGTGGAGGAGGCAGAGAAGAAGCGGGACAGGGGCGGGGACTTGGTGGAATGTGGGTGGGAAGTGGCGGGGACTTTGGAGAAGGGGTGGAATGGGGGTGGGGAAGGGCAGTGCAGGGGCGGGGCGAGGGGTGGTGGTGGTGGGGGGGGGGGTTGAGCACGCACCGGGAAGAGGGCAAGTCAGCGCCTATGCACCCTGCCAACAGCCGCCACTCTCCAGCCACCCAGCAGTAAGGGTGGCAATGCCACAATCCCCCCTAAAATAATCTTGCAACCCTCCTGAAAGTCTCTTTTGGGTCAGGACTCCCAATTTGAGAAACTCTGGTCTCCACCGTGAAATTGGTATAGTATAAGGTAAAAGCATACGAAAGATCAGATTTCACGGGGGAAGATCAGATTTCATGATCCGTGATGCATTTTTCATGGCCATGAATTTGGTAGGCCCTTATCTTACCTTATCTATCTTACAGTGTATTACATTCAAGCTCCTTAGCCTCACCTATTAGCCCCCACCACAGTCTTCCCCCCACCTACGTATCTGATCTAATTTCTCTTGGTATCCCCTACCATTCCCTCTTCTGCTTCTTATGCGCTTTTCAACTCATACTCCTATGTTCAGTTCTTATTCCCACTCTTTTGTGCTCTTTCATGCTGCCTTTTATAAACATAAGTCTCCTTTTCCTCATCACTCTCTTCCTTCAAATCTTTCCTTAAAACCTCTTCAAACAGATTTATCATCATAATTAATAATTCTTACACCTTCTATCTAGGAGCCCAAGCCTTCAAACACAACTGTGCAGTGTTTATTCCCATGAGTAATTCCATTGATTTCATGGTAGTAAACACTTTAACACAGTAGCACTTGTAGGACTTGTTTATAAGCACAGCATGAATTAAGTGTGCTAGAAAGTGCTCTTTAATTAAAAAACAAGGCTGTAGAAAATAAGATGATATTAAAGGTTAATTTTTTAAGATTGGGATTTTAATCAGCACAATGTAACTACTCCAAATACTATATGTATCACTTAAGCACGATTGATGCTCCAGAAAGGTCAACAAAATACAATCAATTTTTTAAATATATCATTTAGCTCATATTTTATAATGGGCACTAGTAACTAATATATTTGTTTTGAACAACCACTGTCAGATCCACTTTAAAATGGCCCTGAAATTCCATTACATAAACTTCTGAGACAAAGAGAGGTTTAAAAGAAAAAGACAAAAGTGACTCATTTCATTTTTGGCATAATAGCAGGAGAAAACAAGTGAATGACCACATGCACGTGTTAAAAACTTTCAGTCAGAGACCCTGAATAACAAGATTAAATACAAAGCAAGTTCACCAATTTGCTTTTTTGTACACAAGCTTATAATAAAAAAATTTTTCAGGTGAAACTATAATGACCAGTTTCCACCTTGTTAAATAAGTGTACCATTGTCTAAGGCACTCAAGGAACGAGAAGTGCCACTGTAATAATTACAATTATTATCTAGCAGTTCTCAAATTTAAAAAAAAAATGTTCTATTTACAGCAGTCACATTTTCTGCATCTATCACTTTAAGAAACTTACTGTCTTTACCTGCGTTTACTAGCTGCCCAATCCTTAAACTTCAGTCCTGGTAACTCCATCCAGTCTCCAAAACTGATTGTCAACATAGAATCTTCCATAGTCTATGGGAGGGGGGAAAAAAATCAAACTAAATGGATCAGGTAAATTTTAAAATTATTTTATATTAGTACATTTCTTCTAAATATTGCTAAAGTGGTTCCACTGCACTTATCCAGAAATAAAAAGGATGATGATGTATCAGCATGTGGACTGCAAATAAAACAAGATTTCATGTTATAATTAGGAAATAAAGTATGCAGTTTGATCATGGGGTGATGCATTTTGATAAATTTAATGGAGAAAAGCAGAAGAATTACAGATGAGGAAAGTACAACTGGAAAGGAAAATAAAAGATATTGCAAGCATGGAACTAAAAATAAGAAAAACAAAAAGTGCTGGGAGGCCAATAAAATATGAAATACAAAGTCCTAAATCTTTAGCTAAATAGTGCCTGGAAGCAATCAAGGAAAGGACAGATGGAAAACAAAAGGAGGGCGGTAGAGAGCACCATTACATCATATCTCATGTTCAAAACTTTAATGAATAAGACAATTAACAGGCTCAATACAGTGGATAAGGTCAGAAGTCCCACAGGTAAGGGGAAGTTTGGGTCCCTAAGAATGAGGGAAACAGGATTACAAACTGTAAACCTCATCCTGCTCCCATCAAAATCAACGGAAAAAACCTCTCAATGATTTCAATGGGTGATGATCAGACTCTGTACAAGATGTACATATAGGGAAAAATATTACAGCAAAAAATCAACAGAAAATATATGGCCAAGTATAAAAAGGGATCCTATTACCTAAAAGGATGGAACATTAGATGTGTTGAACATGATAAGATTCAGAAGAAACTGAAATACAGAGGACTAGTAGAGAAGCCTCTGTTTCCTCTCCCACCATTTGTCTATCTTGAGTATTGAGGTTGTAAGTGCCTTGGGGTAGAGCTTGTCTTTTACTATGTGTTTGTACAATGCGTAGCACACTGGGGCCCTCAATATCAGTTGGGGCTTCTAGATGTTATTGTAGAACAAATATTAAAAAAATAAGAAACCTCTCAGATAAACAGGATGAGATAAATATCAGTTCTAGATGGCAATCTTATAGAATGACATTGAAAGATAGACTCTCTTTTGAGTACTCGAGAGAGGTCAGATTCAGGGCACTACTCAGCTGGAAAAGTGTTTTACCCATATATTTTTATTTGTCCCATTGAAGAAAGTGCATTGCATGGCTCTGGGAAGCAAAATCATCTTTTTAGTGTCTAACCTGCACAATCTTAAATCAGGAAGTGTGAAAGGACTCAACGTGTTTTAGAACAGAGGAACAGTGGAGAAATATATGCACTAAGTTTATGAGACAGATGTGGCTTGGCCATTATTATTGATAAATATATGGATACATCGAAACAATGGGGTAGAAACAGCCAGCTTTATAATGTTAGGAAATGAGAAAGGTGTTGCAAAACTGTTTAAGGATGTCCCTGAAAAAACAAGCACCTTGTCTTCCCTTTCAACAGCACTGCTCTTCCTACACACACACTATTGCCAAGGGTTACCTTTTGAGATATCCCATTTTGTAAGGTAGTTTTAAACAGTTATTTCCACTTTATTTACAAAAATAAGATCATGAAAGTTGAAATTAATTCAAGTGGTGGTTAATGAAAATGACAAGGGAGTCCACATTTAGGCATAATAATCTTTTGCCCTTCTACAGTGCCCTCCATATAAGGATGAGTGCTTTGAAAAACAGATCCCAAATCCCATATAACACTGGTCTACAATTTTTGAGAAGTTGTCTGCTTCAGAGATAAAATGTGCTATTTATTATGTATTTTGATGTGCTGAATTCAAATATGATAATTAAAACAACTGATTGACTACTGTTTCTAAGATATTTAAGTTTTTACATTTTATGTCTATGTATATTGTGTAGATAGTAGAGTTTTAATCATAAATTGTAAACGTAGGTCTTTTCATGTGTTTATGGTTGCTTTACATGATAATATTTCACCTGTCCTGTTTATGTAACACTTTAAAAATCAGCAAAAGGGTTATATAAATAAAATTTATTATGAAACAAAAGGCAAAAAACTATTATGTACATAGTTTAGTCCTATTCGGTGTCTACTCGGCGCTTCTTGGCTTGTCTCTTGTATTCATTAAATGGAGCATCTCTTGTCACTGTCCAGCAATAGTCTCCATTTGCCCTGATAGCGTTTCTCCATTGTTGCAATGTCCTGGTGAAATCGCTCGCCATGCTCGTCGCTCACTGCTCTGCAGTTCGGTGGAAAAAAATCTAGATGAGAGTGCAAAAAATGTATCTTTAGGGACATGTTGCAATCAAGGCTTTTGTATGCCTTGAGGAGGTTTTCCACCAACAACCTGTAGTTGTCTGCCTTGTTGTTTCTGAGAAAGTTTATTGCCACTAACTGGAAGGCTTTCCATGCCGTCTTTTCCTTGCCACACAGTGCATGGTCAAATGCATCATCTCGAAGACGTTCACGAATCTGAGGACCAACAAAGACACCTTCCTTTATCTTAGCTTCACTTAACCTTGGAAATTTTCCACGGAGGTACTTGAAAGCTGCTTGTGTTTTGTCAATGGCCTTGACAAAGTTCTTCATCAGACCCAGCTTGATGTGTAAGGGTGGTAACAAAATCTTTCTTGATTCAACAAGTGGTGGATGCTGAACACTTTTCCTCCCAGGCTCCAATGACTGTCGGGGTGGCCAATCTTTCTTGATGTAGTGGGAATCTCTTGCATGACTATCCTATTCGCAGAGAAAACAGCAGTACGTTGTGTATCCAGTCTGCAGACCAAGCAAGAGAGCAACAACCTTGAAATCGCCACAAAGCTGCCACTGATGTTGGTCATAGTTTATGCACCTCAAAAGTTGTTTCATGTTGTCATAGGTTTCCTTCATATGGACTGCATGACCAACTGGAATTGATGGCAAAACATTGCCATTATGCAGTAAAACAGCTTTAAGACTCGTCTTCGATGAATCAATGAACAGTCTCCACTCATCTGGATCGTGAACGATGTTGAGGGCTGCCATCACACCATCGATGTTGTTGCAGGCTACAAGATCACCTTCCATGAAAAAGAATGGAACAAGATCCTTTGACGGCCACGGAACATGGAAACCCTAACATCACCTGCCAGGAGATTCCACTGCTGTAGTCTGGAGCCCAACAGCTCTGCCTTTCTCTTGGGTAGTTCCAAATCCCTGACAAGGTCATTCAGTTCACCTTGTGTTATGAGGTGTGGTTCAGAGGAGGAGGAGGATGGGAGAAAATGTGGGTCCTGTGACATTGATGGTTCAGGACCAGAAGTTTCATCCTCTTCCTCGTCTGATTCAAGTGAGAATGATTCTGGTGCATCAGGAACCGGCAGTCCTTCTCCGTGGGGTACTGGGCGTATAGCTGATGGAATGTTTGGATAATGCACAGTCCACTTTTTCTTCTTTGACACACCTTTCCCAACTGGAGGCACCATGCAGAAGTAACAATTGCTGGTACGATCTGTTGGCTCTCTCCAAATCATTGGCACTGCACAAGGCATCGATTTCCTTTTCCTGTTCAACCACTGGCGAAGATTTGTTGCACAAGTGTTGCAGCATATGCGTGGGGCCCACCTCTTGTCCTGATCTCCAATTTTGCAGCCAAAATAAAGGTGATAGGCTTTCTTAACCATAGTGGTTATACTGCGCTTTTGTGATGCAAAAGTGACTTCACCACAAACATAGCGGAAGTTATCTGCACTGTTCACACAAATATGAGGCATCTCTGCTCACTTTGGCTAAACAAAAATGTGTCCCTTTGCAAAATCAAACACTGACAAATAAGAGAGCACGACACTGTATGATTTCTAGAGCTGATATAGGGCAATTTGTTCAGCAGAGTGATGTAAGCTTCATTATGATTGCATCATCCATGACTTCTAGGAATAACATGATGCAATTCATATCATGTATGACGCAATACCAGCTTCAGATTGCATCATTCAGTGTTTTGCCTAAAAAGCAAGTACTGTCCAAACCCAGTCATAGATTTATTCATAGATCCAGTCAAAGATGTATTTTAGTCATTTCTGGTTTAAATTGAGATCCCTTCCCTTTATAACTCACTTATCCTCCGCCATTCCCAAGTCAAGGGTCGTATATACTGACCCAATAGCATATCTTAAAAACTAGAGCCAATCAACAATTTTAAGCATCATTTTCGTTCTAAGTGATCCAGAATTAGTAAGGTTTGACTATATTTATTTCAGAAGCATTTTGGCTGTAGAGCAGTGTAATCAAAGAAGAAACAACGTAAGGCACTACCATCATTATTTTATAGAGTTTAGATGATCTAATGGTCCCTTCTGTCCTTAGTCTGACCCGTATACCACAGGTCATTAAATATTGAGCTCAATAACTTGGATTATGAGAAGCATTTCAGTCCTCAGGAGACTAAACTATTGTGTGCTACAGGCACAGAACAGGATAGACTGAGACACCATCAATGCCCTAGGCCCCTGTAACAGCAGGCAATTAATTAGGTGAGATATGTACAGATGATCTCTTCAGGCAATCCACACTCCATGCTGCAGAAAAAGATGGAAACCCATCCAAGATCCCTGCCAATCTGACCTGGATAAAAATTCTTTTTTCAACCTCAAATCTGGAGATTAGTTTGAGCATGTGAGCAAGACACACCAGCCAACCATCCAAGAAAGAGGATTCTCTGTACCACCTCAAAGCACTGGTTCACACCAATTGATGTCCTGTCCCATCTTGAGCCAATCCCTGATGCTTAAGAGGGGGCAAACAAAAAAACTAGCCCCACCCCAAAAAAAACAACCCCAACCCAGAATATTTAATTTGGCTAATTGTTCACTGGGGGGAGGGGGGGAATTCCCTCCTGATTCCTGCAGATGAATGACTGAAGCCGGGGACTTGATTATACTCAGTCTTAATACAGAGCTGTAAATATTATGAGCACATTAAGGGCAATGCAGAGCTCCCGTTCTCCCTATGGCCCATGAAGGAAGAATGAAAAGGGGGATTCAAACTCCAATACCAGAAGGAACCACCACAACCATCCAGCCCAACCTCCTGCATACTTAGGACATAAAATTTCTCCCAGAAGATGGATTAACGCATATATTTTAGAAAGTTATCTAATCTCATTTTAAAGACTTCAAGCAATCCTGAGTCCACCAGCTTCCCGGTAAGCTGTCCTGATAGTCAAACACTCTTACTGCCAGGAAAGTGCATCTTATTTCAACACTGAATTTGTCTAATTACAAATTCCAGCCATTAGATCTCTGTTATGCCTTAGTCAGCGGGTTTGAAAAGCCTCCCACATTATTAGATACATTTTCCACACATTAAGTACCTAGACAGAGTGAGATCAGATGAATAGTTTGAACACGTTTAACTTTATATCCTAAATCGTGCTTTCTACTCTCTGGATTATTTTTGTGGCCCTTCTTTCAACTCTTTCCAGTATTTCCAAATCCTTCTTGAAGGGTGGACATCAGAATTAACCAATGCTGTGCACAGAGGCAAGAACACTTCCCTTTTTCTACTTGATAACCCCCTTTTTATACATCCAAAAAAATCACATTAGCCCTTTTCACCAGAGCATTTAACTGAGATCTCATATTGAGGCGGTTATCTACAATGACCCTCCTAAATGCTTTTCCAAGTCACTGTTTTCCAAGACACCATCTCTCACCCTGTAGGCATAGCCTGCATTCTTTATTCCCAGACTTAGTACCTTGCATTTGACCATATTAAAATATATTTTATTGGATTGTGACCATTTAACCAGGCAATTCAGCTCACTCTGTAACAGTAACCTGTCCTTCTCATTATTTAGTACTCCACTAATCTGTGTGTCTTCTGCAAACCTAACTGCCAAAGGTTTTATATCATTGTTTAGATCACTGATAAAATATTATATAGCTCTGAACCAAGAACAGTTCCCTGGAGAACCCTGTTAGAAACAGTCCATCACTGATGACTCCAATAACAACTACACATTGAGATTTATCAGTGAACCAGTTTGTAATCCATCTAATGTGTGTCCTGGTAGTTTCATATCATGCATATTTTTAAATCAAAATGTCACATGGTATTAAATCAAATGCCTTGGACAAATCGTATAATATACACCTCTACCCACATATAACGCTGTCCTCAGGAGCCAAAAAAATGTTACCGTGTTATAGTGAAACTGCGTTATATTGAACTTGCTTCGATCCACCGGAGGGTGCAGCCCCCCCCCGCCCTCCCGGAGCGCTGCTTTACCACGTTATATCTGAATTCATGTTATATCGGGTCACGTTATATCGGAGTAGAGGTGTATCAACACATTTGCCTTTATCAACTAGAACTGTAATTTTTTTTTTTTTTTAAACGAGAAAGAGAAAGACAACAGGTTTGTTTGGCAAGATCTACCTTCCATGAAACCATGCTGACCGGCATGAATTATATTTTTAACTTCAAATTCTCTGTTAACCATTTTAGCTGTGATCACAAGATCACCTGGTGTGGGAAGAGTACTGAGTTGATGGTTGGTGGTGTATACACATGCATAAACTTTGAAATTTTGCTTTGACACCAAAACACCATTGCATCCCTGAATTTAAACAATAGATTAATTAGTTAATGGGTTCTACAGTATCCTAAAAGAACATGAAGTGAGATATGGAAAAGAGTCTTAATAAAAGAAAAGTTATCCAGCCATATTTACTAGCAGAATAATATAGCCAGCAGGCAAGTTCCCGGTTGAACTAAGTTGAGCATTTCTTGTTCCTCTTCTGTTAAATTTGCTTCCTGGCACCGAATTCAGAATAAACAGAATGTTGCAAGTCTGATAATGAACAGGTTACCACAATCAATGATAACAAAATATCGGCCCATCAATTTTATCTGCCCTGAGCAATTAGGCTCCTGCTAACAGTAGTTCCCAAACAAGTGGTTTATGCTTGTGGCTTATGAAGAGCTGGTTGACTCTCTTGCTTGTTACTAGCTGCTAAACTGCATTACAGAGATAGCAAAAATATATATGAAATACATGTAAAAGTCATAATAAAATAAGCAATTGCTATAGCTCACATAGGAATGTTTGCAATTGCTAGTAGAAGAGGATGTGGGACGTATGACAGCATATGAGCAGGGAAGTGGTCAGCAAGACATTTATTCTATTAGTGATCTAGGTTATAAAAAGGTTTGGCGATCCCTTTAACAGATATGACAAACATAGGCATATGTTTGAGACTACTGCATCAAATTTATAAATGTTATCTATACCTCTGTGAGCCAGGGAATGCATGCTGGATGGCTGGGGAGGGTTACCAAGCTCTATCTAGGAGAGGGGTGGGCAAACTATGGCCCTTGAGCTGCGTCCGGCCCACCAGCTGTTTTAAACCGTCGCCGAACTCCCATTGGGGACCAGGGTCTGGGGCTTGCCTCGCTCCGGCGCTCCAGCCAGGGAGCAGGGTTGGGGGCCGCTCCACGCAGCTCCTGGAAGCAGCAGCATGTCCCCTCTTCAGCTCCTATGCTCCTAGGGACAGCCAGGGTGCCTCCGCTCAGCACGCTGCCCCAAGCACCACCGGGACTCATGGGAGCTGCAGCAGCAGCGCCTGTGGACAGGACAGCACGCAGCAGAGCTCTGCTCTGTATAGGAGTCAGTGGGGAGACATGCCACTGCTTCCAAGAGCCGCCTCAGATAAGCCCCACCTGGAGCCTGCACCCCTGAGCCCCCCCCTGCACCCCAACCCCCTGCCCCAGTCCTGATCCCCCTCCCCCCCTCCGAACCCCTCAGTCCCAGCCCAAAGCACCCTCCTGGACCCCAAAACCCTCATCCCCAGCCCCACCCCAGAGCCTGCACCTGGAGCCCTCACCCTCCTCATGCCCCATCCTCTGCCTCAGCCCAGAACCCCCTCCCGCACCCTGCAGTCCTCATTTCTGGCCCCATCCCAGAGCCCGCACCCCCAACCAGAGCCCCTACCTCCTCCCACACCTGGAGCCCCCTCCCATGCTCCCAACCCCTTGGCTCCACCCCCAGTCCGGAGCACCCTCCTGTACCCCAAACCCCTCATCCCTGGCCCAACCCCAAAGCCCGCACCCCCAGCTGGAACCTTCACCCACTCTCACATTCCAACTCACTGCCTGGAGCCCCCTCCCACACCCTGAACTCTTCATTCCTGGCCCCGGAGCCCACACTCCCATCCAGAGCCCTCACCCCCTCCCCCAATTTCGTGAGCATTCATGGCCCGCCATACAATTTCCATACCCAGATGTGGCCCTCGGGCCAAAAAGTTTGCCTCCTAGGAACTAGAATCAAGGTGGGGGAATTTCTGCAGATGCTGGGACAGGTAAATAAATTGAGAGAAGTACCACCCTTTGGGGTGAATTGCATATACTGATACAGACCAGGTTCAAGAGACCCAGGAAACAAAGAAAGAGCTTGTGGTATTAAGAACCAGCATGAACTGACTGGGGGAGGGGCTCATTTTGATCCAGCAAACTGACGTGCCTTTTTAACCAAGAGGGGAAAAAACTCTGCTGAAGGGTTTGAAGAACTGGAACCTGATAAGGTCTCTACAGTAAAGATGATTGATAGCTAGTAAGCTTACGCACGCATTTAGACTTTTTGTTGCTTAAGATATGTTTTCTCTGTAATGCTTCTGTCCTAAAAATAAACATACTGTGCTCTGCGTAAGGCTGTTTGGTCACTGGTGAACCAGTGTATTCGCCCTTGATAGAGCAAGTGTGAAACTGCAGATGCTGAGCTAGGTCAGACCTGCTGTGATAATCAATGAATTGCCAGGGGTTCAACCTAAAGCCCTGGTCTGGAGGGAGAGGGATTTAGGTTCCTGACCAGAGAGAGGTGACTGTTAGAGGCCCAACATCTAAGGGGGCATTCCTTGAGCAGATCACGGAGAGAGTCAGAGGTGCAGTTACGTGAAATTATGACACAATGTGGTAGTGGAACAAGCAACAGCCGCCGCCTTGTCTTCTGGTAACCTATACTGCTTCTTCCATCTGCTGCAGTCCTTGCCACCTAATGACTAAGGCTGCGACTTTGTCATGGAGGTCACGGATTCCTTGATTTTCCATGACCTCTGTGACTTCTGAAGCGGCCGGGGCTGCCCGAGCAGCTCAAGCAGCTCCTGGGTCAGTCACACCAGCCGCTGCTGGGGCAGTCTCAGGCCACACCACCCCCACAGCAGCAGCAGAAGTGTGGGTGTGGGAGGGGGTTCAGGGCTGGGGATTGGGGTACAAGAGGGGGAGAGGGCTCTGGGCAGAGCTTACCTTGGGGGGGGGCTCCCCAGAAGCGGCAACATGTCCCTCCCTCAACTCGTAGCTCTGCGCGCTGCCTCAGCCCATAGGCACCGCCCCCACAGCTTCCATTGGCAGCGGTTCCTGGCCAATGGGAGCTGTGGAGCTGGCAGCGTGTGGAGCTAGGAGCTTAGAGAGGGACATGTCGCCACTTTCGAGAAGCCGGGTAGGGAGCCTGCCAGCCCCGCCAATCCCTCCCTCCCCAGCATCAACAGGGGTCCTGGGCTGCTCCCACCTTAGAACCCGCGGCACCCCCCTGATTGCCCCCTGAGCATCTGCGCCCCCCCGTGCACTCGTGGTGCCCCATGCTGCTGTCCCCTCCAAGCGCTCTCCAGGCTGCCCCCACGCGCATCCAGGCAACCCCCTGGGCCACCCCCTGCCAAAGACCTGCGGCCCCCCCTCCAGTGCACCCCCCCCCCCCGAAGCATCCACGGCCTCGCACGTGCACCCGCAGCACTCCCAAGATTTAGTCAGGGGTATAGTACAAGTCATGGGCAAGTCACGGGCTGTGAATTTTTGTTTACTGCCCATGACCTGTCCATGACTTTTACTAAAAATACCCATTGACTAAAACATAGCCTTACTGATGACACAGAAAGCATCTTCCATAAAAGCTAGGGCTTCCCTTTACGGTAGGGGTTTTCAAAGATCCTCAGAACAGTTTTTTTATTTTTTTAACTTTTAAACATAAAAAAAATTAAAAGTCCAAGACTAATCTACTGCCATGGATATGAAGTATAGTGAATCAAAACTGGATTCCATAATGCCTAAAAAAGATTCTGTCAAGACTGAAAACTGAAAGGACAGTTTCACTTTCTGATTCCAGTGTATTAGTACCATGCTGTCTGGGTTCACAAAGCTACAAGGATATAGATAATTTTAAATCCATTTGATATGTTTACAATATGAAAAAAAAATAGGAAAAAAACCCTTACCTTTTCTAACAGTTAAAAATAACCTGCAACCACCAAACATGGGATTTAACCTAAAATATATATCCTTTTAAAATTACAGAAAATTTTTGTAAATTACTCGTCTATTACAAGACACAGACAAAATACAGAATCCCAGGATATCAATATTAAAATTCTGAATCAGACTTGCAGCAGTTAGGTCAGCAATGTAGTTGGTTTTTATTAATCAAAATTCTGTGTGTAGTCTGGCAGTGGAGCATAAAAATATGCAAACATACTAGGAACACTTCCATTTTAATAAATTCACATGCAGGAGTAACAGGGCCTGTGGAGTTGCTGTGTACCTGCAACAAAACCTCTCAAATGTTCTCTCATTTCAGTCCTAAAGTTATCTATGTTCTACACAAATGTAGTGTCCCCTAACTTTTATTGCTGAACATTATTTACATCAAAAATAAAGAATCATGACATTGAAGTAACAGAGTTATTTATGCTAGTAAATGAATCCTGCAGCATTTTAAATTTCCTGAATATATTTTAGGCCCTCATTTTGGGTCTTGTCAAACATTTGGGTGTTGGTAGATCAGAAGGCTGAAGCTGCAATTCTCATTAACATCTACAAATCAGTCCCATACTAAGAAAACCCTCAAATACAAACCCAACAAGTTAGAGGAATATAAATGAAAAGTATCAGGGGGTAGCCATGTTAATCTGTATCCACAAAAACAACAAGGAGTCCGGTGGCACCTTAAAGACTAACAGATTTCTTTGGGCATAAGCTTTCATGGGTAAAAAACCTATTTCTTCAGATGCATGGCAGATGCATCTGAAGAAGTGGGTTTTTTACTATGAAAGCTTATGCCTGTATAAATGAAAAGTTTACTCACATGCCAAGCTCCACCAGGTGGTCCTTTGCCAAGCACTATATGTGGGATATAATGATGCTGTTCTAGCTTCCAGTGCAGAACAGGTGGGTAATCATAGCCAAAGTCAGCATCTGGATGAAGCAGTGTATCAAAAAGTACTGCAACTGGATTGGAAGAACGTCCTTCAAGACCTTCAGACAAGTATTCTAAATCCTATATTAAGAAGAAGAAAGATTTCCTTGTTGATGCAACTGTTACCATACAGTATAGTTTTAAAAAAAGATAAAGGACAGTTCCTCTTAATTAGGGATGGTTGCATTCCCAAGAAGAGCCAACTCTAACAACATAAATTAGGATTGTACTCATTGTTTGAACATAAAGAAAAAATTAATAACTTTTAGAGTTACCAGTTAAATCCTATTAATAAAAGGACAAGTCAGTCATATTTTTAAATAATAGAGGTTACCATTAAATGAACAGGTTCCCTAAATCACACTCTCCATCATTGTGTGGTTATACTTACTCCCCCGCTGTGGAGGGGTTGGACTAAATGACTTCTATCATGTCAAGAGGTCAGCCTCCTGTATGAATGGCTATTCCCAAATTTATTTCAATACTATTTATTCTTTTTTACTAGTCTTTTTAGATTAATTAGAAACTATTTTACAATGTAGTTTTCCTTTAACAGATGCTTTATAAAACTTCCTACCTGGGGTAAGAAGTGGGTGCCGACCTGGGGGGTGGGGGGTTGGGGGGGAGAGAAGGGGGCAAAGATGTTGAAGTGCTGCCGCAGCAAAGGACCCTCCTTAAAGCACTGCCGCAGCAGCGCTTTAACGTCATTGCCCCTTTTGCCCGCCCCGGGCCGCCAGCTGGGGGAGGGAGGGAGGGTGCAGGCACCCTGGGGCTGGTGATTTAAAAGGGCCCAGGGATCGAAGCCACCCCGTTGTTACCGCGGCAGCGGCCAGAGCCCTGGGCCCTTTAAATCACTGCTGGAGCCCCAGGCCGACACCCAGCCCTGCCCCTTCTGCCCGAGGCCCCGCCCCTTCTGGGGGCCCAGAGCTGAGGCCCCGTACCAGTAAGTACTTAATGTTACTTTCACCCCTGCATCCTACAAATATTTATATTCTTTTTTCAGCATCCACCTAACTGCTATGTCTTCAACGCCAGAAACATCAGCTTAGCAAAGGGCTTTGCAACTAACCAAAAGAAAAACTAAGACTTTAGACACCATTTTGTTGACAAGGCAAGGAGACATTTTATTCTCCAAAATCAGATTGAAGCCCCGTGGGTGCAAAGTCACAAATACACAGCATTTATAGCCAGCAGCAAAGACAAATTGCTTTCCTGCCAAAATCAAATCTGGATTCATTGAGGCCTACAAAGTTGGCACCTGAGTGATGTTAAAAACAAACAAACTACTTCATAGTTAAAATTTTCCAATTTTATTTCCTCTACCCAGATTATTTCTCCCTCCCTATATTAGATGAATTAATACACTGTTACAGTGAAATATACATACCAGTACATGACTAAGAGCCCAGTAACTTACTTATTGATGGACATAGTGCGTATCATTAAATTAAATTCAGACTATAAATAAGCAGATGTAAAGAGCACTTACTTTGAGATGAATAATTTTACAGCATAACTGAAATTAGCCCAGTAAATTCAGTGTTATTTTTGTGCAAGTGAAGATGCTGAATGTTGATTAACAACTTGTTAAATATTTTAACTGTGACTGGATAATGTATGCTGGATCTCCATAAAGTAGCTTTCTTAAATTTCTGAATTAATAATTATCACTTATTTAGCAGTTTACACATTCAAACCCCTTTACAGATATGATCTTCATTTTACAGGTGAGAAAAATGGAGGGAGAGAGATCAGCTGACTTGCTCAAGGCCACAGTGGAAGTTGCTGGCTCCCACTACTATGCTTATACCGTGCCTTCCTTGAGGAGTAATAGTGTAGGCCTTGAAGAATTCTTTGCAGGTTAAGAGCATGCCAATGGCATTACATATCTTAAATGACTATAAAGGATCTTAAGAAGCTCATAAAAGGAAACAAAGTGTTTACTAGTTTGGTCTGTTAAAGGAAAACAACTGGATGAAGTGTTACTAAAAACTTACTTGGTCAACAATAGAGAGATGTCTAGCTTCTTCTAATTTACTATGCAAAATGGGATTTGGATGTACAGCTTCAGGAGACAAATATGGCCTATACCCAGACAGCATGTAAGAAAGACAAATTCCTGAAGGTCCATTCCCTATTAAAAACAAAAGTTAAAACATTTTAACAAACATTTTAAGAAGTCTTATTACAACAGCTAAGGTTTGTATATTACCACAGAAGTAGTAAAATTATTATATTGTAGCAATGTCCCCAAATGTGCTATGCATATAGCATACTATCCCTACTCAGAAAGCTTACAGGCTAAAATCTTCACATTACAATAAATCCTAGCACGAGGGACCTTTTCAAAAACAACCCTGCAGAATGCTTTTTGGGTAGTGGGGAAGAATAGTTGATTAAAAAGAGAAGAGTAGGAGTATTGTGAGCAAGACATGAGAAGTCATTCTTCCGCTCTACTCTGCGCTGGTTAGGCCTCAACTGGAGTATTGTGTCCAGTTCTGGGCACCGCATTTCAAGAAAGATGTGGAGAAATTGGAGAGGGTCCAGAGAAGAGCAACAAGAATGATTAGAGGTCTAGAGAACATGACCTATGAAGGAAGGCTGAAAGAATTGGGTTTGTTTAGTTTGGAAAAGAGAAAACTGAGAGGGGACATGATAGCAGTTTTCAGGTATCTAAAAGGGTGTCATAAGGAGGAGGGAGAAAACTTGTTCATCCTTAGCCTCTAAGGATAGAACAAGAAGCAATGGGCTTAAACTGCAGCAAGGGAGGTTTAGGTTGGACATTAGGAAAAAGTTCCTAACTGTCAGGGCAGTTAAACACTGGAATAAATTGCCTAGGGAGGTTGTGGAATCTCCATCTCTGGAGATATTTATTTAAGAATAGGTTAGATAAATATCTATCAGGGATGGTCTAGACAGTATTTGGTCCTGCCATGAGGGCAGGGGACTAGACTCGATCTCTCGAGGTCCCTTCCAGTCCTAGAATCTATGAATACAAACATGATATTTAAGCCAGTCTCAAACTTTTTGGGGTGGGGGGAACTCCTGATAAAGCACAAGTTATGAAAATCTAAAACCAGAAGTATGCCAGTGTAGGTCAATGTAGGACTGATTAAAATAAAAAACTCGGTCACTCAAAATATAACACAATATACATCCAATCTGGCAACAGAATTTAATAGACAGTGAGTTTTGTCTACTTGCCCTTCTTTCTATGGTTAGCGAAGCCATTTAGTGATGACAAATATGAACTGGTTTGAAAAAGAATAGAAAAGGAGCGCACCACAAAATGTGACAATATCAAAACAAAGGTGTCAATTGCAAGTTCAATTGCATCAACTTTCAAGCTGATTTATAAGACATTTCTGCTTTGTCAATACTATAACTAGTAGAATCAGTAGAACTGATTACAGCGGAGTTGTTGGAGAACTGGTTACAATAGGAGAGAAAATTGCGAAGTGGATGGGATTTAAGTGTCTCTGTAATCAAGTTAAACACCAGAGCCAGTCAACTACTACATGCATCGCCAGTACCCAGCACTATAGGACCTTGATTTGGTTGTCATCTAAACATTAGCATAATACACTATACACACAGAAATACTATGTTAAAAGAACATTACTAAGTTTGCAAAGTCAACCCTCAAAAGTTATGAGAAACCAGAATTACGGTTGCCTATGCAACCTTAATTTGGTCCCCTATGCATGATATAATCTTTAATTACATATTACTTTTTCCACAGCATCCCTGCCTCATCTAGTATATAGAATGGATGGTGCTCATTTAATGAGCAACTATTCAATATTTTGTTTTATCCTCGTTGTTCAATATTGCCCTTATTTACTGTACACTATTCCAACTTTACTCTGAAGACAGAATTGTTAGTTTCCTCATGGATATTATAATGAGTGCCATATAAATGCCCAAGTGCTTCACATTTAGATCCACTGCACAGACCTCTGCCACTTACGCTAATAGAGTAACTGACAGCAATAGAAGATGAGTAGTATCGGCCTATAATTAAACAACAAACCTGGTTACGGAGACACTCTGAGGTTTCATCTACACTACAAGAATGTCCCCCATGACTGGGTCAAAGATTTAACCAATTACAGGGAAAACAAAGTCCTGCGCACAACATAACACAACTGGGCCCCCTGACTTTATTAACATTGTAATGTAGATGGGCCTCGGATGATTTTCTGATCAAATGGTTTTAAATAAAATATATATTTTTAGATGGTAAGCTCTTCAGGGCAGGAATCACATTTTTCTACAGTGCCTATCATAATGGGGCCCTGATCCTCATTGGGGCATCTAGGTATTACTGCAGTATAAATAAATAATATACATTTTAATTTTAAACTCCAACCACCCCTTCATCTAGTTATATAAATATTGGCTGATTGCATAATGGTAGAAGTGGGTCTTGGTCAACAGTAATCTATGATAAAAGAACCCTCACTATCATAAATTAAGACACTGTAGTGCATATAGCCATCTTTGTGAACCAATGAATGTAAAAGCGGTTATTGCAAACATTGTTTTTTGGATGAGAACTTAAGGGAACTTGTGTTTACAGGAGAATGAACTGCATTCTGGGCAAAATAGACTGAGTTCAAAAGCTAAGGTGTTTGTTTAGCACAGGAAGTATCCAAGATCTGGGGGGAGGGGAGGACTATCTTGAACTTTGGCATTTGCAGAAACTTGTTAAAATAAATCAAATTCAAAAGTGTTCTGTTCCCTCCCAATCTCTTGGGGATCAGGAACAGGATGAGGTATAGACATTGGTTTCTCCATGAGTGGAGAGCCATCTCTATTGTCCCAATCTGAAGGAGGAGAAATATTGCCTCACTTATATTTATATTTGCTTTTAGAGGTGTGTATGTTAAATTCAATGATAAAATAAGGTAAACGTACCCCTACCTGTTCTGATTAATTCTATTTAGTATGTGTCTTGGACTTTGTCCATCACCCAGCAGTAGTAATCTTTGATGTTACTTTTAATGAAAGTAGGTGCAAAGTTTTCAGACAGAAGTATGATTTTCAAATTGATGGTGTCCCTTTAGCGATATTTTAGAAACATTTATTGAAAGACTTTTCCCCAGTAAAACACTTTTTACAACAAGATTTGTTTAATCTTCTGAGTTTTCCCCTCTCTCTTTACCTTTCTTCTACTTAATAAATGCCAAATAAATATTTGTATTTCGCAACACACTAGCAAAACCAAGTCCTGGCTACAAAACTGTGAACACAAAGCACTACTAATACTGTGGCAGCAAAGAATAAAAAATGAGTAACTTAAAAGTAAGTTACCCTAAAAAAATCTCTCCAAGTCCCAACAGCACTATTTATCTTAGTAAGTACTATCTGCATGAATAAGGATTTGCAGGATCAAGTCCTAAATTACACACAAGATAGGGAAAGATGACAGACAAAGGTCAGGGGAGATTAAGGGAAGGACAATATAAGGTCAAGATAATTGTGTAATGAATACATCATGTTAGTCGTTTAATTACTAAATTTGTGCAGTGGGAAGACACTAAGGCTATGTCTACACTTGCAGAGTTTTTGCGCTATCAGTTTCACTGGTGATAGGGAACCAGTAAAAGAAAGGCGCTGGTTTGTGTTCTCACTTACTTCCACAGGCATCAGATCATGTTCACATGTGCAGCACTTCCATCGTGGATGAGAGCAGCACACTGAGGGCAGCTATCCCACAGTGCAGCTCTCTCCATTTTGAGGAAAGGTCTTGAGGGAAGGGGGGGGAGGGTGATCGTGGGGCATCCTGGGTCCCTGCACAGCCTCCTCTCCCCAAACACTGATCAGCTGCAGTAGCTCAGCATTGCTCCAAGCAGGGGACCATTTGCCCGGGGGAGCAGCCATTGTCACCAGGCCAGATAAGTGAGCACTTGCCAAGAAAACAGGAAGGGGAGTTTCAAAGTTCCCAGGGCTTTACAGGGGGAGAGGCGGACATCTGTTTACCTGGCATCAGAGCAGCAGAGCTGCTGGCCAGAGTGGTCACCTAGGCACTGTGTGAAATCCTCTGGAGGCTAAAACCTGTGTAAACAGGAAGAACATTTCTTCACTTGCACATCACCGCAAAAGCTTGTGCCCCCCAGCCCCCTGGCCCGACTCCGCCCCCTCCCTGCCCCTATTGAATCCCTCCCCAAATCCACGCCCTGGTCCCGCCTCTTCCCCAAGCGTGCTGCATTCCTCCTCCTCGCCCCTCCCTCCCAGGTTTGCCGCGCGAAACAGCTGTTTCGCGGCGCAAGTGCTGGGAGGGAGGGGAGAGAAGCAGGACACGGTGGCCGCTCAGGGGAGGAGGCAGAGCGGAGGCAGAGGTGAGCTGGGGGGGGGGGCGGGGAGCTGCCAGTGGGTGCTCTGCACCCACCAATTTTTCCCCGTGGGTGCTCCAGTCCCAGAGCACCCACAGAATCAGCGCCTATGCGCAAAAGTATCACCAGTAAGAACTGTATGCCTCTCATGGAGGTGGTTTTCTGTTTGCGGTAAAACTTCTGAGTTTCACCGCAAAAAATCATTGGCAAGTGTAGATGCTCCCATGTTTTTTGTGCAAAAAAGGGACTTTTTGCACTTTAAATGGCAAGTGTAGACATGCTCTAACATTGGGAAGCTAAAAGAACAATGGGCAATGAATGAGGGATGGGAAGGAAGACTGGGAGATTACATGGCATACATGATGAGGGAGATCATTTCAGTCACAAGAGGTAGCACAGGAGAAAGCATAGAGGCACTTGGAAAAAGATCAAGATGAAATACAGTGAACAAATTTGCCATTCTTTTATTCTGTCTTACTAAAGTATTATTTCGATTTTTTTTTTTAAGACTTCTTATTGGAACAGGTGCATATTAGGGCTAATAGGCTGTCCACTGAGGGGATCAAGTTATAAGATTTCCAGTTCTAAAATACAGGATTAAAAAAAGTGTTCGGACATATTTGGGATAAAAACGTTTATTTTCCACTGGAAGAAGTCATGGCTGCTGCATTTGATGTGGGCAAGTAGAGGAGTTCTGAAGGCAGCAGCAGTACTTAGCACAGGTATTTGCATAATGCACAATTATTGAAAACCAGTGCAAGTTTTGAATCAGGAACCATATGGCAGTTCTGGACCATGACTAGCAGAAATGCCAGGACACTATCTCTTCCTGCAAGGTATGAAACTCACCATAGCAATAGAAGCCTCTGTCATCTCCAGGTTAACATATTATTATGGGCACTGTGTTTGGCTAATAATGATGCATCAGATGAGATAGAATTCAGCACCTTGCTCTGACAATTCAGCAGTTGAGGAGGATCCCAGAACTCAAGCTCCAGCCCAAGCCTGGATATCTACACTGCAACTGTATGGCCCCATAGCCTGAGTCAGCTGACATGGGCCAGCCACAGGTGTTTTATTGCAGTATGGACATATCCACAGGATCCACTCCTGAAGAATTTATTTCTTCTAGCAGTTTGTCATTTGGCAACCTTTATAGTACAAGCCTTTAATAAACTGTTTTATCAAGTCTACAGTTTAACAACTTAAACTGATTATCTTGTGAAGAATCAGTTTTATGGTGTGATGATTTTAATTGCTAACAGCACCTAGACACTATAGTGATTGCTGTTTCAGAAAAAAAGTATGAATAAATACAGTTCAGGATGGATTAAAAAAAATCAGTGATTTAAAATAAACACAAATTGAATTTTTAAAATTGAAACTAGATACAAAAAATTAAGCAGTATATGTTTTCTGCCAAAGTTTTGAAGAAAATCAAACAGGTTGAAGTCGCTGGCTAGGCACCTGGAACCACAGTCTACTGAAGTGCTAAAACAGCTTATGACAGCTGTAGGCTCTTCTGCAGGTACAGAGAGAATATTTTCTTCATTAATTTCAGTTAGTTGAGTTCCATGATTAGTTCAAAGCTAAAAACCAACAGATGTTGACAAAGCAGAAAAGCTTGTTTTCTCTTCCAATCTAATAAACAAACTATTTATAAATAATAAATAAATTTTATTTATTTATTTATTTATTATAAACTGGGGGGAGGGATAGCTCAGTGGTTTGAGCATTGGCCTGCTAAACCCAGGGTTGAGAGTTCAATCCTTGAGGGGGCCACTTAGGGATCTAGGGCAAAAATCAGTACTTGGTCCTGCTAGTGAAGGCAGGGGGCTGGACTCGATGACCTTCCAGTTCTATGAGATAGGTGTATATCTCCATATTTTTTTTTTATTTTAAACTAGGTGTGAGAGGATGAGCTCTGCTAGTTCTGAAGTATCAAAGGACATGATGACAAGAAACAATCCGTTGAATTCATTAACTGTAGATATTGCTTCCTTAGTTTAATAAATCAGTTACTTTTAAATGCAAAACGTGTTAGTTGCAAAACCATGTTAGGAGAATAAGTAAAAAGTAAAATGCAAAACATGATTAAAAATCAATTTTAATTGATTCCTGCTTGCTGATTTAAATGATGATTACAGAGAGTTAAATAATCAATTTTGATTTAAATCAATCCACCCTGATACAGTTATTGAGACATTATAAGTCTAACTGTACTGTACACAAATTGTCTAACTGTAATGTTTGCATCTTCCAGTCTAATCCATTCAAACAAAGCCTTCCCCGTTTCCAGTCTTAATGACATAAGTAGGACTTCATGCAGGCATAAGGGTATGTTCAAGTATATCAGATTGCAGAATTGAGGCCTAAATCTCTACTGATCTCAAATCTGGTATCTGCCAACTCACTCATCATCCATGCCCAAACATTGCTGCCTCAACATCTTCCAGTAAAATAAGCATTTTCAGTTCAAATACATTTCAATGATAACCAGTCATTTGACTTAATGACAACATGATGGTAATACTGTTAACTATACTAATTGCATCAATCTAATAAACACCTTCACCTTGGAGATGGGTTATCTTTTGGCAAACATCAACTTATTTAATTATAAATGGATTTGCATTCCTGGTGCTTAAAAAGTAATGGTAGTGCCAGAGAACACAAAATAATCTCTGGAAATAACTCACCTATTATTACTATTGGCACAGTCAGGAGCGGGTCCCCAGTCAGAGTGGTTTCTTCTAGTAAGGGCATTCTTTTATCTTTCCTCCCAAGGTTGTCACCAAAATGCTGCACTAGGGAGCTCAAAAGTTGTCCTTCGCTTTCAGGGCCACTATAATTTCTATTTGAGAAAAAACATCAGTTGAGCATTACAGCACATTCTTCAAAAATTAAGTCGCTATTGGATCATTGCCTTAAAACTGTCGAACTGATAAAAAACTTTGATTGCATTACGCAAAAGTAAAACAAACACTAATCAGTTCACATACAGAATTTTATTCTTCAGTATAAAACTTTTCCCACACCGAATATTGCTTCTTTGCTACAATAATGGGGAAAAAAATATTTCCTCCAAAAAAGACCACAAAAGGATACAGGCGGCAAAAGAAAAGGACCTGCAGAATATAATCTAATGTGTGTCTCATTCAAATTCAGTGTCTGATTATAAATCTAGTGATTTAAACTATTGCTTTCCCCACACCCTTTTTATACCTCAAATGTAATAAGTATTTGGTTCTTGGCAATAACTGCCTACCAGGCTTTCAGCAATGCCAAAGCTTAGGTCAGACATTTATCAACCTATAAATATGATATTTAATTACAAAGGTTTTTTTCCCTAAATTGGTCAAAAAATTAAATGCAATACTTTCCAAAGTTTTACTAGACATGTAATTGATAAATTACTTACATCTGGGGTAATTTATATTCAAATTACAACTTTAGTTCAATGCAAAAATACCTTATTAAAAATAATTAACAGACCCCTTCCCAATCAGGCAGGTACTCCCAGATATTTTAAGTGAATAAAGTTGCTGACTAATTAAACCATATCCATTGTCTCCTGTCTTTCTTCCGGCATGGCTGGACAATGCTAGTAAGTGCCTCTCCACCTATTTTCCCCAGAAACTAGAGTAAAGAGGTTCATAGTCTTACTGAGTCTACTAAAACTGACAATTACTGTTATTGTATCACTAGCCTACTGTGATGCCAGTTATTTGCTTCCTTAAAAAAATGCTTTTTTCCATTTCACTCAGCTTGAATAGTAAAAATAGATTAGTTTCATCTCACTCCTCCTCCAAGAGCATATTTGTTCTCAAATGAACTTGCATAGTTCTGCAAAGTTTGATTTCCAAGCACTGTAGCAGACTCAGTTTAAACAAATAACTTTACATTGGAATATTTAAAAAGAAAATCATGAGAATATTTTTACTAATTTTAAATGTTGCAAAAACCTGTTTTTACACATCTAAATTGTGCACCTAAATCAACCAGCAGTGTCTCTTTAAATCTAACTATTCTTTGTCTCCCCTATTATGTTCTTGGCATCCATAATGTTAAAAGTAATAAGGTGTCACTGAGATGTGTTTGTGTGCATATTAAGTGCATAACATATTCTTTAGTTAGGCAGCAGTATCTTGTATACAGATACTCTTCTCTAAGATTCAAATATACTGCACTGTACCATTTGGTTTGAAGTTCTAAGTTCCCAACCAAAATTGAAGGACTGCGGTGTCCTGGACAATGTGGATTCTTCTGTAGTAGGATGCAACACCATATATTCACTGTGTTTATCCCATGATAGAAACTATCTGAGATGTGTTTCTTCTTGGTTCTTTATCAGCCAGGTAACACAGAACAGTACATTAAAATTAAACTAAAAGGACTGTTCTTTAAGTATTTAACTGAATCCAACTTTTAATTTATATCCTAAAGAAAAAATCTTCGTTAACTTTGAGTTAAGACTGTAGGACTGCACCAGCACAAACCACGAAAAGAAAAAAAAAGCAGCTAAACAACTCAACACATTACCGACACTCCACTCATCAGTTCCCTTTTCCAATTAACTCCGTCCAACCACACTCCATATATCTCCATCCACATCTCGAGGAACCAACATGTAGCCTAATGGCAACCATACACATAATAAACCTACACATAATATGTAGATTTCTACTCTAATTCCTACCTAACAAATAAAACCAAATTCAAAGCATTCCTGCTAACCTTCTCTCTGCAAAATTTCATTCAACCCCTTAGAATCCCCAAAGCCTTTCTCCTCACATCCCCACTCACACCCAGATTCCTCTCTCCCCCTTCCAGCCCTACCTGGGATATCAGAAGTAGTTGATGGATATGATCAGTCAATTACAAAGGCTCAAAAGTCTGATTAAAAGAAAATAATTGAGATTAACTGTGAAATTTCAAAAGTGATCTGCATCTAGTCTGCAGCATTATTTGAACATAAAAGACACATTTGGAGTTTGTAGGGACTATGAATGTTTAGCTAGAGGTACCAAAAGAAATGTGAAGAAAACATGATAAATTCAAAAGTGGGCCAATTAAAAATGTATCCTCTACTTAAGTTAGTATATGTGATTAAAATATTACATAGAAAATTACTTTGTTCTCTGAAGAGTTATCGTGTCAGGTCCGGAGACTAAGTTTAATCATTACAATGTGAAACAGCAATTTTATTCCTACTTTAAGTGAAAATCTCAATGAGGTCTTAACTATGGAGTTACTAATGCCATCTTCTTTCTAATCTTAAACCAAATATGAATGCAAAACCCAAAACAATTTTTCTGTAACAAGGATAACACATCATTGTAGCCTTGGTAGACAACTTTGGGAGTGGGGGAGATTTGCTAACATGACTATGACTCTTATCCTGAATAACTACAAGTGGGCACAACGGTTTGTCAGTTACAGAGTCAGGGCCAAATAATGTTATCATGGTCATAACAAAGGCATCTAATAGTATGTTTTCTTCAGATAACCAAATTTAAAATTAGCTTCCTTATTTATTGCAAGCTAATACTTTTAGGTTTTTTGTTTTGATTTTTTAGTTATCAGTGCAGAAAAATTGTCAGGGAAAAAGTTAGATTTTCTATTATTTATATATAATCTAAGTCAAGATTTTTTTTCCAGACCAAATAATATCAAATTCTTCTGTAGCATCTATCATTTAACTGGCCGTGGCATGATTTTGTAGGAAGCATGCCTTACAAAATGCTATACATTTTAAAATGGTGAAAACTTAATTTAAGCCACCCTTTCTTCAATAGACAATTTCCAATTTTAAGTGATTCCTATTCCAGTACAATTTTTAGAAAAATACTTCTGCTAAGCCCACCCTTGGGTGGGAGATAAAATACAGGTTTTACTCTCCACTAAAATATAGGCTCAAATTTAAATTTTGTAAAAACAAGCTTTTAAAAATGTTAACACCAATAAAAATGTTTTTAAAACAAATGTCCACTGAAAATAGTTGTTCATTAAAGAAAATCCCATTCAGTGTTTGAAACCCAGACACTGCAGTACTAAGAACCCAGAAATAAAAGGGAGAATCAACAAATGTGAAAACTACTTCACTGATTTTCACTGTCCAAGTTGAAACAGAAGAGAAGTATACAAACAGCATAAGTAGTGACTAGTATAATTTTTTCCCCACCTTTCAATTCTTTCACTTTTAATCTAAAGTGCTAAAGTAATAAGTAAACAAATGTTTGTTTATAACAGGATTTCTAAATTGACAGTGTCTCAGTCCATTCAAAGTTTAAGACTACACATTAATTTTTCCAACACCCATAGTAATTATTATAATCCCTACTTTACAGTTGAGTAAATGCACCAAAACCTTGTGCATACTGAGCCAAAGGCACTACAGCCTTGTCTAAATTGAGCTTTTTCTTACAATCTCTCACCGTCTAGACATGCTCTTGAACAAGGTTAAATGACAGGGCTGTAGAAACATCAGCAGCCAGTCTACACTAATGCGCTCACCACTGCTACACCAGTGAAGTTACAATGGAGAGAGAAGCTTGAGAATAAAGCTCAGTGCAGACAGAGCTAGAGTTTTGTCCAATCACACAATTTCTGTGGCACATTCAGGAACAGAAACTAGATCTCCCGACTCCCAGTCCTATGCTTTAACCACTAGATATATTTTTCCATATATACAAGACAAAATAGGAGTAGGGGTGGACAACAAATAATAGCTCCCTAAAAAAACAACAATACTTTCTTGGTTAAACTACAATGAGCGCCAAATATTCAGCAAAATACTCTGAATTTGCATCCTTAAAAATAGCAATGCAAGTTATTTTCTGCACACAATCTTAGGCAAGCCCATTTTTGTGTACATATTTGACCATGTGTGATTCCCACAACCAGAAGAGCCCCCACATCCTTCCATTGCCCCCTATTCCTGTCCCCGACAGCTGTCTCCTCCCACCCCTATTCGGCTCATACTCCATCCCTGTTTCCTTCACCTCCATACCCATACCCACACCCACATCACAGCCATTCCTGTCACAACACCATCTCCCTGCTCCCTACCCGCAAGATGGTCTTTCCCCTTGCAACCCCACCTACCTGCCCCAACACATATCACAGCCACTCCCTTCACAACCCCCACCTTCTCCGCCCCAAACTACCCCCATCACAGCCATTCTCTTCATGACCCCCCCATCCTGCCTCCCCACCACTACTCTCATCACAGCCCTTCTTGACCCTGACATCCCACCCCTTCACCACCATCACAGCCATTCCCCTGGTGACCCTACTCCCCGCCACCCACATCTCTACCCCGATCGTGGCCATTCTCTTTGCAACACCCCCATCCTCCCCACCTCTACCCGCATCACTGTCATTCCCCTTTCGACCCCATCCCCCCCACACACCATCCCCATCACAAACCATTGCCTTTGTAACCCACCTCCTGCCCCCCACCTTTACCCATCATAATCATTCTCCCACCTCCCTGCCCCTCCACCCTCCATTACTGCAATTCCCCTGGCAACCCCACCAACCTGCCCCCCCCCCATCCATCATGGCCATTCCTTCACAACCCCACCTTAACCCCGCCCCCCCCCCACTACCCTTATCACAGCCCTTCGTGACTCCACCCATCGCGCCCCCCCACCACAGCCATTCCACTGGGGACCCCCACATCTACCCCCATCACGGCCAAACCTTCGCAAACCCCCATCTTCTCCCCCGGATACACCCCTACCCACATCCACGGCCATTCCCCTGGGGATCCCACTGCCCCACCCCCATCAGGGCCATTGCCCTCGCGACCGCAGCATCTCTCCCCGCGTGTCCCCCCCCACCCCCGCGCTTCCCCGGCCTCTCTCAACCGGCAGCGGGGACTCGGCGTGCGGCTTCCGCACGGGGGCGGGCAGGCGCCTGGCCCCACAGACCGGCGGCCCGGCGGCCGCCCCCCCGGAATTCACCTGAAGTGGCGGGCCAGGGAGCAGCGGCAGCACCACACCCGGCATGGGCGGGCGGGCGCGGGGAGCCGGCTGGCGGCTGAGCTGAGCGGCGGCGGGTCCGGGCTGCGCTGCGCTGCTCCGCCTCCTCCCGCTGCCGCCGCCGCACTGGGGCCCGGCTGGCTCGGTGCCTCCTCCCCGCCCGGCGGCCTCAGGTCACACGGGGGAGGAGCCGGAACCGGCGGGGATGGGGACGCGCCTGGGCGGGGACTGCCGCCGTCTCCGCTGTGGATACGCGGCGGAGAGAGAGAGAGAAAGCGGGAGGGGGCCGGGCCACGGCAGGCGAGACAGCAGGCGACGCGCAAGAGGCCACAGCCGGGTTAGGATGGGAGAGGTGATGGAGCCTCGGAAAAGGGGTATTGAGCATCCCGGCCTGTGCGGGTGAACAGCCCCAGCAACCACAGCCCTGGGCGAGCTCGTCCCTACGACCCGTCACAGCCCCAGGCCTTCTCCCACCCTGGCCCCAGACAGCAACACACCCCAACCCCTTCCTTCTTCCACCCTGCCCCAAACAGCAACACCCTCATAGTCCCTTCTTCTACCCTGCCCCCAAACAGCAACACCCCATAGTCCCTTCTTCTACCCTGCCCCCATACAGCAACTCCCCAGAGCCCTTCTTCCACCCTGCCCCCAAACAGCAACTCCCCCAGAGCCCCTTCTTCACCCTGCCCCCAAACAGCAACTCCCCCAGAGCCCTTCTTCTACCCTGCCCCCATACAGCAACTCCCCCAGAGCCCCTTCTTCCACCCTGCCCCCAAACAGCAACACCTCATAGTCCCTTCTTCTACCCTGCCCCCAAACAGCAACACCCCATAGTCCCTTCTTCTACCCTGCCCCCAAACAGCAACACCCCATAGTCCCTCTTCTACCC
The DNA here is from genome assembly GCF_011386835.1 of Chrysemys picta bellii. NCBI lineage: Eukaryota > Metazoa > Chordata > Testudines > Emydidae > Chrysemys > Chrysemys picta. The sequence goes on along the minus strand of NC_088792.1, from coordinate 245,179,943 downwards.
TGCCCCCAAACAGCAACACCTCATAGTCCCTTCTTCTACCCTGCCCCCAAACAGCAACACCCATAGTCCCTTCTTCTACCCTGCCCCCATACAGCAACTCCCCCAGAGCCCCTTCTTCCACCCTGCCCCTAAACAGCAACTCCCCCATAGCCCCTTCTTCCACCCTGCCCCCAAACAGCAACACCCCATAGTCCCCTTCTTCTATCCTGCCCCCAAACAGCAACACCCCATAGTCCCTTCTTCTACCCTGCCCCATACAGCAACTCCCCCAGAGCCCCTTCTTCCACCCTGCCCTAAACAGCAACACCTCATAGTCCCTTCTTCCACCCTGCCCCTAAACAGCAACTCCCCCATAGTCCCTTCTTCTACCCTGCCCCCAAACAGCAACACCCCATAGCCCCTTCCTCCACCCTTCCCCCAAACAGCAACACCCCCATAGCCCCTTCTTCTACCCTGCCCCCAAACAGCAACTCCCCCATAGCCCCTTCTTCTACCCTGCCCCATACAGCAACTCCCATAGCCCCTTCCTCCACCCTTCCCCCATACAGCAACATCCCCATAGCCCCTTCTTCCACCCTGCCCCTAAACAGCAACTCCCCCATAGCCCCTTCTTCTACCCTGCCCCAAAACAGCAACACCTCTCTCACCCCCCACAGAGCAACTTCTACCCCTGGAAAACAAACCCTCTCTGACCTCTCAGAGGCAGCATTAACAGCACTTTCTCCCCCACACAAAATAGACAATTCCCCCATTGCTCCCTGCGCCACACAGGCTGTAACACCCCCATAACCTGTTACTTGCAGGAATACCCTTCTTCACACAGCCCACAGATAGTAACTCTGTTAGGACCATGGCAGCCAAAGATAGGAGCATAGACAATCACTGTACCTCATCAGGCCAGGAACCCATGTAGTCCAGCATTCTGCTTCCACCAGCAGCCTGCATCAGATACTTGAGAGGAAGATGCAAGACACTCCATAATGGACAATTATGGAATAACCCGCTATTGGAGAAGTTTCTTCCTACAGCCAAATGCTTATGTCCTGAAACACCAGTGTTGATATAAAAACATTGAAATTACAGTGGCCTAACATGTGACCCACCAGATTTCTGTGAGCTGTAGTGGGGCTGCAGAAAGTCTGTATTCCTGGCCTGTGCATGACGGACCAATTCTTTGGGCCCTGCTTAGGTTGCCAATTACGGTTGGATATATTCCAGGAGGTTTCATCACATGACATAATCTTTAATTCCCGGAGACTCCAGGACAATCCTGGAGGGTTGGCAACCCTAGCCCTGTTGAAGTGTCTTGAGTAGAACCCACACATTTAACTGCTGGATTTTGTCCCAGATAATGTAGAACCATTTCTGCACCAAAATGTTTTGCATAGGGTTAACCTTTGTAATCATGTGATCTTATTGGTCCTCTGGTTCTCTCTCTCTCTATTATTAGTAGCATGGTAGAGTTTAGGATCCTTAGCAGGGTATGTATACACTGCAGCTGGGAATGCGCCTCACAGCCTGGGTGGGCATGCTCAAACTTATTCTGCTTGAGCTACCCTGCTAACAATAGCAGTGTGGAGACTGCAGCCTGAGCTAGCCACCAACTCTGAGCCCACCCACCGCACTGGGTCATTGCTCAGGTGGCTAGCCTGAGCCACAAGGTCCATGCTGCTATTTTTTAGCATGCTAACTTGAGCAAAGCTAGTGCAACCCTGTCTACCTGAGCTGGGAGGCTGTCAAGGCTGAATCCCCACTCTGTCACTTAGAGTACAGAAGGTGGGGGCTCGCAAGGATTTTAAAAATTAATACTTGCCACTCCAGGCTTGTATTAGACTCCCAAGATTACAGCTTTTCTCTAACTGTGGCTTGGTAAACACTGCCACCATCTAAATGCAAAAAAAACCCTTGGACCCAGGAAGGAGCACTTGGGAATTCCTCCCTGTGGGGTACCCTTAGGCCCTTTCACACCCTCCGCCCCCCGGGGAAAGAGCAGAGACAGAAAACAAAGGAAATTAGCTGTTGCTACCAGCTTATCAAACAACATGCACAAACCTCTTAGGACACCAAAAATCCAGTCCTGTTCTTAAAAAAGGTAAATTTGATTAAAAAAAAAAAGGAACAAAATATATCTGGAACTTAGGCTTTTGCTAGATTTTAAACGAGCAATTCCAAAAATTAAGCACCCAAAATAGCTTTCTTGGGGGTTAGCTTAAAGGTAACAAGCAAACAAAAGCATCCAGGGTTAGCACAGACGGTCTACAAGCCTTAAAAAATAAACAGAAATAAACCTAATCTCATCTTCCTAAACATTCCTAAGTTACTTACATATTTGGGTTGTTAAAAGTAGTTCTAGATATGATCTGATGGTTTTCATATCTGGTTTAAACTGTACACAGCATTCCTGCTGCCAGTCTCTTCAGCCCAGAGAGAACAACAGACAAAGGGAAAGTTTCTTTCCCAATTTTAAAATGTTCTAGCCTTCCTGTTGGCTCTTTTGGTCAGGTGCCTACTTTTTTTTTTCTTTACCTGGGGGACTTTTTAATCCTTTACAGGTAAAGTAAGTAGAGAACAGCTACCAAGAGGGATTTGCCTAGGGAGGTTGTGGAATCTCCACCCCTGGATATTTTTAAGAGCAGGTTAGTCAGGGATGGTCTAGATAATACTTAGTCCTGCTATGAGTGCAGGGGACTGGACTAGATGACCTCTTGAGGTCCCTTCCAGTCCTATGATTCTATGACTTTCTAAGACTGAGGAACAAACTTCTGCTCTCCCTCATACTGTCTGTTTTCCCCCAAAGAAAATAAAAGATGCCCCAACAGAAGCCTTCAGGAGCTCAGTATAGGAAGCAAAAAGCTCAATTGCAATCTAGGTTGCAGCAAGTTGCAAATTTGATGGAAAAATAGCTGAAATAGAACAACATAGACCAGGCTTTAGGCAGTAGTGATCGGGTACAATAATTGGCATAACTTAGCTGATGCTCTGAAGCAACATGAAAAGTCGCCAGGCCATTTTACAGCCTACTCCAAATGGATGGAAGTTGAGTTCAGGCTCAAGCTCAATAAATGCATAGACACACCAAAACCAGTGCATTAATGTGGAAACCCAGTATTGGAGGAACATGCTTGAGCATCTGATCTCAATTACCCTCTTCCTTGCAAAGAATAATTTGGCTTTCTGGAGCTTGTTGCATAAGTTGTTCACTGAAAATAATGGAATATTCCCCAGTTTGGTAGAGCTCCTTGGGAAATACGACGATGTCATGCCTGTGAACCTACGTTGAGTAGTTAATAAAGAAGCTATGGACCATTACTGAGGCAAAACAATCAAAATGAATTGATTGACCTTATAGCAAGGAAGGTGCTCCATAACATATTGATGTGGCTCGGCAAAGTACTATGCCATAATAATGGACTGCACTCCCGACAGTCACAGCGAAAATATGTCATTTACAGTAAAACTTGTTGATGACTAGGATGGCTGTATCCAAGAAAAGGAGCACTTTATCTGTTTCTGGTCTGTGGAGGACTCTACTAGAAAACGCTGACAGAACTGTTTATGGACGTTTTGAATGAGAAAAAAATAAAGCTTCTGGACTGCTCAGCCAAGGCTATGACAATGGTGCAAACATGAAGGGAAGAAACAGTGGCGTCCAAGCAAGGAGCCTTGCATTGAATCCAAGAGCTTTCTTTGTGTCTTGTGGCTGCCATTCCCTCAACCTGGTTGTGTCAGATGCAGCATCATCTTCTTTAGATGTAGTTAGGTCAATGCATTGTCCATGTAGATCCTGAGTTGCTTACATTGCCTATTGCCACCCAGGTCTGACAGCTGGAACCCCTCCACAGGAGGCTGACAGCAGGAGCCCTGCTGCCACCTCCTGGTGATGGATTGAAGTTGGGGAGGGAGAGCCCAAACCTGGGCTGCCTCCCAGTGAGGGATTTGGTGGAAGAGGAGCTCAAGTCCGAGCCTGGGCAGCCTCCCGGTAAGGGATTGAGGTGTGGCGGAAGGAGAGCCTGGGCAGTGGGGCTCCAGCTGTCAGTCCTGGCATTGGGGCTCTGGCTGTCAGTGCCCCCACAATGCTCAACACTGTCAGTTAAATCAATGCAAGCACTCCACTGTGGACATTAAAGATCAAATTAATTACTGTGGTGGCTGTATATCAACTTAAATTACATTGACCTAATTTTGTAGTGTAGACATGTCCTAACAGAGTCTGCCCAGAAACTAGCACCAGGTGGGTGGAGGATTTGACTGGGTGTTGTTACCAGATAGGGGTGAAGGTGAGAAAGAACACAGAGAAAAATGAAAGTGAAAGAGGGTATGTTTACACTGCAAAAGACACTCACAACAGGAGTCTCAGAGCCCAGGTCAACTGACTCAGGTGCATGCGACAGGGCTAAGAATAGCAGTATAGACATTTGAGTCTGGAGCCCGGGTTCTGAAACCATTGAGAGGAGGGTCTTGGATACTCTCTACACTGGCTGTTTTTAGCCCCATAAACCAGAGTCAGTTGACCCAGGCTCTTTGACTTGCTGCCCCAAAGTTGGGTTTTTTGGGGGGCACACAGTGTAGATGTACCCAGGGAGACAGCCTGAAGGAGCAGCTGAAAGATGGTGACTGACCCTAGAAGAAATCTGGGCAGAGGTTATGAGTCAGAGGTGCAGGCTGAAGAGTGCTCTTGGTGCTGTGAGCAAAAGAAGTGGTTTCCTGCTATTTAATTCCTTCTGCATTCAGAGGCATAGGACTTTGTGCTTTCTTTGTAAATAAACAAAACCTCCCTCAAAGTAATACTTGACTATCACCACTTTCCACTCTCAACTGGAACATGCCCAGGGCCCCGGACTTTGACTAGATGCTTGGGTCAAAAAGGGACAACAAGTTTAGAAGCTTTTATTGGACCAACTTCTGTTGGTGAGAGAGTTGTGGAGCTCAGGAACTTCTCTCTCACCAACAGAAGTTGGTCAAATAAAAGATATTACTTCACCCACCTTGTCTCTCATATGCTGGGATCAACAAGTCAACAACACAGCAAACAATGAAGTACGAGAATTCATGCAAGTGAAAAGTTTCATGTTAATATTTTTGTAAGGTTGTAGCTTCCTTCTTTTCCACTAGATCTAAAAATTTCCTGAAATTCACTACACTGATAAGCCATTTGTCTTGATTTTGTAGAACAACAAGTATATTTGAACTCAAATTTATACCAGACTTTTATTATAAAGAAAAAAAATAGTTAATTGCATTTTGAAATCACCATTTCACTGCTAGAACATTTGCAAACTCAAGTCCTTTAATTGTATCATTCTGAACTATTTTGTTACATTAGCCTGGCACAACAAAAACTGACATTTTTATTTTTGCATATACGGGGGTAAAGATCATAGGCATGCGCACGGGGTGTGCCCGGACACACCCTAATGCCCATGGGCCGGATCCAGATCCGGCCCCTCGGGGCTTTGGATCCGGCCCGTGGGATTTCCGCCCCCCCGTGGTGCCGCAGGCCCCGCGCTGCTTTCAGAAGCAGCCATCAGGGCACCATGTCCCTGGGGCCAGGGGGTTGCTCCAGGCACCGCCTCCCGAAGCTCCCATTGGCCGGGAACGGGGAACCACGGCCAATGGGAGCTTCAGGGGAGGTACCTGGAGGTGTGGCAAGGGCAGCATGCAGAGCCCTGTGCCGCCCCTCCCCTCCCCCGGGGCTGCGCGGGGACGTGGTGAGCGGCGCGGCATGGGGCACTGGCAGGCAGGGAGCGCACCGCTGCGGGTAAGCAGCGCCAGGCCGGAGCCCGAACCCCTCCCTCCCTGCCCTGAGCCCCCGGCCTGCACCCTGTTGAGCCGGGCTCCCCTTCCCCAGGGCTGGGCTGGCTGCTTTAACAGCCCCATTTGCTCCCTGGCAGCCTCCCACCCGGCAGCACCAACACAGCCGCTTAAGGTGCCCCGTGGGGGTGCTGCCCCAGCCCCCTCCCCAAGGCAGTTGCCCCCCTCCAGCGCCCAGGGCCCCAAACCCGCCTGCAGCTCCCCGCGCTGGCCGGGGGCCTGGGCACCACCCGGGGTGGGTCAGGCCACCCCTGAGCCCAGCCCACCTTAAGTTGTGCCCAGGAGCCAGCAGGTCCGGGTCAGGGGGCGAGCCCGGCCCACAGGCCCCCCCGCAGCCCAGCTGCGAGCTCAGCTCCCCGGCACTGTTCGGAGCTCCAGCCCGGCACCCTCGGCCTGGAGTCCAGCCCTGGGAGCAGCCCAGTCCCGCTGCAATCCACCCCGGCTGCCTCTGCCCAGCCTGGCCCCAAGTGCCCAGCCCGGCCCGCCCTGCCCGGCCCCCGAGCCTGCCTGCCGGGACGAGGGAGCCCAGATCCCCAGCCCCGGGCCTGCCTGCAAACAGCCTACCCTCCTGCACCCCAACTCCCTGTCCTGAGTCCCCTGCCTGCACCTCTCACCCCAACTCCCTGCCCTGAGCCCCCTGCCTGCACCTTGCACCCCAACCCCCTGCCCCACAGCTCCCTGCTCTGAGCCCCCTGCCTGCACCTTGCCCCGCAACCCCCTGCCCTGAGCCCCCTCTTGCCCCCCAACCCCCTGCCTTGAGCCCCCTGCCTGCACCCTGTACCTCTCCTGCACCCCAACTCCCTGTCCTGAGCCCCCTCCTGCACTCTGCACCCCTCCTGTACCCCAACCCCCTTCCCTGAGCCCCCTCATACACCCCACACCCCTCCTCTGTCCCAATCCCTTGCGCTGAGCCCCTTCCTGCAGACTGCACCCCTCCTGAACCCCCTGCCACACCCTGCACCCCAACCCCCTTCCCTGAGCCCCCTCATACATCCCACACCCCTCCTCTGCCCCAATCCCTTGCCTTGAGCCCCTTCCTGCACACAACACCCCCTCCCACACCCCGCCCTTTATGATGTTCGCCTTTAAAAAAAAAATTCCCTGGGTGCACACCCTAATGAAATGTTTCAGGGTAGTAGCCGTGTTAGTCTGTATCCTCAAAAAGAACAGGAGTACTTGTGGCACCTTAGAGACTAACAAATTTATTAGAGCATAAGCTTTCGTGGGCTACAACCCACTTCTTCGGATGCATATAGAGTGAAACATATATTGAGGAGATATATATACACACATACAGAGAGCATGAACAGGTGGGAGTTGTCTTACCAACTCTGAGAGGCCAATTAAGTAAGAGAAAAAAACTTTTGAAGTGATAATCAAGATAGCTCAGTACAGACAGTTTGATAAGAAGCAAGTGTGAGAATACTTACAAGGGGAGATAGATTCGATGTTTGTAATGGCTCAGCCATTCCCAGTCCTTATTTAATCCTGAGTTGATTGTGTCTAGTTTGCATATCAATTCCAGCTCAGCAGTCTCTCATTGGAGTCTGTTTTGGAAGTTTTTCTGTTTTAAGATAGCCACCCGCAGGTCTGTCATAGAATGACCAGACAGGTTAAAGTGTTCTCCCACTGGTTTTTGAGTATTATGATTCCTGATGTCAGATTTGTGTCCATTAATTCTTTTGCGTAGAGACTGTCCAGTTTGGCCAATGTACATGGCAGAGGGGCATTGCTGGCACATGATGGCATATATCACATTGGTAGATGTGCAGGTGAATGAGCCCCTGATGGTATGGCTGATGTGATTAGGCCCTATGATGATGTCACTTGAATAGATATGTGGACAGAGTTGGCATCGGGCTTTGTTACAAGGATAGGTTCCTGGGTCAGTGTTTTTGTTCAGTGATGTGTGGTTACTGGTGAGTATTTGCTGCGCACGCCTATGATAAAGATACTTACTTGCCCATCATGATTGTTGCTCTGATGCATAGTTTATTTTTAACCATACTTGAAAATTACTGATTGATGGGGGGAGGGGGGGAAAAGTTAACCAACCTTCAATACTCTAACCTTCTTCTGTACCCTACCACTATTCTTTTACATGCTCCAAAGATATCTTTAAAGAATATTATTATTATTAAATATTTGTATTACCTGTGGCAAATTGCCGGCACTACTATGATGGGTCTCACGCTTTCTCTTCTTGGGGGGGGGAGGGGTTCAGGGCACCATTTCTTGCCCCTGAACTGGAATATTTATTAACTGCCCCACTAGTGTCCTAGAGGAGGGGAGTGGAGAGGGAGGGACCTGGGCCCGCTCTCTACTCCGGGTCCCAGCCCAGGGGTCCTAGGGATAGTGGTAAATCACTTGAACTAGCGGTTCCTTCCCCTGGGCTACTTTCCTCTCCTGCCCTTCAGCTTGTGCGGGGGCTTCCTGCCCTCCCACTACACAAGCCAGATGCCCCTTTACCTAGGGTCTTGGTCTTCTTAGTCTGCTGCAGCACTTCTCCAAACTTTTCTCTGCTTCAACACCAATCCATTGTGTTTCTACTCCAACACCAGTCCTCTCTGCTCCAACTCCTTCCCCTGTCTGATTGAAGCAGGGGGTTTTTATCAGGTGACTGACTTCAGGTGCTCTAATTGGCTTCAGCTGCTCTAATTAATCTATAGCAAACTTTCTTCCCTCTACAGGGAATAAGGCTCCCTTCTAACCCTCTCCTGCTGCCTTCTGGCCATGCTGTATCACATATCCCTCCCCCCCCCCAACACCATGGGGTTGAGTTACTTGGGACAAGAGGCAGTGTTGTCGCGATAGGCCATCAGAGTTGCCGTGTTGGCTTCCAACCCTATGCTGTACCCGGAAATGAAAGGGCTGCAGGGATAGGAACCACCTAGTCACTCTTGTGTTCCTCTCCTTGTTTCTGTGCATCCACTGGAGTGGGGCATGGTCTGTCATGAGGGTAAACATCCGCCCCAGTATGTAGTAGTGGAGAGTCTCCATAGCCCATTTTACCGCCAGATATTCCTTTTCAACTACAGTGTACTTTTGTTCCCTGGGGAGGAGTTTCCAGCTGAGGTACAAGATTGGGTGTTCCTACTCCCCTACCATCTGCGAAAGGACGGCTCCTAGCCCTACCTCCGAGGCATCTGTTTGTAGGATGAATTCCTTCTCGAAGTCTGGGGCTATGAGTACTGGATGGCAGCATAAGGCTGTCCTTAAATCTGCAAATGCTTCTTCTGTCGTATCAGTCCACTTTACTATCTCGGGGCCCCGAGCCTTTATGAGATCTGTCAACGGCCCTGCTCTTGTGGCGAAATGAGGGATGAATCTCTGATAGTATCCTACTATCCCTAGAAATGCTCTGACCTGCTTTTTGCAGACTGGTTGAGGCCAACCTTGTATAGCCTCCACTTTGTTCCATTGGGGTTTCACCAAACCTCTCCCTACTACATACCCGAGGTATCTGGCCTCAGCTAGTCCTATCACGCACTTGAGAGGGTTAACAGTGAGGCCGGCCTTCCACAGGGCGTCTAGCACTGCTTCTAGTTTTCCTAGGTGCGTTTCCCAGTCAGGGCTATGGATGACTATGTCGTCTAGATAGACGGCATATTTGGCATGGGGTTGCAGCAACTTATCCATAAGTCGTTGGAATGTTGCAGGGACCCCATGGAGTCCGAAAGGGAGGACAGTGTATTGGAACAGTCCATCGGGTGTAGAGAAGGCAGTCTTTTTCTTGGCATTCTCGGCAAGGGGAATTTGCCAATATCCTTTGGTCAGATCCAGAGAGGTTAGGTATCGGGCCTTGCCTAACTGATCAACTAGCTCATCAATGCATGGTATTGGATAGGCATCGAATTGGGATACTTCATTCAATTTCCGGAAGTCGTTGCAAAACTTCAGGGTGCCATCAAGCTTGGGGACTAGGACGATAGGGCTGGACCACTGACTGTGGGATTCTTCAGTAACTCCGAGTTCCAGCATCTTCTTCACTTCCATCCTAATTTCTTCCCTTTTAGCTTCCAGTATTCGGTACGGTCTTATCGTCACCCTTACTCCGGGGCTGGTGACAATATGATGTTGGACCAGTGTTGTACGGCCCGGCTGTGTACAGAACATGTCCTGGTTCCACTGGATCATATCAATGACCTCTGTTTGTTGTTCTTTGGTTAATTCAGGAGATATCTTTACCGGCCCCTGTGGGTCGTCTGTCTGGGGAGCTCCCCGAATGACCAGGCATGTCTCTCGGTCACGCCAGGGCTTCAGTAAGTTGATGTGGTAGATTTGCTCTGGCTTTCAGCGGTCTGGTTGTCTGACCTTATAGTCTACCTCCCAATGGCTTCCACTATCTAGTATGGTCCATTTCAGCTGGCTAGGAGTTTGCTTTCTGCTGTCGGCACTAGCACCATCACCCGTTCCTCCGGCTGAAATCTCCGTACTTTCGCCCGACGGTTGTAATATATCCGCTGGGACTCTTGTGCTTTTTCCAAATGTTCTCGTACTATAGGGGTTACTCGAGTTATTCGCTCTCTCATCTGTGTCACGTGCTCAATGACATTCTTTCCTGGGTTGGGTTGTTCTTCCCAATCTTCCTTGGCGATATCTAATATTCCGCGTGGGTGGCATCTGTATAGTAGTTCAAAGGGAGAGAAACCAGTGGACGCCTGGGGGACTTCCCGTATAGCAAACATTAGATACGGTAGAAGGGTATCCCAGTCTTTTCCATCCTGTGCTACCACCTTCCGGATCATACTTTTAAGGATATGGTTAAACCGCTCAACCAGTCCATCTGTTTGTAGATGGTAGACTGAGGTCCGTATGGCCTGGATGAGGAGTAAGGCACATAAGTCCTTCATTAATTTTGACATGAAAGGGGTTCCTTGGTCTGTCAGGATCTCCTTAGGGATGCCCACTCTGGCAAAAACCTGGAGTAGTTCTTTTGCTATTGCCTTGGATGTGGGGTTTCTTAAAGGAATGGCTTCTGGATACCGCGTGGTGTAGTGAAGGATGACTAGTACGTTTCAGTGGCCCTGTGCCTATCTTTCCAGTGGGCCCACTATGTCCATGGCTATCCTCTCGAAAGGGACTTCAATAATAGGCAAAGGTACTAATGGGGCCCGCAAGTAAGGTCGGGGGCTATGCAACTGGCATTCAGGGCAGGAGGCACAATAGCGCTGGACTTCTGCCCTGTACAACAGATCACGTTTGAGCACATAATATGGCCTTGGGCCTTTGATCTTTCCTTCCACAGGTATGCCATTTACTTCCACTACCTCCTCCCTCACATTCGCATATAGTGGGTCATTGGCTTGGTCCTGCCTGAAATTTTCATGTGCAGTACCGATCTGACCTAATTCTAGGGGGCCTATTTCTACTCCGCCCCCTGGGTTGCTCCTACTTGGGCTAGGAACCGCCTCCGAGTCCTGAATGATCTCCTGGCCTCCTGAACGGGTTTGCCTACCCACAAGGGAGGTTTTTTGGTTCTCTGCTAGAATCCTGGTCCCTAATCTTTTATCTGCCCTCCTTTCCCGCCTAGACTTTCGGGGTTTCCTGGGGGATGAGAATAACTCTGGGGCAAATTTGGCAAACATTGGGGTGATGCCTCCGTCTCAGCCTGGGGGTTGCTACCCTACCCTGGCTCTACTGGGGGGGAGTAAGCTCTCAAACCCGGGGAAGTCCCTACCAATTAAGACAGGGTAGGGGAGCTTGGGGACCACCCCTGCAGTAACCCTGGTAGTATTCCCCTGGATCTCAATCCGTACCGGGATTTTGGGGTAGAAATTCACGGTGCCATGAATGCACGTTACCCCTGTGTTTTTGGCCCGGGTTAGTTGGTCTTGCCCCACCAACTTCCCCGAGACCAGCATGACAGCACTCCCAGAATCTATTAATGATATGGTCTTAATACCATTCATTTTTACTGATCTTGTATACCCATGTGAGGTCATTGTGACCCCTACCAGGCCGATTAGGCCACATTGCTCCCCATGATCCCCCAGATTACACCGCATAGGCTCTTCCCTGTTGGGGCATTGGGCTGCTATATGCCCCAATTCCCCACACTTGTAACACCGCCCCCTTATTCCGGTTGTCACCCTCTGCCTGGGGCTATTTGGCCATCCCCGCCAGCCCTCTCTTCCCAACCCCCCAGGTCCCTTCTTGGCCTCAGGCCATTCCTTGGTGTCTTTTCTCCCCGTTACAGTTCTCCTGTAGTTCTTGACAGTCCGGGGCCTTGGGCTTGGGGTTGGCTTCCTTGATTGCCGGGTCTCCCCGCCTGGGGTCTGGAACAGTTCACGGGCTGCAAGCGGTCTTTCCACAAGGGAGACCAACTCATCATAGGTGGCAGAGTCATTCTGGCAAACCCAAGCCCAGGGGCCTGGTGGTAGCCCCCTCATATACCAGTCCAGTACCAGGAGCTCCATCATCTTCTCAGAGCTGAGGGCCTCAGGGCACAGCCATTTCCCGGTCAGGTGGATCAGGTCAAACAATTGCGATCGGGGTGTCTTGTCCTCCGTATACTGCCACTCATGGAACCTCTGGGCTCGCAACGCCGTCGTTACTCTGGATCTGGCCAGGATCTCTGCCTTCAGCTGGGGTAATCTGCTGCAGTCTCTGCGGCCATATCGTAGTAGACCTTCTGGGACTCCCCACACAGGAATGGGGTGAAGATACCAGGCCACTGATCTTGGGGCCAGGCCTCCCGCAGGGCTGCTCTCTCAAAAGCCAGGAGGTATGCCTCCACATCATCCTCCCGTATCATTTTCTTTAGGCAATGGCTGGCCCGTATGGTCCGGGTCCCTTCACAGTTGTGGTTCAGTTCCATAAGGGCCTTCATCTGGTTCACCAGCTCTTTCAGCAGGGCTCAGTCCTGGGCAGCCTGACTCATCAACAGATGATTAGTCTCCTGCTCCATCCGAGTCGCCTCCTGTTGGGTGGTTGCTTGGACCCGGGTAGCCTCCTGCTAGGCCACAGTGGCTTGTATTAGGGCCTTGACCACGTCATCCATCTTAAGGATGGGAGGGTTTTGGCTAACCCTGGTTTAAGTCCCCAGCGCATAGATCCCACTCCTGACACCATGTGTGGCAAATTGACGGAACTACTATGATGGGTCTCGCGCTTTCTCTTCTTGGGGGGTGGGGTTCAGGGCGCCATTTCTTGCCCCTGAACTGGAATATTAACTGCCCCACTAGTGTCCTAGAGGAGGGGAGTGGAGAGGGAGGGACCCGGGCCTGCCCTCTACTCCGGGTCCCAGCCCAGGGGCCCTAGGGATAGTGGTAAACCACTTGAACTAGTGGTTTCTTCCCTTTGGCTACTTCCCTCTCTGGCCCTTCAGCTTGTGGGGGGGCTTCCTGCCCTCCCTCTACACAAGCCAGATGCCCCTTTACCTAGGGTCTTGGTCTTCTTAGCCCGCCGCAGCACTTCTCCAAACTTTCCTCTGCTTCCCTCCAAACTGTTCTCTGCTCCAACTCCAATCCTCTCTGCTCCAACTCCTTCCCCTGTCTGATTGAAGCAGGGTTTTTTTTATCAGGTGACTGACTTCAGGTGCTCTAATTGGCTTCAGCTGCTCTAATTAATCTATAGCAAACTTTCTTCCCTCTACAGGGAATAAGGCTCCCTTCTAACCCTCTCCTGCTGCCCTCTGGCCATGCTGTATCACATACCGTACACATGGGGCTTTGGTCATAGACCAGGGCCTCATTGGGCTGGACAGTGTACAATCACAGATCAAAGACAATCACTGCCCCCAAAGAGTTTACAATCTAAATACAAGGCAATGGCAACAAATGGGTGTAGACTAATGACAAAGTACAGGAAAACAGTAAAACAATATTGCTCAGCATGATAGGCAGTCATCGCTGCACACCAACAACCTAACCGTTGTCAAGTTTTTTGTAGTCATCATGGCAAAGGAGACTTTTGAGAAGGGATTTGAAGGTAGATAATTAGGTAGTCTTGTAATATTTACAAGTGAGCATACTGGGCCAATCAAAGGCAAGCATCAACAGCTTGATAGTGAATGAGAGATGATAGAGTGGATATTGTGTTCATTTTCAAGGCCCTTCACAGTCAAACAGCTTATGTTTGATGCAATAAAGAAGGGGGAGCCAGTAGAGGGGTGCAAAGAGAAGGATGATATGGTCAAAGCAAGAGGCTAGGAAAATGAATTTTGAAGCAGCATTCTGAATGGATAGGAGTTGGGGAAGACTGCATTTGTCAAGACCAGAGAAAAAGATAATTGAGATGCAAGATGAGGTTGGGTGAGAATTTTAGCTGTGTGTGGATGGATAAGAAAGGCTGTATTTTAGAGCTGCTACCCAAAAAGAAGCAGCAAAATTTAGACATAGCTTGGATGTCAAGACCTAGAGAGAAATCTGAGTTGAAGATGACACCCCACTTACAGGACCTGAGTGACAGGCAGGATGGTGATGACCATTTGCTGCTCTATACCTCCCTTGGCTGCTTGCCAGTCTTCTCTAGGATCACAGAACTTGCTCTTCCCCTTGACCTTCATCCTTACTTGACTGCAGACTCTCTCATTCTGCTATAATCTTCCTCATTATACTAACCAGCCTGCTTCTGTCGAGATGGGCTTCATGATCAGTGAAGCCTGACTCTTTCTCCAGTTGCAGCGTGATATATTAATTTGCCTCAGGCCCACGCTGATCCATTTAGGGCCTATGTTAGGTACACACATGCCCTCACATGAAGAAAGATATATGCACAGAGGGTGACACATGTGTGTGGCAAACACCAACAAGCTCCTCAGAACACTTCTCTCTACCTGGCAGCCTCACTTCAGGTTCTCTCTAGTTTTAATCTCCTGTATGCCACCCAGCTAGAAATGTCTGCTAGTCAGTTGACTCCAGACAGTCAATAATACCTGGATCAAAAGGGAGGCATAGAGGTCATACAGTTGAAGTCTGCCTATTGACATTTCTCCTGACATTTGCAGTTGGATGTGGTATTCTCACATTATACTAAACTGTTATCATCAGCTGTTAAACAGTTGCCTCATTTAGCCCCTAAGGTAACCACATTTCAGTGGTGGAGGAAGCTTTCCCTGTCCTTAGTTTGTATTTCAGTTTAGACTTGTGAAGTGCTTTGGGACCTTTCAGCATGTAAAACTCATCCTCATTATGGATGTGAGTAATAAGAATTTTGAGAAGAAGGGATTATGTCCTATTATATCTTTAATATACACAGTTTCCTAAACCAGTGGTTCTCAAAGTCGGTCCACCGCTTGTTCAGGGAAAGCCGTGTCCCCAGGTTCAGCCAATCGCTGCTCCCACTGGCCGCGGTTCGCCGCTCTAGGCCAATGGGGGTTGCCGGAAGCAGCACGGGCCGAGGGATGAATAAGTTTTGGATATCTTTACATTGTCTCTTCAGCTGTCATCTCCTCACCGATTGTTATATGTGTAATATAGATACAATAGGCAAATGATGCCTTCAGATATATATTTTGTCTGGGAGATTTATTTCGTATTGTAATTATGCACTTTTCCAATAGGACCTTTAAAAGAACCTTCAATACTTTATCTGCATCAAAACAACAATATAAAAACATTTAACTGTGTTATGAAATGTGGATAGTTCTCCAGTTACATTAAATTGCTTTACAGAGAGACTGTCAGTTTATAAACATTAAAGAAATAGAGATATCCTATCTCCTAGAACTGGAAGGGACCTTGAAAGGTCATTGAGTCCAGCCCCCTGCCTTCACTAGCAGGACCAAGTACTGATTTTGCCCCAGATCCCTAAGTGCCCCCCTCAAGGATTGAGCTCACAACCCTAGGTTTAGCAGGCCAATGCTCCAACCACTGAGCTATCCCTCCCCCCAAAGAGTTCTCTGATTAGCTTCAGATCATTTTTTAATCAGTATTAGGAGTATAGTTTAAATCCAATAAGTCTCTTAATAGAGTTTGTGTATTTTTATCAGAGCACTCAAAATCTATGTCTGCCCCTATACATTTTAAATAATTTTATTTCCCCATGCTGTGTGATTTTCCCTTTATGTTTATCCTATGAAACATTATGATGTGTTGTTCACAATGTCAGTCACTAAACCTTTTTGTATCTTTAATTTATATTTTCTGCTTTGTTCTACCATCAAACTATGCCAGTTGACATCATGCTCAGGTTTTTTTAGAAATACAATAGAGCAGGGATCGGCAACCTTTGGCACACTGAGGGATGTGCTGGCTGCCGCTTCCTGCAGCCCCCATTGGCCTGGAATGGCGAACCGCAGCCAGTGGGAGCTGCGAGCGGCTGAACCTGCAGACACTACAGGTAAACAAACTGTCCTGGCCTGCCAGCGGATTTCCCTGATGGGCCGCATGCCAAAGGTTGCCAATCCCTGCAATAGAGCATAAATATTTTGTAGACAATGTTCAGTATATTTCTCTAAGTATTTGGATTACTATAATACAACTGCAAGATCCCTGTCCAGTTAGCCACCCACTCTAGGATCCTCACAGGATATAGCTATAATTAACATCACTGTTGATAAAGGATATGGTCTTGTTTAATGGTTTCTCATAAGTAGGAGAAATCTAACAATAGATTCAGCTCATTGCTCATATATACAGAGCAATAGGCTAGATTAATCTAAAATAAAAGTAAGGGAAAAATATATTTACAATATGAATGAGAAAGACAGTGATTCACTCTAACATTCTGCATCTCAACTGAAATACAAGATATGGCAGTTGCCTTATAGCTTCTCTGGACAGGCAGCCTATATTTAAAAATGTAGTACATGGAGAACAAAATAGCTACATCTTTTAATTATCTATACACCAGGGTGAAAGTAAGGCGGTACGGGCCGGTAGTACCGGTAAAAAGTAGCGCCAGTACCAGCCCGTACCACTGATTTTAAAACGCTGCCATGGCAGTGCTTTAATGTCGCTGCCCCTTTTGCCCCCCCCCCGGCTGCCAACATGGGGGGCAAAAGAAGTAGCTGCCCCAGAGCTGCGATTTAAAAGGCCCTTTAAATTGCCACTGGAGCCCCGGGTGGCGCGGGCCAGGCAGTGCAGATGGTCTGGCTGGGGGACACTAACCCCAGCCCCGTCCCTTCCGGGTGTGGGGTGGGGGGGGGTACACAGAGCTGGCCCCGTACCAGTAAGATCTCAATTTTACTTTCACCCCTGCTATACGCATACTCAACCTCAAAAAGAAGAATGATGTAGAGACAGTAAAGGGGAGGGAGCTAAGGGAAGGAAGCACTTACTAATGTAATTCATTTTACCAGATGTTGAAGTGTTGATTTCTTGGTGAAAGTAACACTTTAATGGTCAGCTCTTTCACAGTAGCAGCAATCACTCTCTAAAATGAAACAAAAATGAAAAGGTATTCTTTTATTAATATGCAGTTCTTTGGTTGGCAAAAAATACAAGCTTTAATAGGAGTGGGATCGGGCTCCTGTTTTCTGTCAAAGTGTGGCAAGAAACTGTGTCATATCCAGTCACAGTATAATGGATATAATAAAGTAATTGTTACAGAATCACACTGTAACAAGTTACATGTCCGCTACTTTTAAAACTGGGACAGTTTATAACTCTCGTAGGGTACGATCCCATTAAATGCATGTTTTATCTTGATAAATCTTGATTCTCAAGGATGGTCATTTAGTATCATCCCTGTCCTAGGAACAAAGTGGAACACACTGTACACGTACTATAGACAAGAGAGAGAGCAAGAATAGCTGCTGAATGAGAGGCAGATGTATTTACTATATATAAACTACTTGAAGACATTTTGGTGAGACCGAGACCTTGAGATAAGATCTCCTGAGTTTTCCAGTTTCATAGAGAGGGATCATCTGAGGTGAAGGCCTACACCTACAAGCTTCACAATCTTGCTATTTTTGTAAACATGGCATTTTACAATTTATTTGATGGTGAACTGATTAAAAATAAGCCAATGTCATGAGTTTTAAAACAACAGGAATCCATAAATCATTTTCACTCTGCACTGGTGTCACCATGTGTCCTCAGGGAAACTCCCTGGAGTCAATGGAAGTCTGTCCAAGTGCAGAGGTCCACCCACCAAGGGCCAAATCCTGAGCTACCTGAAGTTAATGGCAAAATTCCCCTTGACTTTAATAGAAGGATAAAACCCTTATTTTATACACCTGACACATCTCTTTGATTGCTTATGTAGAAAAAGGTCTTGTCCTCTGAACAATCGTTTAACTTAAATAATATATAATAATAGTAAAAAAAATAAAAGACTTTAATAGTAAAATAGTAATAGATAGAAGTGTCAGTTTATACATTAATGTACAAATATACATTATTTTATGGGCCAATTCCTGAAATTTTTACTCTGGCTAAACTCCTGCAGATTTCAGAGTTTTGTCCAAATAAGGACTTCAGTATTTGGCCCTCTATTTTTATGTTATTTTTATTTGAAAATAAATGTGTCCTATAAATTGAATATCTTTTAAGCAGCAGGACCTTCTTTTTCCACTATTGCCAACACTTGTTACTTTATCATGAATCCTGAAGTTTTACTTAAAGCCGCAGCTGCTTGAGACAATGTGATTACATGATGTCAAGTATCAGAGGGGTAGCCGTGTTAGTCTGGATCTGTAAAAAGCGACAAAGAGTCCTGTGGCACCTTATAGACTAACAGAAGTATTGGAGCATAAGATTTTGTGGGTGAATACCCACTGTGTCTGACGAAGTGGGTATTCACCCACGAAAGCTTATGCTCCAATACTTTTGTTATTCTATAAGGTGTCACAGGACTCTTTGTCAGTGATTACATGAGAATCTCAGCTTTCATTTAAAAGTAACATTCAGTTTCTAGCCCTTGTGGTTGCTGAGAAAGGCTAGAAAGAGTTACTGAAGTGCACATCAAATTCTCAAAAAAATCATAAGGCAAATAAAAAACTCTTTTTTTAAAGTCTTGAGATTTTAAAGTCAATTTCAAGGGTTTTTTTTGGGGGGGGGGCTGTTCATTATAAATGTTATAGAATGGTACCAATGAGGTTATTATAATATATATAATATATTATTACTTGTTTCTCTCAGTGCCCACAATATGCTAAAAGAACAGGAGTACTTGTGGCACCTTAGAGACTAACAAATTTATTAGAGCATAAGCTTTTGTGGACTACAGCCCACTTCTTCGGATGCATCCGAAGAAGTGGGCTGTAGTCCACGAAAGCTTATGCTCTAATAAATTTGTTAGTCTCTAAGGTGCCACAAGTACTCCTGTTCTTTTTGCGGATACAGACTAACACGGCTGCTACTCTGAAACCTCACAATATGCTAGGTTCTGCACAGATGAAAAAAAAAAAAAGATGACATGGTCCTTGTTCTTAAGGTTAATCCTATGCATAAAAATTTGCAGGGTAGAAACCTTACAAAAAACAAACAAACAAACAAAAACAGAGAGGAAAGGTGTGGGGTATCATGAGGTTCACTGCTCACTGCTGTGGTGCCTCTTTTCACCCATCTGTGGATTAGCTCACAGCCAGTCTGGTGCCCCCTCCTTCAGTTTCTTGCTCCTAGGGTCTCACTCTCTTTTTCTGGGTTAGGTGATGAATTGACTCAGGTGTTCCAGGGGTGTGTGACAGAATATACCTCTACGTTCACACCCTATTGTAATAATGTTTGCACAAGGTATGTCTTTTAAGGTATCATTTAAAAACTCAGTTTGCTGATCAGTTATATCATGGCACAATGCACATAGCAGTATTATATGTGAAGTTATAAACATAAGCTGAGATCATGACTAAAAATATGTTTTCCAGATAAGTCTGGGGATTGGCCAAACCAGTTCCTTAGAGACAAAGGGCAAGATGATGCCCCAGCAAGGTGTAAACAAGGCTGATGGACCATCACCTACTGAGTGGCCATTCTTTGGCAGGAAAGGGGACAGGGGCAAAAATCCACATTTTAGCAAAGAAACAGCATCGAGTTCCCGTCCACACAGCCTGCCTGTTGCCTTGCTCCCAGCTGGAGCATGGGCACAGGGGCGGCTCTATATTTTTTCCCGCCCCAAGCACTGCAGTCAGGTGGCCTTTGGCGGTGGATTCGGCAGCGGCACCGGAGGCAGCAAACAGGGCGGCTAACAGGGGAGTTTGAGAGGGAGTTTGCAGGGGGAGGTAAGGGGGGAGGCAGGAGGACGCAGTGTGTGCTCTGAGTCCACAGGTGTTGTGGGCAGAGACTGCAGCAGCCATGAGCCAAGCAGCAGCAGCAGACAGAATGCAGATGGCCGCATGTGGAAGCTGTGGTATGTATATGGTCCTAGCAGGGGAGCTGGAACACAGGTATGTGTGTATGAAGTGTCGCCTGATAGTGTTACTGGAGGAAAAGATTAAGGGGCTGGAGATGCAGGTAGAGACCCTGGTGGAGTTTAGGCGGGGGTTTGAGCAGCTGATGGAGGACAGGCAAGGGGGGACTGAAGGAGAATGCCCTATGGTGGAGGTAGAGGCAGAGGTAGAGGACGGTGAGAGGGGAATGGAAGGGATAGAACAAGGGAGGTGGAAGCATGTGACTGTGAGAAGCAGGCCAAGGAAAAGAAGGGCCAGTGAGGGGGGAATAGAACTCAGGAATAGGTTCGAGTGTTTGGATAGCGAGGTGGAGGGGCAGCAGGTGGCGACTGAAGGTGGAAGGGTGAGGAAGAAGAGAAGAGCTGCTAGTCCAAGAGAGAGGGGGGAGGAGTTGATGGAGACAGCACCAATTCTGGGCCCCGTGAGGATTCAGGAAGGCATAAGGGAAGATAGGAATAGGCACAGGTCAGGACTAGAGGGATCGGAGACTAGATTACTAGATCGCACTGTTGCCAGGCGACGGCAGGTGTATGTAATTGGAGACTCTTTACTGAGGAGATTGGATAGGCCTGTGACCAGGGCGGACCCGGAGAACAGAAGGGTGTGCTGTCTACCGGGCGCAAGGATACGCGATGTGGACCTGCGGTTGAAAAGGATCCTACAAGGAGCAGGTAAGAACCCCCTGATAATCCTTCATGTAGGAACGAATGATACGGCTAGGTTCTCGTTAGAGAGGATCAAGGGAGATTATGCCAGGCTGGGGAAGACGCTCAAGGAGATAGAGGCTCAGATTATCTTTAGTGGGATTCTGCCCGTTCCGAGGGAAGGGCAGCAAAGGGCTGATAGGATTGTGAGAATAAATAGTTGGCTAAGGGAGTGGTGCTATAAGGAGGGCTTTGGGATGTATGGACACTGGGAGGCTTTCGGGGACAGGCACCTGTTCTCGCGGGATGGGCTTCACCTGAGTAGGGAAGGAAATAGACTTCTGGGAGGGAGGCTGGCTCATCTTATCAAAAGAGCTTTAAACTAGCAAGTTTGGGGAGACGGTTGGGAGATGCACAGTTAATCTCCACGCCAGATTCCAGTATGGAGAAGGTGAGTAAAATGAGAGGAGACATAGCTGGGGAGATGAGATTGGACATAGGAAGGACAGGAGGGACGGACACTAGGAGGCCCGCAACATATAGTGCTACTAATGGGAGACGGGCTAAACGACATACATTAGGGTGTCTATACACCAATGCCAGAAGCCTAGGTAATAAAATGGAGGAATTGGAGCTCCTGGTCCAAGAGCTGAAACCAGATATCGTAGGAATAACGGAAACGTGGTGGAATGACAGTCACGACTGGAACACAGGTATGGAGGGGTATGCGCTGTTTAGGAAAGACCGGAACAGAGGTAAAGGTGGGGGGGTGGCATTGTATGTCAATAGTGAAATAAACTGTAAAGAAATAATAGTGGATGGATTAGACAACACAGAGTCCGTCTGGGCAATACTCACAATGGGTAATAGGACTTCTAGAGCCTCTCCGGGGATAGTGCTTGGAGTGTGCTATAGACCGCCGGGATCGACCCAGGATATGGATAAGGAACTATTTAATGTGCTTAGGGAAGTAATTACTAATAGAAACTGTGTAATTATGGGGGACTTTAACTTCCCGGATATAGATTGGGGAACAAACGCTAGTAGCAATAATAGGGCTCAGATGTTCCTAGATGTGCTTGCTGATCAATTCCTCCATCAAGTGGTAGCTGAACCGACGAGGGGGGAGGCCATTTTAGATTTAATTCTGGTAAGTAGTGAGGACCTCGTTGAGGAAGTGGTAGTAGGGGACAATTTGGGCTCCAGTGATCATGAGCTAATTCGGTTTAAAATACAGGGAAGGAGTAACAGAATTAAGTCAAAGACTAGGGTTTATAATTTTAAAAAGGCCAATTTTAACAAATTAAGGGGACTGGTAAGGGAAGTGGATTGGGCAAACGTATTAATGGATTTAAAGGCGGAAGAAGCCTGGGATTACTTTAAGTTAAAGATGCATGAGCTGTCGGAGGCCTGTATTCCCAAAAAGGGAAAAAGATTACCAAGCAAGAGATTTAGACCGAGCTGGATGAGCGACCGACTCAAAGGGGCGATTAGGAAAAAACAGAAAGCGTACAAAGAGTGGAAGAGGGGAGGGATCAGTAAGGAAATGTACCAAAGTGAAGTCAGAGAATGTAGAGATAGAGTGAGAAAGGCCAAAGGCCGTGTAGAATTGGACCTAGCGAGGGGAATTAAAAGCAATAGTAAGAGGTTTTACAGCCACATAAACAGGAAGAAAGCAAAGAAAGAAGAAGTGGGACCGCTGAAGACTATTGCCGGAGAGGAGATTAAAGACAATCTAGGCATGGCGCAATATCTCAATGAATATTTTGCGTCGGTGTTTAATGAGGCCAATGAAGGGATTAGGGATACTAGCACCATTACAGAGGGGCGTTCGGGATGGGGGATTACCGTATCCGAGGTAGAAACAAAACTTGAACGCCTTAATGGGGCTAAGTCGGGAGGACCGGACGATCTTCATCCGAGAATATTGAAGGAATTGGCGCGGGAAATAACAGGCCCGTTAGCGATAATATTTAATGAATCTGTAAACTCGGGGGTGGTCCCGTTAGACTGGAGAATAGCTAATGTGGTTCCTATTTTCAAAAAAGGGAAAAAAAGTGATCCGGGTAACTACAGGCCTGTTAGTTTAACATCTGTAGTGTGCAAGGTGTTAGAGAAAATTTTGAAGGAGAAACTAGTTGAGGACCTGGAGGGTAGTGGCAATTGCGATAATTTACAACATGGTTTTACGAAGGGCAGATCGTGCCAAACGAATCTGATCTCCTTCTTTGAGAAAGTAACGGATTTATTAGATAAGGGAAATGCGGTGGACCTAATATACCTGGATTTCAGTAAAGCGTTTGATACTGTACCCCATGAGGAATTATTGGTTAAACTGAAAAACATGGGGATCGATATGAAAATCCAGAGATGGATAAGGAATTGGTTAATGGGGAGAATGCAGCGGGTCGTATTGAAGGGTGAACTGTCGGGTTGGAGGGAGGTTACCAGTGGAGTTCCCCAAGGTTCCGTTTTGGGACCCATTTTATTTAATCTATTTATAACTGACCTCGGAACCGATTGCAGGAGTAGGCTGGTAAAGTTTGCGGATGATACAAAGGTGGGAGGCGTTGTAAATTCGGAAGAGGATAGGGATATCCTGCAGGGAGACTTGAATGAACTTGTGAATTGGAGTGTCAGAAATAGGATGAAATTTAATAGTGAAAAGTGTAAGGTGATGCATTTGGGGATGACCAATAACAATTTTAGTTACAAGATGGGGACGCATTGGTTAGAAGTAACGGAAGAGGAGAAGGACCTAGGGGTCCTTGTAGACCGCAGGATGACTATGAGTCGACAGTGTGACGTGGCGGTGAAAAAAGCCAATGCTGTCTTGGGATGCATTAGGCGAGGTATATCTAGTAGGGATAAGGAGGTCCTGCTTCCGTTGTACAAGGCGCTGGTGAGACCTCATTTGGAGTACTGTGTGCAGTTCTGGTCTCCCATGTTTAAAAAAGATGAACTTAAACTGGAACGGGTGCAGAGAAGGGCCACTAGGATGATCAGAGGAATGGAAAACCTGTCGTATGAAAGGAGACTAGAGGAGCTTGGGTTGTTTAGTCTGACAAAGCGAAGGCTGAGGGGGGATATGATTGCTATCTTTAAATATATTAGAGGGATTAATACAAGGGAGGGAGATGAATTATTCCAGCTTAGTACTAACGTGGATACGAGAACGAATGGATATAAACTGGCCGTGGGGAAGTTCAGGCTTGAAATTAGACGAAGGTTTCTGACCGTTAGAGGGGTGAAATATTGGAACAGCCTTCCGAGGGAAACGGTGGGGGCGAGGGATTTGTCTGGCTTTAAGATTAAGTTAGATAAGTTTATGGAGGGAATGGTTTAATGGTAAAACATAGTTGTCAAGGAAAACCAAGCAATGGTAGGTAAATAGCATAATGGCTAAAAGGGGTCAGGATGGAGACTCTTGCCTATATGCTCGGGGTCTTACTGATCGCCATATTTGGGGTCGGGAAGGAATTTTCCTCCAGGGCAGATTGGCTGAGCCTCTGGAGGTTTTTCGCCTTCCTCCGCAGCATGGGGCAGGGATCTCTAGCAGGAGGGTCTCTGCCGATTGAGGTCACTAATAACAGGATTGGGGACTTCAGCGGCAGAGTCCAGGGAAGGGGCGGGGACGGTTTTATGGCCTGCAGCGTGCAGGGGGTCAGACCAGATGATCATAATGGTCCCTTCTGACCTTAAAGTCTATGAATCTATGAATCTATGTTTCTGCGGGTGATCTGGTGGTGTACCCCCTGCCGAATTGCCGCCGAAGCCGCGGGACCGGCGGACCTCTTGCAGGCATGCCACCAAAGGCTGCCTGACTGCCGCCCTCATGGCGACCGGCACGCTGCCCCCCCGCGGCTTGCTGCCCCAGGCACGCATTTGCTGCACTGGTGCCTGAAGCCGCCCCTGCATGGGTGTGTACCTGGTGTGTTTCACTCCCCTCCTCAACATCTGCCCCTTTTGCAGCATCAGGGAGACCCTGGCACACATCTACCTGGTGTATGCCAAGTTGCAGCCCCTTCTCCAGCTCCTCCAGAACCTTCTCCTTAGGTTCTGGCCGAACTTTGCCCCGTACCTCCTGATTTATGCACACCCTATCTGTGGCCCCACATAGTTGCGAGAACTCATCAACCTCCTCCAAAGTGTCCATGTATAAGACCCGTAGGAGGATGCTGGATGGGGAGGTGCTTTCTGACTTGGGGCCTATTTCCAACTTTTATGCCTCATTTCTTCTATTCACTTAAAATCTTTGTAGTTAATAAATTTGTTTTATCTAATCCAGTGTGTTTAAACTGAAGTGTCTGGATAACTAAAGGAATAATGGACTTAATATAGTCATAGTGCTCAGGAGAGGGCTAGGCAGCACAGGTAATTTTAGGGGAAGATCTGGGGCTGTGTGTGCGTTGGAGTCACCCTGCAGCATAAGCAAGGCTGGTAAGAGCCAAGGAGTGGCTGGCTGGCTGCATCACACACAGATATAACTGCAAGTGACCTACATGCAGGAGGCTGTATGTGAGCAGTCCTGGTTGAAGGCTACAGCACCAAGACATTGGAAAGGGTACTCCAGGTTACAGAGTAAGGTGACACAGCTACTCATTAGTCTGGATTGCACCCCAGGATGTCACAGGGGGCATAGTGAGAAGCAAATAAACATGTCAAGGCTGGCATATATGATGGAGCATAGGGAATGTCATAGAAAAAGACAAAGAGGATAGACTCATGAAGGCGAGGACAAGAAGCTGGAACTGGACACAGATATTGTCACCTACTATTATAGTACATTGCATCATGATATACAGCATCCTCCCTCATTTCTAGCTACCCCACGTTCACTCTTCATCCCCTCTAATCCATTCAGAATGCATTCAGAATACATTTCTTTAATGTGCACCTCTGCTGTACTGAGTCTAAAAGAAAAAAAATCACCCAAGCAACATGGGTAAATGATATGGCAGTTAGGAATAGCTAGTTTTATTTATTTACTTAAAAAAATAACCTTTCAGATTTGAAATAATCAAGTTGCACAGTAGTTTACCAATGTACCTGTGGGATCTTCTTGTCATCACACTACTCCTCCGTTCCCCCTTCTTCCTATGCTTCTTATTGTTAGCATTTCATTTCAAATTAAATTGCAAGTTCTTTAGAGCAAGGACCATGCCTACTCATGTGTCTGTGCAGCTCCTAACCTATTGGAGTCCTGATTCTGACTGGGACTTGCAGGCACTACCACAGTACAAATACAGCGAAAAATAATAATGAAAATCTGAATGGATGATCTAGTGGACTGGTAATAACTGTACATATTAGTTTGCTTTTTCAGTAATCATCATACCCATCCAATGGGGAAATGAAATAGGATATTCCCATATTTTAAAATCACTGCTAAAGTAATGCAGCCTTTAGGTGCTTTTTAGTTCCTAAAGCTAAGCTGATCCTAAAGCGAAGCTAAAGATGATTTTTGCAAACAAGCTGTGAGGACTGAGAGTGCCAAACAATAACAGTGGAACATGGCAAATGAAAGTTCCTCATTCTCAGCTGCAACCCACCTGCAGCCATTTCACAGAACTGGAGATTGGATCAATGATATTAAGTTAAGGGGAAGCATATCTAATAGTGCCTAAAAAAAGTGTAAATATTTATTTAAACCCTTACCTTATTTCCCTCCAAATAGACATCAACGGGAGCCAGACTGACAGCCAGCCAGGAAAGAGTTTTTTAAAATATTGTATTCCTTTGATTTAAGGAATTTTAAAATTCTAATAATGTATTAATACCCTCTAGGAGTTCAATTATACCAGATACTTGCACTTTTTGAGTTGGAGTCACCCACCTTTGCCAGATTTTGCAGCTGCTGTATTATATAAAAACCTTTGTTACATTAGTTACTACTACATTATTATTTGAGTGCCCAAGTATTTTAGGTGCTTCACAAACAAATAAGACAGACGTGCTCTGCTGCAAAGAGCTTGATGTCTAACTGTAACACAATAAGTGAGACCAATAAACAAAGGAGGAGGTTACATAGGTTTGACACTATATACGTTTAAAAATAATCCTGTATTGCTTGCATCTTTGAATAAAAGACAATAGGAGCTGCTGTTATGCAGTGATGGAAGTAGCTGGCCCCTTGTATGTTATTGCATATATCCTTACTCGTACACTTTTATAACTTACTATTTTGCTTTGCCTTTCCCCTAGTTCGTCATAACAAAGCTTTGTTGATCGTCTAGGTATGCTGCAAATTACACACCTATTTTTACAGGTGTTTTGGGAGAGGGAGCAGGGCTTGATATGGAGCTGATATGCTTGGCAACATTCCTATTGAACATTTTTGTCCTGTGATGACAGCAAGAATGTTACGTTTTTTACAAAGCACTTAGAACATTGGACAGATGTTTTTAAAAGTTAATTCTGAGAAAATAGATACAAATAAATAAGTACTGGGCATGTTTTCATGGCTGAAAATAAAAGGATTATTCCACAGTCCACCAAAGTACAGTTTATCCTTTTTTAAATCTGTATGTGTGTTTGATTTCCTGGCACATGTGTTAAAGGATTATTAGTCTGAATGTCTGATTGTTCCTTTCTCGCTGCTGTAAATAGAATAGCAGTGTCTATTAGTTTGCAATGTAGTTCCTATGGGATGTGCTGTGTTCAGTGGATTCCTATGTAGTTGCTCATCTTTACATCATATTTGAGACAAAAGACAGGAGGAGGTACTTTGTGACTTCAAAGTATTAGATTTGGAAACAAGTGCAGACTTTTCAGTATTAGAAGCCAGGAACCACAATCTCTTTCAGGATATACCTCATGCAACTTTATTCACTAGGGACTATGTGTATGAACTTCATAGCAAAATTTGGATCCAGGATTCCACTGCTTCATTTTCCTCCCTTGGTCCATATAATAAAATATTCCAACAGGCACCAACACTGTCAGTCCTTCACAAGAAGAGTCCTATTAGCTTTTTTGTTGCATTAAGAGGATATTTGATGCATTCTAGCAGAGGTACATTTCCTCTTTTATTACCTCTGCATTATAGCCAGTTTATTGTAAGAAAATGTTATGAGATGCATTAAAAAACAAAAAAATCCTGACAAATTTTATGCCCAAGTGTTATTGTCATACTGTATATTTTCTCACCAGGACCATTTAATATCAGACTTCAGAATGTAATTTCTTCCACTGGTGGAGAATTCCTGCACCTGGATGTAGTTAAGCTAGATAATCTATAGGATATAAGACCCCAGGAGGAAAACCTATACTAAGCTCAGAAGATGTTTTTTGAAATAACACGAAACCAGAACACTGGAAGAGTAGTGATAATTTTGAAGATGGAAACGCGAAGAACCTCAATCATTGGAGACACATTAGCTCATGGTCACTGTCATATAAGATCTTTGCACAATTACCTGTGAATTGAATACAGAGCTTTCTGGAATCACAAGTAATTTCTCACCCGATCACCTGCAGAAAATTGTCTAGATAGTTCAGAAGACTGCAGAGCAAAATAAGTACTGGGCCGCTTCTTGCTCATTTTATGTGAATGTAACCTTTGCGTTCAGTTATGTGAACAGGTTTTGGTCCATTACGTGTGTGGCTTTTCTGGATTTTGGGAGTCTGACTTTGTGGAACTAGAAACAGATTGGAAGAACTTGAAGAGAAATAATAAAAAAGATCTGTTAGCACTATATGACTCTTGGAATATATCTGCTTGGGTAATATAGTGACAGTGAAACGAGATAAACAAAAGTGAAAGGATCAAGTTGAAGCAGGAGATAGTCAAAGTAGGTCTATTTCACTGAAAAACACCCACCAACATCAATGAGTTCCTGATTTGTCTCACTAACAGATGGTGCATGTGATTTTTACTAGAACTCTTGATGACGAGTGGGATGCTGTGTATAAGAAAGATGACCATAAATCTTGTACAAAGTATATCATGTCAGATATCAATAGAAAAGTTATGAATTGCTAAGTATGATTATCTTGTTTATATGCATGTACCATCTTTGTATCTGAAGTTATGAATATTGGCTATCTATCTGTATCTCAAACATGTGTTGTATGCCTGGGTGATATCCCCAGGTAGATAGCCCTGCCTAGCCCTGATGTAAATCTATGTGTTGATGGCCTGTTAAGGAAACTCATCTCACAATAGGCAATTGAAGAAATTCATCCCATCCAGTAAGCCTTTCCTGTGGACATCTCAGAAAGAATATGGGCAATGGCTGCCCCTATGTGTTAGCAAAGCATGTAAGGGCATGTGATATGCTCATATGATCCTGGACTCCATCTTGGGTCAGTAACTTTCCATACACTGGGTCTGTGGGCTTTGTTTGGGACAGTACATTTCCAGGCTGATGGCAAAGGATATAAAAGGCACCTGAGATATCTCTATTTTGCCTCTGTCCTGCTCTAATTCGCTGGACTGGATTTACAACCAAAAGGAGTATTTTGAACAATGGACTGAGGACCTTCCAATCTTTTTGAAGTTACCAGCGAAACTTTTGCAAGCCAGCAGTCTATTCCATCCCTGCTACAGACCTGATATAAGGACTTTGCAATCATTTGCATGTATATGATCTATTAACCATTCATAACTCTTCTTTTCTTGTATTAATAAATCTTTAGTTAGTTTATTACTGATTGGCTGACTGTGATATTTGGATAAGATCTGAGATACATATTGATCTGGGGGCAAGTGTCTGAGCCTTTGAATTTAGTAAGAACCTAACATATGGTGAAATGGGTTTTCAGTATCTTCTCACCATATTAGACTTGGTTGTCTGGATGGGAGTCAAGGGCTGGAATGCCTAAAGGGGACTGTGTTTGGCTTCTGGTTAACCAGAGTGGTGCTACAGAACTCTTGTTACAGGCTTGGTGAATCTAATTATAGAATAAATGACCAGCTTTGGGGATTGCCTGCTCTATTTCTTGCAGTCTGCCCTGAGAGTGGCATTCTCAGGGTGGTCCATCCCAGGTACCTGGTCACAAATAAGTTGTGGGGGGACTCAGGATAAGTGATATTTATTTAATAATAATGCTTTCAAAATATTAATGACAATCAAAAGTTGTGCATATTTCTAGCCTGTGTCCCCAGGGATTTTAGTGTAATCAACTTCATCCTCCCTCCTGATCATCATGTTTACTTCTTGCATCATATTTCATGTTGAATTGTAAGATCTTTGGAGTAGGAACCATGTGTTCCTCTTTTCATTGTACTAGATGCTATACAAGCAACCTTAATCCTGAGTAGGGACTTTGGGCACTACTGTAATACAAATAAATAAGATCATAAATCTTTTATCAAAGTACTGAAAATGGTATATTACAAGACAAAGTCATGTACTGTTATGACACAAAAGATTCTCTCTGGTTATATATTTGATCTCTGTAGTCAAATACAGTATGCTTGTCATCAACTTTACACAGAAGCATATTCAAAGTGTTCTTTTTGATGAGAACCATGCTGCCAATGAACTCATCCTGCCCTCATAATAGAGATTCTGGACCAAATTATGTTTTTGATATAACCTGTGCAGACCCATTGAGTTCAGCAGCATTGCATGAGTTGAGCAAGAGCAAAATTTGGCCCGTGAGTGGATATTGTCTTTAATTTTGCACATTATTAAGCAGCTTTTTTTTTGGTTTTTGCACTTAGTGTTCAGTAGTACATTTTATAGGTCTGTATTCAATAAAAACCCATCATATTACTGAAACAACAAGAGAGAAATTCATTGATAATGGCTTCATTCACCCCTGCTGGAAATGTATAATCTAGTTACAATAAAGGCTTTGCTGTTTTATTGCCAGCCAACTGCTCTTTGCATATTGTGGAAAACATTTCTAAGCTTCTAGCTTTTCAAGGAGGATAAGTAAAAAACAATACATACCTATAACTGTGGAATGTAGGTATAAAGTTCACAGGAGTCTGAACACACTCACAATATCTCCAAATTGTTCATGGAATGGTAGTACACTAATTCCTTTCTTCCTGAAAAGTAATCTCATGTTTTGAATACTACATACTATAATTTTAATTTAGTTAGTGAGCAATCAGGAGAGATAAATGGACTGAGTGCTTCATAATGTCAGAAAACCCAGTGTTTGAAACAGCTCATGCCTGCTCACTTTGGACAAGGTCCTTGCATGGTTGTGTAGGGACAGCAAAAACTGCAAGAAGCTTCCTCTCCCCAATTTGACTCTGCATGCATCAGGCACAATTTCAAGTCCAAAACTCAGGATAGCATAGGCTCTGCTCCCTTTAGCACCCCTGTGATGGGTTTTACAGATCCCAGACTAAGGTTAAAGTAGTGGTGGAATGGTATTGGGCCAAGAAGGTCCCTGCCCCCTCACCAGCACAGGAAGTATGGCAAGAGACCACCCTAGTTTAACCAGGAGATCTTCAGTGATCTCAAACTCCAAAAGTAGTCCTACAAAAAGTGGAAACCATATAAACAAACAACACAAGCATGTAGGGACAAAATTAAGAAAGGCCAAGGCCAAAATGAGATTAAACTAGCTAGAGATATAAAGGGTAACAAGAAACATTCTAGAAATACATTAGAAGCAAGAAGACGACCAAGGACAGGGTAGGCCCATTACTCAGTGAAGGGGGAAAGACAATAACAGAAAATGTGGAAATGGCAGAAGCGCTAAGTGATTTTTGTGTTCCCGTTTTCACCAAAAAGGCTAGTAGAATCATAGGGTTGGAAGGGACCTCAGGAAGTCATCCAGCCCAACCCCCTGCTCAAAGCAGGACCAATCCCCAGACAGATTTTTACCCCAGTTCCCTAAATGGCCCCCTCACAACCCTGGGTTTAGCAGGCCAATGCCCAAACCACTGAGCTATCCCTCCTCCCCTAGTGATTGGATTTCTAATATAGTGAATGCCAGTGAAAATGAAGCAGGATCGGAGGCTAAAATAGGGAAAGAACAAGTTAAAAATTACTTAGACAAGTTAGATGTCTTCAAATTGGCAGGACCTGATGAAATACATCCTAGAATACTCAAGGAGTTGACTTAGGAGATATCTGAGCCATTAGCAATTATCTTTGAAAACTCATGGAAAACAGGAGAGATTCCAGAGGACTGGATGATCGCAAATATGGTGCCCATCTATAAAAAGAGGAATAAAGAGAACCCGGGGAATTACAGACCAGACCGCTTAACTTCAATACCCGCAATGATAATGGAGCAAGGAACCAAGCAATCAGTTTGCAAATATATAGAAGATAATAAGGTTAATAAGTATCAGTCAATATGAATTTGTCACAAACAAATAATGTCAAATCAACCTAATAGCTTTATTTGACAGGGAAACAAGCCTTGAGGATGGAGCTGGGGGTGGGGTGGGGGGGGAGAAGAGGAAAGCAGTAGACGTGACATATCTTGACTTTAATAAGGCTTTTGATACTGTCTTGCATGACTTTCTTATAAACAAATTAGGGAAGTATAGCCTAGATGGAGCTATTGTCAGGAGGGTGCATAACTGGTTGGAAAAGCATTGCCAGAGAGTAGTTAAGCTGGATGGGCATAATGATCTAAAACTCAAAAAAAGAGTCCTACAGCAGGTGGAAACTCAGTCAAATTACAAAGGATGAATATAAACAAAAATATGTCTGTAGGGACAAAATTAGAAAAGCCAAGGCACAAAATGAGATCAAACTAGCTAGGGACATAAAAAGAAACAAGAAAACATTCTACAAATACATTAGAAGCAAGAGGAAGGCCAAGGACAGAGTAAGCCCGTTACTCAATGATGGGGGGAAAGACAATAACGGAAAATGTGGAAATGGCAGAGGTGCTTAATGACTTATTTGTTTTGGTTTTCACCAAGAAGGTTGGTGGCGAGTGGACGTCTAACATAGTGAATGCCAGTGAAAATGAAGTAGGATCAGAGTCTAAAATAGGAAAAGAACAAGTCAAAAATTACTTAGACAAGTTAGATGTCTTCAAATCACCAGGGCCTGATGAAATGCATCCTAGAATATTCAAGGAGCTGACTGAGAAGATATCTGAGCCATTAGCAATTATCTTTGAAAAGTCATGGAAGACAGGAGACATTCCAGAAGACTGGAAAAGGACAAATATAGTGCCCATCTATAAAAAGGGAAATAAGGACAACCGGGGATTACAGACCAGAAGCTTAACTTCTGTACCTGGAAAGATAATGGAGCAAATAATTAAGCAATCAATTTGCAAACACCTAGAAGATAATAAGGTGATAAATAACAGTTAGCATGGATTTGTCAAGAACAAATTGTGTCAAACCAACCTGATATCTCTTTTTGACAGGTTAACAAGACTTATGGATGGGGGGAAGCAATAGATGTGGTATATCTTGACTTTAGTAAGGCTTTTGATAATGTCTCGCATTACCTTCTCATAAACAAACTAGGGAAATACAATCTAGATGGAGCTACTATAAGGTGGGTGCATAACTGGTTGGAAAGTTGTTCCCAGAGAGTAGTTATCAGTGGTTTACAGTCATGCTGGAAGGGCATAACGAGTGGGGTCCTGCAGGGATCGCTTCTGGGTCTGGTTCTGTTCAATATCTTCATCAATGATTTAGATAATGGCATAGAGAGTACCCTTATAAAGTTTGCAGATGATACCAAACTGGGAGGGGTTGCAAGTGCTTTGGAGGATAGGATTAAAATTCAAAATGATCTGGACAAACTGGAGAAATGGTCTGAAGTAAATAGGATGAAATTCAATAAGGACAAATGCAAAGTACTCCACTTAGGAAGGAACAATCAGTTGTGCACATACAAAATGGGAAATGACTGCCTACGAAGGAGTACTGCGGAAAGGGATCTGTGTTCAGAGTGGAACACGAGTTACGTATGACTCAAGAGTGTAACGCTGCTGCTGCAAAAAAAAAAAGTGAACATCATTCTGGGATATATTAGCAGGAATGTTGTAAGCAAGACAAGAAGTAATTCCTCCGCTCTCTTCCATGCTGATAAGGACTCAGCTAGAGTGTTGCGTCTAGTCCTAGGTCATTTCCAGTCCTACACTTCTATGATTCTATGCGCCCTATGGAGGACCTGCTTGTGGGGAGAAGAGCGAAGGAGAGACGGGTTGCAAGAAGGTAGTAACCGCTGAAGCAGAGCAATCTGCAGGGGAAGACTCAGCTGGTAGACTGGCGGCCTGCCCCTGCTTCCTTTCCCCCTGACCAGGGGGAACAACTGGTCTCCAGGAGCGAGCTGGAACGCTCCCTCCTCCAGCCCTCCTCCACCCCATCTGTGGCTCTGGATCACTGAGACTGTGCAAGGAGAAGGATGGGGCTGTGCCCCGAATTGAAAGGAAAACAGGGAAAGTAGGGAGTGGCATAGTGGAGGCTGATCTGTAACAGCAGCCAGAAGGGATGAGCCCTTTCTTGCCTCTCACCCCTTGAGTCCTGGGCTGGGACCTGGTGGAGATGGAGTGCCTAGGTCCTCCTACCATTTCCTTCTCTTCCTCCCCCTGAATCCCACCAGTTCCCTGAGAGATCCTGGAGGACTTTTGGGGGAACAAGGAACTATGTCTTGTTGCTGGGCCCCCTGGATTGCCCAGATGAGCCATCCCAAGACTTGGAGAGACTGTTTGGCTTGGCCTGACTACTAGGCCTCTGGGGACCAGAGAGAAGCCTGCTACAATCCCAGAGGGAGTAAGTCACTCTGAAGAAGTGGTAAGGAGGTGAGTCCATGATTCCATCCCAGTCTGCTGCAGCCAGTGGAGCAGGCTGAGTGTGGAGCGATATGCAAGGAGCAAGGCTGTGGGAGATAGGGGGAGGCTTGTAGTGAATGGCACAATGTGAATTCCATGCTGTACTGTAGCCCAAAGGCAGCTCAGGATGGGCTGAGGTAAGTTAGAGTGGCCAGAGGCGGCTCTCACTTATGCTGTGGGCCATTTTTGGCTACCAGAGCAGCTCAGAATTGGGTGAGCACAGGCATAGCACCGAACTGGACACTCTTGTTTTAAAAACTGATGCAACTAATCCCTATGGTAGGGAAAGAGAAAAGCAATACTTTTATTTTTGTTACTCTGCTTGATTTTCCTGTTTAGAATTTCATTTATTTGATTACAACTGAGTCATTAATTACAATTTGGATTACTCATTCTTGCTGATTGTTAATATGGAAAGCACCTTTTCCTGTCATGTTTGAGCTATTATAGGTATTTGCAATTTTATCTTTCAAAAGTTGCTC
The DNA here is from genome assembly GCF_011386835.1 of Chrysemys picta bellii. Lineage (NCBI taxonomy): Eukaryota > Metazoa > Chordata > Testudines > Emydidae > Chrysemys > Chrysemys picta. The sequence goes on along the minus strand of NC_088792.1, from coordinate 245,145,006 downwards.
AATCTGACCTGTTCTTACTTACTGTGGTTTCTAAACTGATTTCCTTAATATGTTCCTCAGAGTAAATTTCCACTTAATGTCAGCTGTTCATGATTTTGGTTGAGTGTATTATTTCATTGTCCTAATTTAGGAAATAAGCCATATCTCCTCCCCCACACCCTTAAAACCTGTTGTACTTGTCCATTAAAACTCACTCAACTGATTTGCATTCAAGTTACTTCTGTGAAATTCCAACTTTTCAGTATTGTTTTCAGTGTCGTTATAGCTGTGTTGGTCCCTACTTTTTTCAATACGTCCATTTCTATCACTTATACCAAGACCTTATCATCATATGCTCTTACAGATAGAAGGCCAAATATATCTCTAAATGAGAGAGGACAGCAACAAAAATAAATAATTAATATGTAGCCATTCAAATCCACCATTTTCTTATTGTTGCCTAAGTTTGCTTTATTCAGGGCAGTTTATTTACATAATTTAACTTATTCACTGATTCAATATACTTATTGCAGTTGATGGGTAATATTCAGCTCAGAGAAAATGGTGTAAGATTTTGCCAGCAGGTAGCCTCTACAATACATTGCAACCCCTGTTCTCACCCCACAAAACACAAACTACTACACACCCTCCCCATCCAGCATCCACCCCCAAGCACCACATCCACCAGCATCCCTACCCAGGTCACACAACCCCGAGTATTCTCAACAACCTCCCAACAGAAGCGCCACAAGCTCAGGCCAGGAAATGGCTGTATATTCATAGATTCCCCTACCCCTCAAAATAAATTTCATATTCTCTTCATGAGAAGCAGCATTTTTTAGTGGATGGTACTTCTGATTCAAGCAAGTGCCAAGTTTTGTTTTCCTTTACAGGAATACTTCCCTAGATATTTTATCTTTTGTTACATAGTAATATTATCAAAAGTCCAGCGTGTTGTAAGCTAAGAAACAAAGAGACAAGTCTTCAGCTGGTGTCAAAATCAACATAACTTCACTGAAACTCAATGGAGTTATGCAGATTTTCACCAGCTGAGAATTTGGCCCATTCTTTCTAATAACTATAGTGATAGGAATTCTGGCATTGACTTACTAATGGTATAGCACAAGGTAATATTGCTGAGCAGGATAAAACCAGCAAGAAACAAGAGGGAATTTAAAAAAAACCTCATACCTATCAAGCCAAAAATTACCCGCATCTAAGTTGATTGGGCATGTTCTTCAAAAGTTACTTTGTTATAGACAGATCTCATTTCACTCGGCCAAAAAGCAAACCATAAAAAAAAAAATCCATCACGTGACAGCATATTAGTCTCCACATGGTACATCCACAGGGTTAGAACCTTCAAGTCTCCCACACAGACCTCTGCCATTTGAGCTAATGGAATAACTGCTACCAGTAGTAGGTTGTCATCCTTTAGATTGACCAGCACTAGAAGGGGAGGGGATGCTTTGTCAGTGGATTTCACAGATACTTGCTGACATCAGAGGAATGGTGAGACTCAAAAATCTTGGGTTCCGTCCCAGGTTATAGAAGGGAGTGTGCTCTAGTCGGCATAGACTTCTGCCTGTTCCCTGCCTCCCAAGCATGATCCCACTCCTCCACCCCCTATCCCAGTCTCTGTCTCTTTGCCCAGCCAGTACAAGTTTCCCCTCTCTTGGCTTCTCATCAAATTTGTCTCTCTTCCCCACCCTGGCCTTCAGTAGCTCCTCTTACCCACCTTCCCATCCACGTTGACTCCAACACCCAATTTCCTCCCCTGGGTCATCCCACTCCTAATACTCCTTATCCCAGTCTTTTCCCAGGCAATCCTAGTTCTTCCCCCCCACTGCCTCCATCAGATCTGTCTCCCTTCTGCTCTCACCCCACTGATTCCCAGTCCCAGTGCACCCTCCTGCTCTTCGTCCAATCTCAGATAGTCTCCTAAAGAATGGTTTCCAGTTCCCTCCTCCTTTTACCTTCCTGTCTGTCAGTCTCTCCCTTTCACCAGCCTCTAGTACCCATCTCTCACCCAACTGTCTTCATGTCCCAATCGACTGCCCGCACCCAACCAGTCCACCTTTTGCCCCTCTGTGTCTGATTCAAGCAGCTACCTGCTCCATGCTGCCTGGTCCCAGCAAGTGGGTCACTGAGAGCACAGAAGAGATGTTCTCCCTCCTCACAGTTCAGCTGCCCAGACCATAACATAGTCCACAGCAGCTCAGTGCTGCAATTGCAGGAAATGTCCTGTTCAATCACAGGCTGGAGCATGCCCAATACAGACAGACTGTACAGGGAAATCTGCTACAATTTAAAGCTCTCCATTGAGCATGTGCAAACAGTGATTTTTGAAGGCTTATAACTTGGCCAAAATTGGGTAGATTTTCATGGGGACTGCAAATAGGGTGACCAGATAGCAAGTGTGAAAAATTGGGACAGGGAGTAGAGGGTAATAGGCCTATATATAAGAAAAAGCCCCAAATATCGGGACTGTCCCTATAAAATCGGGACATCTGGTCACCCTAACTGCAAAAGCACATCCCTGTAGCAAAGGCCATTTCTCTGCCAAATATCAACCATATGCTTCAAAGTATGGCTGTGTTAGGGCTTGCCAAATAAAAGGTCACCAGACTTGAACATGGGCAAAATGTATTCTCCCTAGCCTTGTTCTCAGAAACAGCTTTTGCTGAAATTTTTCAAAATAAGCCTGAAACTGAAACACAACTTGAAAAATTTCAAATCGCAAACCTATAAACAACTGAAAACAGGATCTTAGAATTGGCAGTCTCAGGCAACTGTAATGCCTATAATAATATTACCCCTTTTCAATCTGAGTGCTAGTCAAATTTTCAGGGGGATGTTGTGGTTGGGAGTAGAAATTGATAGTGGAGGCTGGTATTTGATTTGGTACAATCTTGTTTATTTACAAGGAATGTACAAAGTCCTGTTCCTCCAAATGCAGGAGGAACTGAAACCAGGGTCAGCTTCTTTGCATACAGCCCAAACTTCTTTCAGCCAGTGCCCACAACCAGAACCTTCCTCTTGGCTTCCCCTAGGGTCACACTGTGCTTACGGCAGCTTTTTTTGCTTTCTTGCTATCACTCCGCCGCCATACCCAAATCAATACTCAGCAAAAACCCCTCTCTCTCTACACGTGTCTGCTTAGGTCTAATTTGAACCTGGACACAGCCGACACAAACCTGACCCAGTCCAGACCCAACACTTCCCTTGAACCTGTATCAGCCCCACGACCTCTGCCATCGCGTTGGGCTGGTGGGGGCTTCCCACTCCCAATGCCATGTGCCCATGATCCATCTCTGCTTGTCTCCTGCCTGCAGGGTTGGTGCAGTGGTGGCTGAATGACCCACTTCTGCTGGCCTCCACCTCCTCGCTGTGCTCTGTGTGCTGTGAGTGAGACGCACTGCTACTTGTCAGCACACTTGCTCTGCAGCATAGAGCACTGCCAGGTGGGGGCGGCTGGCAGGAGTGGGGCATACAGCGACCACCACCCCAAACCCAGGGGCAACAGGAGGTGATCAGAGACAACCCAACCTGAGCCTGAGAGGGTGAGGCTGTTTTCAGACCTGACCCTGACACTTGCAGCTGGCTCCCATCAGGTTAGGTCAGGTGGCAAGACTATAGTTCTCCTCCTTCCATAGGTGCTGACTCCATGGGTGCTCTGGGCCTCAAGCACCCATTGAAAAAAAATAGCGGGTGCTCAGCACCCACCAGCCACAGCTGTTCAGCTGGGCCGGCGGGAGGAGCTTGAAGGAGGGTGGAGAGCAGCAAGCATCAGGCGGGGGCCCTTGGGGGAGGGGACGGAGTGAGGGTGGAGTCTTAGGGGTGGAGCGCCCACCAGGAAAAATAAAAGTCAGTGCCTGTGCCTCCATCACTCATAATGAGGACTTGATTCAACCCATAACAAGCTTTTACCCACCACATAATAATAATGTGCTTAATCATGGGGGTAATTATCAGCACACTTTTGTATGGGAGCGAAGCATGGACCTTATACTCTCATCAGGAAAAGAGGCTCAAGAGCTTTCATATGCGTTGCCTTAGTTGAATCTTTGGTATCTCCTGGAGGGACAGAGTCATCAACACTGAGGTGCTCAAGCGCACCAGCATACTCAGCATGCAAACACTCCTCAGCCAGAGATGCCTCCGCTGGCTTGGGCATGTGTGCCAGATGAATGATGGGTGCATCCCAAAGGACATCCTCTATGGCGAACTGGCATCTGGGAAAAGACCCAAAGGACGCCCAAAATTACGTTTCAAGGATGTATGCAAGCGAGACCCCAAAGAAATGGACCTGGATGTGGACAACTGGGAAGATCACACTCAAGACCGCAGTCTATGGAAACAAGAGCTTAACAAAGGTCTCCGGAGTTATGAGAGGATGCAGTCCAGCTAGCAGAGGAGAAAAGATCTCACATAGGCCGAGCCCAAAGAGTCGAAACGTCGCCTTTAAATGTGACAGATGAGGTGGAGATTGTCTCTCTCACATGGGTCTCTTTAGCCACAGCCGCAGCTGCCATAAAACCAACTGAGTAAATTCTTTACCTCTCAGGAGCGCATACCCATGGTCTCTCGAGACTGAAGGATGCCTACTACTACATGAGGTAATTACTCCATTTAGGCAAAACTCCCATCAGAGACAATAGTAGTTCTTCCTGAGTAAGGATGTTGTGATGGATACTTAGATGAACTATGTACTCACAAAAATCCACTGACTTCACTGTTTCTTGCGATCAAGCCCAGAATAAAGACTTCAGGATTTGGTCGATTTTATTATTGTATATAAGTAGCCTGAACCAAACCCCCTTGAATTTAATGGGAGTCCTTCCATTGACATCCGGGGGCTTTGGATTAGAATTATAATTCAAACATATTTTAATATGTACAATTCTAAAGTTATTTTAACAAGTTTTCAATTATATTAGTAGGGTTTTCTTTCTTAAAGAAAAGTTTTCCATGGTTGCCTTTTACTGTAGTTTCTGAGTGCCTGTAAAATAGATTGGCAATAGACAACTTCTTGGGATGCGATTTCTGGGAAGTTGGTGTTTTTTGCTTGAGGGGAAGATAGCAGGGCTGGTGTTGCGAATTTCCTTCCTGTTATGGTGTAAAAGCTTGATCAGAGATGAACGTATTACACATGGTCACACTTTGCACTCATCTAATCGCCTCTGAAAGTCCATTCCCCGATTGAATCCCCTAGACAGAGAATGCTTTGTTTGTTGCTAGTATCATGCACTCAGTATTGCCAGTGTCAAAGTCCAAAGCAAACAGAAATGTCTCCTAGCAGCCACAGGAGAGATCACCATGCACAAGACAGTGAGGTGTTTGGCAAATTTCCAGAGCCACTTGGCACATGAAATCTTAATTGCCGCAGACAGTGCCCCATATAGAGGGATATGACAACGTTTTCAAAGTAGTTCTAGCCATCATTAGTTTGCTTTTACAAGAACAAGGAGCAGTAGGTGGGGCTCTCTAGAAAGACAGCAGAGCAGTAATAATATTCCTATAGCAGCTACATAGTCCTCCTCATTTTGGGTGTGTTCCTGGGTAGTTCAGACCCCCACTTACTTCACCAGAGTTGAGGGCATTAGGCACCTTTCAGGATCAGACCTTACATTCAATGCTCAATAAAATAAGTGACAAAGACAATCAGGCCACTGAAGAAAGATTCAGCCACTGTCTGTCATTCCAAAAATAACCCTTTAACACCATTTTATAGCTTCAACAATGGATGCTTTTATGTACCACTATCAATAGGGGAGTGGAACAAAACAATCATTCTCTGTGTACAGACACTTTTTAATTTGTAAGCAGTTTGATCCTTTTAAAATTGCTTAATTAGCTGAGGTTGTGATTAATAAGACTCAAATAACTGAATAATCTCATGGTCTCATGATAACAGGGCTGTTCAGCCACAAGGCAAGCATTTACTTAACTAGTAAGGAAAAGGGTTTCAGGCATCATGAGAAAGAAAGTAAAGATTTATCCAGCATTATTTGACTACAGAGCAAGGTCTCGAGGCTTGGTCTTACCCATCCCAAGAGAGGCCTCTAACCTCCAGGCTATTTGGGGGAGGAAGGGAGCGGAAGATCTGTCTGTCCATCCCATCCTGGACCTGAGAAAGGTTGGTTGAAACCAATATCTTTCCACGAAAAGTGATGGTTTCAACAGATCAGCATTTTTAAGGAAAAAAATATTTCATCACAAAATTCCCACCAGCTCCACTCATAAGACACACGTGTGGTTTTCCATTCCTGTGATAAGCCAGCCTAGACAAGCCAACCAAAAGCACATGAACTGTACTTTTCAAAACTGGTCTTGATTTGTCAAATTGGTCAGCCAGGAAGGCAATTTGTTGTTTCATGCAAGTCAGCGGAGCACCAATTCCATCAGGAAAGCTGTGGATGGCAGAAAGTGTTTAGCATATCGGTTGATCTCCTCATTCCATTCCTTCCTTTGGTAGAAACGGTTGAAATTTGCTTTTCCTCACAATTGCTGTTCTATGAACCAAGAACCACCACTAAAATGGCATAGACACAATGGAGAAATACAACATGCAAACAGCCTAGGTGGTGATATATGGTGACTTGACAAGCAAAATAACCAAAACTGGTATACGATTACACTCACTCAGATGACAGACATACAGATAATATAGAATACCAACTGCTGGAAAATTCCTGTTCCTGGGATTTAAACTGTCTTTTATATATATCTGAGTTAAAATAACATGCATTTGCTTGCCTAAGGCCATGTCTACACTACCATGTATATGGGCAAAACCTATGTCGCTCACCGGTGTGAAAAACCCACATCCCTGAGCGACATAAATTTCACTGGCATAAGTGGTAGTGTGCACACTGCTATGTTGGCAGGAGAGCTTCTCCCACCAACATAGCTACCGCTGCTCATTGGAGGTGATTTAATTATGTCGATGGGAGCACTCTCTCCATTTGGCATAGAGCAGCTACAGGAGAAATTTTACAGTGGTGCACCTGCATCAGTACAGCTGTGCCGCTGTAAGGTCTCTAGTGTAGACATAGCCTGAAATAAAATCAAATGGATATTACAAAGATTGTAACTGAAACGACTGCTAGAGAAGGAGAACGGTGGAAAGGGATCTGGTTGTTACAGTGGATCACAAACTAAATGAGTCAACAGCATAACATTGTTGCGCAAAAACCAAACAAAACACACACTGAACATAATTCTGGGATGTATTAGCAGGAGTGTGGTAAGCAAGACAGGTGAAGTGATTCTTCCACTCTACTCCATGCTGATAAGGAGTGAGCTGGAGCATTGTGTTCAGTTCTGCATTCCACATTTCAGGAAAACTGTGGACAAATTGGAGAAAGTCCGGGGCAGAGCAACAAAAATGATTAAAGGTTGTTACAAGGAGGAGGGTGAAAAATTGTTCTCCTTCACCTCTGAGAATAGGAGCAATGGGCTTAAATTGCCGCAAGGGAGGTTTAGGCTGGACATTAGGAAAAACTTCCTAACTGTCAGTGTGGTTAAGCATTGGAACAAATTGCCTACAGAGATTGTGAAATCTCCATCATTGGAGGTTTTAAGAACAGGTTAGAGAAATACCTGTGAGGAATGGTCTAATTATTACTTAGTCCTGCCGTGAGCACAGGGGACTGGAACAGATGACCTATTGAGGTCCCTTCCAGTCCAACACTTCTATGATTAGGTCCCTACCAAATTCATGGTTGATTTTGGTCATTTTCACTGTCACAGGATTTTTAAAATGTAAGTTTCATGATTTCAGATACAACACAGTGAAATTTCAGACTTAAGTAACTGCGGGGGGTCCCAACCCAAAAGGGGTCGCAGGGGGTCATGGTATTGCCACCCTTACTTCTGCGCTGTTGCTGGCAGCAACGCTGCCTTCAGAGCTGGGCAGCTGTAGAGAAGTGTCTTCTGGCGAGGCACCCAGCTCTGAGGGCAGCACCATCACCACCAGCAGCACAGATCATTATTAATGATCTGGACGATGGTGTGGACTGCACTCTCAGCAAGTTTGCAGATGACACTAAACTGGGAGGCGTGGTAGATACACTGGAGAGTAGGATCGTATACAGAGGGACCTAGACAAATTAGAGGATTGGGCCAAAAAAAACCTGATGAGGTTCAACAAGGACAAGTGCAGAGTCCTGCACTTACACGGAAGAATCCTATGCACTGCTACAGACTAGGAACCGAATGGCTAGGTAGCAGTTCTGCAGAAAAGGACCTAGGGGTCACAGTGGACGAGAAGCTGGATATGAGTCAATAGTGTGCTCTTGTTGCCAAGAAGGCTAACGGCATTTTGGGCTGTATAAGTAGGGGCATTGCCAGCAGATCGAGGAACATGATCGTTCCCCTTTATTCGACATTGGTGAGGCCTCATCTGGAGTACTGTGCCAGTTTTGGGCCCCACACTACAAGAAGGATGTGGAAAAATTGGAAAGAGTCCAGCGCAGGGCAACAAAAATGATTAGGGGTCTGGAGCACATGACTTATGAGGAGAGGCTGAGGGAACTGGGATTGTTTAGTCTCCAGAAGAGAAGAATGAAGGGGGATTTGATAGCTGCTTTCAACTACCTGAAGGGGGGTTCCAAAGAGAATGGAGCTCGGCTGTTCTCAGGGGTGGCAGATGACAGAACAAGGAGCAATGGTCTCAAGTTGCAGTGGGGGAGGTCTAGGTTGGGTATTAGGAAACACTATTTCACTAGGAGGGTGGTGAAGCACTAGAATGCGTTACCTAGGCAGGTGGTGGAATCTCCTTCCTTGGAGGTTTTTAAGGCCCGGCTTGACAAAGCCCTGGCTGGGATGATTTAGTTGGTGTTGGTCCTGCTTTGAGCAGGGGGTTGGACTAGATGACCTCCTGAGGTCCCTTCCAACCCTGATATTCTATGATTCTATGAGAAGTGAGGGTGTCATGGTATGGGAAGGTCCTCACTATTGGAGGGGGACAGGGCCAGCCTTATGGGTGGGCAATGTGCACAACTACCCAGAGCGCCGTGATTAGTTTTTTTTCTCCCCGTGGTCACCCCCTCCCCAGCCATCGCAAGACCTCTTTAACCCCTGAGCACTGGGGTGCTGGGCCCAGAGCTGGAGAGAGGCAGGGCTGATGGCGGCCTGGCTGAGGGCTCCTACTGTACACTGGGCTCCAGCTGCTGGTCCTGGTTGGGCTGGTGAGGAACGGGACTTCCTCTTCCCCATCAGGGGCTGCTCCTGGGGCCAGGTCAGACCCACCTCTAGGAACCTCCCCCAGCTGCAAGAGATTCTGCAGCTGTTGGCTGGGAGCCCAGCTCTGAGGGCAGCACCACTGCCAGCAGCAGTAGAGAAATAAGGGTGTCATGGCATGGTATTGCCACCTTTACTTCTGCACTGCTGCTGGCTGTGGCGCTGGCTTCAGAGCTGGGTGGTTGGCCAGCATCTGCTGCTCTCCAGCTACCAGCTCTGAAGGCAGCACAGAAGTAAAGGTGGCAATACCAGAACCCCTCTCCCCCCTTGCCACCTCCCTCCACAGCCCTCTTTTGGGTTGGGACCCCCAATTTGAGAAAGACTGGTTTCCCCCATGAAATCTGTATAGTATAGGGTAAAAGTACACAAAAGTCCAGATTTCATGGACCATGATACATTTTTCATGGCTGTGAATTTGGTAGGGCCTGATTTATGATTCTATGAAACATATACACTTTGCTGGTCTAAGCAGCTAGCTTATCGCAGTGCTTACCAATTTTAATAGCTAAAATGTTTTCAGTATACTCCTGTGACCTTTGAAGAATGTCATTTGCAGTGTTATTTGTTTATAGTTTACTGCTTCTCACCTACTTGAAAAAATATGTATATACACACAGTGTTTTATTGTAGGGAAGAAATTACAGTACATTTAAAGTAAGAAATACAGCCTGAATGAATTGCTACATTACTGCACTGTCTACTTTGCCAATGAGTGGAAGTGTGAGAGTCTGTTATTGGTTTAGTATGAATGTGTGTAGTGTAGACACAGGGCCTTGTCCTGCAGTTCTTACTTAGGTAAAAGTCCCATAGAAGCTCAGGAGAGCTTTGCTGGAGGAGAAATTGCAGGATGTGTAAGTACAGCGGTACCTTTTCAAGTATCACTAGTGTTCCATTTTAGAATGAAAAATGACCATGAGCAATTTCTCATGGCAAGTGACTTTTCTAAATGACAGACAATAGCTTTCCACTTAGATCCTAGAGAGAATGTGGTGTTACTTTCATTTGATCCCACAAAGTGGTATGACAGCCTGACTAGGTATTGCTTGCCAAAAAAAGCTTGGCCTAGTTTTTTCATAGCAAGGTTTACACAGAAGGGGGCTTATCCATTTCAACTCAAAGATCGAACAGGTAGGAGAAACCAAGTACAGTTTAGCTTATTAGAGGCTTGTCATTTTGAGAAGATATACATTAGAACTGTTAAGATGGAAGGCATAAGTCATGAAAAGAAGGGGTGGCAAGTGAGCAACAGTTTTTAGGAGCATTGACCACTTATTGGGTATCAGAACAAACCTTTTTGACCATTGTCTGAACCAATCAGTCTATGGAACACAAACGTAACCCACAAAATGGCACATTCTTGTAGAATTTCTTCATGCTACTTATTATGGTATGCAACATTAACTCTGCCTATTGCTGGTTCCAGGGAGCAGAGTTAAGGTTGCTTTGTGAGAGTGGCCATGGATTTCCTGGTTGGCAGAGGTCCAAGTGTAGCTGAAATTCACATTTTGAAAGGGCACGGAGGCAACCTTAACACCACATTAATGAAGTTTTGGGGTATTTAATAGAGAAGGTAACAAGCTCAAAGACAAGAGTTATCATAACTGGAACTGAGAAAGAAATGAACTACAAGGGAATTAGGTAAAATAACTTTACAACACAGACAACAAACTCACCAAAAGTAGTAATAGAAATTGATGTTGTGCATGCACACACACTACACGTTGCCTTCTTTTTTGTTACCGATTATACTATTGTTTTATACTGTACAATGGAAACCTGTTTTTACCCAAAAAATCAGTTACTCCAAATAAGATGCTTTCCTAAAGGGGTGAGTGAAATGATTCCTATATATAGTTTGTAGCTCTGTCTATACAAGTTTTTATTCAATTCTTCATCTTTCAGAAGCGGATGTACTGAGTACTGTATGGTATTCAGTTTACATTGTATTCTTTCCACAAGACCTTCAGTTCTGTCTGCTCTGAGTGAACATTCAGATTCAGCACAAACCTCCATTTTTGTGGCTAAAAACCTACAACAAAAAGGTGGGGCGGGGGGGAGAGAAAAGAAAAGAGCAGCTAAGTCAAGACCATTTTAAAAATCAGGTCTTAATATAGCACCTTTCATGTAGTTGACATTTCCCTTCTAAGGGTCAAAACCTCCTTCCACAGAGGCATGAGGTTTTCATTCAATTCAATGCCCATCCAAGGTCACAATTTATTTTAATGCTATTGGCTCCAGCTGTTCCTTATCCTGCTGTCCCTTATCCTTTCCTTTTTCTTGGACCATAGTATAAGCTGCCAGAGTTCTGACATTTTTACTCTATATTTGATTCCCTCTCCTCTGAATACTAAGCTATATGAGGCATTTCACTCACCTCTTTAAGAAAGCAGCCTGTTTAGAGTAAATTATTTTTGAATAAAAGAGGTCTCCTTTACACAGTCTAAAATGGTACTGCAGGGGTCGGCAACCTCTGGCAATTTCTCTCTCTACAGCCCCCTTCCACTCTCAGCTACTGGGCTTTACACAGGCCCCTTGTATTCCTGTTCAGCTGAGCATCATCTCTAATTAGTCCTTGCTTCCTGGCTCCTCCTCCAGGCACAGCCTAGTCAGTTAATTGGCCCACCTGGCCACCTTAACCCCTTCAGGCTTTGTGTGGGGTGGACATTTCATCACACTAAATCTCTCTTGTGCAATTTAAGCCCATTACTTCCTGTCCTGTTCTCAGTGAATAAGAACAATTGATCATCCTCCTCTTTATAACAACCTTTTACATACTTGAAGACCGTTATCGTGACCCTCCTCAGTCTTCTCCAGACTAAACAAGCCAGTTTTTCTCCATCTTTCCACAGAGGTTGTGTTTTCTAGACCTTTAGTCATTTTTGTTGCTCTCCTTTGGACTTTCTCCAATTTGTCCACATCTTTTCTGAAGTGTGGTGCCCAGAACTGGACACAGTACCCCAGCTGAGGCCTTATCAGTACTGAGCAGACTAGAAGAATTACTTCTTGTGTCTTGCTTACAACACTCCTTCTAATACATCCTAAAATGATGTTCACTTTTTTTGCAACAGTATGACATTGTTGATCCATATTTACTTTGTGATCCACTATAACCTCCAGATCCTTTTCCACAGAACACCTTCCTAGGCAGTCATTTCCCATTTTGCTTTTGTGCAATTGATTGTTCTTCCGAAGTGGAGTACTTTGCATGTGTCCTTCCTGAATTTCACCCTATTTATGTCAGACCATTTCTCCAGTTTGTTAAGATTATTTTGAATTCTAATTCTGCCCTCCAAAGTGCTTACAACTCTTCCCAGCTTGGCATCATCTGCAAACTTTATGCCATTATCAAAATCCTTTATGAAGATATTGAATAGAATCGGACCCAGGACAGACCCCCTGTTCGATATGCCCTTCCAGCTTGACTGTGAACTATTGATAAATATTCTCTGAGTATGTTTTTCCAACAAGTTGTGTACCCATCCTACAGTAGGTAGGACTCCAGTTGTTCCTTATCCTGCTGTCCCTTAACCTTGTCCTCACTTCTAGGCTCTGCACAATAACTACACCTCTGCTTCTCCCCCCCACAACTCCTGCTGCCCATTCTCATTCCAAGCCTTCCACTTGGCTGCCTCTTTTGTCTCCCCCTCATTCCCATCTATGTGCATTCTCACCCTCTGTTTGGCATTTCTAGTTTATATCGGTTCTGTAATACTCACTGATAGAATCACAAGGGTTTACTGGAACACTGCAAGTTATAACTCCAGCACACCCTGGAAGAACTGAATTTCCTGCTACTGTCCTACCCCCAGATCAGATAGAACAACATAAGAGCATACAAGACAACAATTTAACACTAATATATAGTAGCATCCTTTGGCGGAGGTGCGGTCTGACTGAACATTATGCTCCTTATACCAGCCAAAGCACTGTTGTATCTGAAATCCCTCTCCTCCTTTGTTTGACAAATGACTGCTCTCTCTCATCTCACTTGAGTCCCTCCTCCAAACACACTTCTATCACACCTCAGCCTGTAAAACCAAAGGTAGGAAAGAAAACCTGGAAGTCAAAATAAAACTACATGCCTGAAGATCTGAGCCTTAACCAGTGTATCCTGGATGTTAAAGTGACTGTATGCATCCATTTTTATTCAGCATTATATGGAGCTTCTTCCCTCATGAAATCTGCATTCTTCCTTTTCCCAGCTTAATTTCAAGAGTTTATTTGTCCTTAGAGAGGCATCACCTAAGCACATATCTCTGATCTGAATTTTCTCTGGGCTCTGAATGAAGTTTTGTTGCATCTCTCTCAAACCTGCTAAAACTAAGATTCTGTCCATCACCACCTTTCCTGGCTGAAATTCTTTTGAATGCTAATTAATCTTCTATTGATTAGGCTAAAGGTATTGCTTGAAGTACTTTCTTATTCTTTCTGGGCCACCAATCTAAATACTTTAATTCTTCTTCCTCTTGCATTATTTCTAATTATAAAAAAAATTTCAAGTGGTATACAAAACAATTCCTGGCCAGATGGTATCCAAGGTATCACTAAGTCTTCCACTAGAAGCAAGGAGGCGGAGCTGGGGAGCTATTGGGAAAAATAGAAGGAGCTGACAGAGTGAAGAAGGAGGTCAGTAGTTCTCTTTTATAGTGGGTGTATAAATGGGAAGATAGGAGTCTATCAGAGTACAAGGATACTAGCTAGGGGAGATGAAATGGAGACCATAGTAATAATAATTTAAGAGTACTCTCTGTTTACTTGATAATGACCAAGAAGCTACAGGAGGGAAAAAACATTATCTGGAATAGCAAAGGATACAAGAGTTATTCCCTGATCTTTTTGAAAAGTGCCATGGAATCTTTCATTTCTACCTGCACAGGCAACATGGAGACAAAACGTAATTGAAAGAAGGACAGCACTTTCTTGTAACATTAACTTTGGATATCAGCTTCTGCTTAGAAGTTAGAGATGATGCTAAGAGTATGATACTAAAAGAATACTGTCAAAATAAAAGTTCCTTAGGGAAAAATTGCACTGCTTTAAATCTAAAGGATCTCAAAAGGGCGTAAGAATGGATACTCATATTTGGTACATATTAATCATTGATATCATGCAGAGAGACAGCAGAACTGCATGAGAAAGAGAGCAAATCAAAGAGAAGAAATTAAAATACCAGTGGGCTTACTGTGTCACAAAAAGAATAGGCCTTTGCGTATAACAGAATGGAGTCCGATGGGTAGAATGGAAAGCAAGAGATACCAACAGTTGGCTTTGTGTGATCTATATTGTCACATTTTGACTATGTCAGGGATGTTGATTACACTGTGGTCCAACAGTCTTTGTGTAGTGGACTGAATAAGACCGAAGAGAAGGATTTGTCATTCCAGTGTTGTGTTTTTTACCTTCCTCCCTTTATCTTTCTGTTTGGTTCTAATCCTAAACCCATGGTTGGTGTTTACCAGATTCTCCCCTGCATTTAAATCTTTAATGCTGTCCCTTTTGTTAGTTACAGTCAGGCTCTTTGGCTGCTGCACATGATGGATTAGAATTCAATCCCATCCCATTTATACCAATAGTCGACATTGTCACCTCTACTTGAAATAATCCATCCTGCGTCCAAATAATTAGTTAACTATAATTAGTATTTTGGCCTTCCTAGACTATGTGTCTTTTACATCTGTACAGTGATTTATAATCCTGTTGTCTTTCTCTTCTCAGAAAATCTATAATATTGTCCTTCTTCCTCAACCCATAATAATTTCCCACCAATCCAGTTTCTGCTAAATGTCCTCTTTAAAGATATTCAATAGTCTATCACAAATAATGTCACACTCTCATATGAACCAGCTCTCTACCATGGAATAATTTGACTCAGTAGGGTTTCTTTGCATATACAAAACCATGTAGTATGCATTTATTGTGGTTGAAAGACAACAAGAATAGAAGTTTTAATGGAATACACCTTTATGGTTTAAGTGCAGCTAGTTGCTTTAAGTTGCTTTCTTGTTTCATGCAATGTGAAATCTGCTTTCTGTACTCTGCTCACCATCAAAGTTGCTAGTCAGACTCTGGAGTAGATTGTTTAGTTCACTTCACTGGTCTGGAGTCAATTAAAAGTAGAAAGATGTTTTACTCTTTTGTTATAGTTGTGTGGATAATCTATTTTCTAACCAAATTTCACTTGTACCCAGATGTACTTTCCTGCATATGCGAATGTTTCCAGCTTCCATATTTTCCTTGCTTTGCATATTACATTTGTATATAAGGTCAAGGACCTTTAGTAATCTTTGGATATGACAAGTTTCCCACTAAATTTGTGTATGTAGCTGATTTATACAGCATTCCATGTCCAGTTCGCTTCTCCCAATATTCTCTAACAATTTGATTAGGCAAATGCGAACTAGGAACGCCTGACCTCTAATCCTAACTCTGATCAGTGGTGCTGGAACTAAGGGTGCTGCCACACGGCCTGGCTTGAAGTAATAATAACAAACACTAAATACATGGTTTCCATAGTTTCCATCAGCAGCACTGCCACTGTAAAAACTGTTCCAGCACCTCTGACTCTGATACTCACTCATAGTGCAGCCTGGGGAAGTCACTAACCTCTCTCTTTCTCTGTTTCTCCATCTGTAAAATGAGGGTAACAATATTTACTTATTAATATCAAACAACTGGTGTGAGGATTAGCTAGTTAATGTCTGAAGGTGTAAAGTATTCTACAAAAAGAAGAACAGGAGGACTTGTGGCACCTTAGAGACTAACAAATTTATTAGAGCATAAGCTTTTGTGGACTACAGCATCCGAAGAAGTGGGCTGTAGTCCACGAAAGCTTATGCTCTAATAAATTTGTTAGTCTCTAAGGTGCCACAAGTACGCCTGTTCTTCTTTTTGCGGATACAGACTAACACGGCTGCTACTCTGAAACTTTTAAAGTATTCTAGGCAGCATTGCCAGCTGGTGCAATTTTTATCATAAGTCTCACAACATAGCAGGTTTTGGTTTTTTTTAAAAATGTCCAGCTTCTTGAGTAATAATACTGCATGATAATCACAGCTTCTTTTATATATAATTTTCTAGCCAACATGGTTGCAGAGAATGACTTGAAAACATGACTGCAAATGGCTCAAAATCCAGAAGGCAAACAAAAAGAACCTCAATTTTATGATTTTTTAAAAAATATCACCTGATTTCTAAGGCAGTCTCAAGGATTTTGAAGGACCTGACTCATGATTTTTGAATGCTTGGGGGGTAGCAATGCTTTATAAGGGACCTTTGATTGGCTAGACAAACACATAATGGAGCCCGGCAGAAAGGGGTTAATGGGTTGTCCTGAAGACAGGGAACGAAGCTGGCCTTTCCCTGTAACATCGGACAGCAATATCAAGCCTGGAATGAGGCCTCTCTTCTGCAGGATGAAATAAAAAGTGAGAGCTGGGCTGCCCTGACAGTCTTTGTTTTGAGGCAGAGATAATGTCTGAGCAGCACTCAACTAGTATATGCAGGAGTTGCCAAGCCTGGGGACACGATGTAGACAGGACTCTGTAAACTCAAACCCCAAGAAAGAGATGAATTTTGACCTTACGCAGATTAGGTGGAGCATGTGTTTGGAAAGGTGGGAAAGTCACCAGCTCACAGGAAAATTAGGTCACAGAAGGTAGTGATGCCCCATTTTGAAGATCTCCAAATTGTATGTCACTCACTACTATCAGCAGGGCTCGACCACTGCAGAGCCCATTCATGTTGTGGAGCTGTCTTACCTTGCATTGATGCATTACATTCTCCAATATATGCTTCAAGGATTATAACTGATTAGAAACATGGAGTGGGGAGGAAACCTACTATTGCTACTGTAGTCTACATATAGGTGTGATGCCAGCACTTGATGAAAGATTGTCATCCAGAGAAGGCAAGTGAGGTTTGTGGCACTCTAAAGGCCTAGTAGCATGCAATCTGATCTGGCAATATCATCCTCTTTTAGGACTAATGTTTGTTCTCAAATTACATTCCGTTTGATCTGCTATAACTTCAAATGACATTTTCCACAAATTGACTCCTGGCCAGTGCAGACGTCTCTCATTCTTTTCAAATGGGAAAGCGGACAAATAGTTCATATGAAATGACCGTTTTATAGAGACATTTATGCATATTTAGTAACCCATCATATGAAGTGAGAAGAATTCATAATGAATAAAATCAAAGGATCAGAAAATAAGTATTACCTGAGAGCAGACAGCAGGGAAACTGTGGCTCTGACAGCAGCACGGGACACCTTGCTACAGCCAAGGCTATGGCTTCTTCTGTTTGGGCTAGTGGACTTAGCTGGCTTTGGATGGAGACCCTGTTACAGAGAGTAGTTGAGGCATTCTGCCCAAGTCTCTCCTTCATAGACACCATTGTCCTGAGAATGCTCCTCCACATGTATCCTCTTCCCGATGCAGGGCTTTACAGCTCCAAAAGAGCCCTAACTAATTGATCAGTCAAGCCCACATTCTGCCTGGTTGCTTCACAAGGGCTAGGAACCTCCCCACCTCTTACATGTCTGCACAGCAACCAGGTGCAAATGCAATCTCTGTGCTCCCGGAATTGGCTAGACACATGGAGAGAAGTATGATGCGCTCCACACATTATCTCTACAGGCTGGTGAAATCTTGAACGAATTTTGCCTTCCTGACACAGTTTCCCCAAAAATTGTAAGAGGAAATTAGCAGCAATGGATAATTAACACCCGGTCAGTGTTTAAAAAAGCAACATGTGACTGGCCATACAGAAATTTAAAAATTGTGGTAAGCTCAGTGTATTGCTTTTCTGGTCAGCAACATGAGACTGATCTTATTTGGATGAAGGTTAAAGAGGCAGGCAGACAGCAACAATGCCTTAGTGGCCTAATGATTACGTAGGCCAAAAGATGAGGAGGGCCGAGTTTTTGTTTCAAAGACAAAAGCATCAGCTAGTCTTAGCCTCCAGATTTAAACCCCAAAATCGGGACTGTCCCTATAAAATCGGGACATCTGGTCACCCTAGTTTCACATGATGCAGACACTCAGGGTCTGCGTGCTCAGGGTCTGAAGCAGCCATCTTTTTAGGTGTTAGGTATCTGATAAAGAGAATTGTGGTTTAAACTGTATATCCCAGGTGTCACTCTGGTTCCTGGGGTGCTGAGGCTGCACACACTCACAAGACAAGGACGACAATCTTAGCTGTCCGATGGTGTTAGAAAACAGCACAGTTTCAACTATTTATTCAGCAGAGAATGTGGCCCATTATATTAGGCTTTTGCCATATTAGTTTACAATCTTTTAAATAAAAATATATTTTTAAAAAATGTTTAAAATGTTTTAACATTTCCATGAGCTCAAACAAGCCACTTAAGAAGGGACTTTATATCAATAACCTATACAGCACCTAGCAGATGGTTGGCGCTTAACAAGAAATAATAGTTTAAAAAATTGCACTTGGGAACATAACTGAGGGAACAGAACTGAGTAGGAGCTCACTCTATACAAAATACACTGGGGGGAAATGGCATCTGTACAAACAGAAGTTGAGCACAAAGTGCTGGGATCCCGGTCTCTAAGGAGTGGTTCTACTGCACCAAATGGACAGGATTTGGGGAGCTAGCACCAGGGCTGCAAAAAGCCCATGCGTTAGAGCCAGTTGAAAAATTTGAAATGAAAAGTTAATTCTGTTCTTTGACCAGCTCTCCCTTGAATGTCACAGCACCCCCAAAGAAGGTCCTTTTTCCAAGTCCAGCTAGTCAGGCTTGGTGGAGTGAACAACTTTTAAAAATCGTAAGATTCATATTCGGCTGTTTTTACTCTTTCCTCAACCCCCTGTTAATAGCAATGAGTGCTTAGATACCAAAATGCTAGACACCTTAAAAATACAGTACTGTAAAAAGATTAGCTAAATAGCAGGAAGTGTTGAATAGGGCCTTTAAAGTGATCAGAGGCAAAAGTATTTTGGCAGGGATCTCTGGGAAAAGCCAGCCAGAGGTTTTCAGTTTCTGGAATTTGTAGTACCGCAAAGCTCAAAAGTGCAACATCCTTCTTTTGATTTATTAAGACTGTGCTGGCTGTACAGAATAGTACTATTGACTATGCCAGACATCTCCATCACATGTTTGTTAATGCTTTTGTGGTTGGCTACAGAGTGCTGTTTTAGCTTTGCCCATTAAAGCCTTTCCAGTATGAAACTAAAGACTTCTGAACTGTCAGCCAGCTACCTCATTTGTTCACATAAATACTGGTCAAGCAGATGAGCCGTTTTTTGAAAATACTCCACATTTTTCTCTAGAACCTTATACCCAAGGATATCAAAGCACTTTATAAACATTAGTGAATTAAGCCTGTGAAACATTCTTATAACGGGCAAAGTACAGCATAGTGAGCTGAAATCATTTACCAAGGTCACACAGGAAAACTTTGACTTAGCTAGGAATAGAAGACAGCTCTCCTGATGCTTAGTCCTGTGCTTGAACCACAAGACCATACAAAGGAATGCAGGCAGCAGTCGGACCTGAAAATAGAAGATTTCCAGTTAAGATTATTAATAAGGATTTTAATTAGTTGAGTAACCCAATGGCAGTGCAATATATGAACCAAACTCCATGACCCTGCAACCTAATTCTTTGCAAAGGAAGCTGTACTATGTACATGCTGGCAGTAGAACTGTCTGAACTAGATTTGGGTTTTTGAGTTTTGTTTTTGGGGGTTTTATTTGTTTCTTACAATTCTTGTTCCATTATTTTTAAGTATTTTTGGCACACAGTAATTTACAGTGGACACAAATCCTTTCTGAATGCCCTCACCTGGAATAACACGATCTCCAAGTTGTACCCAAGAATGGAATGTCAACATATTGTTCACTCCTGGGAATTTGTTATCCCTATGCCTGCGTGTGTTTGGTTTTGAACTTTTTCCAGCCAGCTCTCTGCCAACAGTTGCCTTTCATCTTTTCCCAGTAGTTAACCTATCATCTATTACAATGGGAACTTTCAGCACTTTTGCCAATGTTTATGGGAGAAATTTCACCAGAGCTACTGAGGGTTACTGATTCCCGTACTTAGGCTGCTACTTTGATAACAACAGCTAAAATAACCTTTTCAGCAGACCTCATGCTCCAGTATCTTATTTTTATTATTTTAGTACTATGTCCATTGTGAGATGTTTGACATTGGCTATAGTATTACTATGCTAAGTTTATCTAGCCATAACATACTGTGTATCACAGCAGGGTCTCTTTGTTCTTTTAAATGACATAATCACAAAAAGAAACAGTTATTCTGTTGCAGCTCAGCTGTGGTCATTGGTTAGTTCCAGCGTAAGCAGTCGTAGCTATGGTAATGATCAGAAATGTTTTCTAATAGAAAATTAATTAATATGCAAAATAAAAGAAATAATACATTTAAAAAGAGTATATTGTAGCTCATACACATTAGCAGAAGTAGTATTATAGTTGTGACTAGAGACCCTAACCAAAGGAGAAAGCACCTGGGCCACATAAAGTATCAGCGAATACAGTGAAATTATTGGGAAGGGAAGGCATCCAGTATCTTACAGATTTGTTCCATGATATTCAAAAGCAAGAGAAAATGCCGGATGAATGGCATAAAAAATTTGTGGTGCCTGTTTTTAAACATAAAGGAGCTATTACAATGTGTGCTAATTATTGCTCAATTAAGTGATGTCACAGTCTAAGACCATATGGGAGAAGAAAAGTATCTGCATGGAATGATTGAAATTTTGAAGTGTCAGTATGGATTCATGCCGGAAAGGAGTACAATTAATGTCATATTTGTGCCCCAAATCCTCATGGAAAAGTAGTTCAGAGAAAATAGATGGCAACTGGGGATGGCTTTATGGATCTGGAGAAGGCATACAATCGTGCACCAAGAGAACAAGTTTGACGGAGTTTTCAATGGAGTTGTGTGCCAGAAATATCCAGGAAATGTATGATGAAATGACTGCTGTAGTCAAAACTAAATGGGGCCACTATAGTGAATTTCCAATAAACATTAGCCTGGATCAGGGGTCAGTGTTGTGCCCCTTTTTGTTTACAGGTGTCGTGGACGTGATAAGTGAGAGCATACAAAGAGCACCTCCTTGGTGCTGATGACTTAATGATATATGTGGAAGATTTGGAGACCCTGCAAGCCAATTCTGAAAAGTGGCAATATAGTTTTGAGGGAGTTGGACTTAGAGTGAAGGGTGGTAAGACTGAGGCTATGATAACTAAGGGAGGAGGACTCACCATCAAGAATATCACAGGCAGAGAGCTTAGAAGAGTGAAAGAATTTAAATATGTAGGATCAGTTGTTGCTGACAAGGGGGCCTGCAATCATGCTAAAGCTGGATGCAAATGTTGGGAGCTGATCCTAGTTATCTGTGACAAAAATATGCCTATAAAGTTAAAAGTTAGAGTGTATAAAACTGTAATTTGACTCATCTTAATGTACAGAAGAGAACCTTGGCCAGACACAAGAAAGGAAATTGTGTTATGCTCTCCATAATAGACATGAAGATGCTGAGATGGTCAAATGGTTAGACAATCTCTAACCAATGGTTAGATAGGACACAAAATAAGGTTGTAAGGGACCTAATGCAAGTTGCTTCAATTGAAGACAAGTTGAGATAGGCTAAGCTACGTTGGTATGGACATATCCAGCGGAGACCTAAGAGTTATATTGTTAGGATGCCTCTCACATTGATAGTGGATGGAAGACCAAAGTCTTGGTAGACGGACCAGATATCAGTGGACCTCAGAGAGACCAATCTGTATGACAACCTCGATATGATCACAAGTTTTGGAAAAAGGCTATAAAAGTCACCTATCCTGAATAGGGAAGTGGCAAGAAAGAAGAAGAGATCAAATAAAGGAAGAATTAACCATCAAAACTTGAACTGAGGCTTTTTTTGAGGTTACAAAAAGTTGGCTAACTTTATTTTATCATGTTTTCAGCCTTTTACACTAGTATGATTTGCATACTGAAGCCAGAAGCAGATGTGTTGACATTTTTTTGGCTGCTGTTATGGTGTCTGGAGCCCAGTTTTGAAATCTTGGGATTATATGAGAATTTCAGTTTTCATTAAAAAAAAAAAGTTTCTATCCCTTTTCTTTTGCCGAGGAAAGCTTGAAAATGTGACCCAAATGTGACCTAAAGACCTAGAAACCAAAAGACAAATAAAATGAACTCAAACATTGTTTTCTAAAAATGTTCTGATTTTTAAGTCAGTCTTATATTTTTCTGATGCCAGACCCATGATAATTAATGCTTGGGGTTGGCAGAATGTCTTTGATGCAGCTGAATATAAGTTAGAGCAGCCTGAGGATTTCTCTAAATTACAGCAGGAGTTGGGCAGGCCCTCTAATAAAATGATACCTTAAATTACCTTAAAATTCCTGCTGGTGTTGGAGACTGAAATCAGCTTTCTGTCTAGTGGGAACATCAGAGGCAATGGCAGCACAGATTTCATTGTATCTCTCCTCCAACCTGCCTGAGCCCTCCTATGAAGGAATCACTTCTAGGAGGTAGTTCAATCTCCAAGAGTGTTTTGATCCCTAGCCTCTCTCAAGTGCCACTTAGTGCCTGTGATATCTGCCCTCCAGGAATTGTGCTGGTGCCACCCACCCACTTGTATGATATGGACAACTTTGGACAGTTTACTACACTTCACACAATGCCTCATAAACATTAAGACCAACAGCACAAGCCAGCCTTCACTATGGCAAATGGGGCTGTATTTGCCTGCAGATCTCTCCATTAAGGAATGCTAAAGGATGGAAGGGAATGTACGATACAGTGTATTGGTGCTTTAGTTAGTACATATTCCTTCAGTGCAAAATGAAAGAGTGCTTGGCTCCCTCTTGTGGTAGATTGATTACACTATGATTCAGGACATTATCATATGAACTGCTTTCAGTTTACATATTGCACCATTAACAGTAGTTATCCTTCTTTATTAGGCGTCTATATAGTATATATGTAATAAACGTGTCAATAAATAAATAATCTGAACATAAGTTTGAAGAGCATAGTATTTTAACAGTTAATTATTTAGTTTTTCCAGTGGCTGAAAAAGTAACAGTAGCCCTCTCTCTCTCTCTCTCTCTCTTGTGTGTTTTGTGGGAGGGAGGCATTTGTTTTTAATCCATCAGTAGAAATGGGCTGAAGCAGACATTCAGATCCAAATACCATTGGGATTTGGGGAAGTTTGGCTCTAGAACTGATCCTTAAGTGCTGGTGCCCCTTTTCTAGTAAGTAATTTTCATACCTTACAAATATTGAGATGCTGTGTACTTATTCTGCACAAAATCTACATACACTGCAATGTACTCTCGATCAACTGGCTTAAAGACAGAAAGGACCAAACTTTCAAAAGGGCGCATGCCAAATTACACATGCATTACAAGCAGCCAAGAACTCATGCACCTTTTTGAATCATTCTAGAGAACTCAATAGGGATAAGGCCAATAGGTTTTTATAGAAGTTACTCTAAAACATTTGGAACTAAACAAAAATTGATAACTTTTCTGTAAAATTATTCAGCCACACTGTGGAATGTAATAAAAATTATATCCTTACTATAGACTTGTATAGGCAGGTTTAGAATGGGCTATTATTATTATTAGTTGTATCACAGTAGAATCTAGAGGCCAGGGCACCAGTGTGTTAGGGGGTGTACAAATCTAGCTAATGTACTTAAATGGCTTCCATTACAGAAGTATCTGAGCTCTTCACAAAATCTTTATTGCATTTATCTTCACAACTCCCCATGACATATGGAAGTGCCTCTATGTCCATTTTACAGATTAGGGAAATGGAGGCACAGAAAGATTTGATGACTTGCCCAAGGTTACACAGTGGTGGAGCAAGGTACTGAACCTAGCACTCGCAAGTCCCAGCTAGGTTAGCACCTAGCCACTGAACCATCCTTCTACTCTAGAACAAGCATAACAAAAGAATGACCTATGCCCTGAAGAAGTAAAGTTTAAGACTAGACACCAGGTGGATACAGACAGACTTGTGGTGGAGGTAAAGGGGGCAGGAGAGAGGGAGAATGGACAAGAAAACAATGACATTTTCCCTGTAGCAGTCTGTCTTTAAGAGTACTATTAGTGACCCACATCGGAAAGTACAACTGGCTGGATCCAATCAGTGTGCATACAGAGGAATCTCCAGGTAAGATGCAATTAAGGTCTTTGTTGGAACCTCCTTGATAGTGTCTCTCCATTAGCTGCCCATCGGGTCCCAATACCAAAACCAGGGACATTATATTCTCTTTCTCTGTTAAATCAAATGTGACCTAATGTGTGTATTTCTGGGCAAGGCATTTCCTGCTGGCCCAAATATAATAATGTTTTACTTTCCCTGCTCTAGCCTGGCAATCAGTGCAACATACTGCTGTTCAGACATCTGAGTTTAGGTGTTGAGCTCTCAGGTCAGCCATGGCTGTACATGAAGCAGAGATGGTATGATCAAACCCTATTAGTGAAAAAGTGGCATACTTTGTATTGTTCTTGTGATGCAGGGGTATCCCTTGAAATAATTTAAGTCCTCTTGAGCGCTCACTGTGTTAGATATTTGAGAAGCTGCTAGAACCTAGTCAAATCAGCAGTATGTACAGCTAGACTTTTCATGTTTGTATACAGCCAGTAAACAGGGTTATTTTGGATCCAGCTGTGCCCCTCTGGTTTCCTGATGGTGTTACTATTATATAAAGAGCAAAAGACAACAAGACAAAAGACCACAATACAAGTAATTCCCTCTTAACAACAAAAGCAACAGAGGGTCCTGTGGCACCTTTGAGACTAACAGAAGTATTGGGAGCATAAGCTTTCGTGGGTAAGAACCTCACTTCTTACCCACGAAAGCTTATGCTCCCAATACTTCTGTTAGGCTCAAAGGTGCCACAGGACCCTCTGTTGCTTTTTACAGATTCAGACTAACACGGCTACCCCTCTGATACTCTTATCAATAGTTAAGATTAGGGCTGATGGGCTTCACAGGGTGATATATTCAGTCCATCTTCACTGGATCAGGCATATTACAAGGTGTGGCCTGGAGGAGAGTAGAAAGAAGAAAAGGGAGCCTTGAAGATCACCTTAAAAAAATCTCCACTAAATAAACTCAGTCTGCTTCTTTGAATGGTGTCTCGTTTCAGAAAACAGCAGAACTTGTCATTGCTGGCAAGTCATAATCCAGGGCACAGTCGTCACAGCCTGGTACAGATTAGAAGATCACTGCCTCTTTAAAAAAAGAACACGTCCTGTGAGAGTGCAGTAGCTCAGCTTGTAGTTCTTGTTCCACCATTGTGCCCTAGAAAGTAAGAATAGAGTGAGCAGAGGCTAAAAAGAGGACAAATACTTAACCAGGACAAATACATAAAGAAGAGCATGACCAGATTCTCAGATGCCGTAAATCTCAGTGGCTTTATTGACTATGATGGAGCTATACACATTTACACCAGCTGAGGAGCTGGAGACTGCATCTCGTAGAGTTGGTACATGAGGAGCAGCAGCTACATTACTAAAAGTAATCTGCAGAGCCAACAAAGTGTTACTTTTGAGGGTACATAGTTCCAATAAACTCAGGAGCGTTGTTAGCAGCTTGCATACCAGAATTTAAGATGCTCTGGAAATATGGAAGAGGAATCCAGCTGCTGGGTGGCGGCTCTCTCAAAGCATTCTTAGTTCCTTGCAATGACCTGTTGAACAGAATACTTCACAGTCTTTGACAATTAAATGTCTTGAGTCCAACAAAATGAAAAGAACTAGCTGAAGTGTCTAATAAAAGTAATGGGAACAACTTCTTCCTCAAATGAAACAGCTTAAAAAAAAAGAAGAAATTGGAAAAAGCTGAGTCAGGCACATACAAGCAGGGAGTTTTGAGAAAATTGCACAAGGGGTGTGTTACCATTACACCAAGTCATGTCTGAACTTTGGTCAAGATCCTTCTAATGCTTTTGGGAGTAATTTCTATTCTCATGAGAAGTGATCCCATTCCCTCCAGTGGGACTTGGGTATAGGCTATGCACATGGGTCCTTTAGATCCCTTGTTTATAAAGTTACAAGTGATTGAAAAATGCATACAGTTACAAGGGTGAGGCACTGTTCATGGCCATTACCTCCCTTCCCCTTGTTTTTTAAGATGGTCTTGTAGAGTTATCATTTGGGTGGGAGTTAATAAGAGTTAGCTAAAGGGAAGACAGTGTGATCCATGGTTGCTCTGCTTTCTTCCAGGAGTTCCCTAGCAGCTCTGTTTGAAAAGGGCCTAGCATAATGGTGCCTCAGCCTTGGCTGTAGCCTCTAGACATTACAGTGTATAAAGATACTATTATTAGGTTGTCAAGGATCCCTTTGGGGTGTTTTCTGGGGAGTTGGAGAGGGGAAAACTAGCCGGGTAAAGTAAGTGAACTTGCTCTTCTAGTTCTGTAGTGCAACTTCGCTGAGTCAGCAAGTGAAGTACTGAATTCAGCACCCTTGGAAGGTGAAAAGCTGCTATCCTTCATTCAGTTACTGGCCTACAGTACTAAAGGCCACATATGAACACTGTTTGGAAATTGAACACTATTTTTGGATTTTTCATTAAGTATACTTACGGTGTGAAACTGTCACCCAAGAGAGCCCATTGTACCAGGAATCATGTCGCCTCCAAGCAAAACCAGTCTTGGGCAGAATATGGAATATTTAATTCTTCACACAACCTTCCTAACAATTTAGGAGAGAAAGTGAAATGCTTTGGTTGTTGAAACTGCAGGGGGATACAGTAGGCAGAATACAGTTGCTTGTGTTACCTTCCTCCAAATCCAAGTTATTGGCCTGGTGGCAAGGTCCCCTCAAAGTAATAAGACTGGTTAGAACTGTAGATTATGACAGCGGTTCTCAAACTTTAGCAACCCAAGGACCCCTATTTTGATTTTAAAATGTTCAGGTATTTCCCCCCGCCCAGTCTTTGCCCTTTCCCGTTCCCTGAAGCCACACCCCTTCCCTACCCCTTTTCTGAGGCCCCGCCCCTGCTCACTCCATCCCCCCCTCCATCGCTCACTCTCCCCCACCCTCACTCACTTTCACCAGGCTGGGGCAGGGGGCTGGGGTGCAGGACGGGGTGCGGGCTTTGAGAGGGAGTTTGGATGCAGGAGGGAGTGAGGGGTACAGGCTCTGGAAAGGAGTTTGGGTGCGGAGTGTGGGCTCTGGGCTGGGGGTTGCGGTGCAGGAGGGGGTGAGGGGTGAGCTCTGGCTGGGCGGCATTTACCTCGAGTGGCTCCCAAAAGCGACTGGCACATCCCTCTGGCAGTGGCTCTGAGGCAGGGAAGGGCCAGGGAGTTCCATGTGGTGGCCCTGCCTGCAGGCACCGCCCCCGCAGCTCCCATTGGTCACAGTTTCTGGTCAATGGGAGCTGTGGACTTGGCCCTCAGCGCAGGGGCAGTGTGGAGACCCGCTGACCACCCCAGGTGCCGCAGGGACATGCTGGACGCTTCTGGGAGCGGTGCGGAGCCAGGGGAGGTAGGAAGCCTGCCTTAGCCCTTCTGCACCAGTGGACTTTTAGTGTTCAGGAGGTGCTGGGAGGGAGGGGGAGGAGTTGAGGAAGGGTGTGGGAGGAGTTGATTAGCAGGGCCCACGGACCCCAGTTTCAGAAACACTAGATTACAAAATTGCCAGCCAGGGAAGAGAAAGACTACTTAGATATATCATGTTAATCTGCTGACAGTGTGGAAAGAACAGGCGGGATTCCTTGTCACTCCTCACTCTGTTCCCCCTGAGCCTGAGCTCAGCACAGCCTGGCCAAGGCTATGTTGGTTCCAATCCAGAGACGTTGCCAATCAAAGAAGGGATACAACCAGAACAAACTGGCAGTTTCATAAACTCATCAGCTCCTTCCTGTCCATATTTTTGGCTGGATTTATCTGGTGTTCCACCATATAGAAACTGACCTTGGATGAAAAATGTGAGAGAATGGGCGACCACTACCAGGAAAATGTGGGAGACCATGCAGCCTGAACTGCAGAATATGTTGAACCTGGGTGTCATTGAGGCATCACACAGCAAGTGGCGAAGTCCAATTGTTCTCGTGCCCAAATCAGAAGGTTCAACAAGGTTGTGCATTGACTTTTGAAAAGTGAATGCAGTATCCAAGTTCGACACTTATCTCATTCTCTGAGTGAATGAATTGCTGGAGAGGTTGGGGGTGCCGGGTATTTATTCACCCTTGATCTGACCAACAGATTACTGGCAGATCCCCCTCACTCCCAAATCCCAGGAGAAGATTGCCTTCTGTATACTCATAGGCGTATTCATTTAAAACCATGCCCTTTGGTGGCATGGGACCACTGCCACATTCCAGATGTTAATGGACAAAGTGTTACCACCACACAGGCATCTGTGGCCATTTATATTAATTACGTTGTCATTTACAGTGAGACCTGAGCTGACCACATAAAACACCTCACAGTGGTCCTTCAGGCACTCCAGGAAGCTGGACTGATGGCCAACCTCACTAAATGTCGTTTGGCCAACCATGAAGTGAACTAGCTGGGATACACTGTGGGCAGGGAGACTGTTATGCCCATTGGTGAAGGCCAAAGATGAAGATGAAGGCCTGATCAGAATGCCTGATTCCCTCGACAAAAGAACAGGTACACCACTTCTTGGGGCTTGCAGGATATTACAGATATTTCATCCCTGACTTTACCACAATTGCTGCCCCTTTAACAGCTCTGGTGAAAGATGCCTCACCAAGAGGATCCACTGAACTGAAGCCCATGCCAAAACCTTCTAGGTATTAAAGCCTTCTAGGTGACTGATTCAGGAACCTGTTTTGTTTCGCCCTGACTTCCTGAGGCCTTGTATTTTGCATCTGATCCTGGCCTTGGAACCACACTGTCACAAGAAGTGCAGGGAGAGAAATATCTTGTCCTTTATCTTAGCAGGCAGTTGTTCCCCCAGGAATCAGCCTATTTGGTGATCAAGAAGGAGGCCCAAGCAGTAAAATGGACTGTAGATGCCCTATGCTACTACCTATGGGGTCACCTGGTCTGGTTGGTGACTGACCAAACACCCCTACTATGGCTGCATTCCATGAAAAACCACAACTACTGAACCTACACTGAGCTGGCAGAGATCATAAAAATGACTGGGGGTGGGGTCTGTTAACACAAGTCCACTTGGCGACTCTGGAGCTCAAGGGGAGGATGTGTGATGGGATTTTCAGACCCAACACTAAACCAGAGCAAGGCATGGAACAGTACAGGGCCAGGGGAGCCCTGCCCCATAACAGGTGCAGGGCATGCTCCACAGGGAGGGACAATGGTAGCCCAGTCAGAAGGGGGAAGGAGTTACAGGCTGCACCAAAGAGTGAGGCTGATGCCTGAAACTGTGGGCAGAGCAACTGCAACTGTGGTAAAGCCACCCCAAGAGCAGTGATTAATATTTTCCACACACGCCTAGCCCCACTTTGGAGCTGAGAACCCACAAGAGTCCCCAAAGAAGGGGACATTGTGCCTTGGAAGACATAGCAGATACTAATAAGACTGTGACCATGTTCCAAATGGAGGAGCCAGAGCCTGGTAGGAAGTGACCCGTGAGAGAGTGTAACTTGGGGTGGAACACTGTGTTGTCCACACACTGCAACTCCCTTTAGGGCCCTGGTTGGAACCTGATGGAGGAGGAGGGCCTGGGTCCCCCTCTCCTGCTCCACTCTGTCATGACAGAATCCTGAAGCGGTGAACAGGGGACACAAAGGGGAGACTGAGGCCTGACATATACAACCTGACAGGATGCGCAGATTAAAAAGAATGGTGAAGCCAGGTTCACCCACTGGCCCTGTTCATACAAGACTCAATCCAACAGTTTCTGCTGTCATCCTGGGCAGAAAATTAAATAGCCCTTTCCCCACCAGGGTCTGCCCACTTCTCCTCTCTGTTGCTGCATGGGCTGAAGGGGCTGCTTCCTCCTTCTCTCTTCAGAAGCTCCAGTCAGAGATTCTAAACAAGAACCACTACCAACACTGGGCCTCCAGCCCATAGTATTGTACTGCCCCAAGCCTTTTCCTCCCGTCCTGCCTCTTGACAGACCTTTTCATAGCACCCCAGGCTCAATGCTTTCCAGGTTCACTTGACAGAGAGCGATCACAACAGATCTAAGCTTTCTGAAGAGCTTCCCCTAAGAAGTAGCTGCTACTGCCAGAACATCTTACAGAATGATGAAAGACTGCGTTATATGCTATTTCATCTTCCATCACGCATTGCAGCCTTGCCTACAATTCCCAGAAGCTGCAAGTCCCAGAATCCTTGGCCTTAAAGGGCCTTGAAAAAGGAATGGTTTAGGCCCAGCCATGCCCTGAAGGGGGCAGACTTGCGTTACATGAAGAAGTTGTGAAAACTGAAGACTTTCACTGTAGTCAGTGATATCTCTTGAAATACTAGAGGACAATAAGAGCTGAAGTTAAGTTGTGCATCCCTAGAATTGTCATTTACTACACCTTTGAGCAATGCTATACATGTGTCAATCTCTCTCACTGTTCAGCCACTGATGTGGCATGTGGGACTGGGTATCAAGTATCCTACTTCACATTTTTGTGTGAAAAAGCAAATGGTGCTTGTTGTCTTCTGCCCCAGGACTTTTTCTGAAAAATTGAATGTGTTTGGGAACCTAAGTACAATAGGGAAATGTGATTTTATGTAGCATGAGGAAGTATTCAGAAAGTGGAATGCTCATTACTGAATTGAGAAAGGGATTTAATCTGAAGCAGGTAACAATCTTTTATCCCATAAATTCTCATTTCGTCAAGCTGTAAAAAACAGACGTGTCAGGGTAGTTTAAAAATGCAAATTTGGCTTGCAATGCTCTGACTCTATTCTGTTCTAGATAGGTTCTTGTACTGTGCTCATCGCCACAGTATCCAAGCACCTATCAGTACATAAGCAAAATGACTAATATATTTCATGTGTTGTTTGTTCTCTCCTGGGGGAGATTTGTGTGCAGTGGAATGTTTTGTTTTTATATTTTTTTAAAAAATAAATAAACATGCTGCAATGTATTCATGTTAGAGAAGGAAGGGTCAAAAAAGAGCACCTTACACTTGGAGTGGAAGGTGGTGCAGTTTGTTATCTGTCATGCATATAGATTAAATATACACATAACTCTCTTGCACTTTCCAAAGATCAAATATTATTTATTTAGACAATTATGCTTAGCTCTAGGTTCTTTACAATAAGTAAAATATACAAATGTCAAGGAATAATATCCACAAAGTACATATTAACAAAATAAAGTCAACTGTCCATAGACCTCAGTAATATTGCCTGTCCTCATAACTTCATATCTGATCACTTACATCCCTCAACCCAGCTCCTGCCAAAAATCCTGAAAGAAAAGATAAGCCTCTTTGCAGAATGTCCAGAAGTTTAACAAATTCAGGCTCTTACCAGACAATGGGAGGGAAGCAAGTTTTGTAGTTAAGGATCCTTTGCAGGAATCATCCTGCCAAGATGACTTTAGCTTTGCCATTTCCATTGCTGAGGTGGTATCTCAGGTATCCAAGTCTCAAACCATGTAGTGCTTCCTTGTGTTTGTATTCCCATAGGGAAACCGTTTATAGGAATCTGCCAGGTAACCACCTCAGACTGCAGATCACTGGCATAATGTGTTCTGCAGGACATACAGCTTAACATCAAACATGACATAGCACTCTGTGTAGGCAGGGCCTGTCATAATTAAAATTGTACCTATTGGTTGTGACTAAGCCTAGGGTCCAGCTTGAAATGTCTGAGGACTTGGGCTCTCTGTAGGTTACAGATGACCTGTTATAGATGAAGTTAGAGGCACAAACACCATCCTGATGTGTGATAGCAGAGCAGACCTTTGAGGACACATATTCTAGACTTTGTGTCACCTTCTACATATCTGGAGATGTTGGGTCACTCTGGGCTGGCTGGACCAAATGATCGAAAAAGGTGTTTACTTCTATTATTATATTTAAGTGAATTTAGTAATGTGCAGACTTTAATGCTGCATCTGCTAGGCAGATCAGTATCCACTTCTAACATGTTCTTATTTACCTAAATGTAGTGTATTTTTATTGCCACACCTCTGTGCCCACAGCGAATCAGAGGGGAAAGGAGACTCAGTCACAGATGAGGGCAGGCAGCAATATCGCTGTTGCTCTCCCCTGGAGTTTCTGCTGGGCAAGTGCAGCATTAGCCTCTGCCCTAGGCTCATAGGAGCCCTGTCAACAAAGGTTGCCAGGGAGTTGCACTAATCAGAATCTATCCGTGGCCTCGGCATAGTGGGGGAGGGCGGCGGTTGAGTGGAAAAAGCCACCAGTCACTCCCTTTACCCCCTGTGACGGGGTGTTCACTGCACACCAGCCTTGAAAGGGTTAATGAAGCTGAGAAGGGGGCCAATTAACTTGATAGGCCACACCTGAGGGGAATTATGCTGGATAAATGGACACAAGTCAGATATCAGGAATGGCAATATACAAAAACCTGTAGGAGAACACTTCAACCTCCCTGGCCACACAATAGCAGATGTAAAGGTAGCCATCTTACAGCAAAAAAACTTCAGGACCAGACTCCAAAGAGAAACTGCTGAGCTCCAGTTCATTTGCAAATTTGACACCATCAGATCAGGATTAAACAAAGACTGTGAATGGCTATCCAACTACAGAAACAGTTTCTCCTCCCTTGGTGTTCACACCTCAACTGCTAGCAGAGCACCTCACCCTCCCTGATTGAACTAACCTCGTTATCTCCACACTGATTTATACCTGCCTCTGGAGATTTCCATTACTTGCATCTGAAGAAGTGAGGTTCTTACCCACGAAAGCTTATGCTCCCAGTACTTCTGTTAGTCTCAAAGGTGCCACAGGACCCTCTGTTGCTTTATGCTGGATAAGCAACCTCTGATTAGGAATAGAGCCCAGCTGAGAAGGAACAGGCAGTGCTATGATAAAGCCAGGAAGTTGACAGCAGAGGGGGCATGGGATGGCTGGAGGATTTTCTGGTCCCCAGTGAAATCACTCTGGAAACTGAAGAAGAGCCTGTTAGAGAGGGAGAATGGATACAAAGTAGAGGGAAAAAAGAGCAGAGGCAGATAATGATGATGATGATTTCAGCAAAAAAGCAAAGCCAAGGAAGGAAATAAACCAAAATGTTATAATTGTAAGATTCTCTAGCCCAAGAAATAAGAGTAGGCGATGTTAACCCTATGAAAATAGCTCACTGGATTAAAAAAAACCACAATAGGGGTTATTGTAAGAGTTAGGAGACTGTAAGATGGTGGTCTTTAAATTCACTACAAAAACAAGCTGATAAACTGCTAAAAACTGAAATGCTAGGGAAAGTTAAAATAGATTGCCAGCTACCCAAGTATTTGACTGAAATAAAGGGGGTAATATGTGCGGTGCCATTGGAGCTGCCCAATGGTGAGATAACCAATAGCATAGAAGAAGATAAAGTGTTAGTAAGTAAGCCACTTATTAAATAGTAAATTTAATTAGTAAATGAGGAGGAGAAAACAAGCCATTAACAGCTGTACTGATTACATTTAAGGGACGGACTCTACCTGAGAAACTAATACTAGGGTCCCAGATATTCAGAACCAAGTCATATAACTCGCTCTTCCCTCAGGTGCAGTGAGTGTGGTGGTAATCACAGTCTGGCATATAGAGGGTGTACTGTGGCTAGGCAAGCTAAAGAGATACAAAAAGACAAAAATTGTTAAAAACATATCTTATGTGTAAACTGTAAGGAGACTCTCAAAACATCAGGTGGAGAAGGAAGAGACAATCAGCACAGGAAAAGGGGAACTGCAGGTAGTCTCATTCTATAAATAATATGATAAACATTGTGGAAGGAATAGCCAATGATATACTAGTAATAAAAAAAGAAAGGCTTGTTTCATTTATGATAATGATAAATTTTACACCACAAACTGGGAAAAAATCAGAAACAATGAAAATTATAACAAGGGCAGTGGAAAAATACCTTTATATCAGCAACTTGGCAATGGACCATATTCATGCAATTTTGAATGAAATTAATGGTGAAATATGACTAGTATGGGGATCTCAATCTTTTGTTGGAATGCATACAGTCTGATAGCACATAGTCAAGAACTAAAAGAAAATAGTCTGAAAATGTCATATGTATCCAGGACACATGGTTGGTTGAAAAGCTTACTTTTAAAATTCCAGGGTATATTGCCTCTAGGCAAAACTGAAAACTAGGAAGGAGAGGAGACATTTATAATTTCATAAGGAAAAAAATTAAACTACATAGCAGTAGAGAATGAAGCAATGAATGAAGAAGTAAGCCTAGAATATAATGCTGATGAGATCCCAATGCAGAATAGTAATACTTCTTTAAGGATTTATGATAGCTATAACCCATGTGGGAAACTTGAAAGTCCAGAGTGACAAGAAATAGTGAAGAATGCTAAAATACCATATATCATATGTGATGACCTAATTAGTCATAATAAATTATGGGGAAGTAAGACAGCTGATAATAAATGGTGCATGTTTAGAAAAGTTCACTGAGGAAAATAATCTAGTGGTTTTAAACAATGGCACCCCAACTGAATTAAATGCAGCAGATGGTAGTTTTTCCTGCTTAGAGCTGGGAATTATAATATATATAGCAGCTATTGTAAAGAAATGCAACTGGGAAATATATAAGGAAGAAGGAATGGGCATTAATCATTTCCCTATACTTATTACTAAGGCTCTATCTCATTCGTGATATTGCGAAATTGCGGATCCCACAGTATTAGGCTTCCACAGCAATTTTGATTTAAATTGGCTTACTTTGCACAGTCCATAATTTTGCATACATTTTGAGTATGCAATTAGTACTGCACTAACATTGCAAGATGTAAAAGGCTAAAGTGACTGGACTCGATTTCTACAGTAGATGTGTTAAGACTTTTAGTCTTCTGAATTTTATATTGTACCACTCACTTTTTTTGTTTTAGTGAATAGTTGCAGCAAAAATGTCTGGTTATATATTAAAAAAAATAGCAAGCATAACATAATACTTGAGTGTTTATATCATTCCAGCAAATTTTTCTTAAACAAATAGCTCTACTTTGGCTTTTCCAAATTACCGCTATTAATAAAGTCCATTATTACTTTTCCCTGATTTTCCATGTCTTGTCTGCAACTCAGCCCAATTATTTGAAGATCATCCTGCAATTCAAGTAGGGCCTTACTTATTACTTTTCAAGAACAAGATAAGGTTGAAGGTAATGGAAAATTACCTCCTGGAATTTTAAGAAAGCTAACTGGGAACTGTTTACATGTAAATGTACTTAATTTGTGAGTGATGAGATAGACAATTTCAATGGTAATATAATAAAGGGATTAATAGCTACTGCTACTGTAGCCATATCTAGGATATTGAAGTATCCAAAAACTAAAAACTCATTTCCAGGTGGAATGAGGAGTGCAAAATGGCATTTAAAGGAAGGAACAAAGCCTATTAAAAAAAAAAACCCAACAAAAATACAATGAATAGTGAAGATCTAATGAAGTATAAAAGAAGTAAGGCAATAGTACAAATAATTATATATATATATATATATA
This sequence comes from Chrysemys picta bellii, assembly GCF_011386835.1. NCBI lineage: Eukaryota > Metazoa > Chordata > Testudines > Emydidae > Chrysemys > Chrysemys picta. Next base: position 245,109,200 of record NC_088792.1, on the reverse strand, counting down.
AAAAGAGAGTGCTGAAGGAAGTACTGTGGGTAGATAAACAAAGATACCAAGACATCAGAAGTATACAGGCAAATTACAATGAATGGAATTCAGACTGAGAGTAGTCACATCCCAGGTCTTATGGGAAGTGACAACATAGTTAGAAGTTCTGATAATGAGAAAACAGACATTCTAGCAGAAACTTTCTAAGAGGTGAGTAATGATGAAAACCAAAGTGAAATTTTCCTCCAGATTAAAAGACAATTCACTAAAGAGAGTCATGATCTATTATGTATGATAATATTCACATATCTCTCTGAAATCACTTTGAGTGCTATCTTGGAACCAATTATCTGGGGAAAAGGAGTGATACTGGGAGGGTGGAAACATGCAGTAGTAATTCCAATATGAAAACTGGGCAAACTGTCCACAAAAGAAAGAGTGCTGAAGGAAGTACTGTGGGTAGATAAACAAAGATACCAAGACATCAGAAGTAGGAGCAGCCCAGGGAAACAGTCGCAGGGTTTGGAACTGTGACTAGATAGCAAGTGTGAAAAATTGGGACAAGGGGTTGGGGGGTACTAGGCACCCATATAAGAAAAAGCCCCAAATATTGGCACTGTCCCTGTAAAACCAGGACATGTGATCACCCTACTAGTGACTGGTAGGGGAACCTGGGCCCTCACACTATTCTGGTTTCCTGCCCAACAATCAGCAGCCAAGGTCTTGGCTTTTCTTATATAGGTACCTATTACCCGCCACCCCCATCCTGATTTTTCACACTTGTTATCTGGCCACCCTAGCCACTGGGGAAGTGGCCCAACCCAGGCACTGGAGCAGAAGGATGCATAGAACTGTCATCCAATGGGTCTTTCATCCCTGGAAGGGTGAAAGGACTATAGTGACATGGCTGGAGGGCCAAGTCAGGAAGACATAGCACCCTGAATTGCAGGGAGAGAGAGGTGGCAGGGTATGTAAATGATGACAGAAGAGGATGCCAGATGGGGTGAGAGCTGATCCCCCAGGGCAGCCACAAAGAGGTGGCGACTGCTGTGACTAACCCCACCCCATTATAATCCTATTTCCTCCTCTGTCAAGGTTCCTTTCCCACTCTGAACTTTAGGGTATAGATGTGGGGACCTGCATGAGAAGCTCTAAGCTTAACTACCAGCTTAGATCTGGTTTTGCTGCCACCACTCCCAAGTGCTAACTCCCTTCCCTGGGTAGCCTTGAGAGACTTCTCCACCAATTTCCTGGTGAACACTGGTCCAAACCCTTGGATCTTAAAACAAGGAGAAATTAAACATTCCCCCTTCTTTCCCCCCACCAATCCTGGTGAGTCCAGATCCAACCCCCTTGGATCTTAAAACAAGGAAAAATCAATCAGGTTCTTAAAAAGAAGGCTTTTAATTAAAGAAAGAAAGGTTAAAATCATCTCTGTAAAATCAGGATGGAAAATAACTTTACAGGGTAATCAGATTCAAAGAGCCCAGGGGAACCCCCCTAGCCTTAAGTTCAAAGTTACAGCAAACAGAGATAAACACTCTAGCAAAAGGTACATTGACAAGCTGAGAAAACAAAGATAAACCTAACACGCCTTGCCTGGCTGTTACTTACAAATTTGAAATATGAGAGACTTGTTCAGAAGATTTGAAGAGCATGGATTGATGTCTGGTCCCTCTTAGTCCCAAGAGCAAACAACCCCCAAAACAAAGAGCACAAACAAAAGCCTTTCCCCCACCAAGATTTGAAAGTATCTTGTCCCCTTATTGGTCCTTTGGGTCAGGTGTCAGCCAGGTTACCTGAGCTTCTTAACCCTTTACAGGTAAAAGGATTTTGGAGTCTCTGGCCCGGAGGGATTTTATAGTATTATACACAGGAGGGCTGTTACCCTTTCCTTTATAGTTATGACACGCCCCCCAAATCACAGATAGTGTTGGACAGCCGGTTCCACACTGGCTGTGATTTCTTCCTGGAGCTCTAGGAGAAAACAGAGTTAATAAGACACATGCACCTTTAGACATACTACTGATTATATAAAAACTAACAATATGTCCCACATTCCAAGAACAATTTTTAACCAGTTGATTCTGGGAAACTTTCACGGGAGAGTGCATCAGCCATTTTGTTAGAAGCTCCTGAAATGTGTTGTATTTCAAAATCAAAATCTTGGAGAGCTAAACTCCACTGAAGAAGTTTTTTGTTATTCCCCTTGGCGGTATTAGGCCACTGTAGCGCAGCATGGTCGGTTTGTAGTTGGAAACGCCGTCCCCAAATGTATGGGCGTAGCTTTTCTAGCGCGTACACAATGGCGTAGCATTCCCTTTCGCTGATTGACCAGTGGCTTTCCCTCTCAGACAGTTTCTTGCTGAGAAACACGACAGGATGGAATTCTTGATCCGGTCCTTCCTGCATTAAAACTGCTCCCACACCATGCTCGGATGCATGTGTGGTTACTAGGAATGGTTTGTCAAAGTCTGGGGCCCTTAGCACAGGGTCAGACATGAGTGTCGCCTTAAGCTGGTTAAAGGCCTTCTGACACTCATCAGTCCACGGAACTGCATTTGACTGTTTCTTTTTGGTTAGGTCTGTCAGTGGGGCGGCGATTTGGCTGTAGTGTGGTACAAATCGCCTATAATATCCGGCCAAGCCTAAGAAGAATTGGATCTGTTTCTTTGACTTTGGGACAGGTCACTTTTGCATAGCATCCACTTTGGCCTGTAGGGGGTTGATAGTTCCTTTACCCACCTGATGTCCAAGGTAAATCACTCTGTTTAGGCCTATTTGACACTCTTTAGCCTTAACAGTTAGTCCTGCCTGCCTGATGCGCTCGAAGACTTTTTCCAGGTGCTCCAGCTGTTTTGCTCATGAATCAGAAAAAATGGCCACATCATCGAGGTAGGCAACTGCAGATTCTCCCAATCCTGCTAGGAGACCATCTACAAGTCTTTGGAAGGTGGCGGGTGTATTTCGCAGCCTGAAAGGGAGCACATTAAATTCATACACCGCTGCCTGGGTGACGAAGGCTGACCTTTCCTTGGCGGGTTCATATAGTGGTACTTGCCAGTAACCCTTGGTTAAGTCTAAGGTAGAGATGAATTGGGCATGTCCCAATTTCTCCAATAGCTCATCTGGGCATGGCATTGGATAGTTGTCGGGACGAGTTACAGCATTTAGCTTACGGTAGTCCAAGCAAAAGCGTATTTCCCCATCTGGTTTGGGAACTAGAACCACTGGAGATGCCCATGCACTCTTAGAGGGGCAGATTATACCCATCTGTAGCATGTCCTGGATCTCCCATTTTATAGCCGTTTGGGCATGAGGTGACTCCCGGTAGGGTGGGGTTCTAATTGGATGAGCATTACCTGTGTCAATGGAGTGGTATGCCCGTTCGGTCCGTCCTGGGGTGGCTGAGAACATGGGCACAAAGCTAGTGCACAGCTCCTTGATCTGCTGTCGCTGCAGACATCCAAGGGTCACGGAGAGGTTCACCTCTTCCACGCCACCCGTCACTTTTTCCTTCGTAGTAGACACCTTCAGGCCACTCCACGTCATCTGTTCCCTGGGCTGTAAACTGGGAAACCTTTAATTCTCTGGAATAAAAGGGCTTAAGAGAATTAACATGGTATACCTTAAGCTTTATGTTGGAGGTGGAGGATGCTATGAGATAGTTAACAGCTCTTAGGTGCTCCTGGACCGTGAATGGTCCTTCCCACGACGCTTCCATTTTATGGGCCTGGAGCGCCTTTAAGATCATGACTTGGTCTCCTACTTTGAAGGACCATTCTCTGGAATGTTTATCATACCAGGCCTTTTGCTCTTCCTGAGCATCCTTTAGGTTTTCTTGAGCAAGGGCTAAAGAGTGTTGGAGGGTGCTTTGTAGGTTGCTTACAAAGTCTAGAATCTTAGTTCCTGGAGAAGGTGTAAACCCCTCCCATTGCTGCTTCACCAACTGTAATGGCCCCTTAACCTTGCAGCCATACACAAGTTCAAATGGTGAAAACCCTAAACTGGGATGTGGTACAGCCCTGTAGGCAAAAAGCCACTGTAGCAACACTAGGTCCCAATCATTGGAGTGTTCATTTACAAATTTACATATCATGGCCCCCAAAGTTCCATTAAACCTCTCCACCAGGCCATTGGTTTGATGGTGGTAAGGGGTGGCAACCAAGTGATTCACCCTAGGAGCTTCCCACAGGCTTTTCATGGTCCCTGCCAGGAAATTAGTTCCCGAATCTGTAAGGATGTCGGAGGGCCAACCTACCCTGGCAAAAATGTCTGATAATGCCTGGCACACACTTTTAGCCCTGGTGTTGCTTAGAGCTACTGCTTCCAGCCATCGGGTAGCAAAATCCATGAAAGTCAGTATGTACTGCTTTCCTCTGGGTGTCTTCTTTGGGAAAGGACCCAGAATATCCCCAGCTACTCGCTGAAATGGGACCTCAATTATGGGGAGTGGCTGGAGAGGGGCTTTGACCTGGTCTTGGGGCTTTCCCACTCGTTGGCACACCTCACAAGACCGGACATAATTAGCAATGTCCTTGCCCTTTCCCTCCCAGTGGAAGAACTTCCCCAACGGGTCTTTGGTTCTGTTCACCCCGGAATGGCCACTGGGATGATCATGGGCTAAGCTCAAGAGCTTTACCCGGTACTTAGTTGGAACTACCAACTGTCTTTGAGGATGCCAGTCTTCCTGGTGTCCACCAGAAAGAGTCTCCTTGTATAAAAGTCTTTGTTCTACAACAAACTGGGATCAGTTAGAAGAGCTGAGAGGTGGTGGGGTGCTCCGTGCCGCCACCCAAGCTTTCTGAAGGCTGTCATCTGCTTCCTGCTCGGCCTGGAACTGTTTCCTTGATGCTGGAGACATCAGTTCCTCCTTGGACTGCGGACTTGGGCTTGGTCCCTCTGGAAGCGGTGCAGGTGGTGGGGTTGTTTCCATTGACTGTGAACCGCTCTCCGCTGGTGCACTATGTGGTATTTCAGGCTCTGGCTGAGCCTCTTGGGTAGGGTTCAGCCAGTTCAGGCTCGCTGGTGCCCTCTGGTGTTGGAGTTGTAGACGGGTTTGCAAGCACTGGACTCAGTGGTGGCAATGGTTCTGGTGCTGGTTGCGTTGCCAGTTCCAGTTCTGGGACTGGCTTTGGCTGGGTCTCTGGGATTGGATCCACTATGGCTGTTGGAGTCGTTGGCAGGGGATCTAGTTCCATCACTTCTGTCTGGGTCTCTGGTAACACAGACGGGGCCTGGTGGACAGCTCAGGAACAGGGATGGATGTGAAAGCTTGCTTAGCCTGGCTGCGGGTGACCATTCCCACCCTCTTGGCCCCATCAGTAGCATGGGGATGGGATAATTGTCATAGACTGCAAAAGTCCACATTCCTGACCAGCACTTGTACAGGACAGGCAACTTGGCTGTAGGCAAGGTTAAAGAGTGTGACATGAAGAGTTGAATTGTCACCGGAGCCTCTGGGTTGATGAGTTTGGGGTCCACTAGGGATTGGTGGATAGTTGACACTAGGGCCCCAGTGTCCCTCCACGCAATAACCTTCTTTCTGCCCACTCTCAAGGTTTCCCTTCACTCCGAGGGTATTTGAGAGGCATCTGGGCCTGGGGATCTTTGGTGTGATTGTGGTGTAATGAACTGTAATCGGTTGGGGTTCTTGGGGCAGCAGGCCTTTATATGTCCCAGTTCATTACATTTAAAACATCACCCTGCTAAGGTTCACTGGGGCGAGGTTGGTTGGGGCAGACTGGTGTGGTGGGGTGAGAAGGCGTCTGGGGTTTTCCTTGGGATGTAGATGGGGCCTGGGTTGCCCCTGGTGATAGGGTTTTGTTTCAGGTTGCCCCTTCTGATATTCGCTCCAACTGCTACTAGTTTTTTTCTTTTCTGCCACCTCCACCCATTTGGCTCCAATCTCCCCTGCCTCGGTTACAGTTTTGGGCTTCCCATCTAGGATGTACCTTTCTATTTCCTCAGGAACACCCTCTAAAAACTGCTCCATTTGCATTAGGAAGGGCAACTCTTCTGTAAATTTAACACTTGCTCCTGCTATCCAGGCATCCCAATTTTTCCCAATGTGGTAGGCATGTCGGGTAAATGACACATCTGGTTACCACCTTAGGGCTCTGAACCGCTGACGGGCATGCTCGGGTGTTAGCCCCATTCTGATTCTGGCCTTGTTTTTAAAAAGTTCATAACTGTTCATGTGTTCCTTAGGCATTTCAGCTGCCACCTCTGCTAAGGGTCCACTGAGCTGCTGCCTCAGCTCTACCATGTACTGGTCTGTAGAGATGCTGTACCCAAGGCAGGCCCTTTCAAAATTTTCTAAGAAGGCCTCAGTATCATCGACTGCCTTGTAGATGGGGAATTTTCTGGGATGGGAAGCGGTACCTGGAGAGGGGTTGTTAGGGTTGGCTGGTATATCCTGCCTAACCCTTACCAATTCCAGTTCATGCTTCCTCTCTCTTTCCTTCTCCTCCATCTCTTTTTCTTTCTGCTCCATAGCTCTTTTGTGGGCATCCTCTTTGGCTTTCTCTTCTCTTTCAGTAGCTGCTTTCTCGAGTTCTTTTATTTCGAGCAGTCTCTTATGATTCTTTTCACTTTCTTCTGCTGCCAGTCTGGCCAGCTCTAGTTTAGTAGCAGTGTCATTGGTACTCATTTTCCTACTTTGTTAGGCTGGGATACACCCCCTCTGCAGTTCACTGAAACTGGGATGCACTCAGCTCAGGGCTGCTTAGTTAACAGAGACTTTCTAACTAGCTATATCCGAGAGGTAGAAAGAAAAAAAAAAAACAATTCAGCTTGTAAATTCCTTTTGCTGGCTGCTTGCTCACAGCATGAAACCTTCTCTTAACAAAGACCCTTGTTAAAAAAACTTAACATCTCTGCCTTCAGGCTAAGAAATAAGATATGTATCTACCTTCCCAGTTCTGCTTTCTAAGCAGCTACACAGGAGAAAAAAAAATCTTACTGGCTTTTGGTTTTAAAAGATCCCACCGCTCTGCCACCATGTCAAGGTTCCTTCCCCACTCTGAACTTCAGGGTATAGATGTGGGGACCTGCATGAGAAGCTCTAAGCTTAACTACCAGCTTAGATCTGGTTTTGCTGCCACCACTCCCAAGTGCTAACTCCCTTCCCTGGGTAGCCTTGAGAGACTTCTCCACCAATTTCCTGGTGAACACTGATCCAAACCCTTGGATCTTAAAACAAGGAGAAATTAACCATTCCCTCTCCTTTCCCCCCACCAATCCTGGTGATCCAACCCCCTCGGATCTTAAAACAAGGAAAAATCAATCAGGTTCTTAAAAAGAAGGCTTTTAATTAAAGAAAAAAAGATAAAAATCATCTCTGTAAAATCAGGATGGAAAATAACTTTACAGGGTAATCAGATTCAAAGAGCCCAGAGGAACCCCCCTAGCCTTAAGTTCAAAGTTATAGCAAACAGAGATAAACACTCTAGCAAAAGGTACATTGACAAGCTGAGAAAACAAAGATAAACCTAACACGCCTTGCCTGGCTGTTACTTACAAGTTTGAAATATGAGAGACTTGTTCAGAAGATTTGGAGAGCATGGATTGATGTCTGGTCCCTCTTAGTCCCAAGAGCGAACAACCGCCAAAACAAAGAGCACAAACAAAAGCCTTTCCCCCACCAAGATTTGAAAGTATCTTGTCCCCTTATTGGTCCTTTGGGTCAGGTGTCAGCCAGGTTACCTGAGCTTCTTAACCCTTTACGGGTAAAAGGATTTTGGAGTCTCTGGCCAGAAGGGATTTTATAGTATTGTACACAGGAGGGCTGTTACCCTTCCCTTTATAGTTATGACAACCTCCCTCCCCACAGCTCTCTCCAAGTAGGCAATAATGAAGGATAATGTTGTACCCCCCCCCAAGCTAAAAGCTAGAGATCAGTTTAGGATCAGAGCTATGGAAAGGAACACTGATGAAGCTACAGACAGAATATTATATATATTCCAATAGCATTATGGAAAGTAAGTGTAACACATCCTACAGGATGACAAAGTATAGTGTATATCAAGAAAGGCTAGAGGAATTGCCTCTGGGGCCTAAGTCCCAGATAGTTCTTTCAGGATGTTTATTTTGTCTTCTACGTTTTCAGGAGATGGATGCTTCATTCCTTCTTAAATGAAAATCAACCAGCATATCTACTATGGTTTATGAGGCCACAATTTTTGATGTTTGTAGGTGAACACAGGCACACTATAGAAAGGTGATGTGCTTACCCCTGAATGTACATATACTGAAGTAGAACTTGCAGTCTTTTTATCCTATTCCATGACTAGCTGATCTGCAAGAGATCTGGCACACCTGTGACAACAACTATGTGAACTAATTTGTCATCTGAAATGCCTCTACTGCAAAAAGATGACAATTATTGTATGTCCTCACATAAGGTTTAGCACAGAGCTTTTATTTTTCAGATAGTCCACTTCCCTTGTATTCTTCTTGTAACTGAATTAAATGTGTCTGCTGGGATCTACTTAGGGGAACATGGATTAGATTTTTTTTGTTCTAGTGATGCATTTATACCTTGAAAATGCTTGCCTGCCTACTTAAACTTTTTTGCTGAGAAACAAATTTACTAATTGCAATACAAATCTTAAATTTATATTGTGACTTTCTTCTCCTGCCTTATCTTTAGAAATGTAAATCTAGTAAGTTTCTGATTTGCATTGTATTCTTTCATTTGTCTTTTTATTTCTCAAGATTCTGCTTTGCACTGGATAGATTTATTCCTTTGCACTGGATAGATTTATTCCAAAAGGCTTGCAAAAACTAACACTTATGTAACATGAAGAGCTTATTCATACAGTGCTTTATATTTTCAAAGCACTTCACAATCACCAGGTAATCAATCAGCATTAATAAACAAAATTAGAAAAAAATCCTGTAGAACAGGGATTGGTAAATACCCTTGGCAGTGAAGGGGCTAATAAAATAAGCACAAAAATAATTAACATCAAACTGATGCACAGTGTAATTGTTGGTACTTTCGTGCAACCAACCCTACACAAAGAATTTCAGACACTAAAAATGCTTCAAGTATGTAAATGTCCAGACAACCCTATTTGGCTTTAGCTTCTGTCTGATCCACTTCAGTGTCCAAGTCTGTCAGACAACAGTAGAACAACATCTGAACATATTTTGTTGTTGTGGCTGCAAAATAAAAAAAACAACACATAGATGAGACAAACTTACAATAGAACTTTGGTCTTTTATATACTTTGTGTCCAAGGATCTCAAAGCACTTTGCAAACATTAATTAAGCTTTGCAACATTTCAGTGAGGGGGATTAAATCCATGTTTCCAATGGGTAAATCATTCACACATCAAAGCCCCACTTTGAAATTCTTAATTTTTAATCAGCCCTTCACTGAATTTAATGGAAATTTGTAAGAGCTGGGATCAAACTGAACAAGGAGCTCAGGATTGAGCCTTTCAAAACTAGTCTGTGAGTCAGTAGCAGATATATGCATAATCCTCTGCAGCTACTAGTTTCTGAACCTGAGTCCACTAAATTAATGATTTAATAATTTAGGAAACTTTCTGCTGATGTTTACATCAGCTCACATCAGTTTATTTATACAAGTTATGGCATCTGTCCCATCCCCCCCACCCCCACAACCACTTTTTCAATTGTTCCTGGAAGAGAGCACCCAGAAATAAGTATGTGTACAGCCCTACAGGACCACCAATTTTTTCCCCAATGCAAATGTTAGCCCCTTACCAATCTCAAATATCCATCATTATAGCAGTATTCACATTTTAACTGGGTACCAAAATAGGTGGTCTCCTCTAACTCAGATACTACACTAATTGGTCAGTCAGCGAAACAATACAGTGATATGGTACTTTCAGTCCTCCAGACCAAAAATGAGTGTGTTTAGTCTTTAGAGAAACAAGTTGGGTGAGGTAATATCTTGTTGGACCAACTTCTGTTGGTGAGAGACACAAGCTTTTGAGCTTACATAGAGCTCTTCTTCAGTCTTCAACACTAGGAGGACTTTTGACCGAGCCAATGTAAATTATTCCTCCATAATGACTTATCATTAATGTACCGTAGGGTGACCAGACTGCAAGTGTGAAAAATCGGGACGGGGGTGAGGGGTAATAGGAGCCCATATAAAAAAAGGCTCCAAATATCGGAACTGTCCCTATAAAATCGGGACATCTGGTCACCCTAATCTATCTGTTATATTTTTACTGTAATATTTTTATTGAATCTACATGCAGGAAAATTCTGTAAAGTTGCATAGTTCAGGTTATTTTTCCCTCTAAAACATATAACAAACACAGCAAAACTTCCTAGACATGTAATGCATTATATATTAAAAATTTCTGAGGGAACAAATTTTACAAAAAATCCAGAAAAATAGCTAAGATTTTTTTTGTTTTCTGACAAGTTCTCACAATTTGTATTTACAGGTGCCTGCATGTAGAGATGTACATAATCACATACTAATGTAAAACTACATTGCTTACCAGAGAGCCACTGAAGACATTTAGGTTTCTTTTCAGATGGTAAATAAACTCCCAGATAATATGCAGGAATTCCAGAGAGGGCTATGCCAATTCCAATGAGGGTATTGATTGTATCGCTGTAGAGAGGAACCAGGACCAGGAAAATGGAACATAAACAGTATACTACAGGAAAGAAGAGGCTGAGCTGCAGATACAAAAAGATCAACATGAATTAAAAGAAACAACAAAACATACTGTTGAAAAATGTGAGGCCTTACAAACTGAAGCACTAATGAGGCCTGCCTGTAAGGCTTGCTCTGCCTGGAAGAGGGAGAAGAGCTAAAAAAGGGAAAGCTTCTACAGAAAGGAGTGGTGAAGAAAAGGAGGGTTGCTTCACCTCAGAGACTGCTGACAACAGAGACACATCAGCCAAGAGGGAAACACTGTCGCTAACGCTGTATCGACCAGCTGTGAAGCAAGATGCCCCAAGATGAGGGGCTGGAGTTAGATCCTAATAAAAGACAATAGGCCCATTAATAGGCCAAGTCCAAAGAGCTGAATCTAGAAAGATGGCCTGAGAGACAGGCCACCTTTCCCTTCACTTGAAAGGACCTTTCTTTTGTCTCTTTTTTGGTTTAACTTGAGGACCCTTCATATACTACAAAGTGGGGGGAAGGACATTATAAATGACCTGAAGAGTCTGGAGGAGAATTGGGGGATCCCCTCTGCCCCCCAGGTGTAAATACATGTGTGTGTCTGTATCTGTCCATCCTGTTTCCAGGACTGCACAAACTCAGCTCCAATTGACATTTATGAGAGATCCACAAATGCAGTAAGAGCAGAGCACTGAAGCCGAGTGCTACCATGCAAGGAATTTTTTCTCTAAGCTTCTACTGTAGAATTTTTATCATTTGTATGTCAGAAATTGAATGAACTCAGCTTGACTCTCAAGAATCTAGTTAAGTTTGCAGAGGTGGTAGTTAGAAACACATCATTTTGCTTGTAAAATCAGCAAATCTGATATGGAAATAATTGGAAAACAAGTAGGGAAGCCCACAATAAACTTTTTTACAGATTCATTTCTTAAAGTAGAACTACACTTTGATACCTAGCCACTGTTCTCAAGAATGGCCTTTCAAAATGTCATGACATTTTAAGAGCTAGCTATAACTTCTAACACAGAGAGAGTTTTTGTATAAATATTATTTTTATGTAAGTAAGATATACATTGAGGAAAACAATCCACTGTGCGTGCACAAAATTCCATGCAAAAATGTGAGGTCAGCTAAGCAGGCAAAGAATAATAGAAATTAATAATTTGGCACCCACAGTCGGCTTAGATAAACTCTCTGGGTGCAATCTTGGGTGTACTGAAGTCTATGGCAAAATTCCCATTGATTTTAATAAGGCCAGGATTTCACCCTCTCTCCTCTTTTCTGCCTATTATCTGGAGAGTTTGTAAATTAAGTGTGAAGACAGTACGTTTTATCAAGGCTATTTGTTGTCAAGCAGGGCTGCATATGGCAAAGCGTGGAATACAATAGTTCATTTTTACAACTTCAAGATTTGTGGGCTGCAGCAGACCCATGAACAGTTTGTGTTTCATCGGTCTGATGTCCAACAGAAAGCAGAACTGGCTGGTCAAAAAACAGGAAAAAGATTGAGCAAAATTTCCCTTGTTGGTTGTTGTGAGGTGGTTTTTTTGTTGTCTTTTTACATTCAAAATGTGAATGAAAGATCTTGTCAAACTTGAAATTTCAAAAAAATTGACTAGCTTTGGAGAATTAGAAAGTTTACTAGCTTTAGAGAATGAACTTTAATGCTGATTGTACACAGGAGTTCTATTTTTGTTGTAGATGCTGGATAGGAATCAAAACATTTTGCCCTTTAATAACACACGAACAAAAACTGATGCTGGTAAAGATGGTACAGGAGACTGTGACAAGACAGAGTCAAAAATAAAAACGTCTTTGGAAAAGCTCATGAAGGGGTATTAATTTGTATTCTAAATTCACTTGTCTGACTGAATGTAACACTCCTCTATACTTGAAGAGTGTATAGGGTACCATTTCTTGGAGGACCCAAGTAGCATTAATACACCTCACTCTCCTACTACCATGTGTGTCTTGGATGGCAAAATATATATGGATGAAGGGAAGAGGAAGTAAAGTACTAGTCCTACAAACGAAGGAGAGGTGGAACTATTGTCTGGCAGCTCAGAATTTCCCAAACTATAAGAGGTGTAATCAAACCTGAATACCCAACTGTGCCAGAGCCCTAGGCACCCTGTAACTATGGCAATGTAAAGATCCATTATGAGAAAAAATGACTACACAAAAATAAGGGCCTATCCAGCTACACACTATGGACTAAGGAGCCTAGACAATTTCATTTTAAAAACGAAGAGGGTTTTAAGTTGAACAGAAGCAAAAACGAGTCACAAAATCAATAAATGTCAATTTTTATACTATATATAGCAAAAATGCCGTAATAGATATCCTTCTGAAAGCTGGGATACATTTTGCTCCTTAACTTGTGACAGTGTATGTTAAAAGGACTTTTGTGGCTAAAAGAGTAGCATATAAGGGAAGTTCTGACACATCCTTAGTACCAATACTCAGGGTCAGCTCCAGGCACCAGAGAAGGAAGCAGGTGCCTGGGGCAGCCAATAGAAAGGGGCGGCACTCCGTACGTTACTGGGGCGGCACCTCCTGGTCTGCAGCGGCAATTCGGCGGTGGGTCCTTCGGGTCCCTCTCTTCTTCTTCGGCGGCACCTCAATCGCTCCACTTGTAGTCGATCGGCTTTTTATTTGTTTATTTATTTATTTATTTATTTATTCCGCCACTTGGGGCGGCAAAAAAGCTGGAGCCGGCCCTGCCAATACTGTAATGTATATACAAACAGATGCATTGACTGTATATTAGGTTTTATTTTCTTCTGTAATGTACTTACTTTAATAGGCCGTGGCCTATCAGGCTGCGTATGTCTCAGGTATATTAATCCTGCAATAGACAGCCCAACATACAGCCAGTAGTTGAAGCTGTAGTAATTAATGAGGAGAAAGACATCTTCCACAAGGAGGTAGAGCAAAGTCATTAAACCCTACAGACATAAAAGGTGGGGGGGGGAAAGCTTTTTTAAGTAACAAAATAGTTTTCTTATGAAACAAAAACATACTATATATTAAGTACTATATATCAAAGGCCTGATTTTAGTGGTGCTGAGCTCCTAAGTTCCAACTGAAATCACTGAGAGCTGTGTTCTCAGAACCGCTAAGAAATCTGTAAGTGCACTGGTGGACAGTGCTCAGGGAATGGCCAGCTGGTCTACATTTTGTTTTCTCCCCACTGCTCAACGTGTGGCCCCATGCCTTTTTTACCTCACACCAGTCAAATCCTGCTCTGAAGACAGAACCATTGATTTCCTCATGAGCTTGTCTATGGTGCTCATTAGCATAGTATCTGATTGCTTCACAAATGTTAGTTTATCATCACAACACCCCTGGGAGGTGAGGGGGTCATATCCCCAGTTTACATATGGGAAACTGAGGCACAGAGGGAATAAGGTCCAAAAATTTCCACCTATGTGGTGTCTAACTTGAGACACCTAGAACCTGTGTTGTCAGAGTTCTGAACATTATATAGTGCTCTATATAAAGCACAGCTCTCATTGACTTCAGTTGCAGCAGTGAGTGCTCAACACTCCTGCAAATCAGATCCAGGGTCTCAAATCAGGAACACAGAAAAAGAAGAACAGATAATTAGTGACCACCTGTGAAAAGTGTGGTCTAGGGACTTGCCTAGCATCACAGTGAAAACTCTGGCACAGGCAGGGATAGAATCCAGTTCTCCAGGGTGACATTCAGCTGCCTTAACCATGAGGCCATCCTTTCTCTTCCTGAAATCCCCTGGCTTATTCATGACTCCCCTTTCAACTTCTAAATTAGGCAAGGGCCCAACAAACAACAACCTCGTTCAGAACACAGCCCTGATCTATCCCCAGAGCAGATCCATTGTGAGCACTGAATGAGGTAGGTGTCCAGTAGTTAAAAATAGCAGGTGATCATGCAATTAAAGACTGCATCATAATGCGTACAAAGGGGCACAGGCAGTTTTTCTGGCTTGTCCTAGCTTTTGAATGCTTGATTATGCAACCTTAATAAATGTTCTTTTGATGTACTTTGTGTGTAATTTCCTCATTTTTTGAAGAAGCAAATTGAAAAAAGAATTCCATCATGTCGCATTATACTGACACCCACATGGTTCATCAGCCACATTGGAACCTTTGGACCCACTTCACAGACCTCTGCCACTTGAACTAGCAGAGTAACTGGTAGCAATAGTAGTTTGTCATCTGCTCTGTAGACCAGCACTAGAGGGGGATGAGACATCCACTTTGCCAGTGGGTTTTACAGATATGCTGACAGCAAAGGAATGGCGAGACTCAGGAATCTTGGGTTCCATTCTAGATGATGGAAGGGAGTGTTCTCTAGTGGTCACAGCGCCTTCTGCCTGCCCTCCCCCACACAGCCAAGCATGACTCCTGTTTCCCCAGTCCCTCCAATCTGTACCTATTCCAGTCCTTGTCTCTGGCTCCTTCTCTTTGCCTACCCAGTCCCAGTCTCCACTCCTCAGGCTTCTCGTCCCAGTCTCTCCTTGGCTCCAAATCATTCCCAGCCTCCCCACCCCACTGGCTCACAGTCCAAGTATCCTGGCCTAGCTAATCCTATTTTCTCTTCCCTCTCCCCTCCTCCATTCTCCAGTCCCAGTCTCATCAGACTCCTTATCCAATCTATTCTTTCCTCCATCTGCCCTGCTCACAGGCCCACCTCTTGTCCTCTCGGCATTTGTGTCCGGAAGCTTACACCTCCATTCTGCATGGGTGCCAGCAGTTTGAGCGGGGTGGGGAGGTGAGGTGTCTTTGAGGGTATGTCTACACTGGGATAAAAGATGCTTGGCCTCGGGCTGCAAGAGTGGAGTGTCCTGGACTCGGGCTCCAGCGTGACCCTGAATGTATACACAGCAATTTTGTTTTTTAGCCCCACAGCCTGAGTCCCACAAGCCCAAGTCAGCTGACCTAGACAGCCACAGTCATGCCGTGGGTCTTTTATCCCTGTGTACATGTACCCTATGAGCATAGGAAAGAGACACTCCCTGCTCTCTGTTCTAGTGCCCAGTCCAGCCACAGCCCAAAACAGCTGGGAGCAGCCACTACAGGGAAAGTTCTGCTTCATCCTTGTTGCTTTGGGCTGGTGGAAGCATGGTCAATTGCTCTATGGGGACGGTCAATCTGATCAACAGTAGGAGCTAAGCATGTGTTAATGGAGACTCTGAAAAGGCTTATCTCTTGGCCAAATTTGGGCAGATTTTCATAGGGTCAGCAAAAGGCACATCTCTGACACAAAGGCCACTCCTCCGCCAAATTTCAGTTAATTGCTCCAACGCATGCGGGCACTAGAGCTGTTCAAAATAAAATTTTTAAAAAGTCACCAGGATTTTTTAAATTGGGCAAAACATTATCATTCCTTAGCCTCATTCTCAGAAATTGCTGGACTGTTTTGATGCAAATTTTCCAAAATATTGATGCCTGAGGCAGGCATCTGGCATGTAAAATTTCAACCCAAATGGTTTAAATTTTGGCACAGTTATAAGCAACACTAAACAGAGCCTCATAATGGGGAGCATTAGGCAACCTCACTAACAGTCGGTGCTACTGGCCCTGGATATATTTTAAGAGCATATTAAAATAGGGTACTCAGGCCTATACAACTTCCTACAGTATCTCTCTGTCATGCCCCTTGCTCCCCTTAATGAATGCTTCTCCAAGGAATAGTCTGGGCTTGAAGTGTACTCTAAAGGTCACCAAATCCAGATTCTGGTGAACCAAGAGAGTATGCAGTTCTACAGACAATATATATATTTGACTAAAACATGAAGTAATTTACCTTTCATTTGTTTTCAAATCTATTAATATTTAAAGAGAAGTTCTCTCCCTTGCATCCTATTTTTCTTCTCCTCCTCCTGCAATGATGTCATAATGATGAATTTGTAACATCACAATCATTTTCATGGTAACTGGCTGATGTCACAAATCCAAGACTATGACAACTTCACTGCAGGACCAAGAAGAAAACACAACATGGAGTTATGAAGCGAAAAAACTAACTCTTATTAAGACATAACTATCAGAGAAGGTTACTGGCATAGTAACATGCTTCTTCTATACAGTGAAATCTGTGTTAGTGACCACACTTAACAAGGAAACATCCAACTAAGGGACTACCTTAAAGTATCCCCCAAACTTTCAAATGCAAACTTACCTTTACCAGGTGAGCAACTCACTAACATTACCAGGGACTGCCTATGTTTAGTCCTAGTCACAGCCAAATCCTCTTCTACAGCTGCTACTGCATTGTCCCTAAAGCTCTGTGTGGGGCTAATAAAGACACCTCACATGCTCATGAGATTAGAGTTTGTCAAAAAGGGATATTTCCCCCCATCTCCTTTTTAATTTTGAAAAATTTCAACCAGCTAGATATTCCCCATTTGTTTTGAATTTGGAAATTTGATCTGTGGCAAACAGTATCCCTGAACGACAAGTCGCACAAGCTGAACCATCCCATACTAGCCTATTCAGCATTTAAGAGTCCCAGGAGCTTTGTCATGGAATTGTTCAAGTAAACTGTAAGGCAACCTTTATGAAAAATTGTAGTCAGTCCTCTGGGTGATTACTTACCCCACGGTTCAATGTCATCACTCATTCTTTCTTTTTTCTATGGACTGCAGGATTTGTTACATTTTCAAACTGTACTCATTTTATCTAATGCACTTTACTGATGTAGGGCTTGATCCTGTCCCACTGAAGGCAATGGGAGTTACGACATGAACTTCTAGGGATACAGGCCCTTAAATTTAATAGTAACAATAACAACACAAATATTTATATAATTATTTTGTATTCAAAGCACTTTATAAATATTAATCAGTCTTCACATCTCTCTGGTAAGGTAGGCAAATATTTATTGTTTTCCTCCTTTATAGAGGAGGAAACTGAGGCAGAGATATTCAAGTGACTTGCCCAAAGCTAGACGAAGAGTCAATATCAGATCCATAATTAGAACTGAGGTGCTCCTAGCTCACAATCCACTGGACAAGATTTTAACTTTTAAATATCTGCCTTCAAACAAACACTGTACAGGACATTGTATTTCTGTGCACTGAGAACAATTAAGCAAAGATTTCTCCCTCTAGAAGGGTAGTAGAATGTTCCTCTTTTTGAGCTTTCTACAAACAATTGGACTTCAATGAGAGTTACGGTATTTGGCCCCAAAGACTGCAGAACTGAGTCCAGAGGTGAATGAGCCCTAAAATCTCTGAATCTTAAACCACTGATTTATTAAAGAGCACAACTGAAAGAGTGCATTCTTCCCTCAATAAACACAGAAAACTTCTATTCTTATAAATGGGAATTATGTTCACATGTTAAGAGAACAAACCCTTCCCACTGATACAAGTGTAATTCCCACTAGTGGAAATATTCAGACTCAAATGACTCATTCCTAGATTCCTATATTAAGGCAAAAAGGCACTTTGATCATCTGCATAAGACAGGCTATAGAATTTCACCAAGTGAAATGAATAGTTTAATAAGCAGCAATAAATGCTTTATGATGGATTTCCCCCCCTCACTTTAATCTATTTGATTTCTGGATTAATACTTGCAATCATTTGTACTAATTTTGTATCTTACAGCTCCCTGTCCCTGTGTCCCACAATCTCATTTACAATGAAATGTTGCTATTGCGCCATAATATCTCATTTTAATTTGTAAATAAGATTTTAAAATACCTATAAGTGCCCATCACAAAGAAGATTCCTTTGTGCAATTAGAGAAGAATAAAGTAAATATGGATGTAAAAGTCTAGCTTTAGGAACCCAATTTTAAATACTTTGATCCAAGTATTTTAAGTGCTGTGACAAATGTGTGTATATATTGTTTTAAAATTCTTATATACTTTAGCACATGACTACATAAAGCATTCTTCATTGGGAAGCTGGTAGTATTTCATTGTGAGTCAATCTTCCTCTTTCCCAAAGCCAACTAAACTAATTCTCTTTTTAGAGTGTGGTATTCACCTGAGAATTTCAGTATGTGGCTTTGTGAATATGCAAACCCACACAAAGACTTAGGCTATGTATGCACTACAGCTTACGTCGGTATCAGTTTAGTCAGGGGTGTGAATAAGCCACCTCGCTGAGTGGTGCAAGTTACACTGACCTAAGTGTGGACAGTGCTATGTCAGCGGGAGAGTTTCTCTTGCCAACATAGCTACCATCGCTTGTGGGGACTGGAGTAATTAAGTCAATGGGAGAGCTCTCTCCTGTCAGCATAGAGCGTCTGCACTAGCCGCTGCATCGGTACAGCTGTGCGGCTGTAAACTCTGTGGTTATGCATTTTAAACCTTCCCTTTTTTCTAACCTAGATCAGAACACAGAGACTAATTAATGTTAAATCTTGGATAAACTGAGAATTTTTGTTGCAATATCCCAACTATTTTTAAAACTGATTCAGATAAACCCCTACAGGTGATTTTAACACTAGTTTCGGCTGATTAACCCTACCCTCTGGGCCTACTTCTCATTCACACTAAGATCACTTTACCTGGGTGCCCTTAGTGTAAATGAGAATCAGGCCGTGTGGCTCCAACTGTTTTAAAAAACAATTTAGTTCAACTAGCTATTTTGGGGAAACTTCCCCAGTGTAGACAGGCCTGGAGAAATGGAGTGTAAAAGGGATTCATAATACTTTACCATTTGCAGAAAATTCCCAAAATAGTGAGGAAAGAAGTGGAGAAGTACTGTTACTTACATTAAAGAAAAGAGCAGGGATTGGTGTGAAACACTTTATATGAATCAAACTCAAACTATCAGGAAGGTGTCCTTCTCTGGCTCCAACATAAAAAAGCCTAACACAAAAGGAAAGAAAAAAAGTCTAATTAGCCAAGCAGAGTCCTTCTGTTTTTCCACAAAGGCAGAACCAATTATATTTTTTGTTGCTGTTGTAAACATTTATGGAGAAAAATGCTTTTTTGTTGTAAGTACCATTCTTTTGTCCACCTTTGCCTTTCACTGGATAATAGACAGTGCTAGTGTACATGCCAGGGCACAAAAAAATCTCCATCATTAAGGAATTATTTGACTTAATGTGACAAATGTAGATCAGACTGCTACTAGGTAATCAGAAGACTGCACCTGCCCCATTTTAAGTAGTCCTTCGTTTGAGAGTTCCAATAATAAAATCTGTGCTACTGAAAATAGTACTTCACTGCAAGCATATGTTTATTGTAGAAACATTGCACATTGCATTAAATATTCTTGAAAGAACTTCCTGTAGCCTGAAATATTCTGAATGCTATTGCTCCTATAATGTCAAAAGACCCTACCAGGACTATCAAAAGCCACCACAATGCTTAGAGAGGGGCAATTTGACAGCAAAAAAATATATAGTCCAGTCCAATCCTCTGTGCTGAGCATGCTTTCTTTTTTTGGGGGGGGGGAGGGAGGGGGGAGCCATATCTGCACCTTTGCATAGGTGGAGAAGCTCCATGCAGTCCTTTAGGTTGTAAGCTCTTTGGGACAGGGATAGTCATTTACTACTATATGTTGGCACAGCCCTAGCACAAAGGAACTTTGACCTGGTTTGCCTCTAGTCACTAGCACTAACTAACTAACTAACTAACTAACTAATGCCCTGTGAATAGCAGTGGGAGGGAGAATGTAAGTTTCAAACAAACAGCATTGGAATGTGCTGGACTTGTCTCTTGAATTTGGTTCTTTCATACTTATAGCTGTAGACACAGAAGATGAGACCTACAGTATTATAGCTGCATCTTGGTTTTAAGTGTTTTGGTTTTCTTCAAGTGTTTCAAGTATATACCTATCCACAGACAATATGCAATTAGCTATAAAGCATGAACTATTAGCGTTGAAATAAATATTTATTAACCCAAATATTAAAAACTTAATTTAGATTCAGATTAACTTGCAGCTATATACAGACAATTCACCACATTTGTTAGGCCAAGGGCAGTGTTGCTCCCCACAAATGAATAATAACTCCACACTAAACTTGCATATTCTGAATTATTTGCTTTGGCGTTACAGAAAGATGACCATGGAACTACATGATATTATTGGACAAAGATGGTGCTAAATGATGTCCTTATATCCTTGGATTGTGGCATTTCTTCAGGTTTGGTACTTCTAATGTATTCATGCACATGGCAACATTAGCAGACTTTCAATTCTGTTGAATAGGATCCGTGTCAAATTTATGAGATTGATGGCATGTAAAGGTCAATTCTGGCTTGACTGAAAGAAATTTTTTTTTCCTTAGGTGGTCCTTGTTTTTCTGTTTAAAGCAGTTCCAATACTGTTTATTATTTATGAATTATCAACAGGAACTATTATAGGATCAGTTTCAAATATCACAGTATAGCAATATCCAGCATGACAAATGTCTTTGACAGATGAAAAAGGAAGAATACAAATATTCTTCAGTGTAATACAAATAAAGTTGGACTATTAATTGACTCTAAAATAACACCGCTACTCAGTCATGGTATTTCTCACTGGAATCTGGAGGTGTGCTCAGAGATCTTTGTTTTATTTATTCAGATTTTACCCTACAAGCTCTCTGAGCCACAGAGATTTGTGCTGGGCTTTACATACAAATAAAAGAAGAGAGGTGCATGCCCTCAGCGGCCTACAATCATAGGGCCACACTATGGCAGCTAATTACTGCTTGGCAAAGGAGGCTGTGCTGAGTTGTACTGCTGCAGCCAGAGCACCTGGAAACATTATGCCAAGACATGAGTGTACCTCATACAATGCCTCCCAAAGCACCCCACCATGAAGGGGTAGTGAATCTGCTGTGTCACTAACTAGAAGGGGCAGTATACACAGAGGGACAATGTTACAAGGCCTTTTCCCAACCATGTCTCATTTCTTTTGGGATGGTTCACTCCCCAGGTGGCACTAATAGGAAACATTCTTTGTGCACCAGGAATGCAACTGGTGTCAGCCATGCATGGGAGTCTTACACCCTCCCTCCCTATACCTGCCCCATCTTTACCCTAAATTTCTTGTAGCAAGTCAGCCAGTCAAGTTAGAACAAAGTGATAGAAAGAAACTCAACGGTCACTCCTGTTAACATTCTACTGCTACCTTTAGACTGCATTCTTAACGTAGAGTGCATTACTTTTATCCTACAATACTAAACGCCTGAAATGGAGATAGTCACAGATTCTTAACTTCAGCAGGTCCCACTGCAATATATTATTAAATGATGCCACTTACTACAAAGTGCTATTGATTGCCCTTTGAGTACTGCCTGCCTTTTACATGTTTGATGTTTCATACCTGGAAGCTGCAATAGTTGATGAGTTTAATCCACCATAACAGGACATGGCCACTGCAATAGGAATTATCCACTTAGCATAACTAAGGGTTTCATTACCAAATGTCTGCAATAGAAAAGAGAGCGCATGAGGCTAATTACATTAAATATGCAATGACAGCCTTGCAAAACTGTCAGGAAAATTTATCAGTCCAAGCACAGAGTCTCCTAGCCCATTCTTTACCATGATGATAATGAAAACTACTCCTGCTGAGTGGGTGATTGGAATTTTGAAAGGCTGATCAATGCTAAGATAAATCCTACATTAGCATTAAAACAAAATTGGATTTTTGTTAATTTCTGTAAATTGGGTTTGAAATAGTGGTTTTCATGCAGATTAGGATGTATAAATCAATTGTTGAATTGTGTGTTAATAACTATAGACTTTCCATATTGTATAATATGTTGACTATATTTGTTTGTATTTTGGGGGTGTGAAATGCTAATAAAAGTTTGAGCAGCGCTTAGCAACAATTTGTCTCAAAACTATTTCTGCCAGTGTAGAGTGTTCAGTGACAATACTGAACATCATGAAGTAGAACTATAGCAAAATTGGTTTATTTAAAACAACCGCTACATCTAGGTCATTGTTAGGATCAGGATTTACAGAGATTATACAATGGTTTAACAAGCATCAGTTCACAAAGAGATATGCATTATGTCTGAGTCATCACAGTGTACTGGTGTTATTACACAGAAACAAGTAGTTACAGCTATTAAACACACACACACACACACACACACAAAACACCTTAATTGGCAGGGTAAGAAATCTGCTGTATAGGGGACCAAATGAGAATCTTCCACAGCATTATACATATTATAAACATTTGCCTTAATAAACTTCACACAACTTACCACTGCCACTGCGTCGCTTGTTAGAAGAGCTGGCATGTCTAACACTACATAGTATGCTACGTTAGTCATCAAGTAAATAATGGTCACAATAGGCATTGAAATTGCAATTGAGAGGGGTAGATTCCTACAAAGAGAGAGATAAAATGGTATTGCATCGTATTAAAATGAGAAATGCTCCTCCCAAATACAAGTGGGTGAGGAATATTTTTATTGGCCCAGCTTCTGTTGGTGATGGGGACAAGCTTTTGTGCTTACACAGAACTTTTCTGCAGGTATGGGAAACTTATTCAGGCTTGCTCCACGGTCAATATAAGCTGCCAATCTAGCTGCGGAAGTGTCTTCACTTAAATTTGGCTCCTGTCAATGTATGTGCCTCTCCATGCTGATTCAGGCTTTGTCTACACTTTCCAAAGTAATCTAGTATTGAATATTACCCCTAAGAATGTGAACCTTTTAACCTTTAGGTGTAGACCAGGCCTTGGAAATGAATGTTTCCAGAACACTAGTATAACTCTTTTGTCTCTCCCCTTTACCCCAGTTTATTATTACAATTGATTTTGGCTCATTTCCTCGAAAGTAAAATACAGCACTGGCTGACCAAAAAAAAAAAAAAAAAAAAAAAAAAAATGGGAATTTCAAAGAGCCTGTGGAAGTTAGGCACCCAGATCCTATTCATTTTCAGTGGAAGTTGGGTGCCCTAATTCCTTAGGTGCCTTTGAAAATCCCATCCTAAAAAGTAAAGAAAATAATGTCACATATGGAGCTATTGACTTTTTGATATAATACATCTGAAGAGATAAAGGGAAATCACATAGTGGTATGGTGCTTAGTAGGTCTTTTCAAAAGCTAAGAAGTTTTTTATGGATAGTAGTTTGATTAATTTCAAAATTAGGACCCCCCGCCCCCTGAAATACACACTGAACTCATCCATTGGGTTATTGAACAATCTATCTTGTCATGTTTTCATAATCTTTGTAACACTCTTTGGGGGATTTGAGAGTATGCACAAACCTTTCAGGATTCCTCATCTCCTCAGTGACATAATTCAGGGTATCCCATCCAGAGTAGGAAAAGAGGGCTGAATACAGAGCAAGTGCTATACATCCTACATCAGTTGTTGAACCTTCAAATGGAGCTTTAAGATTTTCTGTTTCTCCTATGTAAATATTATAAAGCAGTAATAGGTTATGTTTAAATGTTTTTCTATGTTATCTACGTTAGGTATATACACTTCAGCTAAACAAAATAAAACAAAAGCTACTATTCTCAGACCATAAAACCTTTTAAAAATATATAGATATTTTCATAGCATCGGAGATATAAAAAAGCTTAGTCAGTTAGAGACGTCAGAACATCTCACAAAGAGTGATATGGAACTACACATGTAAGTAATGTTTTTCCATATTTGTCGTCTGACTATTATGGGACTAGTTCCGACTTGATTAATAAGGGACTGCCATTGACTTCAGTGGGACCATTCACACCCTCTGTTAAAAGCCCAGGAGAGTGTGACCAGTGGATAGGATGGGAATCAGGAGGCTACAGTTCTATTCCTGGCCCCTTCTCTGACTTGATGTACGACTCACGTCATGTCACATCTGTGCCTCAATTTCCCCATCTATAAAATGGGGATAATTATAGTTACTTTCTTTTTAAAGCACTTTGAATTCTATGGATAAAATTGCTATATAAAAGCATAATATTGTCATTTTTAGAAGTTAATTTCTGTAATGCATTTATTAATGTGAAATCTGATATGATGCAATTCTAATTATCTACAGATATCTTTGTAGATTTATTTAAGCATCCAGCAGGGGAAAAACTCTTGGGGTCCAGGTTTTCATTAGCATGCTAAAGAAACTGGTTTGAATAAAAATGTTTACCTCAAATACCCAGGGAAAGTGGAAGTGGAGGAAAGACTTTTAAAATTACCAAATATGCAGAAGGAAATTGAAAAATCACTTATGAATAGAAATGGAATTATGTATTATGGGTGAGACGACCATTCAGACATTTTACTCAGTTAGGAGCAAAGGGAAGCCTTCTTTATAAAGTCACCCTGAACACTAAGAAGGTAATTAAATATGTGGAATTCATGGGTTACACACAAGCAGTAAGCTATGGAGACTGACAGATAAAGTTTGCAGCTACTAGTGTTTCACCTTTGTAACAAAATCTCATACACAGTTACTGTTAGAATTGGGATAGGTGGGGTTAAATCATAGGATCCATCTACACTCCATGGAGAGGGACTACAGATGGGAGTCTGTGCTCACAAAGAGAGACACCTCTGACTTTAATGGTATCAAAACAGAGTGACAGGGCCGACAAACTCACCTTCTAAAAACAGCATGGTTTCAAAATCACAAACATTTATAATGTCCAAACATAAACACATTTGACTATATCAGGAATACGGAAGCTAGGGGAAAACATAACTGTTCTCAGTAAAATAACTGCTGAGCGAAAAAATATTGACCCGATCACAAATTTCTGAGTTTCCTTCATCCCTCTCCCCAACTTCCTATTGCTTCACCATTTTAATACCCTGAATCTATTTAAATATAATATAGATTAGATTACGCTCATCCCCTACTAGTTTAGGGCTTGTCTATACTTACAATGCTGCAGAAGCTGTAGCAATTAGTGAAGATGGAGAGTGTCTCCTGTTGGTGTAGGTACTCCATCTCCATGAGAGGCGGTAGCTATGTAGCTATGTCGACAGGAGAAGCCCTCCCATCGACACAGCGCTGTCTACACTGGAGTTCAGTCACTATAAAGCATCACTCAGGTGTGTAGATTTTCCATACCCCTGAGCAACGTAGTTATACAGACATAAGTTCATAGCGTAGGATTGGCAACCTTTGGCATGTGGCCCATCAGGGAAATCCACTGGCAGGCCGGGACGGTTTGTTTACATGCAGCATTTGCAGGTTTGGTCGATCACAGCTCCCACAAACCACAGTTTGCCGTTCCAGGCCAATGGGGGCTGTGGGAAGCAGCGTGGGCCAAGGGATGTGCTGACCGCTGTTTCCCGCAGCCCCCATTGGCCTGGAATGGCGAACCGCAGCCAGTGGGAGCTGCGATCGGCCGAACCTGCGGATGCTGCAGGTAAACCGTCCTGGCCCACCAGCTGATTTCCACTGATGGGCCGCCAAAGGTTGTTGATCCCTGGCTTATCAGATGACTTGACTCCCACTGAAAGCTCTTAGCATTCTTCATTCACAACAATAACATTTGCTACCTCTCCATCTCCATTTCCTAGCCAGATTAGAAAATATAGTAGAGAATGACTATCAGCAATGTTCTCCTCCCCCATTCTCACTCCTTGTCCTTAGAGCTATGTTCAGCAGTTTGCTTCTGATCAGAGCTGACAGATCAGAGACAACTCGCATATTCTGACCTACTAAGGCCTGTTTACACACAAAAGCTATACTACTTTTCCTATACCGGTATAAATAGTTCAGCTCCCTGAGCATGGAGACAGTAATATCAGTATAAAAGTGTTTGTGCCAGTGTAGCTTATTTCTGAACAGGAACAACAAATTACTTATTTGTTGCTCATCTATTTCTATTAGTCTGTCTTGTCTTTTAGAGTGCTAGCTCTTCAAGAGAGAGACTGTTTTTTACTATGAGGTAATACAGTGACTAGCACAATGGAGTTTATAATCCTGGTTGGACCCTGGTTCTCCCAGAATACACACAATAAAATATCATCCTAAACCCTGTCTTTATTATAGGCCTCGGTCCAATAACATTTTCTCTTCTATTAAACTGAAACTCCTCAGTCCTATCTACATTATGGTCAAAAAAGTGACCACATAAAATGGTCCCTACATATGCCATAGGACTGCTCCCTGTACATATTGACTAGAGCTGTCGATTAATCGCAGTTAACTCACGCGATTAAGTCAAAAAATTAATCGCAATTAATCGCCGTTTTAATTGCATTGTTAAACAATAGAATACCAATTGAAATTTATTAAATATTTTGGATGTTT
The DNA here is from genome assembly GCF_011386835.1 of Chrysemys picta bellii. NCBI lineage: Eukaryota > Metazoa > Chordata > Testudines > Emydidae > Chrysemys > Chrysemys picta. The sequence goes on along the minus strand of NC_088792.1, from coordinate 245,082,428 downwards.
TTCTACATTTTCATATATATTGTATTCTGTGTTGTAATTGAAATCAAAGTGTATATTATTTTTATTACAAATATTTGCATTGTAAAAATGATAAACAAAAGAAATAGTATTTTTCAATTCACCTCATACAAGTACTGTAGTTCACTCTCTTTGTCGTGAAAGTGCAACTTACAAACGTAGATTTTTTGTTACATAACTGCATTCAAAAACAAAACAATGTAAAACTTCAGAGCCTACAAGTCCACTCAGTCCTACTTCTTGTTCAGCCAATCGCTAAGACAAACAAGTGTGTTTACATTTACAGGAGATAATGTTGCCTGCTTTTTATTTACAATGTCACGTGAAAGTGAGAACAGACGTTCACATGGCACTTTTGTAACCAGCATTGCAAGGTTTTCTAAAGATAACTACAGCACTTGATCCAACGTTTAAGAATGTGAAGTGCCTTCCAAAATCTGAGAGGTATGAGGTGTGGAGCATGCTTTCAGAAGTCTTAGAAGAGAAACATTCAGATGCGGAAACTACAGAATCCGAACCACCAAAAAAAGAAAATCAACCTTCTGCTGGTGGCATCTGACTCGGATCATGAAAGTGAACATCCATCAGTCTGCACTGCTTTGGATTGTTATTGAGCAGAACCCATTATCAGCATGGACGCATGTCCCCTGGAATGGTGGTGGAAGCATGAAGGGACATATGAATCTTTAGAGCATCTGGCATGTAAATACCTTGTGACGCCGGCTACAATAGTGCCACGAGAATGCCTGTTCTCACTTTCAGGTGACATTGTAAACAAGAAGCGGACAGCAGTAACTCCTGAAAATAGAAACAAACTTGTTTGTCTGAGCGATTGGCTGAACAAGAAGTAGGACTGAGTGGACTTGCAGGCTCTAAAATTTTACATTGTTTTATTTTTTAATGTATTTTTTTGTACATAATTCTACATTTGTAAGTTCAACTTTCATAATAAAGAGATTGCACTACAGTACTTGTATTAGGTGAATTGAAAAATACTATTTCTTTTGTTCTTTTACAGTGCAAATATTTGTAATAAAAATAAATATAAAGTGAGCACTATACACTTTGTATTCTGTGTTGTAATTGAAATCAATATATTTGAAAAAATGTAGAAAACATCCAAAATATTTAAATAAACGGTATTCTATTATTGTTTAACAGTGTGATTAATCACACGATTAATTGCGATTAATTTTTTTAATCGCTTGACAGCCCAATATTGACACATTTATGGCTGCTTACTTTTCTGACAAAAATAATTTTTTACTATTTTTTTTTTAACATTTGTTAGCATTGCCGAGTTTTCTCTGTGTGAGAGCAAGTCTGCAAAATGAACCTGGAATCCGAAATCTGATTCACACATCATCATTAGCAATAAAGATTCTACAAACGGAATTTGGTTAGCAATTCTGCTGATGATGCACAAACCAGAAAGCACGCAATTTGCATTTCATATCCCAGGTTAAGTTTGCAGAGCTGGCATTTATTTAAAAAAATCTATTAGTTGGAACCTGAGGAAAATTTGATCTGGAACCACTGACAGCCAACAAATATGCTCTAGTAAGCAGAATAACTTATTAGAGTATAACCATGTTGTAATCCCTATTCATCCTCTACAGCTAAAAATGGACCAAGGGTAGACCAAGGCAGTTTAGGCTAAAGTGTGGTTTCAAGGTTGTATGAAGACTAGGGTTCAGAATTGCTGGCACTGAAAACTTGTCCTGTTCTCATGAAAATATTTGGCCCCATATTGCAAACTATTGAGACGCTGGGTCCGAGCCTGGGTTAGCATGATTTGTGTGTAGATGGAAGGGGGCTAGCCTTGAACATGAGTTTGAACCCCGGGTTTACATTTTGGTGGCCCAAATGTCTACACTGAAATTTTATAGCCCTGCAGAACAAGCCCTGTGAGCCCAGGTGTGGCGTGGGTCTTTTATCACAGTGTAAATGGAGCTTAAAGCATCCTACAGAGCAATATAGCTGTCACCTCTTTTTCAGGAAATGAACAGCTATTGCCCAGTGCATAACATTTTATATGAAAGTGTGGATTCTGATACTACTGTATAGATTTTGACTCTCAGATACTGTTCAGTTTTTTAAAAAAATGTCTAAAATGAAATATATTCTTACCTTTACTAATTTTATAAAGACCCACCGAGATGATCATGATAAGGGCCATAACTTTTGCATATGTGAACAGATCTTGTACTCTGGTTCCCCACTTCACATTGACACAGTTAATAAATGTTAAGGTGCCTATTGAGAAAAGGAATACAAATGAGATAGGTGCTTTCTTAAATAATACAGCTTTCAAGAAAATGAAAGTTACAAGTACAGAAAAACTCTTTCAACACTTCAGAATTATCTAGACTTCTACTGAAAGCAATAGAAATTGACTATAATTAATTTTTAAGTCAGTTTTTATTTTTTGTTTTTTAAAAAGAACTAAAACTTACTGCATGGAGGCTGCCATTTCCTGGTAATAGGTTGGAAGAAAGAGAAATTAGGAGAGGAAGGAAGACATTCTGCATTGAAATCAGTGGGAAAGCACTGGGTTTTGAATTCTGATTTTAGGACCAACCACTGTTTACTTTATTTGAATCATCTCATTGATTTCAGTGGAGCTACTCACATGAAGCAGGCAGGATTTTGATTATTATTTATTTGGATTACAGTCGTGCCTAAAATCCATGATGGAGATTAAGGCTCCATTGTGTTAGGCTCTGAGACAGTCCCTGCCTCAAAGACGTTGCAGTCTAAATAGACAAAGAATGCAAGAAAGGAATCTACATTTCACACCAGGAGAACTGAAACTATGTTGCTTTTCCATGGTCACACAGGAAAGTCTGTAGCAGCGTTGGGATTTGAATCCACATTACCTGAGTCCCTTCCTTAATCACAAATCCAATTTTCTTCTCTTGGGCCCTCACTTTATATTTCTTTGTTGCTAGCCAGTAGAGCTGGTTTGAACATTTTCACCCAAATATACTGTTCTGTCAAAACCAAAACATTCCTGGGTCCAGGTTGAGGCTGAGCAAAGAGAGAGACTCTGTAGCCTGTTGGTTAGGGTATTAGCCTTGAAAGATGGGGGTTTAAGTCTTTACCTGTTTGGAGTGATCTGGGATGAAAAACTCTGTTCTAAACAGTGAGTTTGGTCTCCCAGAACAGGGCCTTAACCACCAGCCTACACGTGAACTCCAATGGTTTTTGTGAAAACATTCAGAAGGTTTTGTTTTCATTCCAATGCAAAACAAAAACAGATTTTGAAATCTCAAATGTTGCCTGGAAATGGAACTGTCCTCTTGTCAGCTCTACTAGCAGTGCCTAGGAATTCCAGATGGAGAGCAAATGTGCATACACCTCTTTGGGAAACGTCCCCTTGTCTTGCCTCATTCAGCCCTGACAATCTTTCCTCCATCGCACCAGCTTGTCCTCAACACTATGGCCAACCTACCATCTGGGACAATGATCTAGGAAGGAGGCAGAGATGAGAGACACACTATTTGTCAGGTGAGTGGGTGGATGTGCAGTTACCTATTAGGTCATCCATTTAACTCATCTACTCAGTGCTTATCAATGCAGAATTTCCATTGCAATATGTTCTCCAATTCTTTGCTTGAGACATTTAAAATTAGATGAACAATGGGACTTCGCTCACTTTCTTTGAGAGAGACTTTCATAGTATAACAGATCACACTGTTAGGATGCTTTTCCTAATGCTCACCTTACATTTACAGAGGGAAGGAAAAAAGAAACTACAACATGGAAATGCTTCTCCTTTGGGGTCAGATTCTATACTGACTTGTGCAACCATGTGGACTGCGTGGGGAGTGTCTGAAGTTGCAAGTCAGCAAAGCATTTGGCCCTTAGAACTTCAGACTGGATCTCAGGAAGGAGCAACCAGCTGTAGCAATATCCAAAGATCATTTAGAAGCTATTAGCTGCCACGTCCTATTAGGAACTTAGTAACTTACTCCCTTCTCAAAACAAGGAACAGTGTGTGTGACTCCTTGTGTCACACTTTGTTCCCTGGTCTAGTCCTGTCCCTGACTCAGCTAAAGTCATTTTATTGCTAAACCAGATCTCCACCGAGCCGTGTGCTGATGGAAATAGCCATTCAGTTTAGTCAGAGAAGTTAAAACCTAATGAGGTGACAGAATAGTCTGTTAGTTGCCACATGTCAGCAGCACTAGAAACTCAGGTAGTGGAGGGGCACTCTGCCATCATATCCTACCCCCAGCCCTCACGAGAACCAGGGCTGGCTCCAGGCACCAGCTTAACAAGCAGGTGCTTGGGGCGGCCAAGGGAGAGGGGTGGCACCTGCGGCAATTCGGGGGCGGCAGGTCCCTCACTCCCTCTAGGAGCAAAGGACCTGTCGCTGAACTGCCGCCGCCGATCGCGGCTTTTTTTTTTTTTTTTTTGCTTTGGGGCGGCAGAAATGCAGGAGTCGGCCCTGGAGAGAACACAGAGACGTAGAGGAGGTGACACCGTACAACTCAGCGCTGCAAAATGGAGATGAGTAGGGGATGTGGGCACATAGCATGAATCAGCAAAGTTAGAGACGAGCAGCAGGGCTAACTGACTCTTCCCTCAACGCAACAGCAGCTGGCTATGAGGTGTAGAGTACCCTGGAGCACTGGCTAGGGACAAGGATTCCTTTTTCTGTAGCCTTTAGTAGGCCTTTTTTGATACAAGTTTCTCTCAGAAAATCTCTCTCATTTGGGCTTTGCTCCAGTGTTTTATCCTTTCATCCATACCTCACTTTTCTTTAGTTTTAAATGGGAGGAAAGCGATTACAGCCATTTAAATTATATTGCAACTTAAAAATTATTCTTTACAATGGTGAAAATAGTATCCAGTATATAAGACGCCAATCCTGTAAACACTTACACACATGCTTACCTTTATTACTGTGAGTAGTCCCGTTGATTTCAGTGGGACTACTGTGCCCTTTGAGGTTTGATACACCATGGCATTTCTCTTTTATATACCACTGTGATGCCAATGAAATCAGTGGTGTTACACATTGGCACACAACTGGAGTAATGCAGTGGTAACAGGCTCTTGGTCTAAAAAATATTAGATTTTACAGTGAATTGTTCTAAGACAAACACCTTTTTAATGTCAGAGTAGGGTCCAATTTGAAACATATCTATCTGAGTGATTTCTATAAAGCCCACTCTATTAACAAATGTGGTGTGCACATTAAAATAGGATTCCATTCTCTATAATCTAAAACCACCATCTAGGCACTGGTAACTTACAGTATTCCTTATTCCTAGAAGGGAACATTTGCTTTGACAGAGTTAGTAGCTAAGACCATGACAATGCCAAGCATCAAATTATATATTTTGACTGCCAAACCAAACATCTCTCTCAACTGTCTCATATTTTAGATCCAAATCTAACTCTTTCCCACCTTATGTTCTCCCTCTTTTTATGTCTGTAAAAGAGTGGAATCAGGAACTCTACTTGATCAGGGTATGGAAATTTTCATAGTAAGGAACGGAACCCCCAAAGTTTTGCTATTTTAAAAAATGAATTCCTCATTTTGAACTGATCCAGTGTTGAATGAAGTGAATGGATGAACTCCCATTGACTCCAATGGGCATTGCAATGGGGCCTTAGCATGTGGGACATAATTGAAATTCCAGGGTCCTATATTTGCATATGGACAGATTAAATGCTGTGAAAGCCACCTACTCTAACACATCTTTATTGGGAAAGATCTAGAAAATAATTTTTATTCCTTTACCATCTTCCTTTGTTTCAGCAGAGAAAGCAATTAGAGCAGGGGCGGGCAAACTTTTTGCCCTGAGGGCCACATTGGGTTTCCGAAATTGTATGGAGGGCCCATTAGTGGAGGCTGTCCCTCCCCATACAGCCAGGTGTGGCCCAGACCCCGCCCCCTATCTGACCACCCCCCGCTTCTCACCCTCTGATGCCCCCCCTGGGACTCCTGCCCTATCCGGCCCCCTTGTTCCCTGACCACAACACCCCCCGACCACCACTCTGAACTCCCCTGCCCTCAATGCAACCTCCCTCCCTGCTCCCTGCCCCCTTACTGCGCTGCCTGGAGCACTGGTGGCACTACAGCTGCGCTGCCCAGAGCACCAGGACAGGCAGCCGCACTGCCCGGCTGGAGCCAGCCACACCACCGCGCAACACAGAGCACCAGGTCAGACTGTGGCTCTGCAGCCCTGCTGCCCAGAGCATTGCACCAGCAGCCCGGTGAGCTGCGGCTGCGGGGGAGGAGGGACAGCAGGGGAGGGGCCACAGCGGGGGAGAGGCCAGGGGCTAGCCTCTCGGGCCAGGAGCTCAGGGGCCGGGCAGGAGGGTCCCACGGGCCACAGTTTGCCCACCTCTCATTCTTTTAATATCCTCTAGCACTTAGAGGCAGAGTTGTAGATTTCTATGAATGTAATTGCCCCAAAAGGAGGCTGCTCTAGGTGAAAAATTGTAGCTTTTTAAGTTAGCTCAAGTGAATAAAGAGTCTTTTCGCTCCACTTGAAATTATTTGACCACTGAAAAATATTTGATTTAGGATTGTTGATGTATCCTTTCACTTTCAGGATCTTTATTTTATTTAAAAACTATGCAGATTGTGGGATAGCAGCACATTGTAACTAATGGTGTTACAAAACAGAGCAACTGATCCACATGAGGAATACAGCAAAAATCACTCAGACAGAATCCAAAATGAATGTTTAAAGAAACTGCTGTAATTAAACACCATTCCCCACCTCCCATTTAGTAGTTTATGGAACAATACCAGGTTCCATCTGGGGAGAGAGAAATAGATCCCGTGTGTGCAAGTATGGAGATGATCTAAATCAGTGGTTCTCAAAGCCGGTCCACCGCTTGTTCAGGGAAAGCCCCTGGCTTCTGCAGGTTCGGCCGATTGTGGCTCCCACTGGCCACGGTTCGCCGCTCCAGGCCAATGGGGGCTGCAGGAAGGGCGGCCAGCACATCCCTCGGCCCGTGCTGCTTCCCGCAGCCCCCATTGGCCTGGAGCAGTGAACCGCAGCCAGTGGGAGCCACGATCGGCCGAACCTGTGGACGTGGCAGGTAAACAAACCGGCTCGGCCCGCCAGGGGCTTTCCCTGAACAAGCGGCAGACTGGCTTTGAGAAGCACTGCTCTAAATCACAGTTAGGCTAATAAAATATATTAGAATAGATCTACTTTCTAATAAATTAGATATTTAGAATGCTGAAGAATGAGGAGGACGGCAGTGTAAATCATGGTCTCTGTTTTTCAGAAGTTAACTTCCTGTCTGCCTCAATGGGGAGTGTTAAAAGTATAAACAGGATTAATTGCAGAGAAGACATTTTCTCAGAATTCACAGCATACACTACTCTGTTATACTCATTCCTTAATATACACTAGCTGCGTCAGCTGTCTTTTAGGGAATGCTCTGTCTTGCCTCATGGACAATTGATCATGCGGTTGCATATACCAAGAGCAGCACATAGATTATACACAGTTCTGTGTATGTGGCTCATAAGGTTTTATACTACCATCCACCACTTAGTATCTGAGCACCTGGATAGCAGAGGACGGGACTCAATGCTGGTCTCTTCCAGTCCTATGTACCTACATTTACCTTCCAGGCTTCCACCTAAAATCCATAGCAACAGCAAAGTCCTTAGTGGACTTCATGGAGTGTCTGGAACTTCTACCTTTTGGGGGTCAAAACTCTGCTTGAGGTAGAGCTTTTGGTTTTTATTTTATTTTTTAAGATTTTATTATTTTTTTGGTTGGTTGGGAGGGGTTAAGGAAGAATGTTAGTGTTTCAACAGTTTTCACTCACAAGCAGTTACTGATTTATCTGAGGATATGTGAACATTTAAAAGCCCATTGAAGCCAAAGGGAATTTTCCCATGGACTTCAATGCAGACTTTGGGTCAGGCTCTTGATCCATAGCAAAATGTTTTCTTTTCTATCACCAATCATAGTGTCTCTCATCCAAAATGTTGGAAACCCTCCCTTCCTGCCCCCCCAACTCCCACTACCAACCCCATATCCCACAAAAATTCATTCCACAAGAGAGAGAATACATTCTTATGAATTTGTCCTAGGTAAAAAATGGTTATTTTCACAGAAAATTAAGGGGGAGGGTAATCTGACAAGGCTTTTATGAGTACCTGCATTAAATTAATTCATTTCTACCAATCACAAACTTTACTTACAGATGCAAGCAGCTGCAATCAACCTGACTGCTTCGTATGGTGGCTCACAGGATGGAAAAATTGGTTGAACAATATAATTAGCAAATGTAATTGCTATTACAGCCTGAGTTGTTGGTTCAATAATGAGCAAGGAAGACCACAATCTGATAAAGGCTGTGAATTCACCAAAAGCTTCTAGTATATAAGCATAGCTAGCTCCTGATTTAACAATGGATGTTCCCAGTTCGGCATAACACAAAGCTCCAAACAACGAAAAGATCCCACCAAGGGCCCAAATGAATAGTGAGAGGCCATAGGAGGCACTATACTTCAAAACACCTTTGGGTGACACAAATATCCCAGAACCAATCATGTTCCCTACTATTAAAGAAACACCATTAAGCAAAGTAATTTCTTGTTTCATCTTCATTTTTTCTTGCACATTTTCAGCCGCTTTGTCCTTTTCACGTACTCCATTCTTGGATGAGTTTTTTTTATTACAGCATATGATCCAGGAGCCTGACATTACCTGAAAATGAGTAATGAGAAAGAGACGTTTTTTAATGCATATCACATATGTGATTAACTCTGTGATTAACTGGATTAACAGAATCCACCATCATGATCAGTATTTATAGGTAGGGCCTTATCGGTAGGCTAATTTTGATTAAAAAACAAAATCTACCTTATTGGTAGGACTCCTACAATTACAACACTGTGAAATTTCAGATTCTGTCTCTCTTCCATCAGCAACATGGTGCCACTTCAATGAACTATTTACTATCCCTAAAGTTTGTCCATTTGAGTACTGGAAATAAAAAGGGAAAAGTTAGAGTGAACTGATTTTGTTGGGCCAATCTGTGAACTCTTAATAACCTATTACCAAAAGCAAGTTCCAAACAGGAGTTTTGCACAGCATAATATGTTTAAATGACCAGAGCTTATGATTGCTATCAGAAAATGCAGAGCACCTGGCTTTTTTGAAAGTGCCACCACCAAGATTTAATTACATACATAAGTGTTATGCTGCTCAAGACTGTGTCAATGTCTATTGACTTGTAAGTTGACAAATATAGGTGGAGAGGGTAGCTCTGCCTATATTGAATATGCCTAAACACTTTCTGTTATAAGATCCTATCTTCAGTTGCTTATAATTTTGTCAAACTTCAAGCATTTGGGCTACAATTTTCCATCTCAGGTGCCTGGCTCACTCTGATTTTTTTTTATATAGTTTCAGCTAAAAAGTACAATTGTTTCTCAGAATTAAATTAGGAAAACAAAACAAACCATTGTTAGGCCCGCATTAAAATAAAATCTTACAACCGCTTTGTTGAGATGCTTTAGCACCTCCATGAAGAAGAGTGGGGCTTGAAATTTTGCAGGGGCATTACATGGTATCAAAAAATATGGCTTTTGCCAATCCCATGAAAACATGGTCCAGTCATAACCCTCCAAAAAACTGCACTTTGTAAAGACTTCTTAGCATTTGGTAACAAAACTCTACAAAACTTCATGTGCGCTAAGCTTGCTCCAGCTCCGGAATGAGTAGCTCTGTTTATCCTTGTGAGCTGAATGAAGCAGGGGTCCTGTGAACAAAATAGTCCATGATCATTTAATTAAAGACTATCATAGAATCATAGAACTGGAAGGGACCTCGAGAGGTCATCTAGTCCAGTCCCCTGCACTCAAGGCAGGACTAAATTTTATCTAGACCGTCCCTGACAGGTGTTTGTCCAACCTGCTCTTAAAAATCCCCAATGATGGAGATTCCACAACCTCCATAGGCAATTTATTCCAGTGGTTAACTACCCTAACAGTTAGGAAGTTTTTCCTAATGTCCAACCTCAACCGCCCTTGCTGTAATTTAAGCCCATTACTTCTTGTCCTGTGCTCAGAGGTTAAGAACAATTTTTCTCCCTCTTCCTTGTAACAACCTTTTATGTACTTGAAAACTGTTATCATGTCTCCTCTCAGTCTTCTCTTCTCCAGACTAAACAAACCCCATGTTTTCAATCTTTCCTCATAGGTCATGTTTTCTAGACCTTTAATCATTTTTGTTGCTTTTCTCTGGACTTTCTCCAATTTGTTCACATCTTTCCTGAAATGTGGTGCCCAGAACTGGACACAATGCTCCAGTTGAGGCCTAATCAGCGAAGAGTAGAGCAGAAGAATTACTTCTTGTGTCTTGCTTACAATACTCCTGCTAATACATCCCAGAATGATCACTTTTTTTGCAACAGCATTATACTGTTGACTCATATTTAGCTTGTGATCCACTATGACCCCCAGATCTCTTTCCACAGTACTCCTTCCTAGGTAGTCATTTCCCATTTTGTATGTATGCAACTGATTGTTCCTTCCTAAGTGGAGTACTTTGGCATTAGTCCTTATTGAATTTCATCCTATTTACTTTTAATTTAATTATTTAATTTATGGAGATATCCTATCTCCTAGAACTGGAAGGGATTTTGAAAGGTCATCGAGGCCAGCCCCCTGCCTTCACTAGCAGGACCAAGTACTGATTTTGCTCCAGATCCCTAGGTGGCCCCCTCAAGGATTGAACTCTCAACCCTGGGTTTAGCAGGCCAATGCTCAAACCACTGAGCTATCACTCCCCCCAATACGTCAGACCATTTCTCCAGTTTGTCGAGATCATTTTGAATTTTAATCCGATCCTCCAAAGCACTTGCAACCCCTCCCAGTTTGGTATCATCGCAAACTTTATAAGGGTACTCTCTATGCCATTATCTAAATCATTGATGAAAATATTGAACAGAACCAGAACCAGAAGCGATCCCTGCAGGACCCCACTCGTTATGCCCTTCCAGCATTACTGTGAACCAGTGATGATTATTGTCTGGGAACAATTTTCCAACCAGTTATGCACCCACCTTATAGTACCTCCATCTAGATTGTATTTCGCTAGTTTGTTTATGAGAAGGTAATGCGAGACATTATCAAAAGCCTTACTAAAGTCAAGCTATACCATCATCTACTGCTTCCCCCCATCCATAAGGCTTGTTAACCTGTCAAAAAAAGGTATCAGGTTGGTTTGACACGATTTCTTCTTGACAAATCCATGCTGACTGTTATTTATCACCTTATTATCTTCTAGGTGTTTGCAAATTGATTGCTTAATTATTTGCTCCATTATCTTTCCAGGTACAGAAGTTAAGCTGTCTGGTCTGTAATTCCCCGGGTTATCCTTATTTCCTTTTTTATAGATGGGCACTATATTTGCCCTTTTCCAGTCTTCTGGAATGTCTCCCGTCTTCCATGACTTTTCAAAGATAATTGCTAATGGTTCAGATATCTTCTCAGTCAGCTCCTTGAGTATTCTAGGATGCATTTCATCAGGCCCTGGTGATTTGAAGACATCTAACTTGTCTAAGTAATTTTTGACTTGTTCTTTCCCTATTTTAGACTCTGATCCTACTTCATTTTCACTGGCATTCACTTTGTTAGACGTCCACTCGCCACCAACCTTCTTGGTGAAAACCAAAACAAATAAGTCATTAAGCACCTCTGCCATTTCCACATTTTCTGTTATTGTCTTTCCCCCCATCATTGAGTAACGGGCTTACTCTGTCCTTGGCCTTCCTCTTGCTTCTAATGTATTTGTAGAATGTTTTCTTGTTTCTTTTTATGTCCCTAGCTAGTTTGATCTCATTTTGTGCCTTGGCTTTTCTAATTTTGTCCCTACAGACTTGTGATATTTGTTTATATTCATCCTTTGTAATTTGACTGAGTTTCCACCTTTTGTAGGACTCTTTTTTGAGTTTTAGATCATTGAAGATCTTCTGGCCTCTTGACATACTTCCTATCTTTCCTACACATGGGGACAGTTTGCTCTTGTGCCCTTAATAATGTCCCTTTGAAAAACTGCCAACTGTCTTCGGTTGTTTTTCCCCTTAGACTTACTTCCCATGGGATTTTACCTATCAACTCCCTGAGTTTGCTAAAGTCTGCCTTCTTGAAATTCATTGCCTTTATTGTGCTGTTCTCTCTCCTACCATTCCTTAGAATCATGAACTCTATCCTTTCATGATCACTTTCACCCAAGTTGCCTTCCACTTTCAAATTCTCAACCAGTTCTTCCCTATTTGTCAAAATCAAATCTAGAACAGCTTCTCTCCTACTAGCTTTCTCCACCTTCTGAAATAAAAAATTGTTTCCAATACATTCCAAGAACTTGTTGGATAATCTGTGTCCTGTTGTGTTATTTTCCTAACAGATGTCTGCGTAGTTGAAGTCCCCCATCACCACCAAGTCCCGTGCTTTGGATGATTTTGTTAGTTGTTTAAAAAAAGCCTCATAATATATATGCACAAGAGCACCAAATTGAGGTTGAACATTTGAATGCTTGACTTCGCAAACTTAATGTTCTTTTACCATAGCTTTTATGGATGTACTATTTATATTAGGTGTCAAGGGCTAAATATGAATGCCTTCACTGTCTTTACCCTTCTTGCCGTGCCTGGTCTAATTTGTTCCAGGACATTTTAGTTTGGGGTGGGCCAATTTTCATCTTTGACCAGGTGTGAATGATCCCCCCTCATCTCTAAATGCTGGACACCCCAACGCTAGGGTTATCATCCTATTGACTCTCTCTACAGTGCAATCCAGGAGGTGTAAATCCAGCTCCTGAGAAATACCCATGCTAGCTGTGATTGAGCTAGAGATCTAAAAATAGCTATGTAGCCACAGCTGCACGGGTGGTGGAATGGACTAGCCTGAGTACAATCCCATCTGAAACTCTAGAGATACACTTGGAGCAGTCCCCACAGCTATTTTTAATGCATTAGCTTGATCACAGTTAGTACAGCCATGTGTACTGGAGCTGGAAATTACACCTGCAACTCCAGTGTAGACATACCCATTGTTGTCTGAGCTAGCTCAATCCAAGGTCACACAGGTATGTCTACATGTGATGCAGTCACACCTCTCATTGTAGTGTAGATTTCCCCTATATAACAATAAATTATAACTTGCATCATGGAGACATATTCAACAAGTGCTAAGTGATAAGCAATGCTCAGCCAGGGGTTTAAAAGGTGTGAACTTTTCTACTGAAGAGATAGTCAGTCAGCCTGGAATTTTCAAAGGGCCTTGAAAGTTTGGTTCAATGGGAGTTACTTGCCTAACTCCTTAGGCACCTTTGAAATCCCCAGCCTTTAATGCAGACAACACTAAATAAAGATTAAGGTGCTGAGTACTTCCTATGAGGTGCTGAGAACCCCCAGCTCCTATTGATTTCAGTGGAAATTGAGAGCACTGAGCACCTTGGAAGGTCAGACCTTAATAAAGATGAAATACAGACAAAATGCATCAAATATGCATCGGTCTTATTCTTGTATTTCAGGCCATTTGGGGGGACAATCTCTTAACTGGGATGATCAGCTGCCCACCATCAGAGAGTCCCAGATCAGAGACTTCTGCTACGTCATCATCACTGAATCTAGCGCACATGAACTAGGCTGTAGAATCAAGGTAAACAAAGGCTTTCCAGTTTCACACATAAAGTGAGTGGTGTCAAAGAAGACAAATGCCATTTAAGAATGAAATCTATTTTCACATTTCCACTGTGATTATCAGTAACAAATGCACGTTTAAAAAGATGTTTTAAAGGCTATAATCCATCACATTGTGTCCTTAAAGCAAACAGAACAGTAACACTATATTTACAGTAGAGATAATGATTGAAAAAAATAGCAACGCATCTTTAAGGCACACACATTTATATGAATATGCTTGGTTGGACGTGCAAAGAACAGATGGGCCGAGAGTCACCACTGTACCTTAGGAAATCCTGCTGTGTGGCTCAAACTTCAGAACACTGACACTGAACATGAGCTACAGCAGATTCTAAATAGAGCACTTATGGCCTGATCATGCCACTGAACACATTCCAGTGCAAGAACGGGCCAGGCGAACAAAACAAGATTATGCATTGTGAAGAAGCAACAGCAACAAAAACACTTTGCTGTGAAACAAAACTTCATCTTCTATGATGGGAATACATAATTATTCAATAGGAACTTAACAGCTCCACAGATAGTTGTTCTTACTTTTAGGTTTTTAAAAATATACAGCAAAATAATACCTAGTGTTGTCCTGCTTGGTTACTGTGCTCAAAATGTTTGTGGTTCTTATATTACAGACACACTCAATTCCACAGTTTATCATTACCACCATAAGCATGTCATTATGGATGAAATAAAGGGAAAAGCTACTGTACTCCAAATTTAAGAGTGGTATTAAAAAGAGAAAGTAGAAGCTTACCAGTTGACGCTGCTTCCTTTAGGGGAAAGGCTGCTGTAACTTAAGCAACTGAACAGTGACCCTTTAACTTCCTTCTATGTCTAAATAAGCAAGCAGCTGGTTCACTAGGAGTGGAAAGTGATATGGATATAAGTATGAATAACTCTCTCTCTCTCTCTGCCTCCCAAAGGTTCAATTTAGCTTTGCTGTCAGTTGCTATTTTTAGTAGGAATATTAAAACCAGCAGCAGCTACCAAAAAAGAGGATGTGGGGCTTCTATGAAACAGGGTGTCTCCAAACAACCCAAGTGAACCAGAAGAGACAGTGCAAAAGTCAGAAGCCCTATTACAATATCTTAGAAAGGCATGTTTATCAAGATCAATGGAAGTTTGTTTATTTATTTTAACACATTTATCCACAGTCACTGTTGAACTCAAAGATAGTGTCCCAGGTGACAAGTTAACATTTTCAAAATGAATGTAATCTCTCATTCACTGCAATGATCACAACATGAGCCTTTTGACAATGTGATGGTGGAAGAAGTCTGTTTTCAGGAAAGTGCATGGAAGAGCCGGGCAGAAACCTCTGTTTACTGTGCAGAAGGAGGGAGAGGGGAGGTTGTCTGCTAATTTCCCAAACACTTTGTTAACTAGCACAAGACAGCTGGTTAAATGAAAACAATAGATCTCACTTTACTCCAAGTACATTTTCTGAAAATTATCTCTGTAGTCCATCCAAGAATTTATAACGCAGTTATTCATTACGTGAAAAGCATGCTTACAATCTGCATAAATCTTATTTCAATTGAATGTGCTTTTGTTTCAACCAAGATTTAAAAATAAGTAAAGCAAAGAAGGACTTACCAAGGTGCTTGAATTTGTCTTCTGAAAGTATATAGTACCCTCTTTACAAAGTACTCTTGGAATACAAAGGCCGGGATGAAGCAAGGTACAATATCAAGCCAAAGAGGCCAAACAAGGAAATAATCTCTGGAGAGCAGAATAATAAGTTAATGAATGCAAGAACACTAACTTAGCACCCTTGTTTTCCATGATCTGCTGGTGAACTGAGAGGCCAGTGTGAGTACAAGAGTTTACGCTCTGAAAAATCAAAAGGCATCTGGAAAGAGCTGATCAAGCAGGTCAAGAGTCTTTGGCCACTGGACTGTGTCAAGACATCTGACAATGGGAATTAATAGGAAAGCAACTAGTAAAAAGATAAAAATATGTTTGTTTAATGTGGATGTTTTTCCCATTCCTCCACTGATCCCAGCCCTAAGGAAAGCAAGTTGCAACACAGTATTAAAATGGTTAAAATTAATTGCAAAACAAAAAGCATCTAGAACAAATCTGGTAGTGCTATTTGTTACTTTTCAAATACAAGCTTGTACATTTTTTTTATTACATATTGGGGCATGTTTCTTTAAAAAAAAGGACGATAAAGGTCTGAGAAAGTCTATACTTAATGTAATATAGTAATGGCTGTGCTTTTTAAAAGCAGTATTAAAGGAAACAAGACTATGCAAGGCATTTTAATTAAACACTCCTCAAGCTATTTTTGACCATGGATGGCAGGTATTTATACACTAAGTTTTCTAAATTTAGTTAGGAATGTATATGTTTAATACTTGAATTGAACAACATTCATTAGCTGGCTGCATCTCTTTAGAGTTACACAAATCTGCAATTAGGTAAATTATGATATATCAAGAGGCTTCTTGGCAACAAAATTGTTCTGAAGACATGTTACTCTGTTTAAAAGTACGATAGGCCCTGCCTCACACGCCTCAATCCGGGAAAACTCTGTTATATTTAGAGTATATTTACATTGCAGATAAACACCTGCAACTGGCCCATGTCAGCTGGTTTGGGCTGTGGGGCTGTAAAATTGCAGTGTAGCCTTTTGGGCTCAGGCTGGAGGAGCAATGGGGGAGAATCCCAGAGCCTGGACTCCAGACATACCCTTACGGTCACTTAAAGGCCTTTCCATGCTGCTGCACTCTGTAGTACAAGTGTAAATGGGCCTAAGTGTAACTGAGAAACAGGCCCCCAATCTTGATTTAAAGAACGATTAACTATTCTTCTTATTTAAAAAAAAAAAGTGCCTAATTTGTCTAACTTTAGCTTGCAGCCACTGGATCTTGTTATGCCTTTGTCTGCTAGGTTAAAGAGCCCTCTATTATCAGATTCTTATTCCTGGGTAGGTACTTTTTGCCTATTTATCTGGAAAATATTAAATGCTCATACCATAGCATGAGCCAAATATCCATAGCATGAGCCAAATTCTGCCCTCCATTTTGACTCAGTAAAAGTGTCTTTTATATTACGGTTAGAACATTCCAGCCCGAACAGTAGTTGACATTTCACAAATATCTACAAAGAAAAGTGCTTAGGTCAACATGAAGAGAAAACAAAATCAAACAATAAAGAATGTAAGATAAGCATATTTCCCTTGTATTTGCAACCAGCAATAATCCAGCAAGTTCACTCAGACACACAGCTGATGATCATACTAATATCAGAGGTGTCTGTGATACTGCATTACTACCTCAAAATCTTAAGCAATTGTTCACAGTTTGGCAAGGAACAAGAATCCATTTATAATTCATTTGAAAAAAGGGGGAGAGGATTTATTTTACATTGTGTTTAGCTCATACTCATTTTCTGTATTCCTCCACCCTCCACAGACGTAAGGAGTGTGGGGGTTAGAAAGGAGATTGTAAATCACTATGTAGAGTTCCTTAATAATGTATATGTTTTCCTCATTCATGTATAGGTCCACAGAATTTGATGGATAAACCGATAGTTACAGTATATAACTCGTTTCTCCCATGCTAGAAGAATGCACTTAGCTATTCCTCTGTGCATTATAGCTACACAAATATATATTTGATTTTGGAGAGATGAGAGAGAGAATAATACTTGACTGAATTAAAAACTACTGCCCCCCCCCCCCTTTTTCTATTCTCCTCCTTGTATTGCCCGGAAGGGCTCTTTTTATACTCTGCTCCTGGAGCCAAGAGTTCTCAGGTCACATTTCTCTCCTTGTGTGCCTATGGCCTTGTCCATATGCTGAATCAGAGCTATGGTGCAACTGATGTAACTGCACCATTGGTGACCTCTACCGTGTAGACAACAACAAACCAGGGATTGCATTTATCAACATGTCCTTGTTTACCTTTGGGATCAGCACCACTGCAGCTGTGCCGACTGCATTCAGGTTTAGCCCCAACTGAACAGACAAGGCCTATCTCCTAGGGTTACCATACGTCCGTTTTTTCCCGGACATGTCCGGCTTTTATTTCCAAAAAGCCGAACATGTCCGGGAAAAATATTCCCTGGCTTACCTTAGAGCGGGCGCCGGGGGCTGCTGTGCTCCCTGACTCCTGGGCTCTGAAAGCGCCGAGCTGCCCGAGCACTACTGGCTTCGGGCAACCCCCATGCCTCTGGACCCTGCGCCCCCGGCTGGGCACTTCCCCTCCCGGGCTCCAGGGACGCAGGGTCCAGAGGCATGGGGGCTGCCTGAAGCCGGTAGCGCTCGGGCAGCTCGGCGCTTACAGAGCCCAGGAGTTCAGGGAGCACAGCAGCCGCCGGAGCCCGGGAGGGGAAGTGCCTGGCCGGGGGCGCAGGGTCCGGAGGCATGGGGGCTGCCTGAAGCCCGAGCGCTACCGGCTTCACGGTTTGCCGGGCAGCCTCCAGACCCTGCGCCCCCGTCTGGGCGCTTCCCCTCCTGGGATCCAGCTGCGTTGGGGAAGCACCGGCCGGGGGCGCAGGGTCTGGGGGCTGCCTGGCAAACCGTGAAGCTGGTAGCGCTCGGGCAGCCCTTTTCGTGTGGCTGGGAGGAGGGGGAACGCGGGGCGCTCAGGGGAGGGGGCGGAGTTAGGGTGGGGACTTTGGGGAAGGGGCGGGGAAGGGGCGGGGCCGGGGTGGGGAAGGGGCGGGGCCATGGCCCCATGGAGTGTCCTCTTGTTTTATTTTGTAAATATGGTAACCCTACTGTCTCCCCAGGATGTTAGTGGTGGTGGTCTGAATGAAAAGTGTTGTTCCTTTGATCCCAATCCCACTGAATCGACAATATCTCATAGCAAGCACCCACAGACGTCAAAATAAGTTTGTTTTAGTGAGGATATCAGGGTTTGGCTCCAGAGCAGTTAGTTACCAGAAATTTCAGATCTTCATTCAGGAAAGTCACTGAATGTTATCTGGTACTATTTGGCGCTAGAACATTACGATTGCATGCGCCAAGGAAGAAAAGGAGGGGGAATACAATCCTAGTACTACTTCCAGGTTATTCAGGATTTTTAATTTAAGAGCCAGGAGAAATATAAGACACTAAATGTCCAAGCTAAAAACCTGCTATACAAATTATTCTCCCAGGTATTTTCAAAATATATAACAAAAAGGTAACCCCTCACCTATCTTACATTATACTGTGCTGGCTTTGTTACACAGGCTCAAAAATACATGAGCAATATTATTTTTTAAAATGTTACATTTTCAAGACAGCTGTGACTCACAAACCTCTTTGTTCCAACTGGCAGAGAGCACAGAGGTGCATAGAGTTTTACAGGAATCCCCTGGACTGGATGTATGCATAATAATTCACTAAAGGATGAGGTCTCTACCAAGAGCCAGTATCCCATTATAATCACTGCAAAATCTATGTACGCAAAATATTTAAGAAGTTACATGTCTATACTGAAAATTATGTTCTTAAGGCAAGTAACCAGCAGGTGACATATCTTGGACAGGTTCCTTTCAAGCAGGAGGTAATAGAAGTTTATTGCTCCGTCATGTGGGCATTGGGCATTGTCTGACTCAGCAGATGTCTGTTTGCATAGTGAGCCAAATACTAATAAAGCGTTTGTGAAATCTTCAAAAGAGGAAATTTACAAGAAGAAATAAACAGTAGGAGGAGATCCTGCCTTTAGAGTAAAGACAATGGATTGTTGGGGTATATCTGGGCATTCACACTCCCCCCTTCCCCCCGCAGCTCTTTCACTGAGGCTTTATGTCTTATGAATGGAGGGTCACTGCCAAGCTTGGCTGTCAAACATTGGAGGGACTTTGGGTGAGCATTGTTCTATTAAAACATGAAAGTATCTAGTTAAATAAGTCTACGATCTAGAATGCATCTTATGATTTTATTTTATATGTAACTATTTGTTTACAATACTACTTGCTATCACTTGAATCTCTGTACTTTAAGGAAACTTTTAGTTGTTTCACTATAAACCAGGGGTGGGCAAACTTTTTGGCCCGAGGGCCACATCTGGGTGGGGAAATTGTATGCAGGGCCATGAATGTAGGGCTGGGGCAGGGGATTGGGGTACAGGAGGGAGTGTGGGTGTCATAGGGGGTGCAGTGTGCAGAAGGGGCTCAGGGCAGGGGGTTGGGATGCAGAGTGCAGCAGGGGACTCAAGGCAGGGGGTTGGGGGCTCAGGGAACGGGGTTGGGATGCAGGGTCCAGGAGGGATTTAGGTGTGGGCTCTGGCCTGGCGCCGCTTACCTCGAGTGGCACCGGGGTGGCAGCGGCATGCAGCAGGGCTAAGGCAGGGTCCCTGCCTGCCCTGGCCCTGTGCTGCTCTGGAAGTGGCCAGCATGACAGCAATGGGGTGGGGTGGGGTGGGGGTGGGGTGGGACAGGCGGCTCCACCGCTCACTGCCCTCGCCTGCAGGTACCACCCCCAAAGCTCCCATTGGCCGCGGTTCCATGTTTCTGGCAGTGCACAGAGCCCTCTTCCCCCTCCCTCTCAGATGGGCTGCAGGATGTGGTGCCAGCCACTTCCAGGAGTGGCGCAGGGCCAGGAAGCCTGCCTTAGCCCCGCTGCACCACAGGGCTGGAAATCCCGGGGCCGGATTGAAAGCCCTGATGGCCGGATCCAGCCCATGGGCCGCAGTTTGTTCTTCCCTGCTATAAACATATCTAAGTGGTGTGTGTTAAGGGGAGCAGTGATTTGAGGTGTAACTGGTAAGCTGGGATGTACGGCTTCTTTGGCAGCAGTGAATCTGCAAATACAGTGGCTCAGGGGCTGGATCCTTCAGGGAGATGATTGGAGGACTTGGGCATTGGAGCATGCCTATTGCTAACTCAGAGAGAGCAGGACCTGTATAGGCCTAAATGGGAGTGCTTGTGCTGCCTGGGGCCAGTGGTTTTTGGGGAGCTGACTCCTGGCAGGCACAGACAAGAATTCCTCTAAGGGCAGGTGGTAATGAGTGCCTCACAGCTCTGGAGATCCCAGGAAGTGTCACAACAGCATCTTAAAATATGTCTACCCTGGTGGCAGTGTATAGAGTACAGGCATTGCTCACCCAGCTAGCGTGGGTATAAACAGCAGGGTAGATGGCGAAGTGCAGCTTAAGTGAGTTGAGTAGAACAGAGTGCCCTACATGTCTGACTGTCCAGGCTATGGCTCTGTACAGCCCAAGCAGTACCTCCCAGGTCAACACTACTATTTTTAGCAGCGTAGCATCAGGCTGCCTCCCCCCTAACAGAGCATTTCTCTGCTGCAGGGAAAGGCCATAGCAGGAGAGGAGGCAGCGAGGAAAAACTCCGGCAACATGGAGCTGCTGGAGCCTTTCCCTGCCATGTGTAGCTACACCCCACAGTGACAAGTGTGCATGCAGCCTGCCTTTCACTGCAGCATGTAGCACCTGTACTTACACCCCAGCATAAGTTTGGCATTGTAGGGGGAGAATTTCTGTATTTCTATTCTGGCTGTTAATACCCACACATCATTTTGAATCCCTGACAACAACTAGGAATCCATCTTGGCTGTCTTTCTTCCCCCTCCTTAGGGACAGTTTCCCGCCCTTTCATGTGACATGTGATCTGCCCAGTAAAAGCACGGCATATAAGGGCTAGCACATCTGAGGGAGGGTGCTGCCCATCTCAGTGGCAGAGTGCTGTACTCAGATGTGTATGCCAGAGCACCACGCCTTAGGGTTGTCGGAGGGTTTAACACACTTGCACGCAAGGGTGACTGCCAGCTGCCACCTTCTCATCCAGATCTTACTTGCACCCACGATGCCACAGGGAAGGAAGAAGAATCACCAGCATTAAGCAGAGTTACCACCTACCTGTCGCCTGAAGTCCACTTCTCACCCTGCCGAGTCACCTGGTCAGTCCTGGACCCAATTCGCGCCGTGAGGAGGCCCCAGACAAGTTGCAAGATATGGTAGAGACCTTTTAAGTCCTCCATACCCCTTACCTGGGACCCGTCTCTGGGAGGGAGTAAACCCTTTTGGTCAGTCAGTACAGTTATAGTGTCACCTTTGCCTATTTAATTTACTTATCTGTGTTGAGAATCCTTTATACTATACCCAGTTTATTTACTTTGTTGAACTGTTGTTAGTCTAATAAACATACCAGAGTTTTACTCCTGCACTTCCTTGTTAGTTTTTATTTTGGGCAATCTTAAACCCCGATGATAGAGGCGGGTAGGGTGACAACTCTCTTGACTGGTCTCCGGCCATTCTAAATCCAGTCACCAGCATAGCCTTAATGTTCTCTCATTTTCAACATGCTGAGCAATAGGTGATGCCAGCTGAGAGCTCCTGCCGTAGTTGCAGGACTATCTGCACCTCTGTTCCCTCTCTGAGGACACCCTCTCGTGTGTCATGCCTTGGGCCTTTACCTCTCCTGGAGTGGAGTTCACAATCCTGTCACTCTCCGTGCAGCCCCTACAGTACCCTGTGTATCAATCATGCTTACCTAGTAGGTCCAACTGAGTTCAGCATCTGCAATTCTTCCCTTTGGGAGTCTGTGACCAGTGGTATCCAGTGACAAAACAGTGTTCTTCAAACCAAAGTATTGTTTATTTTCACAGTTGGAAAAAACATTTAGAGAAAAAAGGACTTCCACACCACACAGTTTTCACATCTATCTTACCCTTAAGGAATGGTAACCTGTCTTTGGGTAACCTAGACAGGCCAGATTTCTTCAGACCCCTCACAATGAGTGCCTGTATCTCAGACTCATTCCTCCAAACAACTGCCCTAACCTTGAGAGGGGTTTCTTTTTAAACCTGACAGTTCTCTGCCCATGCTTTTTCCTATCCTGACATTGTCTCTTAACAATCCTCAAGTGTCTGTGGAGAAATGGCTTATCTTGAGCCATTCTTTTCCCCTTCTTGCTTGTTTTTCCTTATAGGCCCCTAGTGAACCAAATCAATATATTCAGACAATAAACTTACCAATAACCAGGTCAACATACAGCATTCATAAATTTTTTTACAGAGCACCTCTAATTCCATCAGAGCTCCGGATTTGGTTTATGAGAAAAATCTATTTTACAAACCTCAATTAAAATTATCATTATTTGCAGAGATTGTGGCAGTACCATCCTTGTGCTAGATGCTTTCCAAACTTCTAGGCGCTTTCCCCACAGCCCTCTGTTCTCTTTGTTGTCCTTGAGGCAGACAAGTGCTCACCTGAAGAGCTGGTCTTGGTATTTAAGGGTATGCTTGCAAAACAATTATTTTTAG
This sequence comes from Chrysemys picta bellii, assembly GCF_011386835.1. NCBI lineage: Eukaryota > Metazoa > Chordata > Testudines > Emydidae > Chrysemys > Chrysemys picta. Next base: position 245,059,495 of record NC_088792.1, on the reverse strand, counting down.
GGCCTTTATATCCTAGACAACAGATTCCCATTTGCACAAGGCCAGGCCTGGGATTTTGGGAGCATCAGGAAGATGGTTATTTGGATTGCTATTTGGATGGTTAACTGGATTACCAGCTATTTCATCACTGCACAGCTGACATGCCCCCAAACTCTTTGCATATTCAATTTTTAGTCAAGAGCTGAAAATTTTGTATTGGTCACTTCTGATGACCCGTTAGTTACCTGCCTTCAATTGAAAAGAAACTGACATTTGAAAGAACAGGTCAGCAGCAATAAATGAGTACCTAATTCCCAGTTTGGTACACTCAGGCTGCTCCAGTATAACTTCACAGTAGGACAAGAGCCATACCTCCATCATCATCCTCTCCATGCGTCACATAGTACATCAGACTACTGAATACAAGATCATAGACTCCTAGCTACTCTGTGCAATTCATTTTGTTTTATGCATTAAAATATATAGTTAAGAATTAAAAGGGAAAAAAAGTTAAAAAGTTTCCAAGTGGCACACTAGTATACTTTGGCTCTAGAAATGCTGTAGGATGAAGTTCTTGTCTGTCACAGGGGCCAGGGTTAGTTCCCTTGTCAGCAAAGTGCCCAGCAGGGTTTTTAAGACTCTTCCTCCATTTACTCCCTTTCAGCAAAACCCATGAACCAGACGAATGTAGATTCATAGACACACACACAAGTAGAATCTGCCATAAATGGATAGTTATAAATGCAATTCTTTTCTCTCCACCAAATATGAATGTGTCGTCCATATTCTCAGTGAATACTTATATAGTGTTGTAAAAGATACATTCAGATAAAACAAAAAAAATGCTGGGCACAGGTCTGTGGCTAAAATGCTGGACACATGACTAGCTGATGGTCAGGTTTTTGTAGCAGAGATTATTATTAGTCTACCAAATAAATTATGAACACAGAAATCAAGACCTTGATTCAGCAATACACTTAAGCATGTGCTTAACATTGTGTTTTTCTAAATTGGGGCCCAAGTCAGTAGCTGTTTGACTCTGGACATTTATAAGTTGTGAGGATAAAGATTTAACAGAATTATTTGGAAAGACAACCAGAAGATGCATACTTGTGCAATAAATGTATACTTGTGTGAAAACCTATGCACTGAAGTTATACACAGCATGTTAAATCTTACTAATAATCTGTCTTTATGCCTTTGGAGACTGGTGGAGGTATCACCCCCCTTCTGAGAACAGTCTAGAAGAAAATCAGTCTTTGTTTCAAAAGGAAGGGAAAAAAAAGGACAAACTTATACCTAACTATGCTAATACTCTTCCTAGGTTTCCCCTTTATCCCTGCTAAAGTTTACTTCTTTCTTTCACCGAGACCTACAAAGATGAAGAAACAAGATATGTAACAATAGTGTGTATAGCTTATTGAAGAGCATTGTAATCTGTTATGAATTTAAACTAGCAAAATGAAAATTTCAACCTTTTTATTAAGGTACTCCTGTATTAGTGTACCACAAGAGAACCCAATCCCATAAGCAGACACTGTTTCTACCATATATTTAGCAATGCCCATTCATTACATTTATTTGATAAAAATCAAGACATCCTGCATCATTTCAGAGGGCGAGACTGAGACCCAGGGGTAAAACCATTAATGAATTAATGGGAAGGAGTTGGGGATGGAAAAATGGAAGCAATATCCAGGCATGCAGGTGAAACCTATGGTTACAATATTTCTTTTCTCACTGTACTGTTCCAGTCCACTTCCGATTTACTCACTATCATTTAGCGCCGTCTTCAATTTTGCTCTCAAATTTGCAAGCAGCATGTCTGGTACAGTCAATTACTGATTTTTCTAGATCTTTGGCACTGCTCATCTCGGTGTCTGAAGTGCTGCGGGGCCCTATGACAATTTTATAGTATAGGATGAGCCTGAAGAAAGAGGATTTGCAATTATTTATTGGTGCAACAGTCTTGCATTTAAAAAAAAGCACATTGTAGGGACATTATGTAGGTCTGGCATCACTAGCAAGACTGGCACAGCTCACTATGGCCATATTCCACCAGGTCATCTTCAAATCTATTCTATAAAAAGCATACACACTGGAGCTTGGCATTGTCCCATTAGGTGCTGTTGATGCCCCAGTCAGAACTTTTACATTAGTAACAAGTTTAAATATCTGCACAGAAACAGGGCTGAAATGCAAAATTCCAATTTACTGCAAAAACGTGAATTTAGCTAGTAAAGTCTGCAAAAGTTTACAGTAAATTATAGATCACATTCTGGTGACTCAGTTCACAAAACAAGTTAAGACAGATACTAAAATATCACTGCCATGTTTAAACATATAGGCAAGCAGTAATGCACAATTTAAACCTTGAACTATTTTGAAATGGGTCAGGCCCTAGCTCATCCTCCAAGATTTTCCAAGTATCAATAATTTGGATTCTTCATTGATTTGGCTTTTATGACAAGGGCAGTAAATTACTCATGCTGTTTGTAACCTTCTTGGAGGGGGAGGTGGGATTTCCAATGGCAAAATTCTTATTAATGCCAATGGCATTCAGTGCACAGCATAACCGAACTCAACTTCTTACTGCTGTAAAATGTAGATGGTGTGTATGTGCTGCATCCAAGAAAATTAAAAAGCTATAAATCGGATTTATAACCATTCATACTGTATTAAATGTGCTAAAGAGAATTAAAACAAAATCAGATTCCTCCTCTCAGACTTCTCTCTCAACAATGGCCTTCCCTCAAACAAGAAAGGCGGAACACCAAGGGTGTAGTCTGGAGGGAGAGAGGGGATAAGAAAGGGGTATTGCCCACCAAACTGAAAGCCTCAGGCAAGCACAGAATTCTGCCCCCCTCCCAACCCGCACATCCCCATTGGCCTGACTGGAGCTGCCCTCTCAGCTATAGAAGTGCTGAACACCACTATTTTCAGTGCTGATAGAGGGGATGCTACAGATCAGCACACAACACTTTTCCTCCAGGAAGTAAGTACACTAGCTCTGCAGCACTCTCAGTGCTTTTGTGTCAAAGGAGGTCATGTGTGTTTATTGTGTTACTGCTAACCTACCTGGGCAGCTTGATCGTTATACACCACATAAAATCAGTGCTTACTGCAGGTCATGTAGACGTTAAAAATAAACTGGAATTAGAAGCTTGATGGATCAAATGCAACATTTTACATTTCACATGTGATTTTGTGTCAAGTTTGTGGAGGCAAGAGATGAGTTAGACAGCAACGTTCTACCAGATCACATGCTGGACTGTAGATCCCATCACACTCCCTTTGACTGAAATGGGAGCAGGTGCAGGTCTTGTATCATTAGGTTTACTACTTGAGTGAAGAGACAAAATTAAAATCTAAATACAGGCATATGGCAGTCTTAGTGTTCTTTAGGAAGGAACAAATCTACCCAGAAGGGTAATGTGAAAATAGCTTACAACAGAAATGAACATTGGCAGAACTCTACAGGGTTGGTTGTAGGGTTTTTTCCTTTTATATCAATCCTACCACGATAGTGAGTGAGCAGCATCCCCATCATTTTAAGACAGTTACAACTTAAAGGATATTTATAAATGGAATAATTATGATTATTTAAAATAGAGAATAGGGAACATTTTCTCTTTTTATGTATAATAAAAATACTTTCAAATACTTCATTAGAGTATATGTCTTTCCAGTTGCTCTTCAAAATGACTAGTTTTAACCTTACAATGTAACCTTAGTTACATCTAATTCTTTCGCTTACCAGACTTACATAAGTGCAATAAAGACCAAAGCAATACAGATATAAAGTAACCTTTCAGAAACAGAAACCTACTTGTAAGGAAACATTTACATGGCTTTATACTGATATGATAAATTTAAAGATGCAGTCTTAGAAGCAGATGATAAATCTGGGTAAGGCTGAAGGCCCATCTGTTTATTGTCTTTCAACTTTTGTATTATAACTTTAGCAAACTCCTCTCCTTGGCTGTCAGTAGTATCAAGCAGTTGTCGGACTTTTGATGTCCTCGTAGGTTTGGTGCTGATAAGTTCATAGTCTTCTTTCATGATTAAATCCCTTGATAGGAGGGCATCCAGAGACTGGTTCAGACATGCTTCAGTCATCTGGCTGACAATGTCCTCTCTCCTAATTTGGATCCACTGGTGAGCTACATCCTGTTGCATGGATTCCACAGCAAAACCTAAAATTGAAGAAAGATTCAGAAATCTAGTGTCATAGTTGCAGTGAATTTATAGTGCTATAAAATGAAGAGTGAGTTGAGAAAGAATGGTCCCAAACCATACCTGTAGTTAAAATAACAGCCTCGTAATACTCTGCCAAAATGTTGCTACATTAATCCAGATTAAAACTCTGTTAATTGTACTAACTGTTAATTAAAATATTTCTTTAGTTATTCTAATGCTGGGTCTTTATTTCTTAGGGGAAGTAAAAAAGTTACAAATACAGCTGCTCTTCCTAAAATGCCACCATTATTCTGAAACAGAAACTCAATTCTTTCAACCACCCCCACCACCAATGCCTCTCTCCCACACAAAACCACCTCCTCCTGAAACAGCTACAGGGATGGATCACAACAATCTGTGATGATGCCTTTTTTTCCCTATTAAAACAATGTCATTCCTTTCACCTTTTCTGGCTTGCCCTATTATCCCATTCTTATGTTTCTTAAAACTACCACATTACAGACAGAAGAATGATAATTGGTTAAGACACTGGACTAGGACCCAAGACCAGCATTCAAACCCTAACTCTACCACAGACTTCCTGTGTAATCTTGGGCAAGACACAATTTCTCAGTGCCTCAAGTCCTCATTTGCAGAATAGAAATATAACACTTCTTTTCTCCTACCCTATGTCTGTAGGAGAAAGGCAGGATTAGCTATACCTTGACTATCCCTGGTAAGTGTTTGTAATTGTACCATTCTGCATTGTAATATCCCTTTAACAAATACCACACTGAAGTAGAACCATCATACACACCTCAGTCACACTGTATGTGCAATCTTCCTTATCCTGGAAGTAAAGAATTTCCTTAAACTGGAAATTCTTTAGAGCAGGATTGCCTGCATATTGTGTTTTGTATTGCTTTGTTAGTGCTTAGTAAATAATAATAGGCCTAGTCTTCCCTTCAGACACATACACACAAATTGGTAGTTGCACATCAAGATTGTGAAGGCATCTCACTGACCATTCATTGTTTCCCTCTGATATTAGTGGGATTTAAAACTCCATCAGTTTGTGTTGTACCTGGGGTAAGTGCTGATGACTGCAGCATGTGTGTCATAGGATTTGATGCGTCTGAACGATCTGCACCAAATGAGGAAGGGTAGCTGTGGTAGGGCACATACAATTTAGCACTTTGGGCTGGAGAGATATTTTCATCCATGCTAACAAGAGAGCACGGTCCTTCAGAACTGTTGTCTTTACCTTAAATAAAAGAGAAAGAATCACATTACTTTTAGGTTCAGGAAAGAAACAAAAACATGTTAAAAATTATTTACAGCACCCCTAAAAAAATTGTTAGTTGCATGCCTTTCATGTCTGTTCTCTACAAACAACATTCAGATTTTTCATGAAGCTAAGGTTCATAGCGCTTTTACATTTTTTTCTTATTTTCTGTCAGCTTTGGAGGATTTTTTCTTTGCCAAAACATGGTTGAGAAGACCAGGTTTGGTCTGTTCCAACTTTAAAAAGCCTTAAGCAACAGAAAATTCCACAGTGGCTGGACCAACCAGAGCTCTGACTTCCAACTTTCATGTTGTCAATTATTTCTTATCAGATTTATTTTAGTGCCTTTTATTTATTTTAGCACAACAAGTGCAGAGGGGCTAAACCTTCCTAAAAGAGACTCAAGCAGAACGGTAGCATCTCAAAGACTAATCGTGTTCTTTATTGGAAGTCCAATAGAAAAAATCTGCTTTTTTATTTGTTCTATTAGCTATCTCTTGTGAGGATTCCTATATACCTTCATAAAAATTTCATATGAAATCTTCTTATGTAATTCATGTGGCAATACAGGTTTGAATACTAACTATGTCTAACTTAATTCATGGATAGACAATTCATTCAACTGCAGAACTGACTGAGTACAAGAACAAATGACATTGTGAAAGAGATGCAGCAGTATGGTAATAGGTTTACCTTAATGCAGGGCCTGATAGACAATAAAATCATAGAATTTATATGGACACCTTAACCAGTGTAAGCCTAAAACTGTATGTCACTTAAAGGACCCTTTACACCAAGTTTGTATCCAGACACATCCAAACAACAGATAGGTTTCCATTTTTTAACAAAAGTATAATGCCAAAATAAGCAGTTTTAACACAAACATTCCCTGCAGCATTGGTATTTTATGATTTTTATTACCATAGTGCCTAGGAACTCTAGTTATGGACCAGAGTCCCCTTTTGCTAGGCACTATACAAATAGAAAAAAACCACAATATTTGCAACATTGTGCCAGTGCATGAAAATCTGAGAGTTGAAATTGATCATATACAAAAGGTTAAACACAATCTGTATTGATTATTCAAATCAGGGGAAAGCAGTAAAATAGCTGAATGTTTTATTTGCAACACTTTTTAAAAAAAACACATTGGCATGAATTACTTGCTCATGTCAGCCAAGGACTAACAACATTCTTCTGCTGTGCTTCCTAAAATAGATTAGCCAACATTTAAGGGCAGTTGATGGAAGTCAATTTTTATTTTTCATGTGTTTACAAAGTATATTTGATTGTCTCCCCGTGCCACCTCTACAAATTTCTTATCTTCTTAGATTGTCAGATTTTCAGGTCTGACATTGTTCCTACTTCTGTGTTTGCCTGGTACCTAACACAATGGGACTCTGATCCAGACCAGTGCCTCTGGACACTATCATAATAAATAATAATTGTTCAAAACTATCTTCTGTGACCTTTCACAAAGAAAGATCAGAGCCACTTGAGAAATTTCATACACACCCCATAGAGAGCACAGACATGCCAACAATACCTCACAGTCAGCTGTGTGACAGAGTGCTAACAGGGCCAAAAGAATCATTACTGGCATTTAATCTTCATACCATGGCTAGATGAAGATCATTGGCCAATGCCATCAGCAGAGCTTCTGTCCTATAGATGGAAGCCTGAAGTCTGACAGGAGACTCCAGATACCACCACCAATGAACATTCCCCCCCGTGGGAGATTCTGTACATGGCAGTACACAGTCAATGTCAAGAGGTTTTGAGACTCACCAGTGTCTTATCCAGTCACATTCATACGCATCCTTCATACTGAGCCTAATTTTCCCATGTCAGTTTCATTACATACTTCTAGTTAAACTACTTTGTATCACTCTAAACAATCCTTCTCCAGCTCTTTTGTTTCTACTCTGAAAGTATTCATAAACGGGCTGTCATGGCTCAGTATGGCCCGTGATCTAGCACCTACTCCTCATCCTGGCCCATGATCTGGCCATATAGGGGGCAATTAGTTGTCCCAATGGGGTGTAATGGAGTAAGGCCTGGTCCCCACTAAGCCCCCACTTCGGACTAAGGTACGCAAATTCAGCTACGTTAATAACGTAGCTGAATTCGAAGTACCTTAGTCCGAACTTACCGCGGGTCCAGACGCGGCAGGAAGGCTCCCCCGTCAATGCCGCGTACTCTTCTTGGCGAGCTGGAGTACCGGCGTCGACTGCGAGCACTTCCGGGATCGATCCCAGAACATCGATTGCCTGCCGCCGGACCCTCCGGTAAGTGAAGACATACCCTTAGAGTGATTTATTCCAGCTGCAGAGGACTACTTAAGTAGAGCTGGGATCTCAGTGTAGGGTGAGTACTCCTGTACAAATGCGGTGTCACAAATAGAGTATAAAGTTGCAATTCAATAATAACTGAATATCATGAAGCAATATTGTGCAGCAAGGTTACATACCTGTTGAGAGGATATTATACTTTGGTATAGACTTGAGTCTTGGTAATTCAGGTGACATGCTCCGGAGGGGGAGTGCACCACTTTGTAGGAAGGGAGCATGTGTTTCCTGAAATGAATTCAGTTATGTAGTGAAGATGTACATTTTTGGAATGGTTTAGTAATTTCTAAAGTGCTTTCCTTTTGTTGTCTTTTCCTTGTTATTAAGATGCTCAAGTTACTTCACAATTAAAATATAGTAAGACATTGAAAAGAAGTGTTAGAGAACTTATTCCTTCACTCTCCCACTTCCCTGGTCCTTCTCGCATGAACAGAGAGCAACAATACCCGAAATCCGAAGGTGCAAACAATTCAATGTTTATTGGGGTGAACTTCCAGCAAGCTTAAATCCAAGTTCCTTTTTCCTTATTTTCGAATCCCAACTTACTTCCCGTTTGCCCCTAATTTATATAGTAATAGTCTCAGCTATACCTTAACCAATCATTCTACTGAAATTTAAAATTAATTCTACAGCAGACAGAAACAATCACAGAACCAGACAGAGACCATGCAAATAAACATAGCAAAGTGGGAACTATAATGACAAAACAATACAGAAGTGAGGATTTCACAACTACATCTATAAAGACATAAGGGTTTCCCAGCTGTCTCTCTTGATAAGTGAGTTCTTACCAGACAGAAAACTATCAAACTAAATTTCCTTTTACATCTTCTAGGCTCTTCCCTTTCTCTGGAGGTGATAGATTGGATCACCTTTCTAACAGCCCCCGATGGCCTTATTTCAATGTGACTAGTTTGGAATGGGAGGATGTGACCAAACGCTTCCCAGCTTATGGCTGCCTCTGCTGCTTGGCCAAAGGGCCTAAAAACAGGGCCTCAGACTGTCCCAGTGAGAGAAGGCCCTTACACAGATTCTCTCTTTTATACCTCTTCAACTAGCTAAATGATAAACATATACCTAAATTCTTCAAGTATAGGCCTTTACAGACAGGCTTGAATATCTATATCCTAACAGAAGTTAAAAACCAAATGCAAATGTTCTTCCACCATCTGCCCAAGATATTACATGCTATTTTAATTATTAGTAGTAAGAATGAAAAGAAGCAGCACTAAGGGACACAATAATTTAAAAACAAATCCTGAGCAACATCAGTGGGAGTGGGGGATGAAATCATCTCTTCCGACCCCGAAATCGCCCATCGTGTGGCAAAGAACAGGCTGTTGCAGCAGATGTGGTCTGCTACATTCTCTGTAGAGGTATGTGTGTGCTCCCTATATTCATTGGATAACATGGTCATGTCTTCCAGCTCCCTTGGGCCACCCACAACTAACTCCATCCATGCTGTTGTGCAAACACTGCACTCTGATGTGCAGAAGATAGAAACAGACTTTCCTACTGCTGCCTGCCCCACTGACTCTGCTAGTTTCATTGCTTTTATGCGTTTCATGGCTGTGCAGCTGCAGAAGAGGAGAGGGAGAAAAGTTTTCCCCATACTGAACTAAAAACCATTTCAAAATGTTTTAGTTACCCCAACACATTTGGGAAAGAACTTGAATTCAAAATTAAGAAGAAAAAGATTTACCTCCTGTGGACTAAGATTCAGAGGTATATTTACAGATGTCAGCTCCACATCGGATGTCTTGTGACTGAAGCGAATACATTGAGACTCATATTTTGACTGAAAGAAACATTGGTATTCTTATTAGTTGTGCATTATAAATCTACCAGGCCAGGACAGTATGGACTCAATTCTTACGTTAGTTACACTGTGACAAGCACAAGTTGCCATTTCAGTGTATTTTCATATTACATTGTAATAAAAGCTATTTACCTTATCTCTCTTTAAGAGAACTACTGCTTCAAGCATAGATATCTCATCAAATGTTCTCAACACTGGTTCAAGATCTATTAAGCATTCTAAATAAGAAAAGAATACTCAGGTCAACATTAACTTTTAATAACAGTAATTTTTCTCATGCTCATGAAAAGTGGTAGATTGACATCCCTGGGAGATTAATGCCACCTATTTATCTAGTGATTTTATGTCATTTTAATAATTAGATGACAGGAAGTTCAACTACTCCATCCCAGCATATGTGTGTTGATGTAAGGCTTACATAGCTGATTTTTAAAATTTCTGGATGGCTGTTACTTGCAGAAATGTCTAATTTAAGTTGATCTCAGCTACAAAAAGTGATCTATTTAAGCAAACATAAGGGCCTGGGAAACCCCACAACTTCCACTCCCATCTTACAATATACTGCATAATTTTGTTAAAAGGGAACTATTAAATACTTGGCACCAGATCCTCAACTGGCATGACGAAGCAAAACCTCATTGACATTGCTGTACTGATTTACACTGATAATCTGGCTCTTTGTCTTTTCTAATTTAGTCTCTATTCTTTGGTGATACTTGTTGAAAGCTTACAACCAATTTCCCCCTCTAATCATTATGTCTTTTATTTTCCCTAGGCTTTTCTAGTGGAGACAAAATTTACACTTTTAAAAAAAAATATTTCCTTCTTTGAGCAATGCCATTCTCAAGAGTAATGTTCTGTAGTTGACTGCTTCTGAACAGTCACCTGAGGGAGTAAAACATCATGAAGTGCTTCTCTGGTATTAGGCCAACATAATGTAAATAATAGCTGGTTTAAAACAAAACAACCCTTCACCTCCTTTGCAATAGTGTGGTGAAATCTCTAATCTAGAACAAAAAAGATATTTAGCATTTGGAGATATTCTTTATCAAAAGCTTCAAGGTGGGTCAAATTTTGAGCTTAAATTACTGTATCCCTTCAAGGCAGGCATACATGATATAACATGTCAAAACTCAGAGTCCATTTGACAGTATTTCAAAACAATTATAGAACATCAATAGAGAAAAATATTTTACAGAAAACTTGCAAAAGGATCCATAGTACCATTTAAAGTTAAAATAAGGAAGATAAGAAGCTATTTCTGATCATCCAATCTATGTTTTAAGGCAGGAATTTGTAGAAACAAAGGGATATGTTATTTGATGCACACACAATGCCTATGAATAATAGTGAGCATTACAAGGATGCACTGAGAGGAAAAACATACTTGAGTGAACAAAAAATACATCCCCACATAATATCGACAGATTATGAGCAAAATTGCTTCTCAATTTTCTCTTTCAAACTGAAAAGCGCTTTTCAGAAACCGAGCACGATACTCTAAAAATGGTGAAGAGGTAGTCAGAGGGAAGGTAGCCGATTTATCTCGGCATCACTAATTCTCCTAATTTACTATCAATGAGTATCACAGAAATATAAAGAGGAAGCAAAAAAGTAGACATTTCAACCCTTACAAGTACCATTGCAAAATGAAGGGAAGTAAAAGTAAACTGAGTAGAAAATTCCGCTTTTACAATAATACAGCAGAAAAAGTTTTCTCCTTAAATAAAACCACCTGTTTTCTTCCTTTTATTAAAAAAAAAAGTAAGGTTATTTATTGTTATGAAGTCACATAAGATACATACTACTTTGATTATGTAACCCAGATAAATATAATTATAACATTAATTAAACAATCCTTACAATTCTAACATTGTGCTAACACTACAAACAACATTTTAGCTGATGCAATTCATTACAAAATAACAATACCCAAGAAGTATAAAAACACAGAAACGTTTCTCTGCTTTTATAAAAGGCTGTGATATGACATATACGTTGTTTTTGGTTAAAACAAGAGACAAGGTAAAAGTTCATAAGCCCCAAACTGGACTCTGTCTTAAAACTGACATTCAGTTTCAAAACATCCACCAATATTAAAAGACTTGTCCATGATCCAAACAAAAGGTTGTAAATCCCAAATACTAGACTGAGTTTCCCATTAAACCATCCACTAGTATGCTGTGTTGTGTGTTTGGATTAAAAACATAAGCATGCCTCATTTTTCTCTCCTGCCAGCTTCACTGAAGGAACTGAAATTGTCAAAACAGTCTGCTTTCTGAGCTCTTTGGAAAGCAACTTTCAAAACACTTTCCAGCTCAAAAGAACAGAACCAGCAACAGTTTTAGAGAAATGAAGCTACTGTGCAACCAAACCACCCTAGAAATTGAGATGTTAAATTTGTTGAAACCCTCAGTTTGAAAGATAAAAGTTTAGTGTTTCATACTGGGGATGTTTTAAAATAGAAAGCACTTTTTTTAAAGGAAACTGCAGGTCTAGGCATGGAAACTGTCACAGAGCTTCTAAAATACAGAATTTTGTACCCCAGCATAATCTTACTGTCTTCATTTTGCAACACTAATTGGGAGGGCAGAAGAAAAGCACCAAGGCCATTACATTTTGAACAATTAAAGATTGCTACTTTTCTGCTTTTACAAGATAATCTGACATCCCCCCCTCCATATCATGTTTGCCTTCTGTATTCAGTGTTCCAGGTTACAGGACTCACTGTAAAGAGCTAAAGGCATTAAGATAGGATTTCATAGTAAAACCTGACAGCATTAAAGGTGAGAAGTGTAGGGGGGAGGGATAGCTCAGTGGTTGGACCACTGGCCTGCTAAACCCAGGGTTGTGAGTTCAATCCTTGAGGGGGCCATTTAGGGATCTGGGGCAAAATCAGTACTCCATCTTGCTAGTGAAGGCAGGGGACTGGACTCAATGACCCAACGTCCCTTCCAGTTCTAGGAGATAGGATATATCTCCATTTATTTAAAAAAAAAAAGAAAAAGATATTTATAACTGGAGTGAGTCACCTAGTCAGTATGATAAACATTTAAAATCTGTCAAATGCCACTTTAAGTCTTAAATATACAATTAGTTTCCGATTATCATTGCAACTGGTGGTAGGGACCGATCTAGTAAAGACTGCAACATTGTTTACATTATAGTTTCCTATATTTCTCCACACAATATTCACCTTTTAGGCTCATTGGCACTTAGGCTCAGCTCTCTACCTAATGGTGATTTGGAGGGAAAAGTATAAGCAAAATGAGTGAGGGAGGAAGGGGAAACCCAGAAAGCATTGTTCCCAGTGTTTTTTTTTTTTTAAATCTAGCCACAACTTTTTAAACATTGCTGTAGCAATATGCTGAAAGTTGGCACTAGTGTCTTGCATGAAAAACTAAGACTTTGGGGGTTGTGTACTGAGCCTGCATAATAGACATTTAAAATTCTATGGGTGCACTTAGGGGCAGAGCCAGCTGCCAATTCCACAGCCATGAAATCCCACTGGCAGTGGAACTACTGTGCAATGGAGCTGATGAGCTTGATGTGAAGCAGGCTGAAGGGGCTTGTGCAACAGCAGCCCCTCATTCGGGAAGGTGGGACAGTGTTTTCACACTGCTTCCCCCAGAACACAGGTGTGTTCCGGAAACACACAAATTTGTTTATGAAAGGGTAAAAGTTTGATCGTAAAAGGCTGGTTCAGTTTTTTTATAGGAATTTATAATCCAGGGCTCACTGTTAGTTCAGCAAGCAAAACACCTCTGACTGCTTACAAGTTCCACTAGCCTTATTTTATCTGTTTTCCTCTAATTATTTTCCTCCTTAAAACTCCCACCCCTTCAAAAACAAACAGTAAATTAAGTGCAAATAAATAAATCATGTTAAGGTTGCACAATTAATCACAAAAAGACAGGAAATACAAAATTGAAGATTCCAACTACAATATAAACCTGGCTGCATTGTACATGTTCCATTTTTTATTATTGTTTGACTTCTAGCATGAGTAGCTTAATGTTACTGTATATGCTGTTAAATGTAAAGCGTAAATTATATAAGATATTTGACAAGGCTGAGTTAAAGCTGTTTTGGATGCAGTTGTTTACATTTCCTTTTTGTGACTGCAATTAAGCAATCTCAACATTGTATTAACATACAGGTATTTTGGGGGATATGGTTTTCCACTTAACCTATACCAAGCAAGTAAACTCACTTGAAAAAGAAGGTCTTTCATCTGGATTTTGTGCCCATCCACTTGCCATTAATGTTACTATCAGCACTCGGTGGGGTATGTCCATTGATAAAGTTTCTTCACTAGTGTCTGGTCGCTTTCCTTGTGACACACTATACATAATCTGCAAGGGGTTTATAACTTCTGTCAAAATAGATATCAGGCATTTATTAGAAATATATGTACTATTGATAGTTATTGTTTACTATAGGAGGATAAATTAAAATTGCAGACAATAATTAGGGATGTTGTAATTCTGCCAAAATAATTGTGTTCAGATTACTGTACAGAGGCTTTAGCTAAATGTAAATAAGGCTATAAAAGAAAACTAAAGAACACATTCTCACCTTCAAAGGGCTGTTTTCTTGACATTACTTCCCACATAATAATGGCATAGCTGTTAAAGTAAAAATGTGCATTACTTTAGAACATTTTATTATTTATGCTGACAATGCACTCAGCATCATACAAAATATTTCATTAAAATAAGCTTGCACAACACCAACTTAAATGGTTGACTATAATAATGTCCCCCTTCATACATGTTATGAAAACCAACAACAAGGGTAGCACTGAGTAAAGAACAATGTGCTATAGCTGACTTTATTTATGGTGGCCATATGTGCCTTTGAAAACCTCACTGATTTCACATAAAAAAATCAGTTTATAAGTAGAGAGTTTTTTCTACCTGCTAGCCCTTCTCATCCTGGGCTCTCAGTGTTAAGAGGGCTTTCTTTCACAGGCCCATTCTACACCTCAGAGTAGGTCCACATAAGGCAACTTACGTCAACCTAATTAAGTGTCTACACTACAATGCTCCTCCCTCTGATTTAACTCACGCACTAGGCCAACCTAATAACTCCACCTCCAGGAGAGGCGTAGTGACTAGGTCGATGTAGTTAGGTTGACGCAGTGTCCATGTAGACACTGAGTTGCTTACATTGCTTATTGCTGCCTTTGGTAGCTGGAGCCCTGCTGACCCACGGCTGACAGCCAGAATCCCGCTGCCCCAGGTGGCGGGGTTCACAGCTCCGGGGGGGTCAGCGGGACTGGGGCTCTGGCTATCATTGCCCCACAATGCTCCACTTAAGTTGGTGCATGCGCTGCTGGCGTGGATGCACACTGACAGAAGGAGCATAGTGTGGACAGGAGGAGCAGGTTTAATTACCACAGTGGCTGTAGGCTGACCTAACATAAGTCAACTTAATTTTGTAGCATAGACATGCCTAAACTAACATGAGTTCAGCAGGCCATCATCTATCCTTAGTTACACCTGTGCAAAGCCTTTAAACAGACTGCGAAGGGGAAACAAGGGAAAAATTTGGAACTCAGTTAATAATTCTATTAATTATAGGCAAGTCATATGTGGGAGGGATAGCTCAGTGGTTTGAGCATTGGCCTGCTAAACCCAGGGTTGTGAGCTCAATCCTTGAGGGGGCCACTTAGGGATCTGGGGCAAAAATCAGTACTTGGTCCTGCTAGTGAAGGCAGGGGGCTGAACTCAATGACCTTTCGAGGTCCCTTCCAGTTCTACAAGATAGGTATATCTCCATATATTATTAAAAAAAAAATTGAATCCAGCTCCCTCTCCAGAGCTGTGTTACCTATGCAGTGCTAACACGAGTGAAAAGTAATTCAATAAATATTTTTGTCCATAAAGAATGCTGTTGGGACTCTGAATATAAACAGTGATCAGTTGGGTTAGGTGTCATACAAGCCATATTCACTCTGCAGAGAAGAATCAGAAATAACTCCAAACTTGCTAAGCCTAATTGTGTTAATATATAAATCAATGGGACTTTTCCCAATAATCTCCATGGGAGCAGGAATAGGCTCAGAACTACACTTTTAATAAAGGAGAAGCAGAACACTACTTCTATACAGCAACACATTGTTGGTCCCCTGAGTAGTGACTTAAGAGAGAGTTCACTGTCCCTGACATTTGGTAGAAAACAGTGGATTTTAAAGGCAAAAATTCTGCTTTTCAACTAGAGTAACTGAGTCAAACTGGTACAGAAGTCAAAGACTCATTCCTGACAGGAAGGCCTAAGAGCATTCAGAGGGGTGAATTAACTCTGCCACAGCCTGGGAAACCCCCAACATCACTCTCCCATTCAATCTGAGATATGATATAATTAAACATTTTCATCTCTTCTGTCACATTGTAGTCTGCAGCTTCCTATTTGTTTTCCTTTGTCTCGTGTTCCTCTTTCCCTCACTATACCTTTCTCTTTCCTTCCATTGTATAGCTTGATTTGCTCCTGTTCTCTTTTTTAGTATGTAGTGTTGTAGCTGTGTTGGTCCCCAGGATATTAGAAACACAAGGTAGGTGAGGTAATATCTTTTATTGGACCAACTTCTGTTGGTGAGAGAGACAAGCATTCAAGCTACACAGAGCTCTTCTTCGTGTGTGGGAAAGGTACTCTGAGCATCATAGCTAAATACAAAGTGGAACAGATTGTTTAACTACTACCTACCTATGCTAAACAATCTGTTCCATCTTGTATTTAGCTGTGACACTCAGAGGATCTTTCCCAGACCCGAAGAGCACTGTGTAGCTTGAGTGCTTGTCTCTCTCATCAACAGAAGTTGGTCCAATAAAAGATATTACCTCATCCACCTTGTCGCTCTTCTTCAATGGATGTTCTCGTCTCTTGTCTTCTTCTCTCCCTACATCTGTCTTCTTCTCTACTCCTTTGGTTTGGGTTCTCTCCCTTCTTTCCACCCATGTTCTCAGTTTCTTCTTCTCCTCTTTCTAGACAATCTCTCCCTCCTTCCAAACCTCTTTTTCAGTCTAGTTTTCCCTCTAAATTTACTCTTTCTTTCCCTTTACTCTCCTTCTCTTCTCTCTCTCCTAACCAACCTCTTTAGGCTCTCCCCCCACTCTAACCGATACTGTCACATCCTTCTAAAACCATAAGCATAGACAGGGCCTGCTGCAGGTTGCACTCCCTCTCCTGCTCCTCCAATGAACTGCCTTGAGCTCCTGATTCTTCTCTCTTGCTCCACACCCACCTACACCTCTCAAAAGGTGAGAGTTACAGGGATATTCTCTCTCCCTGATTTCTTGCTAGGAATGCCAGGTGCTTCCTCTGCACCTCAAGGGAAAGAGCTAATTATGAGAGTTAATGCTCTCTCTTCCAGGAAGCCCAGGCTTTGTCTTGGCAGTTTAGTCTTTGAAACTGGTTCATCTCTTACCACTGCATCCACACACCTACATGTAAGAGTCCCAAAGTGTCAGAAGTCCTAGATATTTTTAAAATATATGAAAATTATGGAATCCATGACTCAAGTAGCAAAAATGCAGCCTTAATAGATATTCTTAAAAACTATGCTTGACTGCCGTAGGCCATCTGTCAACTGTTAACTATCCACTTCCTCAACTCAATCCCCTCCTTGATTGTTTAGACAGGCTTTAAGGTGGTACCCTTCTGAGCTAACTTGTTCAGTATCTCTTACACGGAGAAAGCAACTGCTGTTTCTTTTATAGGTAGCTATTACTCTATATGTGCCATTCAAAAGCTTACTGGAATAGCTCTCCCTGGATTTCTATATGATGTATACTCTGTTTTTGCCTGTCCCTTCACCTGACCTTTTGTAAGTTAATGCTTTTTCTCTCACCCCATGCTTGTCTTGCAAATTACATTAATCTCTGCACGTTAGCCACAGAGATCTCTTCAGTAGGTGTGCATAGTTCGTTCATCTGGATGTTTGCACTTTGTTTTGCTACTCATTTGCTCTCTCCCCTCATCCATCCTGTTTTCAGCGGGGTAATTCTATTCCCTGCAAGCCCTGATTTGTGGGATGTTCAGAAAATTAAACAACATTGGGTTAACTCCAACCAATCCCCTTTTCTAGTTATCCTGTTTTTACCCTAATCTCTAGGGCATTATATTTGTCCTAATGTTTGCTAGGGAAAGAGGTTTTCAAAAATTGTACTTTATCCATTTAGTCTCCCAAAATAACTTGTTCTGGTTCATTATAATCAAGTTCCTTTGACAATTTTTACTTTTCAGTTTGCAGTGCCCACTGTAGGATAACAGGCAGTACCTGTATATATCATGCTTTACACTTGCACGGGTTTTCTGATTGGGATTATAGTCTTCAGGTGGCATGTAGATAATAGTCCCTCCCTCTGGCAGAGATTTGTCACCTCGTGATTGTGATGTGGACACCATGCGCCATTTCGATAAACCAAAATCGGCAATCTGGTAAAGAACAAAAATCTGTCATTCTGAGAGAGCAGCAGGTCCCATCTATGCACTGATGTTAGTGCAAGTTGTCAAAAATAGAACTGAATGAAGAGTTTGTTTAAAACACTCCATCCCATTTTAAATGAAAGCGGCTATGGTGTTCTGTTAGCTACAAAAAACACCAACCTTGATTTAGAAAATGTTTCCAAATCAGGGTTCATGTTGTCACCACAGTATTATTATTTATTAATGATTTGAATTACCGTAACACTTAATCGCCATAGTTATGGACCAGGACCCCACTG
The DNA here is from genome assembly GCF_011386835.1 of Chrysemys picta bellii. NCBI lineage: Eukaryota > Metazoa > Chordata > Testudines > Emydidae > Chrysemys > Chrysemys picta. The sequence continues at coordinate 245,041,156 of NC_088792.1, read as the reverse complement.
TGCTAGGTGGTGTACAAAAATAAATAGAATAAAAAGATGTTCCCTCCCATTGCTCCCTGTGGGCAACACCTCCCATGTAGTCCGTGATTTAGCTGTGGAATTCACCCTTGCTAAAAAACTGCATTTCAGAATATCAGCTTTCATTTCCAAAGACCAAACACTTATGTTTCTAGCCCTTATGGTTGGAAAGAAAATCTTGAAAACATTAATCAAGTGTAAAACGATGCAGCACTATCCAAAAACAACAACTCAGAGAGTGGTGCAGTTCTTATCATCTCAATCAGAGCTCCTTGGACCTAGCATTTTTCCAAGGTGCCATAGAATTAATCATTTTGGCTGGGAAATTTGCCATTTTGCCGCAGACAGGCACCCAATATTTTGTTTGCTGTTTTCATGTCTGGCTAGGACATGCCTGAAACTGCTTCTTGTTCTCTATCCTTCCCGACAAACTAAGAATTAATTGGTTTGCAATGCATGCACCTGTGATGGGGTGTCCACCTCAACCCCTCCCCCCACTTGCCCTGAAGGAATTAATGGAAGCCAGATGGGCCAATTAACCTTTTAGTCCGAGAGGAAAGTGAACCTGTGTGAGAACAGGCAGCGGTTCTATAAAGCCAGGGAGCTGATGGTAGGAAGGACTACAGGGAAGGAGTCTGCAGTCACTTTCTGGGAGAAGGGAAGTGTGTTGGGAGGGCTATCAAGACAAGTAGCCCACTAGTGCTCCCTGGGAGGAGGGAGTAGAGAGACTGACAAACCCCAGAGAGTGGGGGAGTGCTGGGGTAGGAAGCAGCCCAGGGAATAAGCAGCAAGGTTGGGGACTGAACAGACGTTGGCTGCATGTTGTAGGGTCCCTGGGCTGGAACCCGGAGTAGAGAGTAGGCCCAGGTTCCTCTGCCTGACACTGGGAAAATGGTACTGGCAAGGGAGTGAACTGGACGACTGCCTTGGCCACTATGGGAGTGACAGAAACTTTGAAGGACTATACCCCAGAAGGGGGGCATGCTGAGCAACCTGGTCAGAGGCCGAGTCACAGAGAGGATAGCTGCGGCTCCTGAGAGCGAGAAGAGCAGCAGAGGAGAAATTGGTGGGGTTTAACCACTAGAATGGGCGTTGCTGTGACTGAGATAATCCCCAGAACCGCCAGGAGGTGGCATCATCCAGCAGTGAGTATAGCAACCTGTCACAGCATCCCACACTGTTCCACTGAACCAGGCAGCAGGGGATCAGGGAGCAAGAGCTGGACTCCAGCTTCCAGCATGGGGGAGAGAGAACCAGAAGTGTAGGCTGTCCAGTTGGGATGGCTAGAATTCAGGACAGTGGCCAATGGGTGGAAATCCAAGGAGATGAAGCGAGCTACCCACTCCACACTTTCCTGGTACACACACGAGAGGGAAAAAGGGTTCTGAGCAAGGCTGCCTGGACAACATTGCAACAACTAAGATCTATGGATATGAGCTTCCTGGAGAATACACGAGAAAAAAAAAGTTAAAAATAATTATTGACTGGTGTTATGTCACTGACTGGGCCATAGTTATGTGTATTTATGTAGGACAGGTGGAAGTGAAGGAAGAATATTTAATTGGAACAGAATAAATTAAAGTGCTTGTAATGGACTTGATTTCATTGTGTCATGGAGTACATGGCCTGTCTATAAGAGCTTTCTTCTGACTAGCTTTTGAGGTCATTGGGGGAGGAGGGAATGATTTTAAAACCAATTTGCATAATGCACTTTTGTGTGTCTGGTCTCATTGTAATTCAACAGAAATCTTACTAATTTAGCAGATATTTGATGCAATCAGACACACTATGACTGCATATTTTACATATGTTCAATACTTTCTTTTTTATAATACACAGCAGATGTATCTCCTTCCATTTTCTGCCAGTTATCAAAATCTTAATTACACTCCACCCAAAGGCAGCTCAAATAATTAGAGAGCTACTTAATAAGCAATGAGCAATTAACCCCCACATAAAGCATCTGTAGAAAAATTCATCTTAAAGCATTAACCATTCAAATTTAAGGCAAAGCATCTCCCTCAATTACTGTAATACTAAATGTTCCAGATTGTCCATTTCAAATTTTCAAACTATTGATGAAAGGAAACAAAACTTTATCAAACTGTTTTTATTTCTATTCAAATTATAAAAGTGACCAACAGTTTTCTCAACAAATGGATTCTTCATCACCAATACTTCCTTCTCTTTGCCTCTGAATTAAAGGTCCATAATAAACCATTAAAGTTAAGATGGCTCAGAAACAATTTCACGTATGTTTTGTTCTATTTTAAGGTGAATATTCAGCCTAATAAGCAACCAAGGCCTTGATTATCCCCTCATCAATTCTCCTTCAGGAAGTATCTGCCAGGTAGGTTTCTCGCCTTCCCATACTATCCAAACTCAGAGCGTGCATATTTGAAGAGATATTCTAAGGCTACAATAAGCACTGCTGAGTGAAGAATGACAATTTGGAAGCAAGACAGTACATCACATATTACACTGTTGCTGGGCATGGGAAACCCACCAGGGCCTACCTGAGCTCCTCTGACTTCAGAACTTGAGCAGTCCTTCGAAGGAGTTTCTACTCTGAAAGGACCACATTAAGGGTTATCCTCAAGGACTTTCATAAGAAAGTGTTACCACTTCTGAATATTAGCCACTGCTTTTATTTCTTGCACTGCCTAATTACTTCTTTAATTCCTCTCTATTTTGTTACCATGAACTAACATTTTGCTTATCTTAACACTGTCTTATTATAGTACCTCCAACCCCTCTTCTCTGTAACTAAAACTGTGAAATCATGACTACTTTTATGTTAATTTTGCTGAGAATTTGGTTATTTTCCCTAGGTATAATCCCTTCAGATATCCACAGGTTTATCTCAGTTAAATGTCTCATCTACTAACTTTGATTTATTTAATCTGTATGGCATACTGCATAGGCCAACATTATGGAAAGGCAGTGTGCTGCTAAAGGCCAGGAATCTGCAATTGGATTGGTGCAAGTCAACCCATTTCTGTGTGGAACCTCCCTGAAGAAGATGAGGCTCTGCCTTCAAAGACACAACTGCAGGACTGGAGTATAAGTTTGTCCCTTCCTATCCTCATTCCTTGTCTGCAATATTAAACACACTTCAGTTCTGCTATGTGTAAGGGGACTGTTGTCCCCTTACTAAAACTCAGTGGGGGTGTTTTGGGTGGCTAGCTCCCAGTACTAAAAGTAAGGGGAAGGATCGATGGGAAATCAGGACCCTGAAACTGACAGCCCCCAGGAACAATGGGGAGAGGCCAGTGCTCCAGGTCAGCCTGATTGACAGGGCGGGCAGGCTAATCAGGGAATCAGGAGGCCAGCGGATCCCGTCCTCTATGTGAGCTGGAATTGCCTGGGTCAGACAGAGTGGGGCCCAAGGAGAAAGCAGGGGCCCAACCTGAGCTGGGGAGCAGAGCTGTGCCACCAAGAGGGGCCAGAAAAGCATCCCAGGAAGCAGGTCAGAGCTGGGAGCAGAGTCACAGAAGCAGTCCACAGAGCACACCTGTGCTGGTAGGAGAGCTGCAGCAACCAGAGCCAGAGAAGCAACCTAGGGAGCTGGAGGCAGAGCAGCCATGCTGAGGCAGAGTGGTGGAGCTGGAGCTGAGGCAGCAGAGTGGTGGAGCTGAGGCACAGTGGAGCTGGAGCTGAGGCAGAGAAGCTGGAGCAGTCCGGAGCCGGGTGCAGTGAGCAGCTGGGAAGAGCGAGGGGGACCCTGGGCAGCAGGCCCAGTGTAGGGAGACACCCCCAGCCAAGACTCCTGGCAGGCCAGACTTGGAGGGGGATCATAACCCCGACAGGGCGGGGGAAACGCTGGGAAGAAGGGTCCTGCCACCTAGAGCCTGAGAGTGTGTGGCCACCATCAGAGCAAATGTCCGACCCGCAGTATCCCTGCGGCACAACCAGGGCCTAAGGAGGAGGCCTAGGACTTGTGAGGACAAGACTGAACTTCCCTTACACTCCAGAGATGCTGGTTGTGATGTCCCTGTGCCACCGAGAAGGGTGACGGGTTTTCTTTTAACCTTTCCCATTTTTTCCTTATTTTTTTTTTTCAAATTGATTGATGTTTAATTGTATTTGCTTTGAACTGTATGTAATGATCAGTGGGTCAGGGAAGCATCCTGTGCAGAGAAAGCACCCTGGAGTGGGGACACCCTAGCCCCTGCCCTAAGTGACCATGACAAGGTTGGGGGTCAAGCCCCCCAGGAATCCTGGGCCCAGCCTTGTTGGGGTTATGAGGACTCTGCCATACAGGAGAGTGGAAGGGGAGCGCTTGAGGTCAGGCAGGCCTCTGGGTAAAGGAAGTGGGAGTGAGGACTCAGATCCTTTCACTAGCCCACTTCACTGGGGTAGTGTATAAGCCAGGAAAGTTCCCCACAATAGCAGGACCATTCCCCCGCTTACATATGTTCACTGAAGAAGAATATAGGGACTAAAATAACCAGAACCTTACCTTAACATGAAACTCGCTATCCAGTAAAATATTCTGGGTCTTCAAATCATGGTGCAGCAATGGAGGACTCATATTGTGCAGATAATTCACTCCCAAAGCAATTTCATACAGAATACGGAATCGCAGTGACCACGCAATGTCAGGATATGCATTTTTCTACCAAAGAAAAAGGAAAACCAGAAAAATCACAATATGATCATCCATTTAAATATTTTAACAAAAATCTTTGAGTTAGAGGAGGCATACTTTGAAAAGAGGTTGTTTTACATCTTGTATTCGCAAATTTAAAAAGTGACAAATCAGTGATTGGTGTTAATTTATATATGTTTTAACATTATGAACTATTTAATCACTCATTACTATGCTCCTATTCTTTAGCAATTATACTTTATCAATTCACGATTATATATGCTGTTACTAATACACATACTGTATGACCTTGCGATGATAAAGTTCTAGATAAGATTTAGATATCATCAACAGACTCCGAGTGCTTTACAAAAGTGAGCACTCTTAAACCTCTCTATTCCACTGCAGAACACAGGGTCTTAACCACTGCCTTCCACCTTCGCTGGTCTCCTCCTGCAGTCTTAGTTTTCAATTCTGCTTATATTATGTAGTTCAACGTTATCATTGGTCTACCTCATTGCCTCTTGCCCTAGGGGTTCCAATCCAATTCCTGACTTACGTTATTTAGTTTTCTAACTCTATGTACTAGCTATCTCCATTTTCATTCCAGAATTTCTTGTCCTAGTGGCTTCTGTTTTATCCTCCTCAAGAATTCTTTATTTGTGACTCTTCTTCCCCCTGAGGATACTGGGGATTATTCTGTCAGCTGTTTATTAAAACTTGGAGTTTAGATAGTGAAGTCTTGAATCTCCAAATTTCAGCACACTATAGTAAGACCAACTTTACAACAGTGTTAAATATTCAAAGGTTTTAGTTTGGAAGCAAGATTTCTGTTTCTCCAGATTGGCTTTAGAGTTACAAAGGCATGTCTGGCTTTTGATACTCTGGTTTTAATGTTTTCATCTGCTCTACTTGTTGTGTCACAGATCAGGGCATTTCCCTGCTTCCTCTCAGTCGTCCAGCTTGCAGCAACCCAGCCAGTGCCTTTCTTGGGTGGAGACCTATATCTCACTCCCTTCTACCCTTCTGGGTATTTCCAGGCTGAGATATTCCCTGCCTTCGCTGTGTTATTCCCAGCAGAGTGATTTCCCATGGTTGTAATTTACCACACAGTTCTTTTTAAGCAAGCCTATTTTATTCTTAAGATAAAAAACATTACAGAGAATATGTTTAAAAATAATAAAACTACATGCATGCTCATACAATTACCAGAGATCACCCTAACCCTAACATGGGTTCTGGCATTCACCAACCCCCCCAAATGGGTTTCCCTCTTGTTTCAAGTTCATCATAGCTTCAGCTCAGAACAAGCACACAGTCTTATGGGGCCTCAGTAGGCTAAGTCCTTCCAATCCTTCCTTAAACAATGGGGGCCTCTATGGACTAGAGATCCTGTCCATTTGCTGGACCAGGAAGAAGGGCCTGGACCAGGATAGTCATCCAAAAGTCTTTTCTTTGTCTATTGGTCCATGGAGAATCCATTTTGAACTAGTATATGCAGACCTCACTAAGGGGTGACTTCAAAGGGGCTCATAACCTGAGGAATTACATTAGCATCCTCCTCATCCTAGAGGAGTGACCTACAATTCCATAATAAATATGCACAACTGCATTTTTAATACCATGGATCCCCGAAGTATTAAACATAATTCAATCAAGTTTACAGAATTAAGTTAAACCTTATCCTAATTCCATAAGGATTGTGCAGGATATTGTCGGTCTGTTGCATGTTGTACTTACAATGCTGTCAAGATATGTGAAATATCGGACCTCTTTTGTGTCTGTCCCAGAAAATGTTATTGGTGTTGTGTGTTGATTCTTGAGGTTTTAGTTTTCTCGGTGTTGATTTTCAACCTTATTAATTGTGCATAAGCCTGAAGATCATTTGTTTTGGCTTGCATGTTCCTATGGGTAAGTGATAGCATGTTGATGTCATCCACAAAGTCAAGTTGGTCTAACTTCTGTTTGAAAATTCATTGTATGTCCTTTCATTGTTCTGTACTCCCTCTCATTACCCAATCCACTATCAGTAAAAAAAAGTTCTGGGTGACATAAGACATCCTCACCTGATGCCCAGAGTGACTTTGAATGGTTTAGTCGGTTCCCTATTATGTAGTACTTGGCATGTCGTATTTTCATAGAAGCTTTGAATGATCCTCACAAATTTTGGAACGATTCCATAGTTGTGTAGCAATTTCCATAAAACAGTTCTATCTGTTATGCCAAATTTTTTTTGGAAATCTAAAAAATTCATATAAAATGGTGACTGTCATACAAGCAACAGTTCTATGTTGATACATAAGATTATTATTTGATATGTACCTGATTTATCCTGTCGGAACCGTGCATGTATCTTGAATCTACAGCGGATCTGAGCTTTTTAGGTGACAAATCTGTGGAACTGTCCCAGATGTCAATAGAGAAGGTTTTGGAATAAACTACTAAATTAAATAGTAGAGCTATCAAATAATTTTTAAAAAATCTCAATTAACCAAGATTAAAAAAAATTGTGATTAATTGCAGTTTAAAATCACACTGTTAAACAATAGAATATCATTTATTTAAATATTTGTGGATGTTTTCTACATTTTCAAATATATTGATTTAAATTACAACACAGACTACAAAGTGTATTGTTGTAGCCGGCATTGCAAGATATTTATGTGCCAGATTTGCTAAATACCCCTTCCTGCTTCAACTACCATTCCAGAGGACATGCTTTCATGCTGCTGGCAGGTTCTGCTTGATAATGATCCAAAGCAGTACAGACCGACGCACGTGCATTATCATCATCTGAATCAGATGCCACCAATAGAAGGTTGATTTTTCTTTTTTGGTAGTTCTGGTTCTGTAGTTTCCAAATCGGAGTGTTGCTCTTTTAAGACTTCTGATAGCATGTTCTACACTTCGTCTCTCAGATTTTTGGAAGGCATTTCAGATTCTTAAACTTTGGGTTGAGTGCTGTAGCTATCTTTAGAAATCTCATATTAATACCATCTTTGCATTTTGTCAAATCTGCAATGAAAGTGTTCTTAAATCGAACAACGTACGTTGGGTCATCATCCGAGACTGCCATAACACAAAATATATGGCAGAACCCAGGTAAAATCATGGAGCAGGAGACTTACAATTCTCCTCCAAGGAGTTCAGTCAAATTTAATTAACACATTTTTTTTTTTAAACGAGAGTCATCAGCATGGAAGCATGTCCTCTGGAATGGTGGTCAAAACATGAAGGGGCATACAAACGTTTAGCATATCTGATGTAAATACTGTGCAACCCCGGCTAAGAGCTAAAACACCCGTTCTCACTTTCAGGTGACATTGTAAATAAAAAGCAGGCAGCGTTATCTCCCATAAATGTAAACAAACTTGTTTGTCTTAGTGATTGACTGAACAAGAAACAGGATTGAGTGGACTTGTAGGCTCTAAAATTTTTAGGATTTTTGAGTGCAGTTATGTAACAATTCTATATTTGTAAATTGCACATTCATGATAGAGATTGCACTACAGTACTTGTATGAGGTGAATTGAAAAATACTATTTGTTTCTTTTACAGTGCAAATATTTGTAATCAAATATATAAAATGTCACTGTACACTTTGTATTCTGTGTTGTAACTGAAATTAATATATTTGAAAATGTAGAAAAATATTTATTAAAAAACAAATTGGCATTTTATTATTGTTTAACAGTGCGATTAATATTTTTAATTGAGTTAATTTGTTTGGAATTAATTGCTTGAGTTAACTGCGACTAATGGATAGTCCTACTAAATAGTAATAAGTCACCAGAACGAGATAGTATTCACCCAAGAATTCTGAAGGAACTGAAATATGAAATTGCAGAACTACTAACTGTGGTATGTAACCTATCATTTAAATCAGTTTCTGTACCAGATGACAGGAGGATAGTAAAGTTACACCAATTTTTAAAAAAGGATACAGAGGCTATCCTGGCAATTACAGGCCGGTAAGTCTAACTTCAGTATCTCACAAATTGGGTGAAACTATAGTAAATAACTGAATTATCAGACACATACATAAATACACTTTGTTGGGGAAGAGTCAACATGGCTTTTGTAAAAGGAAGTCATGCCTCACCAATCAACTAGAATTATTTGAGGGGGTCAACAAGCATGTGGACAAGAGGGATCTATTGGGTATAGTATATTTAGATTTTCAGAAAGCCTTTGACCAGGTCTCTCACCAAAGGCTCTTAAGAAAAATAAGCAGTCATGGGATAAGAGGGAAGGGCCTCTCATGGATCAGTAACTGGCTAAAAGATAGAAAACAAAGGGTAGGAATAAATGGACAGATTTCAGAATGGAGAGAGGTAAATAGAGATGTCTGGCAGGGATCCAGCGCTGCTCAACATATTCATAAATGATCTGGAAAAGGTGGTAAAATGGGGAGGTGGCAAATTCTGCAGATGATACAAAATTACTCAAGGTAAGTCCAAAGCACACTGTGAAGAGTTACAAAGGGACCTCACAAAACTGGGTGACTGGGCAACAAAATGGCAGATGAAATTCCACATTGATAAATGCAAAATAATGCACATTGGAAAACATACAAGAATACATACAAATGGTGGTATCTAAATTAGCTGTTACACTCAAGAAAGAGATCTTGGAGTCATCATGGATAGTTCTCTGAAAACATCCGCTCAATGGGCAGCCTCAGTCAAAAAAAAAAAAAATTACAGAACGTTAGGGACCATTGCGAAAGGGATAGATAATAAAACACAAAATCATAACACCACTATTTAAATTCATGGCGCATCCAGACCTTGAATACTGCCTGTAGTTCTGGTCACCCCATCTCAAAAAGATATATTAGGATTGGGAAAGGTACAGAGAAAGGCAACAAAAATGATTAGGGGTATGGACCAGCTTCCATATGAAGAGAAATTAAAAAGACTGGGACTTTTCAGCTTGGAAAAGAGATAACTAAGGGGGGATATGGTCAAGGTCTATGAAATCATGACTGTGGAGAAAGTGAATAACGAAATGTTATTTACCCCTTCACATAACACAAGAACCAGCGGTCACCCAATGACATTGATAAGCAGCAGGTTTAAAGCAAACAAGGAAGTACTTCACACAACACAGTGTCAACCTAAGACTATAATGAAGTTAAAAAAAGAACTAGAAAAATTCATGGAGAATGGGTCCATCATTGGCGATTAGCCAAGATGGTCAAGGATGCAACCCCATGCTCTGGGTATTATTAGCCTCTGATTGCCAGAAAGAGGGAGTGGACGACAGGGGATGAATTACTGCCTGTTCTGTTCATTCCCTCTTAAGTATCTGGCATTGGCCACTGTTGGAAAACAGGATATCGGGCTAGATAGACCATTGGTCTAATCCAGTATGGCTGTTCTTATGCACTGATTTCTTTATTTTGCCTAGAATAATACATGTAAATACCTGTGAGAGATCCGTTCTATGCCCCTCCAGTTTTTACACTGAGGTTTTCTTTCTTTGGCAGCTTCACTATATGACATCTTTATTTTTATTCTCAAAATATCTACCACTAATGCATGGTCTGTCCCCATATCTGCCCCGTTCCTTCTATGTACATCTTCTAACGTTCTTCTTCATTTGAGCCACATTGTAATGTGATCCATTTGGTTCCCTGTTCTGTGACCTGGTGACCTCCAAGTTATCTTAGTAATACTACAGTGAAGGAAAATATTTCCTCCAATGATCAGGCCATTTGTTCCACAAAAATCAGCAAACACTTTGCCACTTTCTTTCCATTGATGCCTTGTTTCCATAAAATAGCTTCCCTGACAGTGTTATTGCTCCCTACTTTAGCATTCATGTCTAGGTCAAAGGGTAAGAGCCAAACTTAAAGCAGTCCACCGGCCCACTTGCTACCGTAGTAAGCCACTACTGTAAGAAACAAAGTTGTTAGAGAAATCTGCACTACCCCTCAGTTCACAAACTCAATCGAACTCAACTCCATTCAAATAGACTTACGAGAGATAATGGCGTGAAATGGCCAAACACACAAGGAAGCTACTCTGCTGATGAATTTTCTCTCTCCGAAATTGGTATGCAGAATGTGCGGTGTGAAGGTACGTACCCTTCTACTGGCTGCAAGGAGGCTAACGAGATCCTCTGGGCCTGTGCTGCTCCAATGAGGTGCACCTGTTCCTGGAGGAGAAGGGGCTTATTAGGGGAAGCCTACCATAGGAAGGGGCGGTGACCAGGAAGAGGCTGTGAGTAACCGAGGCAGGCTGGGTGAGGAACAGACAGTCACAGAAAAGAGCCACTCCGGCTGACAGCCAAGTAACACACCCCAGAAAGAAGGGTGGGGGATATTAACCTTATGTAGGCCCAATAAACTTTCAGAAACTGAGCCTGTAAAGACCTATCCAGGGACTGTCTGAGAGGCTGACTACTGTTTCAGCCAGACCCTCCTCTAACAAGGGGCAGGGATAAAGAAGAACCAACCCTCTGCCAGGGAGCAATTACTCCCAGAAAACTCCCCTAAGGGCAGCCACTGGGGGAGCAGAGAGTAAACGAAGGACAGTGGGACCTGGAGGAGGGGGGAGGGGGAAATGTGTCTAGGGAGTGCTACCCCTCTTATATGTGAACACTATATAAGCCTAGAAAAGTGGTCCAAATAACAGAAATTGACAGATATAAACTAGATATACTAGGCCTAAGGGAAATGAGACAAATACCTTTTGTCAACTGAACGTATATTACTATATTCTGGGCTACCAAATGCCAATGATATATGCAGAGATGGTAAAGGTTTTATATTATCAAAAGAGGGCAACCAAAAGCCTGACAGAATGGGCACAAGTTCTGGAAAGGATTATAACAATACAATTTACATCAAAGTTCCAGAAAGTGTCCATTATTCAATGTTTTGTGCTCCAACAAATCAAGCTCGCCAAGAGGAAAAAGAAAACTTCTACTTGTGGCTACAGAAAACAATACACAATATTCCAAGAAGAGAGGTCTTCCTAGTAAAGACAATATAATATCCCCATTTTATAAATGGGAAAGCAGAGGAACAGATGAAATGACATGTCCAAGGTCACCCAGCAGGCCAGCGCCAGTTGCAAAAAGAGAACCAAGGTCCTCTAAGTCCTAATCGAATGCCCTGTCCATCAGACAATACTGCCTCCCAGTGATGCTAGACTACACTAAAACTAAACACAAACACTATCTTTTAAAAATGTTATGATTGAATTTCTCAGCTTTTGTGGGTATGTTTCACAAACTAATATGGAAGTTCAATCCTTCATTTTATAAAAGCACAACTGAGTGCCTGAAAGACATGCCTGTTTTAGTTTTGCAATTTCTGACTTACCAGTTTGAGTCATAGTCTTCTTTTAAAAGACTATTCACAGTAAAAAGAAAATGAATGCACATTATTCACATGAATGAATTACTCCTGCCAAAAAAATAATTAAATTCTACACCAAAAAATTAAAACTCTGTGCACAATATTTTAAAATTCTGGATATTTTATTTTGTCAAAATAACACAATATAACCACACCAGTTTCAATTATTTTGGTAATTTATTTCAAAATACCTCTCAGGAAGTATGTCTGTAGTGATACAGACAACAACAACAAAATTCAGGAACTGATTTTTTGACAAGTAGATTACTTACTAGGCATATAAAAACAGAACATTGAGTAATTCATTTAAACTACACTACAGAAACGTATTTCCCACACCCCTCAGAAGCAGTGCAAAGGCTTGGGGAAGTCGGGGGTAATGGAGGAACAGAGAGAGAGGGAAAGAGCCTGGGAGTGAACCTGGACGGTTGTTGGTGTGGGTGGTAGAAGTATGGAAAGGGTTTTTTCAGGAGGTGGGGGGGGAAAGGGAGGGATTGTTAGGGAGTTGGGGAGCCTCCCCCATGCAGACCTTGGCTGACCCCTAGCCTCTCCAATCAGTCAGGCACATCTGCCCCCGTCTCCGTATGTCCCCTACGCCCTGTCCCCATGTGGCCATGCAACCCCCGTGCCCCTGCCTCAAAGCTGTCACTATACTAGCTCCTGAGCCTGCGTCCCAGTCTGTTTCCTACCCCTGCCCCATCAGCTCTTCTGAACCCCATTCTGTGACCCCTAGCAACCCTCTGTGCCATACTCTGTCCCACCCGTGCCTCCTCAACTGGTGCTGCTGTAAGGAACGCAGCTGCCAGCTGACTACCCTCTCTTCTGGTGCCGTAGCAGCCCCTGGTAGCCGAAAGGCATAACTGCAGAGCCTCTCCAGCAGAATCTATATTCTGCGGAGAAAAAAAATCTGACGGGGGGGTGAGGAGCAGAGAGGAGGGCATGAATTCTGCACATGTGCAGTGGCGCAGGATTCCCCCAGGAGTAATGAATAAATGCATGGATGCACAGGAAAGGGCAGAGATTCTGAAACCAGTACAGAAATGAGTACAGCTATTTGAGCTCTCATTGAATTTCTAATTACTTGCAAATCACAGCTGATTGTTTTTAACTCACCATTCATTTCCTTGTAATTTCTCTAAAGCCCCAAATACTGCAACTGTCTTAATGGGGGTAGACCGCTGTACCCAGACAAGGCCCCACTGACTTTAAAGGGGCTCTTCATAGATGTCGCAGTCTGCCTGAGCAGAGTAAATTGCAGGCTAGGGCCCAATATTTTTTTCCATTAAAAAATGTTTACTAAATTTCCTCACGCACGCAAAACAGACCATTTAACAACAACAACTAGAAGTGACACACAAAAGGCTTTAGAAAAACACTATACACTTACCGCATGCAAAAGTTGGTTTAATGAGCCATTTGTCATGTATTCAGTCACTATTCCCAGAAATTCAGGCTCATTGCAAATTCCCAAAATTGGTAGAATGTAACTGAACCTGGCTTTGTGTAAAATCTCTGCTTCTTTTAAGAGATTGGTTCTTTCACTGCAAGAAAAAAAATTAAATAACTAAATCAGTGCTAAGAAACATGCAATTATGATTTAGTTAATTTAAATATATTATGTTTCCTTTTAAGGTAAGAAAAGAAATAAGCAGATGAAAGGTGCACTGAATTAGCTTTACAAAATTAAGATCTCACTATACGAAAACATTGACAGCACTACAATTTATTTTTTACTGGACTGTTGTATACAATTATCACAAAATGCTTCACAACAGATTACTATCTATAGATGCAAATACATCTCATAGAATCATAGAATATCAGGGTTGGAAGGGACCTCAAGAGGTCATCTAGTCCAACCCCCTGCTCAAAGCAGGACCAATCCCCAACTAAATCATCCCAGCCAGGGCTTTGTCAAGCCTGACCTTAAAAACCTCTAAGGAAGGAGATTCCACCACCTCCCTAGGTAACCCATTCCAGTGCTTCACCACCCTCCTAGTGAAAAAAGTTTTTCCTAATATCCAATCTAAACCTCCCCCACTGCAACTTGAGACCATTATTCTTTGTTCTGTCACCTGGTACCACTGACAACAGTCTAGATCCATCCTCTTTGGAACTCCCTTTCAGGTAGTTGAAAGCAGCTATCAAATCCCCCCTCATTCTTCTCTTCCGCAGACTAAACAATCCCAGTTCCCTCAGCCTCTCCTCATAACTCATGCGCTCCAGACCCCTAATCATTTTCGTTGCCCTCCGCTGAACTCTTTCCAATTTTTCCACATCCTTCTTGTAGTGTGGGGCCCAAAACTGGACACAGTACTCCAGATGAGGCCTCACCAATGTCGAATAGAGGGGAATGATCATGTCCCTCGATCTGCTGGCAATGCCCCTACTTATAGAGCCCCAAATGCCGTTAGCCTTCTTGGCAACAAGGGCGCACTGTTGACTCATATCCAGCTTCTCGTCCACTGTGACCCCTAGGTCCTTTTCTGCAGAACTGCTGCCTAGCCACTCGGTCCCTAGTCTGTAACAGTGAACGAGATTCTTCCGTCCTAAGTGCAGGACTCTGCACTTGTCCTTGTTGAACCTCAGCAGATTTCTTTTGGCCCAATCCTCTAATTTGTCTAGGTCCCTCTGTATCCTATCCCTACCCTCCAGCATATCTACTACTCCTCCCAGTTTAGTGTCATCTGCAAACTTGCTGAGAGTGCAGTCCACGCCATCCTCCAGATTATTAATGAAGATATTGAACAAAACCGGCCCCAGGACCGACCTTTGGGGCACTCCACTTGATACTGGCTGCCAACTAGACATGGAGCTATTGATCACTACCCGTTGAGCCCGACGATCTAGCCAGCTTTCTATCCACCTTATAGTCCATTCATCCAGCCCATACTTCTTTAACTTGCTGGCAAGAATACTGTGGGAGACCGTATCAAAAGCTTTGCTAAAGTCAAGGAATAACACATCCACTGCTTTCCCCTCATCCACAGACCCATTATCTCCTCATAGAAGGCAATTAGGTTAGTCAGGCATCCTCTCCTCTAGGTGCTTCAGAATTGATTCCTTGAGGACCTGTTCCATGATTTTTCCAGGGACTGAGGTGAGGCTGACTGGCCTGTAGTTCCCCGGATCCTCCTCCTTCCCTTTTTTAAAGATGGGCACTACATTAGCCTTTTTCCAGTCATCCGGGACCTCCCCCGATTGCCATGAGTTTTCAAAGATAATGGCCAAAGGCTCTGCAATCACATCCGCCAACTCCTTTAGCACCCTCGGATGCAGCGCATCCGGCCCCATGGACTTGTGCTCATCAAAGTTTTTCTAAATAGTCCCGAACCACTTCTTTCTCCACAGAGGGCTGGTCGCCTTCCCCCCATACTGTGCTGCCCAGTGCAGCAGTCTGGGAGCTGACCTTGTTCATGAAGACAGAGACAAAAAAATCATTGAGTACATTAGCTTTTTTCACATCCTCGGTCACTAGGTTGCCTCCCTCATTCAGTAAGGGGCCCACACTTTCCTTGACTTTCTTCTTGTTGCTAACATACCGGAAGAAACCCTTTTTGTTATTCTTAACATCTCTTGCTAGCTGCAACTCCAAGTGTGATTTGGCCTTCCTGATTTCACTCCTGCATGCCTGAGCAATATTTTTATACTCTTCCCTGGTCATTTGTCCAATCTTCCACTTCTTGTAAGCTTCTTTTTTGCATTTAAGATCAGCAAGGATTTCACTGTTTAGCCAAGCTGGTCGCCTGCCATATTTACTATTCTTTCTACACATCGGGATGTTTTTTTCCTGCAACCTCAATAAGGATTCTTTAAAATACAGCCAGTTCTCCTGGACTCCTTTCCCCCTCATGTTATTCTCCCAGGGGATCCTGCCCATCAGTTCCCTGAGGGGGTCAAAGTCTGCTTTTCTGAAGTCCAGGGTCCATATTCTGCTACTCTCCTTTCTTCCTTGTGTCAGGATCCTGAACTCAACCATGTCATGGTCACTGCCTCCGAGGTTCCCATCCACTTTTGCTTCCCCTACTAATTCTTGTAAACCAGTCGGGTTATGTTTTACTACACAGTAGCATTGATAGATATGCCACAACAGGAATTAATTTTTTTAGAAAGAATAATTGTGCCTTGCTGTGGCAGGTTGTCTTTCTGGTATTTATACTCTTGGGTGTATTTCTATAATAATTGAAACATGGGTAATACAGTGGGTGCCATTAACATTTCCAAATTTATCACTCTAGTGACAATTAGTATCTCCTTGTATTTTTGGCATATAGTGGTACCACTATAACTACAAATGGGAATTTTCAATTATATCCATTTCTTGTTTAGTATAAAGTGGGGGAATTTCCATATTCTTCTAATGAGCCAAAGCTAATGGAATTCAAAAGGTTTCTAGCTTCTTCGACTGAGCAGACACCAGTGCACTCTAGGAAAATACAAGTTAAGATAAACACATTCAGTGAAAACATAATTATCCAAAGAGGGGAAAAGAGAAATGGCTCAAATTAACTATTTTTGGTTACCAAGAAAATTTTCCAATGTTGCTTATCAAATAAAGAAATATCACCAAAGGCTGAAAGACATCAAAAGCAACACCACCCACAGGAGATGCTTTTCAGTTGTACGTGAAGATGTACCCCTAGTTTTACAACAGGTTATATAAAAAGTACTAGCAAAGTTAGTAGAAACTAAAATTTCATACAGACAATAACTTGTTTATACTCCTCTATATATTATATACTGAAATGTAAGTAAAATACTTACATTCCAATTAATTTATTTTATAATTATATGGTAAAAATGAGAAAATAAGCAATTTTTCAGTAATAGTGTGATGGGACACTTTTGTATTTTTATGTTTGATTTTGTAAGCAACTAGTTTAAGTGTGGTGAAACTTGGGGGTATGAAAGAGAAATCAGACTCCTGAAAGGGGTACAGTAGTCTGGAAAGGTTGAGAGCCACTGCCTTAAAGGGTAAGAGCCCATTAAGTTCTGGAGGGGAAAAGGGAGTGTTTTGGAAACTAAGATTAGATTTTGTTACAGAGAAGGTTAGAATCTATAGACCTGTGAGACATAATAGGGTCTTTAGAAAAGAAGTGTAGCCATCAGACCTTGAAGTCAAATAGGTATAGAGAAGCAGGAGTTGTTCCTGATGTTGCAAGAAGGCAGGATCTTGCTATTAGACACTATAGAAAATGAAAATTAAAAAGCAGTTTGAAGTATGGAGAAAAATCTGAAAAATCCATAAATGACTAAATCAGAGAGATACGAGTAGGGGTTTACCCAGCCTAACTCCACAAGGAATATTCATTCTGTACTGGACTCTGATGTAAACAGGAAACCAGTGTAAATTTCTAGAGGGAGGAAGTGATGTGTACTTATTTCTAGGAAAGTTGATAGGATGAGACAGCTCATTTTGGATGATGTGGAATTGAAGGAGACATTAAAAGAAGAGAATTGTAGTGGTCAGGTAGAAAGGATGAAGACCTGAATAAGAGTTCTGCCACAAAATTGGTTGAGAATCTGATGCTTCATGGCTGTAAGTTTTCCAAGGCAACAATAAAGCATATTTACACCTGGTCGATGAGAAGCAAAAGAGTTCGAATAACAAGATACTAAACAACTTGTCCTTATATTTTAAAATTTACCATATTACTTAGCAGCATTTGGAGTTCCTTTCTTTGCTAAATTTTGTCTAATCTCAGCAGAATGATTTCTCATCTTTTTGAAAGCCTTACATTTACTCTTGGGGATGCCAAGACTAATACCAATAAACACCTTCTCTCAGCAGCCACTACTCTTCAGTAGCTGAAATAGGAAAAACTCAAAGATCAGTATTTTGAATTTGGCAATTCAATTTTAAAAAATAATTTTAAAGAACTGGCTTTTTTGACATAACTTGGTCAACGTTCTGTTGTCAAAGATAAAGACAATGATCATTACTCCGATCAACTTCTGATTGAGAGAGCTACATTGAAATATTTGGAGTTGTCACCCTTTGGAATTTGTTTTCCAGTGCTAAAAATCACAACTTCATTGTACATGAAAACACTATTTTAAAAGTTCATGAGGATATACTGTCAGCCAATGAATGCATCTGGAACACAGGGGAGGCTGATATACAAATTAAAATGGATTTGATGACCTCCTATTAGCAAGTAACTGTACCATCATTGGTGATCTTCCAGAAAACACCATCCTAGCCACTATGGATGTAGAAGCTCTCTACACCAACATTCCACACAAAGATGGACTACAAGCTATCAGGAACAGTTTCCCCAATAATGTCACGGCAAACCTGGTGGCTGAACTTTGAGACTTTGTCCTCACCCACAATTATTTCAGATTTGGGGATAATTTATACCTTCAGGTCAGCGGCACTGCTATGGGTACCCGCATGGCCCCACAGTATGCCAACATTTTTATGGCTGACTTAGAACAACGCTTCCTCAGCTCTCGTCCCCTAGCGCCCCTACTCTACTTGCACTACATTGATAACATCTTCATCATCTGGACACATGGGAAGGAGGCCCTTGAGGAATTCCACCAGGATTTCAACAATTTCCATCCCACCATCAAACTCAGCCTGGACCAGTCCACACAAGAGATCCACTTCCTGGACACTGCAGTGCAAATAAGCGATGGTCACATAAACACCACCCTGTATCGGAAACCTACTGACCCCTATACTTACCTACAGGCCTCCAGCTTTCATCCAGACCACATCACATGATCCATTGTCTACAGCCAAGCTCTAAGATACAACTGCATTTGCTCCAATCCCTCAGACAGAGACAAACACCTATAGGATCTCTATCAAGCGTTCTCAAAACTACAGTACCTACCTGGTGAAGTGAAGAAACAGGTTGACAGAGCCAGAAGGGTACCCAGAAGTCACCTACTACAGGACAGGCCCAACAAAGAAAGTAACAGAATGCCACTAGCCATCACCTACCGCCTCCAACTAAAACCTCTCCAGCGCATCATCAAGGATCTACAACCTATCCTGAAGGACGATCCCTCACTCTCACATACTTTGGGAGACAGGCCAGTCCTCACTTACAGACAGCTCCCCAGTCTGAAGCAAATACTCATCAGCAACTACATATCACACAACAAAAACACTAACCCAGGAACCAATCCCTGCAACAAATCCCGATGTCAACTCTGTCTGCATAGCTATTCAAGGGACACCATCATAGGACCTAATCATATCAGTCACACCATCAGGGGCTCATTCACCTGCACATCTACCAATGTGATATATGTCATCACGTGCTAGCAATGCCCCTCTGCCATGTACATTGGCCAAACTGGACAGTCTCTATGCAAAAGAATAAATGGACACAAATCAGACATCAAGAATTGTAACATTTAAAAACCAAGTATCAGAGGGGTAGCCATGTTAGTCTGGATCTGTAAAAAGCAACACAGAGTCCTGGGGCACCTTTAAGACTAACAGATGTATTGGAGCATAAGCTTTTGTGGGTGAATGCTCACTTTGTCCGATGCAAAAACCAGTAGGAGACTACTTCAATCTCCCTGGACACACAATAACAGACTTAAAAGTGGCAATTCTTCAACAAAAAAGCTTCAAAAACAGACTCCAATGAGAAACGGCAGAACTGGAATTAATTTGCAAACTGGACACCATCAAATTAGGCCTGAATAAAGACTGGGAGTGGATGGGTCACTACAAAAAGTAATTTCCCCCTCTGCTGATACTCACACCTTCTTGTTAACTGCTGGAAACGGGCCACCTTGATTGCATTGGCCTCGTTAGCACTACAAAAGTAATTTTACTTCCATTGGTATTCAACATTTGTCAACTGTTGAGAATAGGCTGTTTCCACCTTAATTGAATTGGCTCGTTAGCACTGACCCCCCAACTTGGTAAGACAACTCCCATCTTTTCATGTGCTACAATATATATTCTTCTTCCTGTATTTTTCACTCCATTCATCTGATGAAGTGGTTTTTAGCCCATGAAAGCTTATGCCCAAATACATTTGTTAGTCTCTAAGGTGCCACAAAGACTCCTTCTTATTTTTGCTGATACAGACTAACACGGCTACCACTCTGAAACCTGTATCATCATAAACTCCACCAAGCAATTCAGCACAGTCAGCACACTCACTTCTGATTAAACCAGATTGTAAACGATTTGGGGCAGGGCTTTCCTTGCTTCTCACTATGTGTTTAGGCAGTGGCTGCAACAATGGGGAAGATGTGGGCCTCCATGTGCTACTTCTCTATAAATGGTTATCATTAAGAGGAAGTGGAGGGCTGAAATAAGCAGGGGTTCTGTAGGTCAGACTGGGCACACTGGCAGGGTCATCTGCTCGCACTATACACATTCCATCTCATCCTGATCCTTGCTCTTGACCTCACTGGGGCCGAAAAAGCGCTCAATACCTCACAGCCCTGGGCCCTCGAAGAGTAGCCACTAGCTCCCATTACCCTTCATGGGGAACACGGGCAAACAAGCCAGACCTTTGAAGTGGGCCAAAGCCACGGAAAGATTAAGGTAGGATCAGCTCCCGGGGCGAGTCTGCGAGCAGCACCCGCTGGTTCCCGGCAGGGAGAAGGTTCGGGGCCATGGATGCAGGGGGACTGGCAGCCCCGGAGGCGCTCCCTGGACCAGACTGGGCGGCAGGGGATCCCTGTGGGGGAGGGAAGGACCCGTTGTGGGGGTTGGGAAAGAGTCAGGAACAAAACTCGCCGGCCCCGCACGCGCGCCCCAGTTACCTGTCTAGCAGCGGCCCCTGCAGGCACTTGACGGCCACCGGGACCCTCCAGTCGGCGTGGCGCGCCGAGGACACGGTGCCGTAGGCGCCCCGGCTGAGGAAGCACAGGTCGGGCAGCTTGCTGGAGGGGATGGTGGGCAGCGCGCAGTTAATGCTGCGGGACGAGCCGCCGCCGCCGCCGCCGACCCCGCTGCTCATCGTGGCGCCAGGCCCCGCGGCCGCCGACACGACCCGGCTGCTGCCCCGCTGACTAGGGCTGGGAGGCGGCTCCGGGAGGCCGCCAGAAGGACTCGCAGGAAGCCGCGTTCCGGGTTGGCTGGCTCCGGGACGCCGCCAGAGGGACTCGCAGGAAGCCGGGTTCCGGGCTGGCTGGCTCCGGCCTCTCCCTACCCCCACGCACCAGCAAAGGGCGCGGGGACGTGTCCCGAGCGCCCCCTGGCCGGCCTCGCCTCTCCCCCCACCACTAGCCCCGCGCCGCCAGCCTCGTCGGGGGTCCCGCTAAAAACCCCCGTCTATGTACCCACCGCCCCCTATTCTCCTCCAGCCGCCGGGACTTCCCCACAGCCTCCCAGACCCCTTAGCCCCCCTCCGGCCGCAGGGACCTCCCCACAGCCCCCTTAGCCCCGCCTCCAGCCGCCGGGACTTCCCCCTAACCCCCCTCCAGCGACAAAGCGGGCTGCGGTTTCAGCCCCTTCCTGGCTCCGAGCGTAGCCGCTAGCGGCTAGAATTCGTCCCCCGGCTTCCCCGTCTCCGGGCTCTTCTTCTTGCAGCCACCAGAGCCCCCCAGAAGCATCATCGCACGCGGGGAGCCTCCTAGCAGCCTGGGCTGAGAGAGGGGGATAGGCGCGCACACCAGATCTTCAAAGATCAAAAGTAAGGGGAGCCCCAGTCGCTGGGGACAGGAGCCTCGGAGAGCGCCGGGGCCCGAGCGCCGCCCCCAGGCTGGCCTCCTCCAGGGAGCAGCACACACAGGCACCCTCCAATCTCAGTTGCTCTCGACGGAGACGGCGGCGGCAGCGCGGGAGCCCTCACCCTTCCCGGAAATCGGCGGCTTGTAGTCAGGGAAGTCTGAGCCAGAGCGGTGCGTGAAACCCCGCACGGGCCGGCCGGCTGGCTGGGGCTGGGAGCGAGCGCGGAAGGGTGGGCTTGCGGGAGGGGAGAGCGAGTGGATCAGTGTCTGGTGCTGTCCGCTTTCCCACGTCCTTTCTCGGAATACAAGCGAGGTGAGCACTACAGCTCAAGCGCGTCATTATTGTAGCAACATTTTGGTAACTGTCATAAGTATCAGTGGCAAGGGTGTTACTGTCTTGTAACTGGTTTTGATGACGTGTAAATGCCAAGCAAGGGAGGAGTGCGCTGTTCGGAAGGAAACATTTGAAACAAAACTTTTAAAGAATCCGCAGTTCTTTCTCTACAACGCTATTCATAAGGTATGGCAAAGTGAAGGAAAGCCGGCGCATAAAGCCTTTGCTCAATAAAATCTATTAAAACGTTGCAATTTGCCGTTTTTCCTTGACAGCCTTTTTTGTTACTTTTGTTGCCTTGCAAGTGGGCTTTAGATCAGGAAAAATCGGGTAAGTGCTTACTTTCAAAGTGATTTTAGAGGTGATGCGTTTGGGAAGAGTCAGTGGACCCACGAGCGTGAACTCTTCCTTGTCACTTTCAGCGACTTTCTGCATGTTGAGCTGCTGCAAACATAAAGCTCACTAACCTTATTAAGTAACTTGTGCTGAGTGCCCTAATACTAAAAGTTCTTCTCTTTGCCTCCTTCAGTTGCTCAGGTATGGTAATGGGTGTGGTATAAGAACATCAACAGAATAAAATCTTCATTTCCACTATGCAAATACTGAGAAATGAAAGTCAGTAACTGAAAGCTGTGGGTTGTTGAGTTTTTCTGAATCTCACTTCCACTTGTACTTTATGTCAGAGAAAAAATATAAAGGTAGTTGGACCAGATTAAAATGCTAATTGCCAATATGGCAGCTCTTGTATTATTTAGATTTTTATTTCTTAGAGATATTTCTGTACTGTTATTTTAAAAGTAGCAAATAGTTAACTCCCAGTGGCCCCAATTCTGCAAAAATGTAGCTACCTGATTCACTTTATACAGATGCTTAACTTGACTCCCGTGTACATCGTTGCAGGATCAGGACTAGTATTTGCATATTTACCAGTTATAGTTCTTCTATTGTAATGAAGAAGTTTTAAAGTAAAAAATATAATTTTTCAAACAGAATTGACAGATACTCCATTAAGTCATGATAGTAGGCCTACCTGTCACATGTTGAAACTGAAGGCCATATGCACTACCATCTGAGGAGTATGGTAGTAGCTTACAATTTAATTAATTTCTCCTGCTGTGGTTTTATTGCCATTAAAGGACCATTATATTTCAATTTTATTTTAAAAAGATCCCTACATAGTGTTGACAGGTGTTCAGTTTTTTACCAGAACACCCAGTCAAAAAGGGACCCTGGAGGCTCCAGTCACCGGCGCTGACCGGGCCGTTAAAAGTCCAATTGGCAGCGCAGCGGGGCTAGCAGGCTCCCTGACTGGCTCCGCACAGCTGCCAGGAAGTTGCTGGCATGTGCCTCTGGCTCCTAGGTGGAGGAGCAGCCACAGGGGCTCTGTGTGTTGCCCCCGCCCTGAGTGCCGGCTGGGAACCACAGCCAATGGGAGCTACAGGCAACGTGCGGAGACCCCTGGCTGCCTCTGCATAGGAGCTGGAGGGACATGTCGCCACTTCCCAGGAGCCACCTGAGGTCAGTGCTCCCTCGAGCCTGCACCCTGAACCCCCTTCTGTACTCCCACCCACTGCTCCAGCTTGGCACCCCTTCCACACCCAAACTCCAGGAGCCGGCACCCCACACCCAACCCCCCTGCCTCAGCCCAGAGCCCCCTCCTGTACTCCAAGCCCCTCATTCCTGGCCCCACCCCAGAGCCCTCACCTGTCCCAGCCTGGAGTGTCCTCCCACACTCTGAATCCCTCAGCCCCCTCTTACATCCAAACCCCCCATCCCTGGCCCCAACCCAGAGCCCCAACCCCCTGCCCCAGCCCGGTGAAAGTGAGTGAGGGTGGGGGAGAGCGAGTGATGGGGGGGGGGTATGGAGTGAGCAAGGGCAGGGCCTTGGAGAAGGGGCAGGGCCTTTGGAAAGGGGTGAGGTTGAGGGCAGGGCAAGGGTGTTTAGTTTTCTGCAATTGGAAAGTTGGCAACCCTATCCCTAAAACTTCAAGAAGCTGGGAAGTCGAGTTAAAGGAAGAGGAGAGAGATTCTAAGTGTCCTCCTATGAAAAGTGGTTTCTAATAAATGGAGGACAAAAGTGCTGTTTTTAATATCCGCAACATATTTTTCAACTCCCCTAACCCCCCCCCACTCCTCTATTGATCCATTGGATAATTTGTATCTCCTTGTTGTGTTTTTGTGCCCCAAGAAGCTTGGTTGCCCTTTCAGCCACAGATTGTAATAATTGCTTTTCATTTTCTATTAAAGGAAGTAAAGTTGGAATATTTAATAATTCCCACTATAGTCTTTGAAACAGAAAGTGAGCTAAAAGGGGCTGCAGAGCTACAAACTACTACTGAAAAGGCAGTGTGTCACTTTAGAGGGAGAGAATCAGTTTAAAAACTATTGCTTTCTTTTCCAATCCCACAGCCTCAGCTACCTCGCTTCCCTCCCTCCCTCTGGTCTTGTCTACATTACAGAGTTTTGTTGACTAATGTTATGTCAACACTCAAAAAGTGCTATAATAAAAATCAGTATTTCATTTTCACACTATACGCCCTCTGGTGGCAGAGCCCGTCCACATTTGGAGCACTAACATTGACAGTGTGAGCAGTGTACTGTCCCACGGTCTAGCTCAACACCTACTTCCGCTAGGTCTTGTGGGAAGGTAGAGCAGATTGCGGTGCATCTTGGGACTGGGTTCAAAGTCCCATGAGGCATTGTTTTCTATCCTAGGATTCCACGGGCTTACAGCTTTCTTTTTGTGGCATTTTTCAATTGGTTTGCTGTGCTCCCCGGCATCTCTATGTGAAGGGATGGATCCCTCGCTGCTCTCCCATGCTCTGATTACTGTCATTAACACATTGTGCATGGCAGTTCGGTTAATTATGAAGTTGCTAACTGAACAGGACTCCCAGTTGCCTGACCTGCTGTGATATGGATAGAAGCAACTTTAGATTTTCTTTGGCATTCAAAGAACAGCTGCACAAGGTGAAACATCCCTTTTGGGCTCAGGAAACAAGTCCTGAGTGGTGAGATTGTATTGTCAGGCAGGTCTGGGATGACGGGCAGTGGCTACAGAACTTTCGGATGCGGAAAGCCACCTTTCAGGAACTGTGTGGAGCTTCCCCCAGCAGTGCAGTGCAAGGACACCAAAATGAGAACTACCTTATCGGTAGAGAAGCGCATGGTTATCACAGTGTGGAAGCTGGCAACTCCAGACCACCACCGGTCGGTCGTGAATCAGTTTGGAGTTGGGAAGTCAACTGTTAGGGCTGCGTTAATGCAAGTGTGCAGGGCCATTAATCGCATTCTGCTATGAAGGACCAAGACTCTGGGAAATGTGTGTGAAATAGTGGACAGCTTTGCAGAAATAGGTTTCCCTAACTGTGGCAGGGTGATAGATGGCACACACATTCCAATTTTGGCACCAGACCACCTCGTGACAGAGTACATCAATAGGAAGGGGTATTTCTTCATGATGTTGCAGGCACTTGTGGATCACTGTGGATGTTTCACTGACAGCAACGTGGGGTGGTTCCAGAAGATTCATGATGCATGCATCTTCAGGAACTCCAGCCTGTACAGAAAGCGGCAAGTGGGGATTTTCTTTCCAGACCAGAAGATTACAGTGGGGATTGTTGAAATGCCCATAGTGATCCTGGGACACCCAGCTTACCCCTTACAGCCATGGCTCGTGAAACCTTACACGAGAAACCTTGATAGCAGTAAGGAGCGGTACAACAACAGGCTGAGTAGATATCAGATGACTGTGGAATGTGCCTTTGGAAGATTAAAGGTGCACTGGCAATGCTTTTATGGCAGGTTAGACCTCAATAAGGATAATATTCACATGGTCGTAGCCGTGTGTTGTACATTGCATGATATTTGTAAAGCTAAGGGTGAAAGGTTTGCTCGGGTGGAATGCTGAGGCAGACTGCCTGGTTGCTGATTTTGAGCAGCCAAATACCTGGGTTATCAGCGGGGGGCAATTTGAATCAGAGAGGCTTTGAGGCAACACTTTGAAAATTAGAACCAGTAATGTATATCCCTGCGCTTAGTACTGCAATGTTATATTACTTCTAGTTATCCTAGGAAGGAATTGTATATTTTGGGATCTTAAATTCCAGTAAACAAATGATTAAACTGCCTGTGTGTGTCTTGGTAGTGCCTGCTATCTCACTTTGTAGGACACAGATAAAGATTACTTATTGTGCAAAAACTTTGCTTTTATTGCACAAAAAAGTACACACACACTTGATGGGAAAGGAGGTAGCAGGGATGGGCAGACTTTCAGAGCTGTGGGTAGGTCCAACTATCATTTTGAAAGTTGTCTGAGGAGGTGGAGTGAATGGGAAACTGAGAAGTCCCAAAAAACAGAAAGGAATGTATGGGTGGAGTTTGGGGGTGAGCACGGAAAAGAGTTCTGCATGTGCTGCAGGCGAGGGCGGGAATGTATTTGCAGCATTATTAAGGACTTCAGCATCTATGTTTGCTCCTCCATGACTTTAATCATCTGCACATTAGCTTCCTTAATGAACTCCTGATTTTCTTTTCTGTCCTGCCTTTCAGCTTCCCTCCACTCTCTGTATTCCCTTTTCTCTGTGTTGGAGCACTGCAGTACTCCCTGAAACAAGTCATCTTTGCTCCATCTTGGGTGCTTTCTTATCTGTTGAAGACGCTCCGCTGGTGTGTAGGGGGTGCCCCTGAAGGCCACATCTGTGAAAGCACAACAATCAAGCTTCTGTGTATTGTTTGTTAAGTTCACTCACAGCATTGAAACATTTCAGTAAAGTATATCTCTGGTAACAAATCACTTTCTCACTGACCTTTGGCAAGCACAAATCTTGGCGAACACCCCAAGCATGGTGAGTGTTGGCTGGGGCAGGGGTGCTCTACCTGGGGAATAGAGCACTCTGGAAGGGTCACGGTGCAGCCAACTATGGACAAAATTCTAAATCTCTCACACTTTTCCACAGTCGGGGGTCATTGTAGCAGATATCTCACTGCTGAGGGAAGCAAGGGTACATCTACCACATTCTTGTGGCTTCTGCCCCGGTCTGTATGCTGCTCGCCTCTTTGCCACTTTGGTCCCTGTACAAGTGATTGCCAAGTGGCATGGGAAAGTTTCCTATGATGGGAGAAGGAATAAAGCAGCTCTGTCCAGGAATCTTCAGTGGAGGATTGCCGAGTACCTCCAAGAAAGTTTTCTACAGATCTTGGCATGCATCAACACCCTGTTCCGCCGTATTGATTAGCTGCACAGGGAAGTGTCCAGCACACAGAAACACAGCAAGCCTTGTATATTTCTATACCCTGAACCCACCTCTGCACTACACAAATCCCTTTCCTGGTGTCTCCTCTCCTCCTCGCTTGCTGGAGAGCAACTACTGAGACTGGCTAGTCTCCTCTGGAGTGGTGAACAGTTCCTGGCTCCCTTCCCCACTGAGTGACCCCACCATGGGCTCTAAATCATTGTCTAACTCCACCTCTTCATCCACAACTTTGTCCTCTGAGTTAGGTCCTCTTTCTGCTGCCGCCTCCAGGCTCGCCGAAGTATCCACAGGATTCTTAGTGATGGAGGTGGGGTCACCGCCGAGGATAGCATCCAGCTACTTATAAAGCTGGAAGGTCTTGGGTGCCGCACCGGAGCCACGGTTTTCCTCCCCCACTTTCTGGTACGCCTGCCTCAGCTTCTTTATCTTCACTCTGTACTGCACTGTATCTTGGTCCCTTTTCACACAAATCGAGAAATCTGCCTGTAGATATAGAAATTCCTATGGCTGAAGTGCAGCTGGGATTGCACAGCCTCCTTTCCACAAATACTGAGCAGAGCCAACAGCTCCACAGTGGTCCAAGTGAGAGTGTTTGATGCGTGAGGCTGCCATGGTCACTTGGGAAGATGTGATGAGACTCTCCATGCCAAGCAAACAGGAAATGGAAATTCAAAAATTCCCAGGGCTTTAAAGCAGGAGGGATGGATGGTTGTTTACCTGGCTGCAGGGCAGCAGAGTTCAAACTGCTGACCAGAGCGGTCAGGATGGGCATTGTGGGACACTTCCTGGGGGCCAATTAAAGTGATAAAATCAAGCACAAAATCTACACTGGCACTTTGTTGACAAAACTTTTGTGCATAAAGCCTTATGTTTCTCATTAGGGTGGTTTTATTTTGTCACCAAAACAGGGCATTTTTGATGCCAAAAGTCACATTGTAGTATATATGCATCCACAATTTTGTCAACAAAACTCTGTAGTGTAGATAAGGCCTCAGTCTGTACTATCTTTCTTCCCTGGTTAGCACTTACTTTACTTAACAGATAAAGGGGTTTCTTTGTTCTTCAGTAATGCCCCAGTACTGCACCATTGGGACTTATACAGATGTAGCTGATTCAAAAAGTCTCAACTTGCCAATCAGAATTTGGTTTGAGCAAGTCAACTTTCACTGATGCTCTTGCTCTTAAGCCCCTTAGGTTAATATAGTATGACTGAAAAAAGCACCTAACGATCTAGAAAGAATGAACCAATCTATATTTCATGACAGAAAATCTAGAAGTGGATGGGGACATTGGAGTAACACTAAAATATCCAGATCAATGATGCTTGACCTGTGGTTCTTATGAATGCAACTCTTCAAAGCTGTACATGTAATTCTTCAGTGCATTCTGTGTGCCACTAGCTCTACTTCATCCTGAACAAAGCAAGTAAACTGGTGTTTGCAAGACTTCATGCAAGTTAATCAAAAAGTGGAGTGCTAAGCAAATGGACATTTTGAATAAGAAAAATGCCTAGCCTTCTTTCATGAATGGAGCCTATGGCCAAGAGAGAATAAGGAGTGTGGATATCCCTTCTGTCTATCCCTTTACTTCCAGCAGCCAGTGGAGGTTGGAAGATAAGATGAGGATGCTAAATTTTCAGATACTGACATTGCACCTATACTTGATGATAAATTGCAATAAAATTGTACTATACACTGTTGCAACATTGTGATGCATGACAATTATTTGTAGCTCTCTGTTTAGATGCCATCTTAGCTCTATCTCTGTTCCCTCTCTGCATTTGCCACCTGCAACCTCTCTGTTCTTGAGTTTCAGAGGGTTCACTTCCTATGTTTCAAT
Organism: Chrysemys picta bellii; assembly: GCF_011386835.1. NCBI lineage: Eukaryota > Metazoa > Chordata > Testudines > Emydidae > Chrysemys > Chrysemys picta. Next base: position 245,012,093 of record NC_088792.1, on the reverse strand, counting down.
ATTATATTGTACATAGTAACCTGTGGAAGTAATAGGGGAAGCTCAGAATTACTCTAATTTCAGCTTTCACTTTCATCTGTTGTTTAAGAACACTGTGGTTTTCCCAGAAGGATGTAATCTGCCATAGGGTGTGCATGTTTTTGCATATATATATTCCTTCTTATTTGCATGTTAGTACCGCTGTGCTATTCATCAAACTGTCTTTTATATTGTTGCCCCTTTACAATCTGACTGGCTACTCAAAGTTTAGGGCCCTTAGAGTGTTCGAGTTAGGAGGAGAAATTGGGGATAGTCAGGTATTCCCTTAATGCAATCTTGTTTATTTATAAGGAATGTACAAAGTTCTGTGTCTCCGAACACAGAAGAAAAAAAAATCAAATGGCAGTAAACAGTTTCTCTTGCTCACACTACCAGGCACACTTTTCATCCTGAGCCTCAACCCAAAAACCTCTCCCTCAAGTTTTTTTCATGGTCAGACACCATGCTTTCAACTGCTCCTTCTGGCTGTTTGCATTTGTCTCTGGTCCTCTTTTTTTTTTTTTCCTCTCTCTCTCTCTCTCTCTCTCGTGCACACACACAGAATACTCAGCTAGGGCAGGTTCACATACTCCTTTTGTTTTAGGTGGGCAATTATCCTTACAGTTATGTTAATTGAAGGGTGTGTTTACGCATCAGTTTTCACTCAACCCATAACAAGGTTTCACCTGGATCATTACAATATTAATATTTTAATAATGAAAATATACAGTGGGAACTATTAAAATGTGCCTTTACTACACTGCAATTTTACTTTATGCTGGTATTTGTTATACTTAGAATGGGAACTACTTCAAATACTGTGATAAATTTAACCACACTAAGTGGTAAATATAATGGGTGCCATTAAAACTGCACAATTGTTCATTCCAAATCATAAATATCACTATTGCAGATTTAAGGAGTCCATACAAAAATATATATTATGTATCTTGGTATCTTTTGTACATTTTTGTATTGATATTTTGTGTTATGTAAAATGTAAACTTGCAAAAAGATAGAGATTAAAAGTGGCGAAAGAGCATTACATTTTAAAACAAAACAGTAGCAGAAAATATTCTTCACAATGGTTCAGCACTTACTATACAATATCACTATGGTCTGAAGTCTGTTATTATAGATTATTTTCACAATTTGTAAAGCTGTGTAAAACATGCTGCACACCTGTTTTATTAACCAGAGATGAAATCTTGGCCAAGTTGAAGCCAGTGAGAGTCTTACCCTGGGTGTCAAGCTCCCATTGACTTCAAAGGAGCCAGGATTTTACTCCAGAAGTACAGTAAATTACACTTAGAGCCTGATCCAAAATCCACTGAAGTCAATGATAGCCTTCCCAACTTCTGCCTGTTGGGTGTGAGCAGAATTTGCCCCACTTTGGTAACAAAAAAATAAAAGGAAAACAAATGTGCTGACTACAATTTTTTTTTTTTGAATGACAACTCAGGGACTTGAACCGAATAGCACTTCTGCTTGTTAAAATATAAGACAGAAGGAAAGCAGCGTTTTTTCCATTTGATTCAAGTTCTGTAGCAGTAGCTATCTTAATTTTTATAGCTATGTATTTTATTTGATGAACTGAAACCAACAGTTCAATTCATATTTAAATGTATTTTAAAAAGGAAAAAAAAAAAGTTTTGTAATCTAGTGGGAATTCCCCAGGCAGGACTGAGTAATGGCCGGTCATACAGGGAAAATTTAGAAGAATCTGCAACTGATTCTGGAAAATCCTATTCTTTGGTATTTTATTTGGCATCCTACCAAGTAATCTGAAAGGCTTTGGGTTTCACACCACTGTAAATTTAAGATGTGTGGCATTAACTGCTGCTAGAAAACAAAGTGATAGTTTTGCATCTCAGAAGTTACAGAATGCTGCAAACTGAAATTGTAAAATATTTTGTTTCAAGACACCATTAATGCTGACATCTATTTTTGCAAAGTCTAATCAGCAAAGATTGAGGATATTTTCTGGGTGGACTGTGATATTAAAAGGACATTGTCAATTTTGTGAGAGTCACCATTCAATATAATAGGTGAAATCTTGGCCTCATCAAAAACAATGAGTTTTGCTATTAGCATCAATGGATCCAGGATTTCACCAATTATGCATGAATGTGGCACACTGCTAAATTCTGACTGCAGTTATGCTCATGGAACCCATTCAAATTCAGCAGAATTGCACAAGTGTACAACAGGACATGTGTCCACCCTAGCATTGTTCCTCAATTTTCTAGCACTGCACTACTTGTGATAAAAATAGAGGGAGCACCAGCGTAGACCGTCCCATGTGTTAGCCACCATCCTGTCTAATGCTGCTCAAAGAGGTCTAGACTGTCTGATTTCAGCAACTACTATCAGCCTGTCTACACTTGTGCTCCCACCATTGCTATCACTGGCTGCACAGGTGACAGTGCAACAGTGGGAAATTAGAAGAAAAATGCAAGTGCAGAGAAAGCAATAGTGTCTTGGGCAAGTTGAGCAAAAACAAACTTGGAGCAAGGACCTAATCTTGTGAGGTGATGAGTGACCTCAAATATTATATTACAAGATGGGGCTCAGAGCGTAAGGGGTGGGTGGGGGGAAGGGTTGACAAATGTATTTGAGCAAAGTGAACAAGATAAGTGGCTAAATTTGTATTCAAATATTGTATTTATAAATAATGGTAAATACAGGTATTATATTTAAAGATTATGGCATATTAAATACATTGTTATTTTTTTCAATTATGTATCTGTATAATTTAAGGCACAAAAGGGGAAAAACCCTGAATTATACACACACCTGTATATTTTTTGTGTATACCAGTAATCTTAATTGCATATAGCTAATACAGGATATTACAGCATTTCATAACAATCTTCTAATCAAACAAATCACAGCTACATAGACATAGACATTTATGATGTCTATGTTGTCTGTCTTTCCTAATAGTAATTGCAACAAGATCTGAAAGACTGGTATGCCACATCGCAACATATTTTAATTTATTTTTTTAAATCCTCCTTGTTTTGATCATCAATTGAGAATTCCCTTGATATTCATTTGTTCTTTCCTCAGACATCTGTCTCAAACATTTCACACATGAAAAACACTTAGCTTTTAAGGCCCCCAGATTTACTTAAATTCCCTTTGATTGTTTTTACTGTTAGAAGGATCACTGAGTTATAGTAGGTGCAAACCCACCTGCAATACTACATTCAGTGGTGATCAGTAACAACTGATTTTCTTACTAAGCTGACTAGAAATGATTCTGCTCTTTTGGAATTTTAAAGGGTGAAGAACACCTGCAAAATTGGGTATTCCTGTCCAAAAGTTTATGTGCAAGAATCCATACTTCTGTCATTTTGTTTAACAGCAGCAGCAGTGCAGCCTTTGTTTTCAAACTTGGGTCACACTGTATGGGAATATAAATACCTTATGAGTGGATGATGGGAAGTCTAATGCCTACTAAGTCAATGGCTCTAATCAGAAGTGCAAAGTAACTAGCCTGGATTACAAGAGCAAGTGAGTGCTTGAGGTGATAGCTAGTCAAATTCCCATCCCTGCGGTAACTTGGTGCCTATGTGATATTGCTAATAAGAAATTTTTCTTTCCTGGTTAAAACTTATTTGTGTTTCAAGGAACTGGAATTTCCCAATTTTAGGAAACTGATTTCAGACATCAAAGTGAAGAGTTAAAGTTTTAGGAGGTCTTAGAGCTGCAAGCAACAGGGCTGGCTCCAGGCACCAGCCCACCAAGCTTGTGCTTGGGGCGGCACCTGGAGGGGGGTGGCGCGGTGCTCCGGCTCCGGCTGGGGAGAGCGGAGCTGCAGTGGGCTTGCCGCCGGGGAGAGTGGAGCCCCGGCCGGGCTCTCTGCCCTCCTCCTGGCACTCTGGCTGCCAGCAGAGCCCCGACCGGGCTCTCCGCCCTCCTCCTGGTGCTCTGGCCGCCAGCGGAGCCGCGGCGGGCTTGCCGCCTGCCCCCCAGCGCTCCGGCCGCCAGCGGAGACGCGGCAGGCTCGCCGCCTGCCCCCCGGTGCTCTGGCCGGTCGGGGAGAGCGGCCCGCGGCCGGGCTTGGCGCCCTCCCCTGCCATGCCCGGGGAGGGGGGCGGGAGGCTTTTTTGCCTTGGGCGGCAAAAAAGCCAGAGCCGGCCCTGGCAAGCAAGCACAAACTTTCTCTGAAAATATTTCAATACTTAAAATAAAAGCTTAGCTTTCCCCACTCCTCGTTTCAGTAGGATGTGACCATCCCCTGATTATTTCTAATGAAAGGAACATGCAGATGCTCTCAGCCCAGCAGCATGAGACTGGGTCCCGGGACCCAAACCTTGGATTTGGTTGAATTATGCTGAGTGCAAAAACTGAGCAGGGACAAAAGTGGCTGTATGTCTACTCTCTGATCCTGGACCTGGCCTCAAGCACAAGTTAGAGCAGCCCAGCTTTATAAATGTCCAACTAAAACCTCTGGCAAAACACAGACTATTAAACTTTGCAGTAGAGAAGATAAACCACATCCAGTAAATTAACCCTCTATACTAATAAATGTGATTGATTGCTGGTATGACTCATAAGTAACTCGAGTTTTAGCATGTACTTTTAGATAATTCAAGACCTTTGTTTAGTTAAATCTAAGCTCTTTTCATGACAATGTCGCTAGCAGGAGGGTCTCTGCCAATTGAAGTCACTAAAACAGGATTGGGGACTTCAACAGCAGAGTCTAGGGAAGGGGTAGGGACGGTTTTGTGGCCTGCAGCATGCAGGGGGTCAGACCAGATGATCATAATGGTCCCTTCTGACCTTAAAGTCTATGAGTCTATGAGTGAACGAACTTGTGATGTAATCCAAAACTTGTCATCTGTCTGATTTTGCCATGTGATGTATGAATTTATTTCTACACTGTTGTGATGTGCCTTTCTGATTTCTTGCTATCTGATGGACAGTAATAAAACAGAATCTAATGTGCTAAATGAGTGGCGTTCAAAGCCCTCTGCCTTGGATTATGATGTGTGAATTTGGGCTTTATTATTGGACAGTCAGCCTTCTGATATTAAGATTTTTTTTAACTTGGTTTTCAAGTGACCTTTAGCCCCTGCAGCAGGTAACATGCACTTGTATCAGCTCCTTGCCCTTTGTTTCCTCTTTCACCGCTCCTTGTGCTCATGTCTTTCAGCGTGCAGTTAGCAGCCCCTTTCTCGCTCTGGAATACTTCATTAATTTCCATGGGTTCATCTATTGCCCCTGTGCTAAGAGACTCCCAAATTTCCCTTTCCCTTCTTGACCTCTCATCATCTGCCCACTCCTTCACCTGTTCAAGTATTCATGTAGCACTGTAAATTCACATTGTGGTGTACACAACAAATAACACAGTTCTGCACTTCCAAAAGGGCTATCACTTTTTTTTTTTTTTTTTTTTTTTTAAAATATCATTTGCCCCTGTTTTGCAGGATGAGGACAATTGCTCTTATTTGCCTTCTTTCTGCAGCATGTCCTGCTGTATCATACAATCACAGAATAATCTAGACCAAGGGTGGGGAACCTACAGCCCAAGGGCCGGATCCGGCCCCTTGATCATTTTCATCCGGCCTGCAGGCCACACATGTTCAACTCACCCGCCGGGAGGGAGGAAGGGGAGCGGAGGCTTGGGGCTTCCCTGCGCAATGGGGTGAGCCAGTGCTCACAGCTCCAGCTCTGTGGGGAGGTGCCGAGGCTTGTGGCTTCCCACCTGTGGGGCTGGAGCCGTGAGCGCTAGTTCGCCCCGCCATGGGGGGGATGTCCCGAGTCTGCAGCTATGAGCGCCGGCTTGCCCTGCCGTGGAGGGAAGCCCCAAGTCTCAGCACCCCCACCATGGGGCTGGAACCGTGAGCGCTGGCTCACCCCATTGTGGGGGAAAGCCCCGAGCCTTCGGGCCTGCCCCACCCCTGGGCAGCTGAGTTGAAATTGCATGGCCTGCTATTGATTTTTTTCAGTGGGTCAATGGCCCTGGTACAAAAAAGGTTATCCACCCCTGATCTAGACCATTCCTGACAGGTGTTTGTCTAACCTGCTCTTAAAAATCTCCAATGATGGAGATTCCACAACCTCCCTATTTATTCCAATGCTTAACCACTCTGACAGTTAGGAAGTTTTTCCTAATGTCCAACCTAAATCTCCCTTGCTGCCATTTAAGCCCATTGCATCTTTTCCTGTCCTCAGAGGTTAAGAAGAACAATTCTTCTCCCCCCTTGTAACAACCTTTTATGTACTTAAAAACTGTTATGTCCCCTCTGTCTTCTTTTTTCCAGAACAAACCAACCCAATGTTTTCAATTTTCCCTCATACGTGATGTTTTCTAGACCTTTAATCATTTTTATTGCTCTTTTGTGAACTTCCTCCAATTTGTCCACATCTTTCCTTAAATGTGGTGCCCAAAACTGGACACAATACTCCAGGAAGGGCCATATCAGCGCAGAGTAGAGCAGAAGAATTACTTCTCATGTCTTGCTTACAACACTCCTGCTAATACATCCCAGAATGATGTTCACTTTTTGGGGGGGGGCAACAGTGTTACACTGTTGATTCATATTTACTTTGTGGTCCACTATGACCTCCAGATTCCTTTCCTTTCCTATTCCTTCCTAGGCAGTCATTTCCCATTTTGTATATGTACAACTGATTGTTCATTCCTAAGTGGAGTACTTTGCATTTGTCCTTATTGAATATCATCCTATTGACTTTAGACCATTTCTCTAGTTTGTCCAGATCATTTTGAATCCTTGCAATCCCTCCCACTTTGGTATCATCCGCAAACTTTATAAGTGTACTCTCTATGCATTATCTAAATCATTGATGAAGGTATTGAATGGAACCAGACCCAGAACTGATCCCTGTGGGACCCCACTCAGTATCCCCTTCCAGCATGACTGTGAACCACTGATAACTACTCTCTGGGAATGGTTTTCCAACCAGTTATGCACCCACCTTATAGTAGCTCCAGTTAGGTTGCATTTCTCTAATTTGTTTATGAGAAGGTCATGTGAGACAGTATCAAAAGCTTTACTAAAGTCAAGATATACCACATCTACTGCTTCCCCCCATCCACAAGGCTTGTTACCCTGTTGAAAAAAGCTATCAGGTTGGTTTGACAAGATTTGTTCTTGACAAATCCTTGCTGACTGTTACTTATCACCTTATCTTCTAGATGTTTGCAAACTGATTGCTTAATTATTTGCTCCATTATCTTTCCAGGTTCAGAAGTTAAACTGACTGGTCTGTAATTCCCTGGGTTGTCCTTATTTCCCTTTTTATAGATGGGCACTATATTTGTCCTTTTACAGTCCTCTGGAATCTCTCCTGTCTTCCATGACTTTTCAAAGATAATCGCTAATGGCTCAGACATCTTCTCAGTTAGCTCCTTGAATATTCTAGGATGTACTTCATCAGGCCTTGATGGCAACCTTTGCTCTCCCCAGCCCTACTTCCTCCTGCCTGCAGTTCCTTGAAAGGTCTGTTACCAGAATCATCTTCTTCCCCTGCTGCTCCACCCAAGTCTTATCCCTGGACTTACTCCTCACCCCTGCTTTCTCTCCCATCATCCGTACAAAGTTTAAATTCTTTCTCCACCTTCAAGCATGTCATAACTGCATCAGCTTGACTACTCCTTTACTGCCTCTTATCTGCACAAGGCCTTCTGCTCATAGCTCCTACATCTCCTGGACCCATTCTCCTCTTCATGCTTTCTTTTGTGTTGTCCCTTGTGCCCTGCTAATTTTCAATTTAATGTATAAAAGCTCTTCAACCTCCTCTTATTTCGAGCTTCACCTCGTGGATACTCACCAGATTGCTATGGGGTCTCTAGGTGCACCCTCAGGCAGCACCTTCTCTGTCTAGCACCCCTTCCTGCGAGCTTAGATCCTCTGTCTAGCATCACCTCCTGAGAGCTTAAACCATGTGGTCCAACTGCCTAGCCTTTGAGACTAGTGCTGACCCCTCAAACTCTCCTGTAGATTAAACACAGCCTCTGTGTTTACAGTTTCCCCTGCAGGGGCTTGATGTAGTGTAACATGTAAGATACACAAACTTTGCACAGGATTCTAGAACACCATTGATCTTGAGAAATACCCAGCTCTAGACAAAAATAAAATCTTACATTTATCTGCCTCAGTTTTCTCAACGCTTCAGAGAATTCTTTGGACAGGGGTCAGAGTCCTCTGGGGGCATCCAGGACCCGTCTCCTGCAGCTCGTGGCTTGTCTTCTGAACTAGGTTAGCTGGTTTTTAACTTGCTTAGTCGCACAGCTAAACTAGCCCTCTCCCCCTGGCTATAAAAGCCAGGTCATTTCTTCCCTCTCTTGTCCAAAGCTTCCTGTTTCTCCTAAAGCCTTCCCCATGAGTTCTTTTTAAATACCTGCTTTGTTACTTCTGATTATGTCCTGTGAGAATTTTCTACTCCCTTCACTCCAACAGCCCCCTGCAGAGACACTTGGTCACACTGGTTTCCCATCTCAGTTATCTTCCTTAGCATACTCATTGTTTGGTGCAAAGCACAGTTGCCAAGTTCAATGACTCTCGGTTGTCCCCAGTCTGATGGGTACATGCTACAGGTCTTGTCAGCAAATCGTGGATTCCACATTCACATAGAAGCATTAAAAATGCAGTATTTCATAACTTCATAATCACCCAGAATTTATAAAGTGGACAGTTTCTCCAAACCATCACAGAAACAAACTATTCTGAGAAGCACTTTCACCTATGCTGATCACCTGCCCCTTCTGTGATTATTTATAGTATGAACAACTGTCATGTAAACAATGTATAGAGCTGTTACCACTTATGTCTTAAGCTTGTGAGGTCATAAAGGACAGCTATTATATTCTCAGTATGTCATGAAGTCAACATTCAAAATGGAGTGCACATGTTATGTCTCTCTCTACATGATCATTGATAAATATAACAACAACTAAGGTTTTCAGAAGTTTCCCATTACTGCAGTCACATAAAGTAAGAATTCAGGTCAGTATCACGTCTGACATCCTTCCCTGTGAGCAATGTGAACTTCAAAGATCTGTTAGGTTTCCTATTTAATTAAGTAACTATTCATATGGTAGAAAGAGGGCACACAATATGGAAATATGTAATGTCCTTTTCTGAGCACCTTGCAGTCGGAGATGGATTACACACATGCTTTCAGTCTGCTGGTGGCTGCTGTATGCTTAGGCATCCACTGACACTTATAGTTTGCCACACTGACATACATATTTCTGCTGATAGCAAGGCTGTCACTTTCTTTTAGTAATTCATGATAAAAACGTTGCTGATCCATACTTTACTAATAAGCCCACAGAACTGGCAACCTTACTCCTCCTCTCAGCAAAAATTTAGTAACTGCAAACTTAAGGTGGTCACATACAAGATTTTATTAATTTTACAGCACACAAGATTGGATGTTTTTCTATAAAATGCTCTAATTTCACCAGAAGGTGTGAGCTTGATGAAGTAATCACTTACTGAAATTCTATGGCCTATGTTATGCAAGAGGTCAAAGCTGATGATCATAAAGGTCCCTTCTGACCTTAAAAATCTATGAATCTACAAAGATATTATAAATAATTAAAACTAAACTATAATTATCAAAATAATGAACAAAATCAGGCTCTCAGTACTTTGGCTTTGTCCTGACTCCTACCACGTTTCTTTGAACCACACCTTCTTTTGTGGAGTTTGCAGATGTTTTGGAAGTATTCTGAGTGTAATCATTTTTGTGCTGGACTTTAGTATGACAGTACAATAACTAAGAATTTTTAGCTTGTGTGTAGAATTTTATGGCAGACTGTATAGTAAACTGCTACAGTTTTGGCATACAACTCAGGAACTTCATGACTCAGTGATTAAAATCAAGTAGTAAAGGTGGTTGTGTTTTGTCAAAATAATTTACTGCTAAATAAACTTTATATTAAATATGTAAACTCTAGTAATCATTATCACAATTTACTACTTATGACTAACATAAGAATAAACAAATGTTAATCTTAAATGCAGCTAATCTAGCTCACCTAGATAAGACTATTTACAAGAGCATATGAGGCAACACCAAAGCATGTCAAGAACTCAGAACATAGCCCTCTTCTGTATTAAGGTGCGGATGCTTATAACACCAATTTTACTGGTAGATGGAAGACTGACCTGACTCTTATCTATTAAATCTGAAAATATGCCAAGTTCCTGTTAATATTTACACATTTCCATATTCTGTGGCCCTTGCTGCCATATGTGTAGTCAGGGATAGAATAGAGAAAATAGTGTTTTAATAAATAAATGTTGATTTGACCATGACTGCCATTGTTTTGTGTTTGCTCTACGTGAACTTTTGAGCTTAACTAACACATATCAGTGGAAAGAGAATGTTAAGTTAAAGTGTTCAAAGATTCACAATAAGCAAATTTCAATTTGTATTTTCAGTTATAATCAAAATTTGTGTTCTGTTAGATAATTATCCAATCATAGAACATACTTTATATAGCTAATTAACAGCATGAATTTCTTCAAGGTTTGAATATTTGCAATGAACTGTTTGCAAGATTATCATATAGGCAAAATGTTAATGAAATTGAAGAATTTCACAATCTGCCTGTTAAGGGAACAGAAAAAGATATGACATTCAACCAGTTATTTGTCATGTTATGAACTATATGCTCAGTTCCAGAGCAGTCCTCTGTATCTTCTCCAACACAGTCTAAAAAATTTTCTTTAAAATTTCTTCAGTGGGTGTTTTTAGTCACACCCACTGATTGTTACATTTTGTTCTCATGACTGTATCACATGATACAGATACAGCTATTCTCTGCAATATAATTTTTGAGGCTCTTGGCCCTTGCTGTACTTTTTTTTTTTTTTTAACTACAAAGAGGACCATGTGGCTTTTTGTTTGCTATTCAATTACTTACCTATATGGTGTGGAGTTGGGATTATACAGCAAGTGAAAGACAAGAACAAGCTTTGTGTGTGCATATACTTCCTCTAGTTTTTATACCGCTTCTGCTGGTGTAGGGAATTCCCAGGATTCATACAAACCTCAGATCAGATGAAGTAGCCAAACTGGTTTGGTGAAATGTACATATTGGCATACTCACCTAGATATAATCAGGTTACATCTGAATGAAGAAGAAGTTTGCATTTTGATTTGCAAAACTGTTTAGCTTCATATATTGAATTTTCTAGAGGTAAGACTTGTTTTTCTGTTAAGTTTAAAGTATGAAAGTTGTTTTTTTCTGTTAAATTGAAGGAAGAATATTTGGGAAATCATTATGCCCCATCCTAAATGTACACTGTGATAAATGAAGAGGGGGTGGGGTAACTCCCTTTTATGGATACCCAGCCAACCAATAGCTATAAAATCCTTCTTAGTAGCTGTTCTCTAATTGCTCTACCTGTAAAGGGTTAAAAAGTCTTGCTGTTATGCATAGGTAAAAGGAGGTGAGTGGGCACCTGGCCAAAAAAGCCAGTGGGAAGGCTAGAACTTTTTTAAATTGAGAAAAGACTCCCTTTTGTCTGTCTGTTTGTTGTTCTCCTGGGGAGAGGCAGACAGGGCAACAGCTGTGCTGTAAGAAGCTTGGGCCAGGTATAAAATAATCATGGTAGCAAAGGTGGGATCATTTTGAACCAGAGCACAGACCTCAGGATTTTAAAAGGACACTTTTTTCCTTTTGGCAGTCTGCAAAGCCAGGGAGTCCCTGCCCCTCCCCCCTTCCTTTTCTTTTCTTGCTGCCTGAGGGGGAACAGGCATGCAAAGGGTTCAGCCTGCAAAGCCGGGAGTCCTACAAGCAGTTTATTTTTTTTCGAACTTTGTGGCAATAAAATAGTTAGGCTAGAGTAGGACAGCCCTGTGAATGAGGTTGCGGTTGGGCACTGAAACCCTGGAGCAACCAGTCTTCCCAAAGCGGCACGCCATGGAGAAGACAGACCCAGATCAAGCCCAGACATCCAGCTTCCTACAGATGAAGCGCTTGGAAGCGGAAGCAAAGGAGAAGCGCTTGGAGGTGGAGGAGAGGAGAGAGGCGAAGCGCTTGGAGGTGGAAATGGAGCTGAAGCACTTACAGCTGGAAAGGACTAAGCTGGATCAACCAGGTAGCCCTAACAGTCCTCCTCCAGGTACTGCTCCCCATTCCAAGAAATTCCCCACATACAAGGTAGGCGATGATACAAAGGCCTTCTTAGAAAATTTTGAAAGGGTCTATCTTGGGTACAACATCCCTACAGACCAGTATATGGTGGAGCTGAGGCCACAACTCAGTGGACCCTTAGCAGAGGTGGCAGCTGAAATGTCTAAAGAACACATGAACAAGTACGAACGTTTTAAACAAAAGACCAGAATTAGGATGGGGCTAACACAGATGTCAGCTATCCACCAGTCCCTGGTGGACCCCAAATTCATCAGCCCAGAGGCCCAAGTGACAGTGTAACCCTTTTAGGCCAACTCTTAACTTGCCTACAGCCAAGTTGCCTGTCCAGTACAAGGGCTGGTCAGGAATATGGACTTTTGCAGTCTATAATGATTATCCCATTCTCATGCTGCTGGGAGAAGACTTAGTCAACCATGTGAGGCTAACAAAAAGGGTGGGGATGGTCACCCACAGCCGGGCCTCCACACCTAACTCCATTCCTGAGCCTCCTACAAGGACCCAGTCTCAGTCCCCTGAAACCACAGGCCCGGGGACCCAGCCAGAGGTGGTGGAACCAGACCCCAGACCAGAGTCAATGGCAACAGTTAGATCCAGTTCCTGGGACCCAGCCAGAACCAACCCAAGGATCAGAACTGGCAGAGCAGTCAGCACCAGAGTCCATGCTTATAACCCCACCAGTGTCAGAACCAGAGGAGAAGCCCATGCACTCTCAGGGGGCAGATTACATCCATCTGTAACATGTCCTTGATCTCCCTTTCTATTGCGGTTTTGGCTTGAGGAGCCATCCGGTAGGGTTGGGCTCTAATTGGGTGAGCATCGCCTGTGTCAATGGAGTGGTATGCCCTTTCTGTCCATTCTGGAGAGGCCCCATGGTCATAGAAAGGCTTTCCTTCGTAGTACACTCCTTCAGGTCCCTCAGTGTTGTCTCTCTCCTGGGCTGTAAACTGGAGAACCTTGATTTTTCGGGAATAAAAGGGCTTTAGAGAATTAACTTGGTATACTTTAGGTTTTAGGGTAGGGTTTGGGAACGCTGTGAGGTAATTAGCAGCTCCCAAGTGCTCTCGGACCATAAATGGCCCCTCCCACGACGCTTCCATCTTATTGGTCTGGAGTGCTTTCAGGACCATGACTTGGTCACCTACTCTGAAGGAACGCTCTCTGGCATGTTTATCATACCAGGCCTTTTGCTCTTGTTGAGCATTCTGTAGGTTTTCTTGAGCAAGGGCTAGAGAGTTTTTGAGGGTGTTTTGAAGGTTGGTTACAAAGTCCAAAATGTTAGTTTCTGGAGAAGATGTAACCCCCTCCCATTGCTGCTTCACCAACTGTAATGACCCCTTAACTTTGTGGCCATAAACAAGTTCAAAGGGTGAAAACCCCAAACTGGGATGTGGTACAGCCCTGTAGGCAACAAGCAACTGCTGCAACACTAGGTCCCAATCATTGGAGTGATTCACAAATTTACGTATCATGGCCTATTAAACTTCTCCACTAGGCCATTTGTTTGATGGTAGTAAGGGGTGGCAACCAAGTGGTTCACCCCATGATTTCCCCAAAGATGTTTCATGGTCCGTGCCCGGAAGATAGTTCCTGAATCCATAAGGATATTGGAGGGCCAACCTACCCTGGCAAAAATGTCTGCCAATGCCTGGCTCATGCTTTTAGCCCTGCTGTTCCTTAGAGCTACTGCTTCCGGCCATCGGGTGGCAAAATCCATGACATCCTCTGGGTGTCTTCTTAGGGAAAGGACACAGAATATCCACAAATACATGCTGAAATGGAACCTCACTTATGGGGAGTGGCTTGACTTGGTCTTGGAGCTTTCCCATCCTCTGGCACACCTCACAAGACCGGACACAGGTATAAATGTCCTTGCCCATTCCCTCCCAGTGGAATGACTTCCCCAAATGATCTTTGGTCCTGTTCACCCCAGCATGGCCACTAGGGTGACCGTGGGCTAAACTCAAGAGCTTGTCCCTATACTTAGCTGGAACTACTAACTGTCTCTGAGGATGCCTCCTTGTGCCCACCAGAAAGGATTTCCTTGTATAAGAGTCCTCCTTCTATAACAAATCTGGACCTATTAGAAGAGCTGAGAGGTGGTGGGTCAATCCGTGCCGCCGTCCAAGCTTCCTTGAGGCTCTTATGCACTTCCTGCTCTGCCTGGAACTTCTCCCTTGATGCTGGAGACATTAGTTCCTTGCTGGGTTGGGCTGACTTGGGCTTGGTCCCAATGGAAGCGATGCAGGTGATGGGGGTGTCTCTGTCAACTGTGAACCACTCTCCACTGGTGCACTAGGTTGTATTTCAGGCTCCAGTTGAGTTCTTGCGCCAGTTTAGCTGCTGCTGCACGTGCAGGTTCTATGGTGCCCAGTGGAGGTTAGCTCTTAAACTTTAATTTTGAGATACAATACATTTCAGAAGCCTCTAACAAAGTGGCTGATGCACTCTCCCAGGAAGGTTTCCCAGAATCAGCTGGGTAAAAATGTCCCTGTATCCTAAGTCATTGTAGTCCTTAATGTTGAAAATACTGTTTAGTTCTTCATGTACTTAGTAGTAAAATTAAAGATGCATGTATCTTATTAACTCTGTTTTCCTAAACCTCCAGGAAGAAATCCCACCAGGTGTCGACCCAACCTGAACCAGGCTGGCCAACACTGTCTGTTATTTGGGGGGCATGTGATAAATGAAGGGTGGGGGGTAGCTTCCTTTTATGGACACCCATCCAGCCAGTAGCTATAAAATCCCTTTTAGTAGCTGTTCTCTAATTTATCTACCTGTAAAGTGTTAAAAAAGTCTCAATGCTATGCATAGGCAAAAGGAAGTGAGTGAGCACCTGGCCAAAAAAGCCAATGGGAAGGCTTGAACTTTTTTAAAATTGAGAAAAGACTCCCTTTTATCTGTCTGTTGTTGTTGTTCTCCCGGGGAGAGGCGGACAGGGCAACAGCCATGCTGTAAGAAGCTTGGACCAGGTATAAAATATCATCAATATCATACCTAGAAACTACTAATTTAAAACCCCAGATACTTAAGTAAATCAGGAAATGTCTAGTAATACATTGTTAGGTTTATCCCTTTTATTTCTTTATGGCTTGTGGATTCCTCTGTGCTAACCTCAGGTGCTTTTGTTTTGCTTGTAACCTTTAAGCTGGACCTCAATAAAGCTATTTTTGGTGCTTAATCCTTGTAGTTGCACTCTAGCAATAGCCTGAGTTCCCAGATGCATTTTCTTTCTTTTCTTTTTTTTTTTAATAAAATTTACCTTTAAGAACAGAATTGGATTTTTGTGTCTTAAAAGGTTTGTGCACATGTTGTTTAATTAGCTGGCAGCAACAGCTAATTTCCTTTTTTCCCCTGTCTCAGCTCTTCCCCGGAGAGTTGGTGGTGAAAGGGCGTGAGGGTACCCCACAGGAAGGAATTCACAAGTGCGCCTTCTTGGGCTATCAGAGGGGTTTTGCACTTGGGTGGTGGCAGCATCTACCAATCCAAGGTCAGAGAAAAGTTGTAACCTTGGGAATAATACAAGCCTGAAGTGGCAAGTATTAATTTTTAAAGTCCTTGCGGGCCCCCACCTTCTGCACTCAAAGGGCCAGAGGGGGAATCAGCCTTAACATACACACACCTACACCATAACCTAGTTCTAATCAGCTCTGGAACAAGCACCCCATTCCAACTCCATAGTCCAAAATAGCCCTGTTGACCTGCAGGGCACACTGCGAGGTATAGGGTCACAACAGATAATCCTATTATTTTTTATCATGAATTATTCCAGATATTTTTTCAAAACTTTACATATCACAAGTACTAACTCTGGTGATTAGTTCTGTAAAGTCTGTTTTGCTTAGATAATCAAGTCAGCATCAAAGAGAAATAGTTCCCAAATCCTGCTTTCTTCAGGGACAAAACTTCATATTCTTCTTCAAGTATTGTCTGTGTTCCATGTTAGGATATGTATGCAGCCATGTGCTCTTGGTTGGAGATTTTTGTTGGCAGAACATAGGAGTAGTTTGACTTCTATATTTGGGTGGGCAGCTCCAGTTAGGCCAACAGGGCTGCATATGAGGGGACAAATTCTGTACCTGCCCGAGGCTTGCAGTTTTGGGGGGGGATGCTCCCCTCTCCCCCCAAACTATGCCTATGCAGCAGAGCCCATGGATCTGCACTGTGCCGTAGACACCCTTGTTCCCCAATATGAGGATATATAGGGAAGACTGGACCCACTACCACTCCAGTTCCTTCTCAACTGCCTGTGGCTTGAGATGGAGCATCATAGTGTCTGTTAGCTGAGCCACTCAGCTCGCTACACCTTGCTTTTTTATACCTTTTCGCTTAGGTATTTCTTTATTTTTTTCTATTATCAGCACAAGTTAATGCTCTGAGGGGGTTCCCTGTCCCCTTTTCTTGTTTGCCCATTTTGGGCCCTCAGGGTTTTTTTCCCTTGGGCCTCATCCACAGCATCGATTGCAGGTTATGCACAAGATCCTGGGCTTCAAATCCTGCCAGACCTGCCACAGGTCCTTTCCTCTCAGCAACAGACATTCACGCTGCCTACGCTGCTTAGAAGAAACCCATACTCCTTCTAGATGTAAGATCTACTTAGGATTTAAAAGAAGATCTAAAAATCTGAGTTGAACTACTTGTGGAGTGTGCTCTGAGGCCCTTTGGTTCTGCTGACCACCTCTGCTTCCATGGTATGCAAAGACCCTGGAGGCTCTGGGGTACTCTCCAGCCTCCAAGAAGAAGAGACCCCATTCTCTGGAATGAGAAAAGAAAAAGGGAAAGTCATCTCCTTGATCTGGGTCTTCGGAGACCTCATGTCCTAATATGGGTACTGCTGAGGCTCCCATTCCTTTTGGTACCATAACCTTGGTACCAACTAAGAAGACCATGTTGCGCACTGAGAAGCCAAGTAGAGCCATTTCCATTGCCCCAAGGGTCTTTATCAAAGTTTGGTCAACCGCAGCAGCCTATGTTTGCCAGATTGGCATTATCTTTCCCTACTTGGACGACTTGCTCCTGCAAGGCTGCTCCCTTCTGAAGCACAGCCAGCAAGGCCCAGTCTTTGTTTCACTCTCTGGGTCTCCACATCAATGCGGAGAAGTCTACCTTAAAACACACACAATGTATAGACTTCATTGGCACCACTCTGGTATTCCTCTTCTGCCACAGCACAGGGACAGATTCACCACAATGTCCAGCGCTGTTACAACAACCCAAGGGAGTCCACAAACTACTGCAAGGGCTTGCCTACAACATCTGGACCATATGGCAGCCTGTATGTTTGTGACTTCCCTAGCAAGACTTCACTCTTGGATGTCTTCAAACATGTTTGAGAACAGTCTACAGTTCTACACGCCTAACAGACACAATCTATCCAAGCAGGTGTCCGTACCTCTGAAGATCCTTGATTCCTTCTGAACTGGTGGAAGTATCCCCAAAGTGCATGGGAGTTCCATTTGTACAGCCTCTTCCCACAAGGATTACCACCATAGATGCCTTTCTAATAGGTTGGGGTGCATGCTTCCAAAACATCATAGCTCAGGGAAAATGGACCATTCAGGAGACAACATTTATATCTACATATTGGAGCTCAGAGCAGACCACTACACTTGCCCACACTTCCTACCACACATCAAGAACTATAAGGATAAGGCCTTAGGCTTTAGGCCTTACAATATGGCTGCAGACAAAGGCCTTCACCTGCAGCCAGATTAAAAGAGCAGCCAAGCAGTAGGCATTAGCTGAGAAGCAGGAAGTCACATCCTCACATTCCATCTAAATTACATTAAAACACTGTAATATCGGGCTGTTAAGAAGGAGACCCCGTCCAAATGGCCCCCACTATCACCAGATAAAGAAACAGATCTTAAGATGGTTAAAGAAAACTTAGTTTGACAGCATTCTGTCAAGAAATCACTTATCAATAATTGTGGTTGTGAAATCCTCATTTTTCATTGTTTTGTCATTATGGTCCCCACTTCTCTATTGTTTATCTGTATGGTCTCTGTCTGGTTCTTTAATTGTTTGTTACATAATTAATTTTGCTAGGTGTAAATTAATTAAGGTGGTGGGGTAGGATTGGTTAAAGAATTTTGTTACACTATGTTAGGATTGGTTAGTAAAATTTTAGTATAATGATTGGTTAAGGTATAACTAAAAAGGACTCAAATTTCACTGTATAAACTGGGGTCCAAAAAGAAGTTATTTGGGAACCACTCCAGGACACAGCCCCAAAGATCAGAGCTGCCAGACCTCAACACTCTGCCAATGACACCGTGCAGAAACTGAAGTACCCCAGATGGACCTAATCCTGACTGGCCATCAAGAAAAGTTCATCTGTCTTATTGGGAGTGGTGAGCACTGTATGTGTAGCGTGTGCATTCTGTTTTTGGTGATTGTTAATAAATAGAGGTTATGTAGTATATTACTGTGTAAGGCTCATTCACTGGTAAAAGACCCGGTAAACCCACAAAAGATTAAGCTCTGAGCCCACAGGGAAAGGGCATTTGCCTGGAGCCCACGGAGGAGTAGATCCCAGAGCCCACAGAGGAGTAAAGTTAGGTGCTTTTTGCCTGGGAGCCCTAGGAACTGGGTAAGGGTGAGGGCGCCTAAATTAAGAGGGTAACGCCTTGAGCCCTAGGAACTGGGTAGAGGTGGGTGCCCTTGAGTGTGTGGGTATTTTGTGTGGGTAACAGAACCACTCAATTAAAATAATTCTGGATAACAGAGCAACAATGTATTACATCAATCTGCAAAGAGGAGCAAGATCCTTAAGTGCTGAAGCCATGAAACTATGGTACTGATGCATATCACACCACATACAGATCTCAGTGGTTTATCTACTGGGACTACAGAACACAGTGGCAGATTCCCTCAGCAGACATTTCAGCATTGACCATGAGTGAGAATTGAACAACAAAGTGTTCTAAGAGATATATTTACCTGGGGCCATGCACAGGTAGATCTCTTTACAACTCCATTCAGTGCAAAGTGCAAGTTTAGGCATGAAATTAGATGAAGGTTTCTAACCATCAGAGTGAAGTTCTGGAACAACCTTCCAAGAGGAGGAGAGGGAGCAAAACCTAACTTGTTTCAAGACTGAGCTTGATAAGTTTATGGAGAGGATGGTATGAGGAGACTGCCTATCATGGCATGTGGCCCATCTGTGACTGCTAGTAGCAAAAATCCCCAATGGCTGTAGATGGGGAACTAGATATGGAGGGCTGGGAGTTACCACAGAGAATTATTTCCCAATGTCTGGCTGGTGGTTCTTGCTGACATGCTCAGAGTTCAGTCAACTACCATATTTGGGTTCAGAAAGGAATTTTCCTCCAGGTCAGATTGGCAGAGAACCAGTTTGGGTTTTTTTTCCGCCTTCCTCTGTAGTATGGGCCATGGGTCACTTGCAGATTTAAACTAGTGTAAATGGTGGAGTCTGTGTAACCTGAAGTCTTTAAATCATGATTTGAGGACTTCAGTAACTCAGCCAGAGGTTATGGGTCTATTACAGGAGAGGGTGGGTAAGGTTCTGTGGTCTGTGATGTGCAGGAAGTCAGACTAGATCAGGGATTGGCAACCTTTGGCACGCGGCCCACCAGGGAAATCCGCTGGCAGGCTGGGATGGTTTGTTTACCTGCAGCATCCGCAGGTTCAGCCGATCGCAGCTCCCATTGGCCTTGGTTTGCCATTCCAGGCCAATGGGGGCTGCAGGAAGTGGCGTTGGCCGAGGGATGTCAGAGCCGCCGCTTCCCACAGCCCCCATTGGCCTGGAATAGCGAACCGCGGCCAGTGGGAGCCGCGATCGGCCGAATCTGCGGATCCTGCAGGTAAACAAACCATCTCAGCCCACCAGTGGATTTCCCTGATGGGCCGCATGCCAAAGGTTGCCGATCCCTGGACTAGATGATCACGACGTTCCCTTCTGACCTTAAAATCTGACACTTTACATCCACATCCTTACCTCCTTCCTAAAGGATCTTCTGAATTCCACATTAACCAGGAGAGTCACCTACCAGTATTTTACCCCAAGCCTCCCTTTTCTAGAGAAGAAGTGTGAGGCAAACCGACAGCCAGACCAGGGCTGCTCACTTAGCTGCCATGACTCCTCCCTCCAGCAAAGCCTGCAGTGACTCATCACTCAAACATGCTGCAGCAGCTCAGCTGTACGGAGTGATCTCATAAGCAGAGCCTGCAGTGACTCAGTAACACTGCAGCAGCCTATCCCTGAGCAGGGCCTGCATCAGATTACCCCCAGGTACAGGTATTTCACTGACCATTCAAGAGTTGCAAGTTAGTCTGAGCAACAGCACTGCTTGGCCAGAAACACCCCTTCTTCTGCCTCATGGTGTCAGACTCCCTTGGCTTCCAGCCTGCCCTTGATCCATTTCCTGTCCCTGCCCCAGCCTTGCCCAAGCTTGGTTCCAGCCCACTTCAGCCTTGTCTTTGGCCTACCTGGATCCTGTTCCAGCCCTGTTCCTGACCCTCTCTAACTTTGCACTTACCTCTTGACCCCCATGCCCTTGGACTTACGCCAACCCGGCTTTGACCTGATTCTGAATACAATCCTGATTTGGCTTGTCCATGGAATTTAACCCTGGTTCTGAAATATAGCCTAGCCGTAGACCCTGGTTTCAGCACTGCCCCTGTCTCGGCCCAGTCCAACCCTATGTCTGGCTTTGACCACTTATCCAACCACCAGGCCTGACCATCTAGAACCCAGAGCCTGACAGCAAGCCTCAATGCACTGGATATTAAAAGAGCTCTTGATTTTTACCTCAACAGGAGTGTAGGCCCTTTTGGGTTTCCCCTAGACGCTTCATCTCTACTGCAAAACAAATGAAGGGACATCCAATCTCCCACAGACTGTCTAAATGGATTGCAGGTTGTGTCCTGCTGTGCTTTGAAGCCTCAGGGCAGGGGTTCAATCCCCTCCAAGAGTTATTGCTTATTCCACCAGGGCTCATATCACAGCAACACTTCTCAAAAATGTACCCATCTCAAACATTTGCAGGGTAGGCACCTGGTTTTGCTGCACATGTTTTACCAGCATGATGCTCTCATGCCTGCTTCCAGGAGATGCTGTCCTACAATATGTCCTACAATCTGTACTGAATCCACCTCCTGGGCACCCTCTTCCATGATGAAGGTACTGCTTTGGCATCTCCTGACATGGATCGCCCATAGGGATGCTACTCAAAGAAGGACAGTAAATGGAGTTCTCCAAGGTGTGTTCCCCTATGGGTCCTCCATTACTCACCTTCCTCTCCTCTGCTTCAGAGTCTCTTTCATGGGACTTTTGAGATTGAGAAGGAACTGGAATGGCAGTGGGTCCACCCCTCTCTATATACTTGATATGAAGGTTACAAGGGTGTCTAGGGCACAGGTGTGGCCCCACGTGCACTGCTGACAAAAATCTTTGATCAAGATTGCTCAGGTGAAGCACTTATAGAGGGACTTATCTTGAAGAACTCAAGTTACTGTACAAGGCGAGTAACCGCTCCATGTTTGCCCCATGCATCCCCTGGCTTAAACCCTGGTTCTGTCTACTTCAGCAGTTGTATCATGAGGAAACACACACAAATCTGGTTGACAATGGCAGCTACAGCAGTGGAATTTGGTGGAAATTGGAATCCAAAGAGGCTGCCTCATTACCCTGTATGCCTAAAGTACTCCTTAGTACAGCTTCTTTTTTAAATTAGCATGAGATACATGGGAGCAAGACTATACTTGTCCCAAATCATTTCATGGTTTTTAAAGACCTAAAATCTTTTAGGAATTACCTGAAGTCTTCATAATGTTTTGGTGAGTGGTTTTTTACATTTGGAACTGTAGCACAGCATCAACTCACCCCTGTGGCGTTTCCTGCTGGTTGTCCTGGGGAATTAGCTCTTTGACCCAGGAGCGCCCTCTGCAGGCCAGTGATCCACTTGCCGTTGGCCCCCCATGTCCCTCCCAGGACCCCAGTGCCCTTCTCTCAGGGTTCTACCTCCTGCAGTACCCCACAGTCTTCCTGGGTACCCCCTACCCCCTATCCCCACATCACCTAAGCCACGGCTACTGCCAGTCTCTGTTTAGCCCCTGCTACGGACTGTAGCCTATCAGCTGATCATCACGGGCAACAAGGGGTTTGGACTGGCTGCCTTTACCCACTCTCCGGCTGCCCCTCTGTAAGCCCAATACCTAGGTAGGCCTAGAACTAGGCCCTGCAGCCTGGGGAGTTGCTGGCCTAGGGCTTCCCAGCTCCTAAGGCCTGTCCCCACTCCTGCCTCACTCTAGGTCCCCTGGGTGAATTCCCCAGCAGCCAGGCCTGTCTCCCTCTCCAGTCAGAGAGAGACTACTCCCTCTGGCTTCCCTGCCCTTCTCATAAGGCCCAGTTGCTTGGTTTGTGGCGTGGCCCCAGCTGCAGCCACTTCCCCAATCAGCCAGGGTTTTACTCCCTGGCCCCGCCCCAGCCCTCTGCAGGTTTTTTCCAACCCCTTCCGGGCTGGAGCGGGTGTTCACCCCGCTACAGGAACATAGTTAGCAGACATGAGTGAATATATATGTATTCAACTATTGCAACACACTGGCATCACAGAAAGCACTGCATAAACAGGCCAAAGTTGCTAGGCGCCTATCCAGCAGTGATGAAGTAAGAGGAGGAGAAGGTAATGTGTTTAGCAGACTCTGAGTCACATAATATTCTCAGTACTCATCCTAACATTGGGTTACATTGTTTTACACTGTGATGATGCTAAGTTCTGATGATACATCATAATACAAATATCACAATATAATATCAGGGTAAGGTACCACGGCTAGTTGGTGTCTCTCTGAAACTCCAGTAATTGTGTCTGATCAGCTGTGATGGTTCATAACAAAGCCATCCTGTGTTTTAATCATTTTGATATCTATGGGCCAGATTGGCCCCCCTTATATATGTGCACAGAGGCGTCCTTCATGCACGGATCTCTCCTCCTTTTGCACACAGGCAGCTCACACACCTGTGTGGTGCTAATCCTCTTCCAACCCCCACCACAAGGATCCAATGGAGCCATCTCCACTGAACTAGTGTAGGGGGCAGGGACTGGACAGGATAGGATAGAAAGAGGTGTGGACGGGCTGGGGAGAGGGTGTTGAAAAAACCTTACCTGGAAAAGGCAACACATATGTATGCTGCGTTACCTCCTTTTCCTCAATTAATTTACATTTGGAACTGTAGCACTGTGTCGAGGACACATGGCCTACCAAGAGATGGCCCTGGTCTGATGAGCCCCAGCGGTCTGCTAGGTTTGGGGTCAGGCCCCACCCCCTTTTCTGCTTGGGACAATTTCTACATTCTCTCAATGGAAGAAACTGGGGGAATGTCCTCCCTCCCACAGTTTTCAGCCTGGGGTGGGTAATGTGACCATGAATATTTTAAATCTCTAAAATGCCATTGCTTTTGTAGCACCACATCTGAGGAGGCTGATAACTTGATTTTAATTTAAGCCACTATTAGCCTGGACAGAAAAATTCCCTTTAGGTATGCGCTAAACATCTTCATTCTTATAATTTATAATCTCATCAGAAACTAGAGTTTAGTTATCAAAATGTATAGGTCTATGTACCATGAAGTTAAACTCCAATATGACCTACATCTAAATTAACAAGTATGAATTGCAGGGGTAAGACTACTAGGAATTGATCCTTTGTTAGGCACTCAATACCCTCAATGCCTGTTGGCTTCTGTGGAAGTTGGAGATACTTAGCACCTTGCAGGACTGAGCCCCTGATGAGACTGTGGGTCTCACACGGGAACTTCGGATTTGTACCCCTTCAAACTTCAAGGAAGTGCAGATCTTCCGGAGTCCAAACTTTGCGACTCAGGTCCATCTCCACCAGAAACCCTCTTATATAGTTGGATATCATTTACTCAATTGCTGCACTATATATAATAAGGTTTGTGTGTCAAAATTTACTTTTTTAAACATGACAACTATACTAGTGTTTGCTATCAACCCTATGTATTAATATATTTTTTGATAACCCTGCCTTTCACAATCTCATTAGCAAATTTATCTTTTTACTGTAGTTCATCCTCATTAATTTAGATGTAGGTCATTTTGGACTTTAATAATATGTAATAAATCTAAGAATTTTAGCAATTAGCACTTCTCTTTAATGTTAAGGAATTTGCAGTCAACTGACATTAAGCAACCATGTTAATTGTTTCTTTGGTTTTCAAAAGACAAGCATGGTTATCTCTTCTTGTCATATGCAAGTATAATTAATGCCTTGTCATCTGTAGATGATGTTAGGCTTATTTTCAGCATTTACAGCATAACTATTTTGATTAGGGTACATTCAATAAAAGATCCTTGAGAAAAAACAAGTAGAAATAGGAATTTTTTGGTGAATAGTATTGCAGGAAATAGACATAAATCAAGGGACTATCTATATGAGGTTAGATATTTTTGGACAAGTGGACCCCAACTGGGTCCCAGATTCAGAAAATTTGAATAATGCTGCTTTCAGAGATTTAAAGCCACTGGCCACACGTTTTCTACTGTGACCCCATATCTCTCACACAACTAAGCAGTGAGATGTCATAAGGTCTGTGATGGGTATACAAACCCCACAGTGCCCAAAGTGGTAAGGCAGCAATACTGGGCCCAGATAGCTCCAGCCATCTGGGCCTGCCAAGCATGCTCTTACTGGAGGAGCTGATTAAAAGGGGGGCTCAGAAGCCCAGGCAAAGGGTGGTGGACAGGTTGCAGCAGAGAGGAAGCCTTCTCCAGGAAGCCAGACAGGAGGCTGATGCCTGAAAGGGGACCACGGGGTGGGTAAGCTCTTGGGCACTACCTTCTCTAGCCACCCCTCTCCCCCCCTTTGAGAACCTGCAGCACGCTGCTCCTTTGGATTCCCTTTGTTGTTGTTGAGTGACTGTTTGGACTATAGGGACCATGCCCCAAACAGAAAAGGTAGGAAGCAGCCCAGAGAAATGAACTTAGATTTGCTGCAGGAAAGACCCTGCCGGAGTTCCTTCCCACAGGTCCCTGGGCTGGGACCTGATGGAGAGGGAAGGTCCAGGTCCCCAACAATACCCCCTTGAAGGCGAAGGCCTAGATGCAAGTAGAAAGCCAAAGATTCCTGGCCTATGGTCAGAAGCAGGCACCTCTACTACCCTGACAGAGAGGCAAAGGCCTAGAAGTTGTGTGTGTTAACCACTAGGCCACCAACCCCCCCAAACCTCCTGTCATAGGGTCATTGAATACTTCATAAGAATAGAGCTCAGCTGTAAGTTAAGCATTCCTGTAACCACCTTCAACTGAAAAAATGCAGAAATATTCAAACTCACTTTCTCCATGTGTTGTGGTCTTCAGCAAGAGTGGGCTCAGGCCTCAGATGCTAGGCAACACCAATACACACCTGTCATATCACCTACATTTGCATGAAAAAGGGGACTGCTTTAGCTTTAATTTAAAAAGTTTGCCCTGGAGATTAGTAGTTTAAACTAAATTGGAGGGTCACCCATCACAGGTGAATATATCTTGCAGAGTGAGACAACTAAAATTGTTTTAGTTCTGTGGGCCATACAGGAGAAATTGTCTGAGATTTCCATTCACTGTTCTGAACTCCATCTATCTGAGTAGAACAAATCTCTGTGGCTGGGTTAGAATACGCAAAGAAACATTTTTTATTAAAAGGAAACTTTTAAAAGTTCTAAGTTTGCCACAGGGATTTCCACTACATTCAAACAGCTGCTTTAGAAGCTTGGTTTTTGTTTGAAATAGTTTCTCTGTGTATCTTTTAAAACTTCTGATCTGACTATGGTGATTGAGTGAGTGAGAATATAAAACCACGCTAAGAGGTATCCAGTCCATTTTATTCTTTGTCTTGTTTGAGAAACTAGGACTGGAATAGGCTGACACTCCCAAGATACTTAGATTGACATAGTTAGACTCAATATTACAAAATTCTTTAAACTTCCAGTCACTGTAGAGTAAGTACATACCATCGACTATCTCTGTTGTGTTCTTCCTGTTAAGTATTTCTATATGTATTGCATGCCACCTTGTGGTTATTATCTAAAATGAGGCACATTCCATTTATCAGACTCCTCATACAGGAAAGATTATGCAATAAAAATGACGTCTAGGGACATATGAAATGTGAAAAACTTAAGCATGGTCAGATTCCAGCAAGCTTCTTAAAACCTTAGATGTTTTCCATATCAAATCAGGATTAGTTTAGACCTGCAATCTATTCTCATGATACAAGATATACGATAGCAATCCCTGTGCTGTTAAAGAAAGGCAAAACATGAAAGGAATAGCACAGGGATCGGCAACCTTTGGCACGCGGGTTGCCAGGGTAAGCACCCTGGTGGGCCGGCCTGGTTTGTTTACCTGCCGCGTCCGCAGGTTCAGCCGATCGCGGCTCCCTCAGCCTGCGCTGCTTCCCACAGCCCCCATTGGCCTGGAATGGCGAACTGCGGCCAGTGGGAGCCGCGATTGGCCGAACCTGCGGATGCGGCAGGTAAACAAACCGGCCCTGCCAGCCAGGGTGGTTACCCTGGCGAGCCGCGTGCCAAAGGTTGCCGATCCCTGGAATAGCAGATAAAATCTGCAGGTATAAATCCCCCCAAATTAAAAAAAAACACAACAAAAAATTCCCTAGGACCTGTTTGATCTGGAATAGAATTAAATCCATTGTTCAGGTTCAAGGTCAATGGCTTTGATTCAGTGACACTGAAATTCTGTGAGCTGGTCTCATGAGATGTTAGCTTCAAATGATAGATTTTGAAAGACTGCTGATTTCATCATTCATCTTGGACCAATGGAAATCTTATAAAATCAGAAATTCTCATGAGACTTTTTTTGGCAACCTGGGACCCTTTCTGAACTAGAACCAGAAAACAGTTAGCATTTTGACCAAAACCTTGGAGGCAGATTCAGTTCAGACATTTGAAGCTAACCCCTGCCCTGAAATCTTGGGGTGGGGGGACTTCAGATTCCATGTTTGTTTTGGTCTTTCTCTATAGCTACTAGTTTTGAAATTTTCTAAACACTTATTATTTGTAGCATTCAAAGGCTCCAGTTGGATTTAGGGACTGATGTACTCAACACAGTACAAAAAACACAGAGAAAGATATGCTCCCTTCCCTCAAGTGCTCTCAATCTAATTTAAGACAAATGAGAGTGACAAAGAATAGAAGCAAAAGGAGAAACAGAAGATAAGGTAACAGCAACATCATGTGCTAGCTCTATGTGCATTTTGATAGTTCAAAATCTTTCTAAAATGCTGTAGCGCTTAGTGAAGATGCTGCCTACGCCGATGGGAGAGCTTATTCAGCATAGCTACTGCCTCTCGGGGAGGTGGAGTACTTGTTGTGACAGGTTGGATCACAGAAACCCCCTGGGAGCTGCCACCTGATGTGCCAAGACTACCTCTGCTCCTGTTTTCCCTGCCAGCTCAGGACTCCAGCACCCTGTCTTGCTGAGCCAGACACTCCCGTCTGCTCCAACAAAGACCCAGGGTCTGAATTACTTGCCCCAAAGCTGCAGGTGTACTTGAAAACAGCTCACAGAAGTGTGCTTGTCTTTAACACTCAGATGCCCAACTCCCAATGGGGTCTAAACCCAAATAAATCCATTTTACCCAGTATAAAGCTTATGCAGGGTAAACTCATAAATTGTTCGCCCTCTATAACACTGATAGAGAGATATGCACAATTGTTTGCCCTCCCAGGTATTAATACATACTCTGAGTTAATTAATAAGTAAAAAGTGATTTTATTAAATACAGAAAGTAAGATTTAAGTGGTTCCAAGTAGTAACAGACAGAACAAAGTAAGTCACCAAGCAAAATAAGATAAAATGCACAAATCCATGTCTAATCAAACTGAATACAAATAATCTCACCCTCAGAGATGCTTCAGTAAGTTTTTTCTCAGACTGGACACCTTCCAGGCCTGGGCACAGTTCTTTCCCCTGGTACAGCTCTTGTTCCAGCTCAAGTGGTAGCTAGGGGATTCTTCATGATGGCTCTCCCTCTTTGTTCTGTTCCACACCTTTATATATCTTTTGCGTAAGGCGGGAATCCTTTGTCTCTCTCTGGATTTCCACCTCCCCTCACTGGAAAAGCACCAGGTTAAAGATGGATTCCAGTTCATGTGACATGATCACATGTCACTGTAAGACCCCAAGCCTTCATTCCTCCCAGCCTGACTCACAGGAAGGCTTGCTTGCAAACAGAACCCCAGTCAATTGTCCTGGTTGATAGGAGCCATTAAAATTCCAAACCACCATTAATGGCCCACACTTTGCATAATTACAATAGGCCCTCAGAGTTATATTTCTAGTCCCAGATACAAGAGTGGTATATTTATACAAATAGGATGATCACACTCAGTAGATTATAAGCTTTGTAATGATACCTTACAAGAGACCTTTTGCATGAAGCATATTCCAGTTACATTATATTCACTCATTACCATATTTTTATAAAACCATATAGACTGCACAATGTCACACCTATGTCAATGGGAAAAGCCGCAACCCCCCCCCCCACCCTTGTTGACATAGCTCTGTCCATACCGGGAGTTAGGTCCATACCCCTGAGCAACGCAGTTATTACCAGTATAAGTTTGCAGTGTAGACCAGGGCTGAATCTGCTTGACAGTTCAAGAAGCTATAGAAACCTCCCTGGTAGTCAGGGATGTGATACCCGTAGGAGTACAGTTCTCACACACATTTATTATATAAAAGTGATTCTTTTCTACATTTTAGAGCAGCAAATTCTACTTTTTTGTTTTATTTTCAAATAAATGTTTCTTAGTAAGTTTCAATCTATGAGGAGGTAGTGTGCTGTTCTGATGTCACACAAGGCATAGAAGAGCATGAATGGTAGCTACAGAACAGGCTAGTTTTTATACAGGGGAATGGCCAGACTACTTAGGAAAACCAAAAAGGAAAGAGCAACGGAACTAAGTAAGAGGAAGGTGCAGTACAGGTTTTGGGGTGGTGTTCTTTTACAAGACTAGGCAAATTCTGTGATCCCACTTATGTGGAAGGGCAAGCTTGTGTATTTTTGAAATCCTCTCCAAAGCCATCCTTACTGTCATAGAATCATAGAATATCAGGGTTGGAAGAGACCTCAGGAGTTAATCTAGTCCAACCTCCTGCTCAAAGCAGGACCAATCCCCAGACAGATTTTTACCCCACTTCCCTCTCAAGGGAAGTGGCCCTCTCAAGGATTGAACTCACAACCCTGGGTTTAGTAGGCCAAACCACTGAGCTATTCCCCTCCATATGTATCAGTCATCCCAGTCAGAGCTCCTTGCAGGTGATACTCCAAATCCACTTGCGATCTATGTAATTAACTAATGCGTTATTAGCATACAGAACTATTCCATATAAAAAAACCCACCAACATTTCTCAGAACAAGCTATTTGGTGGAAGAAACACAGGGAAGGATGTGTAGGCCCTGATTCTGCAGTCTAATTTCTGCAGGTGTAACACTTCCCTTTCCCATCTTCTTTAAAAAAATAAAATAAAACCTTGAAATTATTTTTTTTTTTTTCCATTGAAGAACTTCAGTGAATATTGAGTTCACCAATTCAGTACAAAAAAACATGCATGTAGTATAACTTAAGAGAACAAAACCTTTAAATCCCCCAAATGGCACTTCCAATGTGTATTACAGGCTGCTAGCAAAATGCTTTGGCAGCTCTCCCTTAGCTGTGTTGGCTGTGCAGTGCGGGCAGGAGAAAAATGCAGTTAAAAACTGACTTTCAGCGCTAAAGTAAGGAGATATGACAGAATCCACAAGATGTAGGTTGAAATCCTGGCCCCATTGAAGACAATGGCAAAACTCATATTGACTTCAGTTCAGACAGGATTTCAACCCTGTTGAGAAAGAAGGCACCAAGTTTACATATTCACTTTGCAGAATAGAACCACACTGTCAATGTAAGCCATTGTTCCCATGGCCTAAGGGCTTGACAATACATATTAACATATATTCCTGTTGTCAGACTACCTTGTGACAACTACATTATTAATGCATCTCACCACTGTAAAAATGCTGAATAGGCTTTGTTTGTATCAATGTCTTTTAGCTGTTAGAATCATGCACACAATATTCCACAGCTGTCAGGCAGAAGAGACAGAACTAAATTACTGACAGACTACTCATGCAGGCAACTGTTTCTAAATTATTTATTATGGCATTACATTTTCTGCACTGAGATGTTTTATATATGTGTAAAAGTTGTTTAAATTATGTAATGCTACTGCTGGATGAGCACCAGAATATCTGTTTGGAGGCCAATTTTTAAACTAAATTTCCAATTTTTCTGCACATAGTGTGTCAACAAAACAGCAGTGTTTCCTGAATACCAGCCTAGGAATTAGTAATATGATGAATATCTACTTAACATTTTGGGTGCCATAAACCAGTCTTGACAATGCCAGGCAATACATAGTAACACAGGTGAGGGCTTTTTGTTGTTATTATAATTACCTGTCTGTAGTGGGCACTGCCATTTTAAATTATGTTGTGAGTGTCACTCTTCTGCCAGAAGGAGCCGGCAGCAACAAGATCTGAGGTCAGTATCTAGGGGTTCCTCTGAATAATACAAAACAGAATTGGCTCAGGCTCTCATCCAGTAATCTGGGAAAATTTAACATCATCCCTAGGTGCCCTTAAGAGGCAATGCTTCCCTTCTCGCAAGCACGGAGTCTGTGCATAGCAAAAGAACTTTTACTAAAAGTAAAGGGAACCAAGCATTAGTTTGGGAGATCACCACAACCACATTCAAAAACATGTGACCATAAGCTAACCTGACCCCACAGTGTGTTGGGCAGTATCCGTTATGGTGGGAAAATCCAACAAAAGAATGTCCCTTTAACACATCACTCCCCTCTCCCTCTGTTGCACCACATGCACAGTTGGCTGTTCTTGGTTAGTGAAGACTCAGAGGTGGGTTTACCGGGGTTCACTTCCCACCACAGAAAGAACGGGATGTGGGGAGGTGTCAAACAATGTCTCCTTGGTTACCGTGGGTCTCTGCAGCTGGCTATTTGCTGATTCCTCCACTGCTTTTCTCGGTTACTGGTGGTCACTTGCTGCCGCTGCTTTATTCTGCTGCTGCTGTTGGATTCTCACTGCCACTTCTGCAATGCCATATTGAGAGGTTCCAGCCAGGTTGTTAGTGATTTCAGTTCTTAATGATTTTACCAGGTAGCTGGGAACCTCACTGCCTGTACAGCCTCTGCATTGTCTTTCATTTCACACTGTCCCTACAGCAGGTCTAAGGCCTAGTCCTAGACCTGTTTATCACTTATTCAGTTTTGGTAATCACTGAACTGAAACAATGACTCTCAATTGAGTCTAATTAGCTCTGTCTTTAAACACTAGAGAGGGAAGGCCAAATAGTGTCTAGTAGCTTGTCTACACATACAGCACTGCAGCTGTGCTGCTGCAGCACATCTGGTGAAGATACTCTATGCTGACAGGAAGAGCTCTCTTGTCAACATAATAAAACCATCTCCGTGAGTGACATAAGTTATGCTGACATACACTGATAACCTAAAACTCTTTAGGCAGAGCAACCACCACCAGGTAGGAGCATCTGTGCACTCTCATATCCACTCTCTCTTTTACTGGGATTTGGCATCCCTACCCCCCTGCTTAGTGAGTGAGGTTCAGTTTAGGGTCAGCCGTTCAAGCAGGGCAGGCTAAGTAGAGTTCTGCTGCCCTTTACTCATACAACAAGGATAAAAACATTTCATTACCTCTGCACTCTACACTACAGTGATTTGTAACTCAACATCTGCCAAAAGTGCTCATTTTGGTAAAGCAGCTCTATAATGCTGTGCACCTAGGCAGAGTAGGCGTGTCTATGCAAACACAGTCTGTGCCTGAAGTCTTTTCCTCCAGCTCATCACTAGATGTCAGGGGAGAGCTCATTTAGACCCTGCTTACATCCTCCCCTCAGGTGAGAATTTGTTCTGGCAAATCGCACACCATGTTATACCAAGTCCACTAGTCGTCCCCAAAGGGTCTGAGGAAGCCTCCTATGTCACACGTCCATGATCTAAGTGTACTGGTTCTTCACTGACCACCTCAGGTGCATCATAAGTTAACCTGCTTACTGGCCTTATAACCCTGTCATGCTGACTGCAAGTGGACATTGCAGGGGGAGGAGGAACTTCTTGGGCTAGGGATGGTGAGGGTTTCTCCTTGAGGGTCCCTCAGCTATTTTCATAGGCCACCACATCTCTTGTTCTAGTACTGGAGTGTCTCAGGCACCAGGGACACCTTCCACCTGTATGTCCCCACTGTCCAACAACCTAAGTGTGTCATCGCAGGTTTGTCTTCTTCAAAGAGGCCTGGGAATGCTAGTGGGACAGACTCATTGTCCCAGGCTGTTTTCATAGGTGTGCCAGCAATGGGCCTAGATGCTTCCACCATGGGGTTTAGGGCCAAAGAAGTGGCGCTCTCACTGTGTCCCGCTGATCGAGGCCAGAATCTGACCTCCATTCTAAGATACACTGTGGGAGTGTCCTCCTCTTCACACTCACTCTCAGATTTGCTGAGTAGGGGGTAGATTAGTCCCAGGTCTGCATCCTTTTGCCACCTAGGTGTACCATGTCATAGTCCATTTCATAAGGGGCGCCAACTAATCCCCCCACAGGTAATAAGAGGTTTCTATGTCTTGTTTTTATTTTTCCCTGGCCCCATTTCTCATTTAATCTTGTATACCTGCAGATCTCCCAGCTCTTCCACCACCAGGTAAGTTATTGCCTTCCGTCTGTTGGCTATCTTGTGTTTGCCAGCAACACCCACATTTCACAACTGAACTCTGTCCCCCTGGCTGGAGCTCCTGCGAACGAACTCTAGCATCATACCGGTGCTTGTTACTATCTGAGTTGCCCTAGCTGTTCAGCACTCAAGCTTCCATACCATCAGCTACACCCTAACCTGAGATCTTAGCACAATGGCTGACTATTTCCAATGCTGGAAACCTAGGCTTAACCCAAAAAACCCCATGGTGATCGCTTTCCATCTGAACAATAAAATGCGATTGTGGTCCCTAGTCTTCACACATCTCCAGGCAGAGTTCCTCTGGATGGTGTCCACTGATTCCCTAGGCACCTCTGAGGAGCAGTGGGCATTGTTCAGGGTTCTCTGCTCAGTGTCTTCCTCTGGATCCCCAATTTTCAACTTTTCCCCTCACTTCTTTCCCTGCTTTTTCCTTCGTTGTCCCATGCACTCATTTGTAGCCTGGATTTAGTTGTTCCTCCCCCTTTAGTTGAGTTCCCCAGCATTTAGTTTTGGGCAGTCCTAGTCCTGCCTCTACCAGATCTGCAAATAGTACACACCTTCCAAGTTCTGCAATGAATGAGGCAAGGGCCCTATAGACAATAGTCTCATTCACTATGCAACCATGATTCATCCCCAATTACATTATCATATAATACTTTTCCCACAGAATTCCCAGTCCACAGCTCCTTGCCCAACTAACCCCAGTCTCATCTGGCTCCTAATCCCAGTTTCTTTCTTCTCCTCTATGTTCCATTTCCCAGTTTAGTCCTTTCCGTCACCTCAGTCAGCTATTGCCCACTCTGCATTTGAGTTAGGCATTCCCTCCTCCATGCTGCCAGCAGGGAGGTCATTAAGAACATAGTCTCTCTGCTCTCAGTTCCTGTGTCCAGCCCCACCCAGGTAGGTGTCCAACCTCATCTTAAAAATCTCCAATGATGGAGATTCCACAGCCTCCCCTTGGAAGCCTATTCCGGAGCGTAACTACCCAGAGTTAGAAAGTTTTTCCTAATATCTAACCTAAATCCCTTGCTGCAGATAAAGCCCTTTACTTCTTGTCCTACCTTCAGTGGACATGGAGTACAATCGATCACAGTCCTTTTTATAATATCCGTGAATATATTTGAAGACTTATCAGGTCCCCTTTCAGTCTTCTTTTCTCAAGACTAAACATGCCCAGGTTTTCTAACCTTTGTATCATTTTTTGTTGCTCTCCTCTAATTTGTCCACACATCTTCCTAAAGTGTGGCACCCAGAATTGGACACAGTACTCCAGCTGAGGTCTCACCTGTGCCAAGTAAAGCGGGACAATTACTTCCCGTATCTTACAGTGACCCTCCTGTTAATATGCCCCCAAATGCTATTAGCCTTTTTTGCAACTGCATCTCATTGTTGACTCATTCACTTTGTCATCCACCCAGATTCTTTTCAGCAGTACTACTGCCTAGCCAGTTATTCCCTATTTTGTAGTTGTGCATTTGATTTTTCTTCCCTAAGTGAAGTACTTTGCACTGCTCTTTATTGAATTTCATCTTTTTGAATTCAGGTCAATTCTCCAGTTGCTCAAGGTCATTTTGAATACTAATCCGGTCCTCCATAGTGCTTGCAACCACTCTCAGCTTGGTGCCATATGCAAATTTTATAAGCATACTCTCCACTCCATTATCCAAATCATTAATGAAAATATTGACTAGTACCTCTAATGATCTTTTGGTTTATTATACATGTTGGAGAATAACAAAGTTCTCACTTTTTGTTTGGGTACAGCAAATCAGATACTTTTTTTTTTTTTTTTATTAATTGCATAGAGGGAAAGAGCTAAACAGGTCTCTTAACAGGTAAACAATTACAGCAAGCATTTATACTTTTTGTTACAGACAATAATGAGCAACAGCTGCATTTTGTTTATACAAAGGTCATTCTGATATTTTGTTTTGCTTACTAATGTAGACTCTTAGTCTACACTCCATATTATTTACACAAGGTCGCAACAATTTTTACACAGTTCTTTTTCACTTGCCTTACACATTCCTCGCTTCTATAAATTTTGCGTTATTAGGGTTACAGTTAGCCTGACTCTTGCTAACGAACTGTCATGCATTGCATCCCCTTCCTATCAGTTCTTTCTTTGCTTCCACATACAAAACACTGAATGAGAAAGGAATACATTTTTATTAAAAAACAGAGCACATTCGTGGTAAACTGCTGTACACAGCTACCCTTTGTTCTCCACTCCCCTGCTTCCAGGGCATATCTGAGAATTCCTAATTTTATGTTACTATCTCTTGTGAGGGAGCCTTTCTACATTATAATCTTTCACAAACATTTCTCTACCTCTTCTCTCCTAAAAAAGAAGATAATGTAACAACTATCTAATAACATATATATTAAATTCTCGACCCAACTAGTAAGTTTCCATAAACTAGAATCAATATACCCAACATGTCAACTACCTAGAAAGGAGAGATTACCAGAACATCATTCTGGAGTGAGTCTTTATCACTCACTTGTTTCAGGTGCCCCTTCTCCAGGCAGATTAGCAAGTCACTATTAGTTTATCAGGCTGTTTGATCTCCCTTTATGAACTTCTCAGTATGAGCCTTTCATTAGTGTCTGAATTGCTGTCTTGTTCCTTGCCAGGGCCGGCTCTGGCTTTTTTGCCACCCCAGGGGGGGAAGGGCATCCGGAGCCCCGGGGGGGAGGGCGGCGAGCCCCGGCGGGCACTCCGCTCTCCCCCCGGCGGCCGGGGGGAGGGCGGCCGGAGCCCTGGGAGGAGGGCGGTGGCCGGAGCCCTGGGAGGAGGGCGCTCCGCTCTCCCCCCGGCGGCCGGGTGGAGGGCGCCGGGGGGGAGGGCGGCCAGAGCGCCAGGGGGAGGGCGGCGAGCCCGGCCGTGGCCCCGCTCTCCCCCGGGGAGAGCGGGGCCACAGCCGAGCTCGCCGCCCTCCCCCCGGCGCTCTGGCCGCCCTCCCCCCCGGGGGCCGGAGCGCCGCGCCGCCCCCCTCCAGGTGCCGCCCCAAGCACAAGCTTGGTGGGCTGGTGCCTGGAGCCGGCCCTGTTCCTTGCCAGTTTCTCCTTTGCCTGTTGATGATAAATGATCAGTTGGTTGATAAATGCCAGAGTCCACATCCACTATCAACATTTTGACATTTATGGGATTACATTGAGCTCCCTTCGATTACACCAAAATGTGTCCTCTTGGTCTGCCTGGGCTACACAAGGTCTTGGATGCAGCAGTTCTTTATGGTACTCCTTTGGCTGACGTATTAGCAGTGTGATCCATCAGGCACATTCTATCACCTGGGCAATCATGGGCCCTTTTGTCAAAATAATATTTCCACTTCTAAGTTTTTTGTCTTCTGTATGACTTCACTGTCATGAGAGTTCAGCAAGCTATCAGTGCTTAGTAAATTAGATCTGATTCTTCTTCCCATTAACAGCTGAGCTGGAGAAAAGCCATTCTTCAGAGGTGTACTTTGCTAAACTAATAAAGCTTTCTGCAGAACACCCCCACTGTTTAAAGTTTTTTCCATAAAGTTTTTTAGTGTCTGTATAGACCTTTACA
This sequence comes from Chrysemys picta bellii, assembly GCF_011386835.1. Classification (NCBI taxonomy): domain Eukaryota; kingdom Metazoa; phylum Chordata; order Testudines; family Emydidae; genus Chrysemys; species Chrysemys picta. The sequence continues at coordinate 244,975,577 of NC_088792.1, read as the reverse complement.
CATATCCATTCGACTGGGGGTAATTTGGACTTGATATTTTGTGACAAAAATCCCGATTATGGCAAATTGCTTCATCTGTGCTGGAAAATTGTGACTCATTATTGCTAAAGACTTGATCTGGAATTCCATGTCTGGAAAATATTCCCTTAATGCCAGCTGTCACTGACTTACTACTAGTACTGTGAACTATGCCAATTTCTGGTGCCGAGAATAATAATCTGTGACTATTAAATAATCTCCTGATTGCCATGTAAATGTCAGTTCCTACCCTCTCATAAATCCGGTGTAGACCTGGGTGAGATCTCAATGGCTGACCGTTGGAATGGCTTGTATTTCAAGGCTGAGAAGCAGTTTCCTACCACATTAGTAATGTCGTGATTGATCTGTGATCAATACATCACCTCTCATGCTTGTTGTTTGCACTTCTCAATTCCTAAATGACCCTTGTGGGTCTTCTGTAGCATTTCTTCTCAGAGGCTCATTGGTATTACAACCTTGCTACCCTTGAAAATCACCCCATCTATCACAGTAAGTTCATGTCTGCAATTCCAATAGTCTCTTAGATTTGGATAGCAACTGCTTATTTCTTCAGGCCACCTTTTAATTATCACTTCTTTAAGGATCCCCAATGATTCATCATTCTCCATTTCCCATCTTATTTGTTGAAGTTTTTGGTTAGTGAAGGTAACTGATTCTACAATCAGATTTACATGTGGTTGCATCTCTATCTCTGAGGCCTTTTCTGGTTTCATAGTGGGAGTCACCACTCAGGAAAGTGCATCCTCGCTCAGTAAATGTGAATTTACTGGGCATGTAGGTCACAACCAAATCTTAGTTTTGCAGCTTTATCATCATTCTTTGAATCCTTAAGATATAGTCATTTAGCAACTTGCCAAATAATGCTCTCAGGGGCTTGTGGTCCATTTCAACATCCACTTTCTGAAGGTAAATATGCTGATTGAATCAGTCACAGACAAACAGTATTCCTAAAAGCTCCTTCTCAATCTGTGCATATCTGGTTTCTGCATCAGTCAGTGAGCTGGATGCGTACTCCACTAGTTGCTAACAATCATTGTGTTTCTGTAAAATCACTGCACCTCACCCAGACTGTGAAGCATCACCTGAAATTTTAATACGCATGCCTGCTGTGTAGAAATACAACACTGGCTCTTGCATCAGTTGTTGTTTCAAACCTTCCTATGATTCCTCCTGTTTTTATTTTCTAGGAGTTTCCTCAAAGCTACTGCTTTTGTAAATAGATTAGGTATGAATTTTCTAAGATAATTAACATTTCCAGGAACCATTGAAGATCTTTCTCTGGCAGGGAATGGAGCATAATTTCAATGGCTGAAACCTTATTCTTATTTTACATCTTCAAAGGAAATAATATCTCCAAGAAAAATCAGTTTTGTAACCTCTAAAACACATTCCTCCTGATTTAGTTGCAGTTCTAATTGAATCCCAAACTTCCCAAAGTCTACAATTATGCTCCTCTTTAGTTGAGCCCCAGATGATGATATCTTCCATTGAGGTGTCGACACAGTTAATATGTTCATATATCATATGTATGGTTTTGTGGTACACTGCTGGTGCATAAGTGATGCCCAAGGGTAGACATATGTATCTGTATCTTACAAATTGGGTATTAAATGTGCATAGTTTTGAGCTTTCTTCAGTTAATTTTAGCTGCCAAAATCCTGAAGAAACGTCCAGTTTACTGAAATATTGTGCATTCACAAATATGAGCCATAATCTCTTCTCTAGTTGGCAATTTGACATGTTCTCTTTTTATAGCCTTGTTGAGGTCTCTCAAATCTAAGCATATATGGGTACCTGGCTTTTATTTTTCTCCAGAATGACTAAGGAGCTCGCCCATTCTGTTGGCTTCTCAATTTTTTGCATTACTTGCATTGTTTCTATCCTTGTGAGCTCAGCCTTGAGTTTAACACAGAGTGCAAATGCCACCTTTCTACATGGATGGATAACTGGAGGGACCTGCTTGTTTATCTGGATTGTATGTTTACTCTGCAAGCAATCCAACCCTTGAAATAGTCTTTATTCCAATGTATGGGATGATCACATAGGCCAAGTGGCACTAATAAGGATCAGGTAGACTACAGATTTTCTGCAACCTTTAACTTCTATATAGCCATATGCTAGTGGAAAATGTAATAGCATTGACATGAATAGACTTGCTTTGCAAAGCTCTTCCACCCTACACTATGAAATGGTTCCATTTTACTACCTGCTACATTTTTTCCTGTTAAATTCTTTCTAAAGAAATCACTCAGCTAAGTTGTCCGTAGTAACCTGGCATAATCAAAAGCAGTGGAGTTAGTCTCTGGAATACGCAGTCACATATTTCGGCAAGCCCCATCCAGAATTATTAAACAGATATGTTCAGTGGCATCCACGCAAAAATGGAAGCAGAGAGGTTGCAGGGATTTATTTGGGATTTTATGGGATTTTAGGTAACTCCTGTTAAATTTCAAAGGGAAACTTACAGGATTAGTAGAAACTACATAGGTTTCTCCACATGCTAGCAATGTATGCTTCACAGACGGCCCTACATAGTTAATTAACTTTATGCCAAATGCTTCCTGTTATATAGGACTACTGTATACATACATTAGATATACCTCTTTATATATCACTTATAAAAATAAAGCTATTAAGATGTTTTATGTACTATTATATTAAAATATTTTTACATTATCATTTGGTAAAATATTCTACTGTAAAATTGAAAAAGGGAACACAATTAAAATATGAGTTAAAATAGATTACCTACTATAGCATAATAATACATTCTAAAATAGACAGATATATTTATTATTAGAAGATAAAGCAATATCAATATATAAACTCAAAAATCCCTATGGAAGATGGTGTGTTCTTAATCGAAATATTAATATATGCACACATATACGTCAGAGGAAAAGATTTTGGGTGGAATTACTGAAGGGCCTAACCCTCATCATAATTAACAGGTACCAGGCAAGAGAGCAGATAATTACTTCTTTAGGCCACAATCTTGCAATAGGACTGCTAGTGCTGACTTCTGCACCCACATGGAACCCCAATGGCTTCAATAATACTCCACAGTTGCGGGGCTCCAAGCAAGCAGATTCAGCACAGGATTGGGATTTTAATAGCCACTTGAGAAATCTATGGTTCATTAAAATGGAAAAATGCCGCATGCTGCCTGTTCTGGCTTTGTTTTCATTTTAACTTGCTTTCTTAGATTACACTGTCTTCAACGTTGATTTAAAATACTAACATCTTCTATACTAACCTAAAATATTGACTAACGTTATGCATATCTTTCAGATTTTATATAAAATATTTTGAACCCCATCACAAATATAATTTTCCTTTATAGGTTTTAATTTGTTTTAGCTTAGTATAATACTTCATACCACAGTTTTAACATTAACCCTGCTGATCTTCTCCTTACCTTTCCAAATGCTGCAATTAATTACAGAGTTTTATTATTGCACAGTAAATTCCTCTGATTTATATTCTGTGGGTTTAGCTTTGTATTCTGTGTTTGACTCAGCTCTTTCAATCGTTTCTCTGATGTGTGGCCATAGTTTGAGAGTAGGTCACATTTCCTTTAATTATTTCAGTGTCCTTTTCAAAGCCTTTGATCTTTAGTTTAAATCCATTAGTTTGTTCTTAATTATTTTGTCCAATGTGTATTTTTCATTTGTAGATATAACATTTCATTTGCCAAAGGTCAGCACAGGTGACATGCTTCCAAAACCTTTTTCAGCAGTACATGTTACTTGATCATGTGTGTCATAAGCAGACTGAAAGTTGTGTTAGGATAACATGGTGGATTGAGGTTTGCTTTAGTATACAACTGCAGTCATCCAAACAAACATTAATACATCCCTTATTCCTTTTCCCCACCCCTGAGGAATAGTGACTGTCTGTGCTACTCTCTTTAAATAACTATATTAAGTAAGAAACACTTCCAAGGATGAGGAGGGTTGTTGTTAGAAATTCTTTAACATAACATAAAAACGGCCATACTGGGTCAGACCAAAGGTCCATCTAGCCCAGTATCCTGTCTTCAAACAGTGGCCAATGCCAGGTGCCCCAGAGGGAATGAACAGAACAGGTAATCATCAAGTGATCCATCCTCTGTCGCTCATTCCCAGCTTCTGGCACACAGAGGCTAGGGACACCATCCCTGCCCATCCTGGGTAATAGACATTGATGGACCTATCCTCCATGAACTTATCTAGTTCTTTTTTGAACCCTGTTATAGTCTTGGCCTTCACAACATCCTCTGGCAAGGAGTTCCACAGACTGTGCATTGTGTGAAAAAATACTTCCATTTGTTTTAAACCTGCTGCCTATTAATTTCATTTGGTGACTCCTAGTTCTTGTGTTACGAGGAGTAAATAACACTTCCTTATTTACTTTCTCCACATCAGTCATGATTTTATAGACTTCAATCATACCCCCCCTTAGTCATCTCTTTTGCAAGATGAAAAGTCCCAATCTTATTAATCTCTCCTCATATGGAAGCCGTTCCATATTCCTAATCATTTTTGTTGCCCTTTTCTGAACCTGTTCCAATTCCAATATATCTTTTTTGAGATACATCTGCATGCGGTATTCAAGATGTGGGTGTACCATGAATTTATGTAGATGCAAATGATATTTTCTACCCTATTATTTATCCCTTTCTTAATGATTCCCAACATTCTGTTCGCTTTTTTGACTGCCACTGCACATTGGGTGGATGTTTTCAGAGAACTATCCACAACGACTCCAAGATCTCTTTCTTGAGTGGTAACATCTAATTTAGACCCCCATCATTTTATATGTATAGTAGGGATTATGTTTTCCAATATGCATTACTTTTCATGTATCAACATTGAATGTCATCTGCCATTTTGTTGCCCAGTCAGCAAGTTTTGTGAGATCCTTTTGTAGCTCTTCGCATTCTGCCTGGGACTTAACTATCGTGAGTAGTTTTGTATCATCTGCAAATTTTGCCACCTGTTTACCCCCTTTCCCAGATCATTTATGAATATGTTGAATAGGACTGGTCCCAGTACAGACCCCTGAGGGACACCACTATTTACCTCTCTCCATTCTGAAAACTGACCATTTATTCCTACCCTTTGTTTCCTATCTTTTAACCAGTTACTGATCCATGAGACCTTCCCTTTTATCCCATGCTTAAGAGCCTTTGGTGAGGGACTTTGTCAAAGGTTTTCTGAAAATCTAAGTACACTATATCCACTGGATCCCCCTTGTCCACATGCTTGTTGACCCCCTCAAAGAATTCTAGTAGACTGGTGAGGCATGATTTCCCTTTACAAAAACCATGTTGACTCTTTCCCAAACAATTTATGTTCATCTAGGTGTCTGACAATTTTATTCTTTATTATAGTTTCAACCAGTATGTCCGGTAATGAAGTCAGGCTTACCAGTCTGTAATGGCCCGGATCACCTCTGGAGCTCTCTTTAAAAATTGGGGTCACATTAGCTATCCTCCAGTTATTTGGTACAGAAGCTGATTTAAATGATAGGTTACAGACTACAGTTAGTAGTTCTGCAATTTCACTCTTGGGTGAATGCCATCTGGTCCTGGTGACTTATTACTGTTTAGTTTTTCATTTTGTTCCCAAACCGCCTCTAATGACACCTCAATCTGGGGCAGTTCCACAGATCAGTCACCTAAAAAGAATGGCTCAGGCTTGGGAATCTCCCTCACATCCTCAGCCATGAAGACCAATGGAAAGAATTAATTTAGTTTCTCCGCAATGGCCTTATCACCCTTGAGGGCTCCTTTAGCATCTTGATCGTCCATTTGGGTTTAGGTGGAGCCCACCCTTCCTGTTTAGGCTCCCCCTTTCCCAAAAGTTTCCCCAGTTTCTAATAAATCTAACTCCCTCCTCCCTACACCATTGTCTAATCCACGCAGTTCTGCCTGGCCTTGCACGTGGAACTGGAAGCATCTCAGAGAATGCGACCATGGAGGTCCTGGACTTCAATCTCTTACCTAGCAGCCTAAATTTGGCCTCCAGGACCTCTCTCCTATCCTTCCCTATGTCATTGGTACCTACATGTACTACGACCACCGGCTCCTCCCCAGCATTACACATAAGTCTATCTAGATGTCTTGAGAGATCTGCAACCTTCGCACCAGGCAGGCAAGTCACCATCCGGTTCTTCTGGTCATTGCAAACCCAGCTATCTAGGTTTCTAATGATTGAATCACCCATTACTAATACCTGTCTTTTCCTAATAACTGGAGTTCCCTCCCCCAGAGAGGTATCCTCAGTGTGAGAGGAGACCACAATGTCATCTGGAAGGAGGGTCCCAACTATGGGATCATTTCCCTCTGCTCCAGTTGGATGTTCTCCTTCCCTGAGACTTTCATCTTCCTCAACAGCACAGAGGCTGTCAGACTGGGGGTGAGGCTATTCTACTGTGTCCCAGAAAGTCTCATATATGTACCTCTCTGTCTCCCTTAGCGCCTCCAGTTCAGCCACTATGGTCTCCAGAGCCTGCGCATATACACCACCTGCCCATAGGACAGGTAATCATACATGCTGCAGTTGGTGCAATAAACTGGATAGCCCCCACTCTGTTGCTGGACTTCTGCCTGCATTCTCTTTTCACTCCTGCAGCTCGTTCCTTTATTGATGTTTAGTTTTTATCAGGGGGTGTTTTTGGCATGAAATTTAAAGAATGTTAAGTGTATCTAGCCCCCCCCACACACAACTCCCTTGCAAAATTCCCCTGTTAGCCACTCCTGTTCGCTAGCTCCTCTGGTTGCTTAGGATCTGGCTTTTTAAAGCTGTGGTCTTCCTGAGTAGCCCCGCCCTATGGTTAAGGGGTGATCGGTGCTAAAGGACTTAGGGATCACTTTCTATTATGGAAGTGCCTAGATGCCTCAACCAAGAATAAGGACCTATTGTGCTAGGCATTATGAAATCACATAGTAAGAGACAGTTCCTTCCCTGAAGAACTTTCAAGATAAATGGACAAGACAAAGAGCAAAAAGAGTGTGTTTCAATTGTGTTTTGTCAGCTGAGCTAGCGTAACCTGATTGAAAAGCTCTGTTAAGATGCAGGCTAGTCTGTTCAAATCTGTGGTAACTGGCCATGAGATACGGTGAGATAGAATGTCTTCAAACATGCTAGTCTGCATCTTAACAGGGCTTTTAATCATGTGAAAGTAACTTGGCTGAGTTAACACGATTGAAAAATATACTCCCCCACCCAATCAAGACAGAGTCAAAGGTGGGAGGGGAATGAAAGGCAGCAAGAGATTAAATGACTTTTCCAACACGTCAGTGGTAAAGCCAACCATAGAACTGAGGGTGCCCAAATACCAAATCTCCAGTCCACTGGACCATAATGCTTACATCCTGTTAGGCTGTCACTATAAGATGCTGGTCCAGCTTGCCCTCCTGTATAGTGAGCAATTATTTTGAATAGTTTGTCAAAGTGACACATATACACATTTCTGTAGTCTCTCTCCCTCTCAGCTTTTTCTAGATTGTAATCACATATGCATACTTCCATGGTTCTGAAACCCCTCTCATTCTAACTAAGGAAAGATACAGGACTTGTACCAAGATCAGGAGTGACGGAAGCTCTCTAAAATTGTGTGTGTGAGGGCCACGGACACTCAAACCATGGCCCGCACCCCACACTGCCCCCCTGAGCTCCTGCTCTTGTGCCAGCCCTTCTCCCTGAGCTCCTCCCCTGAGGACCTGCCTGCACGCTGCCTCTTCCCCTGAAGCTCCACTCCCGTGCCACTCCTGCCCCCCAAGATCCCGCCCCCACTTGCTCCTCTCTGTTCCCTACCCCCCATTGTTCACCCTTACGGCTGGTAAAAAGTGATGGGGCCATGGTGCCATGGCCCCCCACCCGTTCCAGCGCCCCTGACCAAGATAACTGGTTTATCTTTCTTGTATTGCTAAAATACCACTATACCTATACGTAGTATATTAAAAAAGAAAGGAGTCTATTCCAATAATATTTAAGTAATGAGAACTGGGCAAGGTTGGTGGCTTTTGCTTTAGCTATAATGTATTTTGCCTTAGTGTGTCACAGTGGAGAAGATGGGGTATAGTAGTCAGAGCACAGATGTGGTGTTTTGGGGTCTACCCAGACCAGTAAGGGATTCGGTCATTACCTGTCCTGTAATTTTGGGGGGCTTCTGTGCTGTGCATCTATAGTTCAATTCCCTGTCACCACTAGCCTACCAGCCTACAGTCACAAGGAGTGTCTGGATGAGGGCCACAGACAGTAAAAAAAACAGTGTTGTCTAGATTAGGATAATTTTTGGAAAAATTTCTATTGGTATTAATACACTATAATGAATGTGAATGTGTACTTTAGCCTGCATTGGAATTTGGAAATTTTGCAGGCAACGCTAACAGATATCCCAATTTGGTTTTAAAACTGAGAATGAGGAGACGAGGAGAAGAATCACAAAAGTTAATAAAATATTGAAACTCCCCATCAAGAAAAGAGAGGCATGCAAATGGCATTATAAATAATTAGGTGAGGAAGCAAAGTAAAAGTAAAAAGATTGCAATGACAGAAGATTTTAATCTTCTCAATATTTACAGATTCTTTGAAATATGATGAATTTCAATAACACAACTGACTCAGGAAGCAGTGACCCACAAAGAAAAGTTCATCTGTAGATTTAAGTCAGTGTCTATGACATGATCATCATATCAGAAATAACAGAGCGAAGGATTACTAGATTCAAATTTGGTTTACTGAATGATATAAAGTTCCCTTTTGTCAAATTAGTGTACCTAGACAGGTCACCTTTAAAAAGTCTCAAGAGGAGCATACTCAGTATATGTAACAGAAAGGGCTTATGTACATCTCATTGGTCTATGTCCGCGTGTAATCCAAATTTACAATGGTATCCTCAGTCAGAAATCTCCAGTTTGACTAAGTAGAGCAGTCAGTCACAAAATGACTTTTCAATACCTACCAACTAAAACAAAACTACAAATGTTTGTATTATCAAATTCAGACCATATTTTAAAAAATAGATACTTTGAAATAAGTTGCCTGAAATACTATATTTTGCCAGACTCCTAGAGCTCAACTTTCAAAGATCCACAGAGTAAATGAAAAACACAAAATCCATTCTCAGTTACTTGATTTGAAAACACAAAAAACTTTCTATTATGTGCACAAATGAACATTAGCACACTCAGGCTGAATAACTGTACATGCAACTACCTACCTGCACCTGTGATGTTATGGTTTGTATGTGAAATACATATAAATAAAAGGTTTATTGGTTGCAGTCTTGCTCATGTGTATTTTGTATAGCTCACCTGTTGCAAAGGCCTTTGAAAAATATACCCATAAAAGAAAGTCACAACATGATGGAATGAGATGGAAAATGATCTCAAAGAAGTTGCTGATATCTAATGTGAATATTTTCTGAATACTGATACTGATTTCTTCTTATGTTGTAGAACTGCAAAGAGGGATAAGAAAATAAAATGAATAAAATCAGTTTGAACTCAAAGCAAGTAATTCTGTGCTACATCACAGCAACAGTGCTTTTCATACTGATACAAATACGTCTCACAAATCTCTGGCCCTAAAAACAAAACATTACAGCCTCTCTGAAACCGGCCATTAAAGATTTCCCTACTAATAGTTTCACACACATAACTAACTCTGAAAGAAATCACTGATGAAGTGTCAAGACAAGGAAGTTTTTATTTCACTCTTTAATGCTAGACATCACAAATTCACAGCATTATAATACAGCACCTTTTATCCAAAGATCTTAGTGTGCTTTACAAATGTTAATTAATCTTCATAGCCCATATGCTGGGTAGAAATTATACCCATTTACAGGTAAATAGAGGTACAGAGAAATTAAGTGTTTTATTTCTACTGATACATTATTCCATCTAGACTACAGCCCAGAAGTCCTTTCCCCTTTGATCTGGATGTGACATTTGGGATCCAGCCAGGTTAACCAACTGGTTGCACACTATGTGGTTTGACTGTAAGAGTATATCAAGCTTATATGAAAGCTTGTAATGCACTGAACTTAATCATTTTGAGATATATATACACACATACAGGTTATGGTTATGAATGTATGTGTGAGTATATATAGAAAATAACTGTAACTGTGGTATGACTTTAGCATTACCTCACAGGTGAACCAGTCTGGCAGGGCAGGTTACCACCTCAACCAGAGGAGACTAGCTTCAAGCACCTAGCCATTGTCCAGCCCAGGAAACAACAATGAGGAACCATCAAAGCAAATGGGAACAGCTTGAAAATGAAAAGAAAACTCCAGGCTTTGGAAACTAAGGCCATGTCTATACTAGAGACCTTACAGTGGCACAGCTGTACCAATGCAGCTGAGCTGCTCTAAGATCTCCTGTGTAGCCACACCCACAATGAGTGGCAGTAGCTATGTTGGCAAGAGAGCATCTCCCACTGACCTAGAACTGTCCACACTGGCGCTTCTGTTGGTGTAACTTATGTCGCTCGGGGGAATTTTTTTCACACCCCTGTGCAATGTAAGTTATACTGACAAAAGTACTAATGTAGAGAGAGCCTTTGAATATCTATAGTGATTGAATTAAAAAATGGAAAACCCTTTTAAAATGGAAAGAGCATTCAGAACTTGAGGGACTGTCTGAGGTGTGTGAGGGACTGTCTGTGAATCCTGGATCCCTCCTATAGTTAGATTGTACACTAGGAAACTGTTTTAAGGCAACAGGTAACCCTAAGAAGAAAAGGGGGTTTTATCAAATGTGAAAGTGTAAAGCCTGAGGTTGTGGCTATATGTTTATTTTCTGTGTAACTTGTATGTTTACTTTCCCTCACTATTTCATCTTTGAATTTGTGGTTTTTCTATTAAATAAACTTTTTATTTATTCTTATTCCAATCAGGTCTCTGGCATGCAAACTGTGTGATGTGTATAAGCCGAAGTGAGCCGATAATTGGGGGGCTGGCTTCATGCCTTCGGGGATGAAGAACCAGAGGGGAATGGTCTGAGTGTCTGGTAATTAAGAACTCGGGGAGGACATATTTGGGGTGAAATGGGGAAGAACCAGTCCTTGGGTGACTTTGCTATCCTGAAGAAGCTTGTAGTTTATTTTATGCTTTTCCCCATTCCCAAACAGATAGTGAATGACATTGTCAATATTTTCTCCTTTTATAAACAATCTATCCTTTTTATTTTGGATACATTATAAAAAGACAGTCAACTTTTTATGGTTTTTAATGATTTTTTGCTCTATTATTTCTAGTACTCCCCTAAAAGTAATTCATTATCCATTAAATCATAGAAATATTTGGTTGAACTGATTTAAAGAACTTCAGTTTCTATGTTTCCTACCATATTGCAATGTCCTATTAAACAATCCTAAGGTTGTAATATGGGCTTATTAGCAATATTTTGTTTTTAAGATGTCCATAAAAAATTTCCATTGTAGGCAAATACTCTGAACTCCATGATATCTAATACTTTGAACAAGAAATAATTGCTAATTTCTAATACTATGGTGTTCATCTACAATATTTCTCAAAAAAAAAGGGGGGGGGGAGAAGAGAGCGAGCGAGTGTGAAACCCCTGGTTAGAATAAACCAAACTGTAATTTTTTTGAATTAGAAGTCAGTTTGAACTGAAACATTTTACCTTAAAAAAGCAAAGAAAACCCTACTTGTGTTGGCAAACGTGGTGCGGGGGGGAGGGGGAAGGAGAACCCTGGTAAGAACCAACTACATTTTCAATTGAAAAATCATGCTGACAAGAAACAAAATTTCCCTTTGAAACAAAACAATTTGTCCTTGACCAGCATTTTCTATTTTAGAAATAAAAAACTGCTTAAGTTACTAAGGGCCTGATTCTTATTTATACTCTGGCAGCATGAAAGGGCATTACAATGGGAATATGTTATATTTACAGACACTTTACGGCCCCTTCATGCTGCCAAAGCAGCGTGTAAGGTCCTCAGCGTACATAAGATTGCGCTCTAAATTTTCTGTCTAAGCCCCCGATTCTGCAGACACTTGTGTATGTGGTTAACTTTAGGCACATACATCAAGTTACTCACATGTGTGCTTGCAGGATCAGGGTCTGAGGTCCCTATCCTACAAGCTGCTCCACCTTGAAGCCAAACAGGGCTCTTGGTGGTTCTAGGGGATGCCTGCACAGAGTAGTTTGCAGAGTAGGGGCTGGAAACATAATGCAGACACCAAAGTGAAAAGGCTTGTTTTAATGGAAAAAGAAAACAAAGAAAAAGAATGATAAATGTTTTGGGTTTTCTCCCCTGTTCATGTATTTCACTAGTTAGTGCAGGAGAATCAAGCCCCTAGTATGCAGCTGGAGTTGCACAAGTAATCAATTACAGAAAGAGTATTATAATATCAGCTGTAATGTGGCACACAGTGTCTCTAAGAACTCGTGTTGGCATATCTGCACCACTCTTTCTGAGGACTATAGCTTTCAGCTCTTAATATTTTAATATTTATCTAATCATAAAACAAATATTAATTCAAATGCACTTACAAAACAAACTGAACTTGGGATAAACAACCACAAGATAGAAAAGTAGATCTATATTAATTTTACAGATAAGTAGACCAATGCACAGGTAGGTAATGACTTGTTCAAGGTCTCAGAAAAACATCATTGGCAGAGGCTGACAGAACCCATGGATGGTGAATTTCAGTCTCCTGCTCTAATCATTAAGATTTTCCTAGTCCCATTACCAGGTTTTTTCACCCTAGTTAAGTATTTTCCCCAGAGCTTCACTTGTTCCACTATTTGTCTTATTCCTTCAGTGTTTCAGTATCATTATTTATATATCTGTTTTTATTCTGCAGGCCTCTCTTACTTTATTGGGTCCCCACATATTTGTCTTTCATTATTTGCCATTTCCAGTATTTGCCTTATTTTACTGTCGCATGTTCAGCAGTTCATATTTTCAGTATTTGTCATTTTCCTTTGTATCTAATTCCAATATTTGAAACATGTCTCTTCTTTTTCCCATGACTCATCACTCATTTGCTCCCAGTGCATCTGCAAATGGCTGCAGGATATATTCATGTGTAATGTAGATTGTTATAAAGTTCAGGGAGACAGCTCACATTCTTATTAGTGTACATCTTCTTGATTTTAACTGAAAGGCACATGGGAGCAAAATAAAGGTATTATACAATGCAGCTTTCTGACTTAGATTACCATTAGATTATTGTTGTTGGACAATAGTTCTTGACCAATTTCTCATTCCTCACAGAAGGATCTGTCAAGCCTTTGATACCTGAACATGCTCAGTACTAATTTTGAGAGTATTTCTACACTATTTCCTTGAATTGTCTGTGTAGGGTCCTGAGCCAAGGCATCATTTTGATAAACTTTTCTAATTGTGCATATTATCAAATAGATTGAATAACATTTACAGAATTGTAACCATTCCCTGTTTAACTGGAATAGAAAATGAGTAAATCCTGATGCTTAAGGAATGATAGATCTGCTATCACCCTTAAATGAAAAATGAACAGTTTTGCCCCCAACTTACAGCACTACTCTCAAATTTGTACTGGTTCAAAGAGATGCTCTGTGTTATTTTACATGTGCATGTTATCAGTACGCATTTTGTGTATTACATTTTTACCTACAGGTTTATAGGTAAATATAATGTCAGTATATCACGGAATCAGAATTTAAAATGAAAGAGATTTGTCATATTATCCTATAATAATACTTAGCTCTTTTATAGTGCTTTTGAAGATCTCATAGCACTTCACTAAGGAAGGTAAATATTTCCCTTATTTTACACAAGTGGAAACAAACACTGACAGGTGAAGCAACTTGTCTTCACAAAACTGGTCAGTAGAAGAGCTGGGAATAGAATCCAAGGAGATCGGGAGAGGGCCAAATAGAGCTGAAAACAGGGAAAGAAATTGTCAGCTTCCTCTGAAGACATCAAAGGAAAATCTCAGGCTTTGCACACCTTTGAGAGACCCTTGGCTGGCTTTCAGGTGTTTAACTGACCCCCAGGCTGGTTTCATTATAAAAACAACACCCAAGTCTCAATTCAATGCTTCATAAGCCTAAAACCTTGTGTTGTACACTGCCAGCACATCCATCAGCTGTCTCCAATATTAGTCTTCTCCTTTTGTTACTCACAGTTGGCAGTTCCCAAGTTCAACCCTCTTTCCAGCCTTGATTCCACTGAATCTCCCTTCAATTTGCTCCTGTGAGAATCATAATTAATAGGAATTCCCCAGAAGAGAGAGATCTTCATTCATTTGGAGAATATATAATTGAATTTTGTCTATTTTGGAGGCACCCTCTACCATCTGAAACAAAAATTCCCAAAGCTAATAGCATTCTTATATTGCATGCATGAATTTCTAGTGTCATTTTGGCACATTTATTTTTATTGCAGTTTCATAAAATCTCCCAAACAGCAGTAGATGTCACTGCAGTCAAGAGAAAGTACACTAAAGCCTTTCAGTAGAAATAAAATTGTTTGGCTAATAAAATATGAATGTACCATTGTTATCGTTAGACCTAGTCCCAAAGTCCTTACTTAGTCAGACAAAGCTTCCTAGAGGGAGGGACTTGCCTCAGTAAGGAATTCAGGATTGGGCCCCATAGTCTTAAGATTTTCCAAAAATCATCTTTGATGTCCTTTGTTAGGGTTACCATACGTCCTCTTTTTCCCGGACATGTCCGGCTTTTCGGCAGTCAAACCCCCGTCCGGGGGGAATTGCCAAAAAGCCGAACATGTCCGGGAAAATGGCGGCTCTGCTCCTCCCCGACTCTTCGGCTCTGTTTAAGAGCCGGGCTGCCCAAACGCTACCGGCTTCGGGCAGCCCCGTGCCTCCGGACCCTGCGCTGCCGGAGCCCGGGAGGGGAAGTGCCCGGCTGGGGGCGCAGGGTCTGGAGGCAGGGGGGCTGCCCGAAGCCGGTAGCGCTTGGGCAGCCCGGCTCTTAAACAGAGCCGAAGAGTTGGGGAGGAGCAGAGCCGCGGGGGCTGGAGCCTCCAGCCGCCGGGGCTCTGTGTAACTGACATAGTGTCAGTTACACAGAGCCAAAGAGGAGCAAAGCCTCCAGCCCCCGGGGCTCTGTGTAACTGACACAGTGTCAGTTACACAGAGCCCCAGCCGCTGGAGGCTCTGTTTAAGAGCCGGGGTGCCCGAGAGCTACCGGCTTCGGGCAGCCCCCTGGCCTCCGGACCCTGCGCCACCAGCCGGGCACTTCCCCTCCCGGGCTCCGGCGGCGCAGGGTCCGGAGGCACGGGGGCTGCCCGAAGCCGGTAGCGCTGGGGCAGTCCGGCTCTTAGAGCCTAAGAGGAGCAGAGCCTCCAGCTGTGGGGGCTCTGCTCCTCTTTGGCTCTGTGTAACTTATACAGTGTAAGTTACGCAGAGCCGCGGGAGCCCCGGAGGGGAAGTGCCCGGCTGGGGGCGCAGGGTCCGGAGGCATAGGGGCTGCCCAAAGCCCGAGCGCTACCGGTTTCACGGTTTGCTGGGCAGCCTCCAGACCCTGCGCCCCCGGCTGGGCGCTTCCCCTCCCGGGCTCCAGCTGCGCTGGGGAAGCGCAGGCTGGGGGCGCAGGGTCTGGGGGCTGCCCGGGAAACCGTGAAGCCGGTAGCACTGGGGCAGCCCTTTCCCCCTGGCTGGGAGTGGGAGGGAGGAGGGGGCGGAGTTAGGGTGGGGAAGGGGCGGAGTTGGGGCGGGGCTAGGGGTGGGGAAATGGGCGGGGCCATGGCCCGTGGAGGGTCCTCTTTTTTTATTTATGAGATATGGTAACCCTACCTTTGTAAAGGCGCAATCCTTAGAAAATGAGGATAGTGTTGTGGTTAAGGCCCAGGGCTGGCTGTCAGGAGATCTGGGCTCTCTCTTCAACTCTGCCACTGACTTTTTATTTGACATTGGATTACTCACTATCTACACCACAGTTTCCTCATTGGTCACATGAGGATAAAACATTCCTTCCTCAAAGGACAGCTGTAAGGAGTCTATTGGTGGGAAAATGGGAGGAGGAAACTTGCAGAACGAATGGACATGGAGGTGACCACTGTTCTTTTTCTTTCTGATGTTTGTGTTTTGGACAGATAACTAGACAGGGCTGGCCTTACATACAGGCAAAACCAGCATTGGTCTAGAGCAGCAAAGTATGAACACTCAGTAACAGTGGGCTAGGTAGAGGTGGACATTTGCATGCCTGCTTAGTGCGGCTAAATCCCTAATATTGGCCATGAAATCAGAGGCCTGGAATTGTGACAAGAGTAAGTGGGTTAAAAGGAAAAGAAAGGGGAAAGGGTAGATGTGGGCTGGAGAGGATGACATTTTCTTCAGCTTAAAAGAGGCACAGCAAAAGTAGAAATAGATGTTACCACAGAGAGCAGCAGAAGTAACAATTGTTACTGTGTATAACGACAGATGTTTTAAACAGCAGCGGCAGAGTCAAAGGAAGCTGTTGGAAAATACACTGTAACAACAGAAACCATAATTAGAATTGCACATCTCCTGCTGGTCTCAGCAGAAGGAATGTCTGCTCCTGTCAATTTAAAACAAGGTCCAGCACAAAAGTTAGTTCTAAACAAAAGTAGTACTAACAACAGTATAGTGGCTTTAAAATTCAGACCAAAACAGATACATAGCCATTCACTTAGTGCGTGACCCAAAGCTACTAAGCCAATGGAAAGACTCATATTGACTTCAGTGGGCTTTGGATCAGGCTATCAACAAAAATGGAAAATGTCTCTGAGTGTCCCTCCCAGGTGATCAAATAAAATCAAAAGCACACAAATATATCATGAACAGTCAGGCTATGTGAAGGAGCACTCACCAAGACTTACACACCCAGTGACATTTCACCTACAAGTCAGAGGATGCCAGAAGTAAGCTTTAATTAAAATTTGACTTTTCCTTTTGCAGTTGCATGGTTAAGCTTTGTTTGTGGTGCTTTTGGAAGCATGCGTCTACCACACCTCTTATTTTTATCCATACCTATTGCTGTCTCAACACATTTCATTTCCGTAGAGTTTCTATAGAATGAGCACTGCAGTTGCCTTCTACTAACTTGCCAATATGAGAGTCACCCCTTAAGGTCATTTTTAATTACTCACATCTGCTTAATCAGGAGGGTTCATCATTAATTGTCTTCTGTAAATCTGACTCAGCCTTTATCCTTGCGCTGACTCATAGAACTGCTAACAAAGTGATAATGCCACAGGCACAGACTGGACAAGTCAGTAGGTTCAAAGTCAAAAAGACTAGTGGACAGTTCTTGCAGTGGAAGAAGCTGGATTTGTGAGTGATGATGCCCTATAATTAGCCACTTGCTAGGATCCCCAGAAAATGAGAGCAAAGCTTTTCATTCTTTTTTTCCAAAGGAGTTACTGCTTTTTTAAATGTTTGTTGTTGTTTTTGAAAATTAACAAAAAATGCTACAAAATGTATAAAATGTGTGTTGCCCTTCAGTGAGATGTGAGGAAGCTTTTACACAATATCTGCGGCACCGTTCTCTGTTTCAGTGATGTTTTCACTTTTTTCCATGATTCCCCATCTGCTGATTTTTCTGTTGTCAGATTTGCAGCTACTTTTTCTTTCCCCCAAGCTTCCAAGTCTGAGCTAGGAAACTATGGGTCTGACTGAACCGAAGCCTAGTGAAGTCAATATACTGACTTCAGCTGGCATTGGAACAAGCCCTAAAACAGCACTAGGGGCTGAAGTCAGACCCCCTCAGTCATACTGTGGTGCAGTTACTCATCCCACTACAGTTGGTATGGGCTGCTCAGGTGAATACTGCTCACCAACCTGAGTTGGGATTCACAGTCTGGCCCTATGTGAGGAAAGGGAGGGCAGAAAGAAACAACAAGAAGGGAGAGAAAAAAGGGGAGTGCACTAATTGATACAATAATAATAATCAGAGTGAAGAATTACTATTGCACTGTGGACCTCCCAACTCACCATGCATCACAAAGGGGAGATTTCCTGAAATTGAAGTTGATAGAGTTCAATTGCCCACTCCTCTTTGCTGGGCTTTTGCTTATTTCCATTGTGGTATTGTCAAATATCACGTTCCTGACAGGTTGGGAAAACTGCTATTGGACTTGGCACTCCTTGTACATCTTTTCATTAGTGTACAGTACAAAATGGAATGTAGCAGTAGGTCCCTAGTCCTCTGAGTTCACAAAAAGATGAATTACATATACTGTATCAGAAGATTTGCCTTATTCTCAGATGTGAAATTGGTTCTTTTGAGGGAGTTAGGTAGTAAGGAGAGCTCAAAACAAAAACAAAAAAACAACAACCCACAAACCAAAAAAAGAACCCTCCAAACACCAGTGGGTAGAGTTGGAAACAATGTTTAAAGAGATGCTCATTATCCCTTTAACTTATTTTAAAACTGACAGTGATATTATAAAAACAACTGAGGGATGAAATAACAGTTTCTGTGAAGGGGAAGGGGCATCAAGGCTTATGATTTTGCATTAGAGCCATAGGGAGCTGGACTTTAACCTAATTAATGTAAGGAATAACAGAAAAACACAGAATTAATTCAGTAACGCATACAACTGTACATACATTCACAACTGCGTCACACTTTCCAATGCTCAACAAGGTCAATGCTTTCCTAAGCACTTCTCAAATGGAATTTACTTTCATGACTTTCCTGTTTTTCTTAATTTCCAACATGTACTTGACTGAGCAATGACCTTTATTTATTTAAAACAAAACCTCCTTCTCAAAACTCATATAGACATATGACTCACGAAAAACAACCTGTCCCCAGCTAAAGCACAGAGCATCTAAAATCAAAATCACAATTATTTATGCTGACATTTGGGAAGAGATGCCCTGAAGTATATAATTGCCAGAGGACAGCCATCCAGAGGAAAAATGCTAGCTGCCAGTATTCACAGCAGGGTCAGTGTGGCTTAATGACAAAGTTCTCCCAGCATTCAGCAACATACAGACTATTATTCTGATATGAGGGGGAAAATGCTAGACTCATGCTATGTTTCTATTAGTATGAATGACAACTCAGGTCTGGAAGCACTTAAAATAATATTTCTGTGGGACTGTCTAACTTGGGACTGTCTGGAAGAAGGGAAGGATGATGCAAGTTTTTACATCTGAAACTTTATATTAAGTGGTTCATTTTTTATTTTAATATTGCTTCCCAGCCTTTGCTTCTTCATATTCTGTCAAAATAACCCTCCATCAGTACTTTACAATAAGAGCAGCAAACAATCTTTTTGTTCTCAGTATATCAATATTTAAGGACACTTTCCATCACTTTCTTCCACTACTGACACAGACAGAAGTTGTATCTTCATAGTATGGGCATTTTCCTAATTTATAGACAGCCATCTACTATCAAATGATGATCATATATCTCAGTTGCCAAAATGCACTAATGTCAAGGCCTAAGTCCATTATCAAGCTACCAGAGACTCTGGAAAGAAAGAGTTGTCACAGCATACCATAAACCTATGTGAGTTTAAATGGTGCATGATTTGCTATGCTTGGGCTTGACATGGCTAGAAGTCCATTTTACCTCCCTCTTTGAGAAATATAATCAAACTACATCACTTACAACAACACGACCCCTCATGATTTTCAGAGAGCAGTGGCCATCTTTTGAAACCAGAGTGGGCCTCCCATGCCAGGACAAATTCTAATTTGGAAGTCAGATGTTGCACAGATATGGCTGCGCTTCTTAACTTAAACATCTTTTCCATTTGTGTAGAATGCAGAAACTGTGCATGGCCTTATACTGAGGCTAAATACTTCTGATGGATAATCCTCTGCTTATTTTACCAGGATGGTCTTGATGCATCAGCTGTTTTAATATGCTTGATGGTTCATGGGTGGGTGGCTTGTAATTAGTAACAAGTGAGAGAACAGCCAGCTAAAAACAACTGCCAATGCAGCAAAAGTTTGATGATAATGGCTGGTCAGGATTTTTAGAAATTCAAAATTCTGGTAAAAAGTTCCATCAAATGATCAAATTTGGACAAAAATAATCATCTTGCTCTAAGACTTGTTCAAGAAAAATTCTGAAATTTTCATTTTCTTTCCAACCCGAGTTGGATGAATTTTTTTTTAAAAAGTCAATTTAAAATTATGACAGAAAAGAGGGGTGTTTGTTTGTTTGTTTGTTTGTAGGATTGTGAAAACTTTTCCCAGTTCCATTTTTCGACCAGCTTTACTGGTGTGCACTGCTCATTGTTGGCTACATCATCCGTCAAAAACGTTACCCAGCCTCCTAAACCATGTCACAGCTTGGTGGCCTGAACTACACATATGAAATGTTGCATTCTGCTATAGAATCCAAAAAGCCTGACTCTTCCCTTTTTGATTTTCCCTTTTCTTCTACAGAAAGTCCCATTTAAAAAGGAGGCAATTAGATGCAACTACCTATGAATGCAATGTCAAGGCTGAGATTTTAAATCAAATTAAGATGACTGGTTAGAATAGAAACATTTTCACACACTCACTTGTCATGGGGCACTACTGTCAATCTCATCCCACTTTCTCCACTGCCTAATTGTTAGCAATTAGGTAATGACATGCAGTACACAGATCTCTGAATTTGATATGCTTTTGCATTTTAAATTGTGTGGGCTACATTTGGAAGGGAGGTAATTGATGGTATGAATGAGTTCAAGCTGGTTTATATTGAAGCCATCTATTTTCTGAAGGACAGGAAGAGAGAAAGAGAGAGACAGTGTGTGTATGTCGGGAGGGGATGGGGGGGGGGCGTTTAGGGGTGGAAGGATGGATGTAATTAGGGCAAGTAACCCAAACTCATTATTCTTATTAAAAAAGTCTTTTCTCTTCGTATCTTCTCCAACACACTTGACAAAAATCATTGCCTTCCTTGACCTCATGCTCATACCCTTGGTGCCAGCTTTCACTCTTTTCTTCTGCTCTGCTCACATAAATATTGTCAGTAAATCCTGCTGCTTTTTCTATACAAAAATCTCCAAGACCTGTTCATTCTCTTCCATTGCTACTGGCAAAAGTCTTTTCCAGGACCTGATTATTTCTTGCCTTTATAACTACCACCAACCAGCTCTTTACCATCCCAGGCTATCACCTTTCCCCACTTCAATCTATTCAAAATACTGCTGCAGAAACCATGTAACTGACATGCCATTCTAGCCATGTCCAGACCTCCAAATCCTTCCACTGGCTTCCCTTTGAATTCTGTATCAAAGTTAAGTTCTTTGTCCTAATCTTCAAGAGTCAGAACAACTTAACTTTTGCCTACTTCTCCAATTTCATCTCCTTTTGGTCCCCTGCAAGGTCTTGCATCTTTGCTTGGTCCAATCTGTAAGCAGACTTTAATAATAATAAAAAAAAAAATTCTGCACACCTGTGCCACTGCTGAGACGTAGTCCTGGAGCACTCATGGCAATCAAGGTCACCTCCTTTGAATCTGACCTTTGTCCTTTATGAATGATGGAAAAGGGTGGTAAACATCTGGGCCCCCTTTTAACAGAGATTGTCAACACCTTTGAAGAAACTCTGCCACCCACGCCAACCAATACTAAAGAAACCATTATTCAGTGCTAGTGACATCACATATTAACAATCAGTGTTCACAAATCTCCCTTTTGATGGCAAGGTAACAAAGATGTTGGCAAAAAACAGTCCCCAATACCACCTGTCAGTGTTCTTGACCTCTCTCAGTCATGGCACACAAATAATAGAGAAAAACAACATGAGGATGTGAGATGATAAAGTAGGACTGCTACATTACCTTACTACTTCTCACATCCTTGAGGAGGTCACTTCCTATTGCAAACCTATCCTTCCATCCCAACCTACTTTCACACCAGTTTATGGAAGCATAATATTCACCATCATGCACATCTCCTGTGAATTTGAGTCATGTCTGGAATCATGGCAGTCAATTGACTGCAATCAAATCAGTTGAAGGAACCTGCCAACACTCATTCTTGCCTCAGTTGATAGGACGATGAGCTGGTGGTGTCTTATTTCAAATGAGGATTTTTTTTTAAGTCCAGTTGCTGGAGTCATTAAACCCTGTATTGCTTCCTCTCTGGGCTGCAGGCTGAAAAGGCACAAGGAAGTGGGGCATTTGCTCACCAGTGGGCATGACTTAATTCTGTGACCTTCCATAAGAAGAACATAAAAATATCATTGACATGTCTGGTTTAGTGCTAAGAAAGAACCTCAAAGCTGAAGTGGGTTTTTCAAACAGCTTCTGATATTAAACTCTGCCCTTGTTCAGATTCAGACTCTAACACATCCATCTTATTGAAGTCTAAATGTACTGTTGGAAAACAACTCTGCATCTTGAAAATGCAGATGAGCTTGGGTTTGAGATGGTGAAGACTCTCTGTACGTGAGGGGAATTGGTAATGGACACTTTCATTTTTACCCTAAGTCCCTGGTTCAGCCCAGGTTGAGATTGGTAGAGCGCTGTTTAAAAAGGTGAGTATCACTAGCCAGTAACATCAATGGAGTGCAATCCAGAGGGCTTGCTCCTGCACTCCTTACCCAGGCATAATTCTCACTTAATTCAGTTGGGCCCAAATTTATTAGAGGCTAACACTCCCACCCCCAGAGGTAGCTCAAGATTGAAGTCATGTTACAAGAAGTCTGCAATGCCTGTGCTCTACCTTTTCTGTGGCTAAGCAGAGAACTTCAATCTTTAGGGCTGGCAGGTGAACTCTTTTCACTAGCATGTGTATCCTACACTCCTCCTGGGTTTGGTGCTCTGTCCCATGTAGTGCACTGAGACCACTTAGAGATTAATGAGTCTGCTACAGCCTTAGCTGAGGGCTGCGTGGCTTTTAGCTCATATAGTAGAGGCTCATGCATTTAGCTTCAGAGGTCCCAGGTTCAAACCTGCCCACCGATGACAGGGGTCTGTCAGTGTTACACACGCATGCACTCCCCTCTACCATACACAAAAGAATAAGTCAGTTTGAAGTGTTAGTGTAACCCAGAAATAAATTACTAATACATTCATAGCTAAATATATGCCTAAAACCTAAATATGCTACTCAAGGTTGCATGTGCAATGACTGGATTTTTTCTTCTTCTTTACTAAGAAAATTCCAGTATTTGGACTCAATTTTATCATCTAAGCTTAGTTTAAATTGGCACTGAAAAAGTTTTGGTAGACTGTATAATAGTGTTTTCAAAGCGACTACTGCACCATTATGTTATTTAGATGTAGTGACAAACCTTGCTGAGGGACATGTTAGAAATACTTAGAAAGAAACTAAAAACACATCTCTGCATTAAAGCTTTATTCTGACAGAGGGTCTAAATTATGGTACTAAACTTGGGAAGAAAATTGTTAATTAACACTCCCCAAAATAGTATGTGTTCCCTCTTGGAAGTTATACAGCCACACATTTGGAGGAATGTCTTTTGAATTACCATGATTTACAAGTTTGTACACCATTAGTCCTTTGCTGTGGGACACCACTCGTGACACTATGACCTAAAAAATCCCCCAAACCAGGGGAACACTCAGTCCCATGCTTAGTTCACTAGACCATAGTAGAGATACAGACTCACTGTTGAGCTGATGCTTCCTGTGGCCAACAGCTTACAGCAGCTGCTCAGAAGAAGAGCCAGCAGACGGGGACAGGTTTTCCTACCTTGTGGGACTTGTGGTGTGGACTCTATCCAGAGTCCTAGATACCATTTGACCATCCCCTTGCCAGTGTTTAAAGACAGAGCTGATTAAACTCAACTGAGAGTCATGGTTTCTGTTCAGTGATTACCAGAGCTGAATCCCTGATAAGCAGGTCTTAGGGCTACACCTTAAACCTGGTGTAGGGACAGTGCAGGCAACCTGTCAACAACCAGAAGAAAGCTTGCTGCCATCCTATCAAACTGGTTTAGGGTGCTCTCGAAAATAGAGGGACCCATAACCATGGATTTCACAGACCCTAAAGGACAGCCCTGGATGCCTGTAGGGCAAGCTGAGAATAACCCATGAACGTTAGGAAAAATCACTATGACAAACATTCACTCCTTGCAATAGGTTTACATTCCCTCTGCAACAAAAAGAGCTTGTCATTTTCTTTAGCTGACAGCGGAGGTCAGCTGTGATGTTGACAGAATCCTCATGGTCAGGGCCTGAAATCACAGGCTTCACAGGAGGCTCTGCAGGGGCACATCGCAGCTTGCAGACCTCCAAGTCTGAAATTAGGAATGCAGTTACACTTACCAATTATGACCATTTTGTACACGTTAGCAATGGCCTTACCTGCAGCAATTTCTTTAGCATTGGAACATACTTGAATCCTAGCATAACTGGGTCACTGAATAGCACCAAATGAGACCACAACATGGCAAAAATAAACTCTGCTTGTCCTTTTAGTTAAAACAAAAACAAGACAAAACCCACAATTAGATATTACTTTGACTGGTATAATAAAGAACTTGTATGATCTACAGTCTTTCTTCTGTGTTTCATTATAATTTGCAGTTTAGGGCATTTATACCCAAAGACTCCCTGAGCAACTTGCATTTGCTTAATACATCCAGGATATATAACAACATTCTATGTGTACAGCATTTTTCATCTTCAAAGTGCTTTAGGGTAATCAAGGAAATCCTCGTATAACCTCTGAAGCAGATAAGTAAATATGATCATCCCCCACGTCAGAGTCTCTAAGTAGCAGCCATTGCATTTGTACTGGACTTTCTATCCATGGTATAAGTAGCTATGGAATGGAATATCTTTTGTTTTCTCAGTACTGCACCTTTAGATTTGCAAGAACTCTTTCTGTGTGCCTTGACAGCAGGTATTCTGTCCTCAGAGTTGTGGCAGCATGTTATAGAGGAAAGACTCCCATACCACTTTGCTTTCTCTGCTTCTTGGAGGGCTTTACTTTAGTTCTTTCTTGTTGTTTTCCTTAACTAGGGAGTTCTCAGGAATTCATTAACTTTCTTCTAAGACATAAAGCTCAGTAACCCCTAGTCACTTATGTAGGCCTTGCGACAGGATACCTGCCCCAAAGGCTTCGCTCAGACTCAGGTCATTAGCAGAAAGTCTCTATTCTCCTGCACTTTTCTTTGCATTTCTTTATTATTAGTAGTATTAATGGGCTATTACAGGCTCCTTTCTGGTAGGTTGAAAGACCCTTGGGTTTGGTCAAACCTATGTGTGCTTCTCCTCTGTCCCAAAATGGACTGTTGATATTTTCCAAGGACCCATGGAAGATGCCACTAGACCCAAGAGATAGTGGGGTGGAGAAAGTGAACGTTACCAACTCACTCCCTCAAGCTAATAATGAGAAATCGTGAGCCTGGGACTTGATGGAAGGGAGGATATTGGGATGTTCCCTTGCGGTTTACAGATTGGAAACTCAAGTATCTGAGCAAACATTTAAGGACTGTCCCAGGCCTTGTCTTCACTGCAAACTTAACTCAAGTTATAACTTGAGTGTTGCCCCTAACTCAAGTCCCATCAGTGCACAAAAATACTTACCCTAAGGGCAGTAGTGTTTTTAATCCAAGCTGATGAGACCACTGGCTGGAGATATAGGCTAAAGGTGGAGTAAGCACAACTTGTAAGCACCTAACACTATCACCTTACAATGTAGATGAAACCTAGCTCCACTCCAATGCTGCTAGCCTTTCGGTGTACTCAGGAAGGACAGACAAGCTTTCTGATAATTCACTTGGAAAAGAATTCATCAAGTGGCTCAGCTATTGTATCACAAAGAACCACGGGGTGTGCCTCCAGAAGTCTTCGTGCCCACAGGTGAGTGCAGCAACTGAGTGAGTGTGGACTCAACAACTCGACTGTTATTTCACAAGGTGGCTGTTCTCACTTGAGCTAAGCTAAATTGACAGAAACCTGACTGTATGTAATTTGAGGTAACTGCAGTGAAGTCACACCCCCACTGCTGATCCCTGGCAAACCAAACTGAAAAACTATGGTCAGTTTTGAGAAATTCAGTGATTTCAAGAACACCTCATGATGAGCAATCAATATTTCTAGGGAGTGCCCACAACCCCTCCATCTAAAATCCAGATTCGAACAAATTACGGGCCTGATTTGCTGATGCTGTGCATCCCCACCTTCCCCTGAAGCCTGACTCGTTCTGAAACACTTCTGTGGCTAATGCAGTACTGTAGTGGACAAGTGTTTTTTGCCTGCTACTTCTCCTGGTGAAACTTTTTAACTAGATAAGTTGTTAAATTATTGAAGAACTTGTTAGGGAACAATTCCTTTTTGTAAACTGGTTCAGCAGTAAGCCATTATAATAAATCCATAGCAAACGTGTTCCTTATGAGATGAAGAATATGTGCATAAGTAGCAGCTGGAGAGGAGACAAGGCAGCTACTGGAACAAAGGCAGCCCTATAATGTGAGGAAGTAGGTTTGGCAAGTGGGTTCTGCTGGCAGATGCATTTCAGTGAGGTGTCTGAGTCATCTTATTACATATCTGTTCCACTCATATTCTTTAGAGGCACTTAGAGCAGTAGATGGCTTGTAATAGGCCTGGGGCTTTGGCTAAATTATACCCTAGGCTTGTACCCTCATCTGCAGGATAGTAGTTCCACAGTTTGAGAGATTATGAGGTTTAATATATCAATAATTAGAACGTTCTTTTAAAATAATGTTGCTGTTTTCGTAGGTTCAATGAGTAGTTTTCATTGAGTCTTTAATGTAATTCTACAGTGTGAACAATATGTACGGCACTGCTAATGAAAGCTCTGTACTGATGGCCAAGAGAGGTAACTTTTAGGTTTGAAGATGCTGATTTTAAATGCAATTTATACATTTATTTAAGTTTATGTCTGGGTGCATTTCAACCATTAGATTTTTCGGATCTAATCATCCCTTCTTTGTTTAGTGTGGTCACCTACTAATTAGACCAGTCTTGGTTAAAGATAGTAATAGCTTAACCTTAATAAGTTTCTACCGCAAGACTGTTCGCATTTACTGCGGCACTTGTGGCAAACAGCAAAGACATTTCCCAACCTCTTACTATCACTTGTAAAATTATCACATTTGGTTGCCTGCACATCTCTCCATTTCTTCTTTCAGAATTCTACTGAAAAATGAAGTGACTGTTTTTCACCTCATGTGCAATCCACTCCACTTGCATAAAGTCAGAGTAATTAGACCCTGTGCAGGTGGACTATGGAGCAACTGGAGAGAGGAAATTCATACACCTAACCCAGGACCAGGACGTATAGCTGCCCTTCCTCCTACACCTCTCTGTAACCTACTCCTGTCTATGAGATGGGATAATCTCTGTGACGGGTGGTCACAGAGACTCGCCTTGAGACTGTCACTCGATGAGTGGAGATACCACTGAGAACAACCCTCCTGCCAGAACAAGTGCCCCTCCACTCCTGTCTTGCGCTAGACACTCCAGTCAGCTCCAGCACAGACCCAAAGGTTGGGCCACGCCTCTCTGCAGTTCACTGAAACTGAGATTCACTCAGCCCAGGGGCTTCTCAGTTTACAGAGGCTTTCCCAGTGTTCAGCCTTTCTGGGAGCCTGAACCCCAAATAAATCCATTTTACTCTGTATAAAGCTTATACAGGGTAAATTCATAAATTGTCTGCCCTCTATAACACAGATAGAGAGATATGCACAGCTGTTTGCTCCCCCAGGTATTAATCACTTACTTTGGGTTTATTGATAAACAAAAGTGATTTTATGAAGTATAAAAAAAGTAGGATTTAAATGGTTTCAAGTAATAACAGACAGAACAAAGTAAGTCACCATGCAAAATAAAGCAAAAACATTAAGCTTAATACATTAAGAAACTTATTATAATTATAATTGTATATATAATTGTAATTACAGGCAATATCTCACCCTCAGAGATGTTCCAATAAGCTTCTTTCACAGACTAGATGCCTTCCTAGTCTGGGACCAATCCTTTCTCCGGGTACAGTCCTTGATAGTTCCAGCAGACCTCTCAGGTGGTAAGCAGGAGTTTTCTCATGACTGCCAGCGTCCTTTGTCCTGCTCCACCCCTTTTATAGCTTTGGCACAAGGCAGGAATCTTTTGTCTCTCTGGGTCCCCACCCCTCCTTCTAAATGGAAAAGTACCATATTTAAGATGTATTTCATTATCAGGTGACATGGTCACATGTCACTGTAAGACCCCTAGTCTCCATTCCCCATGGGCTGGCCCACACGTACCTAGGAAGGCTTTCAAGTAACTAAGGCCATTTACAACTGATTGTTTCTGGAGCACCCTTAATGGCCTTCACTTAATATGTTTACATCAGTGATACAAATTTATATCTTATTCTCCTAACTCCAGATATAGAAATAATATATACAAAGAAATAGGATGAACATACTTAGTAGATATCAAGCTTTCTAATGACACCATACAAGGGGTATTTAGCGTAAAGCATATTCTAGTTGTCATATTCATAAGCATATTTCCATAAAGCATATGGTGTGCAATGTCACAGTCTCCACATCAGTTGTGCAGTGTTGGAACCACATAATCCATGTAATTATCTACTCTGTGGCTCCTCAGCCTTCTTATCCAGTCCATGTGGGGTTTGCATGAACATACTATTGCACAGACACCCCGTCAGGGTACTCTGCACTGACGAGCCTAGCTGCCAAGTTTTGTGCATCTCAGTGGGTGGCATTTTGCACAAGTTACTATAACAAACTCCACCATAGGGTCAACGAATCCTGCATAGGCCGTGGTAGAAGCAGGATGTGGAGCTGAACAAACCTTGGAAGTTGTGGCAGGGGTGGCTTTCTGGGAGGTAGCTGGGCAAGAGGACACTGAAAGGAAGCAAGGGGATAGCTGGCTGGGTGGTAGGGTTTTTTAGGAGTGGTGAGGTGCCTGGAGATATTGGTTCCCTAGGACTGCTGAGGTATCCTAATGTTGTTTGGTGGTTGCTGAGGTGATTGTCTTCAGAGGGGCACATTAGGGTGACTGGTACTGAAAGGGAGGGAGCTACTCTTCTCGGACCACTGCTGGGAGTTCAGTGGTTGGCTGGTGCTGGGTTGCTGCTGGTGGGCTTAGGGTAAGTCTAGTGCACCTTGCTGGGGAAGACCTGAGGGATCCTAGTACTAGTGCTGGGCCCCTGATCTTTTGCTGCTGCTAACATTGCTTCTTTTGGCCACTGCCATGGCTTAACACTGCTTCTTTTTAGGTAGGAAGCACTGGGAGGGGTGTGTGTGTGTGGGGGGGGGGGAAAGAGTGTTAGCCAGGGTTTTCAGAACCCAAAGCAGTGGTAACTTTACTGTTTCTCTCAAGGCACTGTCAGGAATAAATCAGTAGGGACACAGCTCCTCCATGTGATCTATGATTGATACAAACCAGAGTGCTTTTACCTAAAACTACTTTATTAGGTCTCAAGCACGCACACACACACACACACACACACACACACACACACACACACACACACACACACACACACACACACACACACACACACACACACTGTAGCAGTAGGTTTAGAGCATTCCAACCATTTATATTTATCAAAGTCTGAAATGGGTTTTAAGTGGTCACCAGCTGGTCTTCTGGGGCTCTTCTTTCCATCCAGCTGATAGGGAATTTTAGGTATCAGATCGTTGCCCAGAGAAAAGTTTCCTCAGACTGCTCCAAAGAATGCTTTCTAACCAAACTTTTATATTTTTTCTCCAGACAAAGCACATAACTCATAATAGCCCCAATAGGCTAGCAACTTCCCTAGCAACAGCCAATAAAATTCATTATTCTCCTTATCAGCAAAGCATTTCTAGTCATAACAACAATAAAACTTACATGTCAAAGGCACCTAAAACCAAGGTCGGCTGTCCAACCATTCCCTCTGTTTTCATGGTCCATTAACTCCCCGTCTCAAGCTCACATGCTGATTAGCACAGCTGCAAACATGCAGCTGCATGGCCTTGCCTCTCATGGCTTAAGATTATTCCTAGCTACGTGATGTTTGGTTTTCAGCTGGCAGTGGGTGAAAACCAACATGATGGCTGACTGCAGTACTGTCAAATTCCAGGGTACATGCAGGAATATCAAATTCGGGAGCTACAGGAGCATTGAGAGAAAGGTGCCACCGCAGCATATGGTGGCTGACAGGGGACAACAGCTCCTGAGTACAGCTCAGCAGAGATGCAATCAGGTGTGAGTGACAGGTCTGACAAATTCATGAGTGTCATCCAGGCTGTGCAAAACTTGGCAGCCCAACACAAGTCCATAATCAACTCAATTAAACTGATGCTGGATTCACACAGTACCCTGGTTTTTAATCAAATGTAGAATTAAAAAACAAACAACCTTTTACTACCATTCTAGTAACAAAAGCCATATATAACTTCTAAGTTCATTAAAATATTCAGTGCTATTTGGCTTTTTATACTGAGAAGATTGTGCTTATTCCTTCCCAACCTGCAGCAGACATTATCAAAAGCATTGTTTCCTTTAAAACAGAAATGATCGAATTTTCAAAACTGCCTAAATGACTTGTTTTAGGGTGTGTCTACACTGGGGCTGGAAGGTGTGATTTTCAGCTTGAGTAGACATGCCAATACTCACTCTGATTGAGCTAGAGTGCTAAAAGTAGAAGCGTAGCCACAGCAGCACAAGTGCTGGTAAGAGCTAGCCGCCTGAATACATGCCTAGGTCTCAGATAGCAATGTACACAGGTGGCTAGCTATACCCTTAGGAGCCTAAGTCCCTTTTCAAAAGTGACTTAGGGCAGGGAGTTAGACAACTACTGGGATTCTCAAATCTCTATCTTTGAGTGACTAAATACCTTTGGAAGTCTTAGCCTTAGCCACTTAAAACAATTAGGTACATTTGAAAATATCCAAAAATATTTTCCAAGTTTTTCAGTAACAAAAATCCTTAATTCATTAGCTTTGAGGCATCAAAATAAATCTGATCATTTTAACCTCTATTATGCCTTTGTAACACGTGACCACTGTATTGCTTCTTCATTGCACTTGATTGACAATCTGTAAAGCTGTTATCTGAAGGATGTATACAGTTTTACACACTGCTGAGGGCCTGATCTAATGTTCACTGAAGTCAGTGGATCAGGCCCTAGTTGCACATATTTTATGCACTCCTGCCTGTTGTAACATTGCCTGGTATGGGATACAGCTAAGAGCACCAATCTCAGGTCAGACTGCCAAAATACAGGGCATGTACCCCAAACTGGTAGTATATTCTATCATAAGATTTCACCAAGCCAGTAACAAAAGTGAGCTCTTGTGTCATTACACTAGTTCACAGAGATCCACACAACAGTCCCCTAGGCACTCCAGCCCCTGGTTACCACCCAGACAACTGGACTTGGTGATTATAAGTTATTAGAACCCAAATTCACCACACATTAGGTTTTCCAATCTCAAAGGATCAGACACTCAACCCCAGGTCAACATGTACTTTCAGGATCTCACCAAAATACCACGCTGCAGCCAATCATTAATAAACTAACTGTTTTATTAATAAAAAAAGAAAAGAAGGGAGTTAAGTGGTTAAAGGAATCATATCCATTACAGTTGATTTCAGAGTCTGAAGGTCAGGATAATAGCAGTGATGGTAATTCTGCTAGCTTGCAATAAATCTCTCTGGATCACCCAAAACATTGGGGGTCATCAGTCCTTTGTTCAATGCTTCCTTCTTGTTAGAAAAATCACAGTCCAGAGAAATGGAGCAGGATTGAAGACAAAGAATGATGTCACAGTCTGCAATTCATACCTCTTAGTCCAGGTGCATGGAAAGTTACTGGCACAAACATGAAGTCTTGGGCCATGAGTGCTTTGCTGAGTCATGAGGCATTTATTGCCTACGTGCTCCCTGAGGAGTCTTCGGGAGGGGACCACTGGAAAAGTTGATAATCCTTAA
The DNA here is from genome assembly GCF_011386835.1 of Chrysemys picta bellii. Taxonomy (NCBI): domain Eukaryota; kingdom Metazoa; phylum Chordata; order Testudines; family Emydidae; genus Chrysemys; species Chrysemys picta. The sequence goes on along the minus strand of NC_088792.1, from coordinate 244,943,710 downwards.
TGGGCCATCAACACATGGCTGGCTAGTCTATATGTAAATCTGCCTTGTGGGCGTTACCCAGAAACACAAACAGGTTTGAGATACAAACAGCAAATATTCATAACTTCAGATACAATGATGATACATGGATTTAAACAGGGTAAGAATAGACTAACTTTTCTATTGATACTTTACAAGGCACACTTTGTACAAGTTTTACCACAAATGTGCAATGATAATACATTAGTGTAAACATGGTCACCTTTCTTCTATACAGCATCGCACCTGTGCACACCAAATTGTCACGTGCAAAATACATCAGCTACATACATATGATAAAGCACAAAAAGTGCACTTGAAATTGTGAGAGCACACAAGTGGAGGCTGGGCTGAAGCCACATGTACGTATCTGGATTGTCAATTTGAGAATTATCATCATGACTAAAATAGCAAGATAAAACTATTATGTCAGCAGATTAATAAGTGGCCACTAGCTGTGTGTGAATCCTATTAAAAGAATAACATGCACCAAGTACTTGACTTGGATCTATACTTTCCCCTACAGTTGTAATGAGTACATAGTATCTGACAATGTAGATGTCATTCAGAGGGTAAACTTGCTAGTCTTGCATTTATACTCCTTTCAGAACCAGTTTGGTAGACAAAGTGTTCTTATTAGCCGAACATACTATGCAGGAGGTCACAACAGTGACTTCTTCAGCATCCAGAAGTCAACTAGATATGCAGTAAACTCAATTTCACTTATGCAGTGCTTGCTACTATACTGAAATTCCCTGCTGTAGCTTTTCAATTGTATTGATACACGGCTGTCTCAATCAAGTTCAGTCCCATTGCTATTACAGTAACCATACAAAAAAGTGTATCATATCTTCTTTTGTAGCCTGCTGAATGGAGATGTGTTAAGACACTGAAAACTGCAATTCCAGTTCCATGAACACAGGGGAATTAACTGTCTGGCCAAAAGCAGAAAAGGTAATGACCTTCTATACCTCTGATGAGAAGGATCTATTATATGCATTACAGTAGGTAGCACCTCCAGGCTCCCAATCAAGAAGTAGACCTCATTGTGCTAAGCATTATATAATCATTTAGTAAGAGTTACTGCCTAGGGGCCTTCTCTAAAGTCTATTGAAGTCAATGGAAATTCTCCCATTGATTTAAAAGGAATGTGGAAGAGATCCTTGAAGAACTTAAAATTTAAATGGACAGGAGAGACAAATCATTGGGGAAAGGAAGTAATATCCCTATATTACAGATGTAGAAACTAAGGCACAGAGCGATTAAGTGAACCCAAGGTCAAACAGGGCTTATCCTTACATGGGTGTTAACTTGAGTGTTTCCACTAGCTCAAATCCTTTACACACACAAACCCCTTAGCTAGAGTATGGTGATGATTTTGACTCAAGTTGACATATAGACTAATGCCTGAGTGAGAACAACTCATCAGCAGCTAACACTCTGCAGAGTAGGCACAGGTTAGCGCCATGTGAATGACGTTAATCCTCCCACAATTCCCTTCACGTGCCCAGAAAGGACAGTCAAGTTCTCCCACAATGTACTGGGAAAGAATTCATAGAGTGGCTCAGCTGACTGGAGCATAAAGAACCAGGGGATATACCCTGAGAAGTCTTTGTGCCACACAAGCAACTGCAGTTGCTTCAAATATTCTTTCACACTGTGGCTGTTCTCACTTGAGCTAGGCTGACACCAGAGAAATAAATCAAGTTAACTCTACAGTGAAGACATACCATTAGAGAGTATGTAGTAGAGCAGGGAATTAACCACCGATCTCCTGAATTTCAGGTATCCAAGTGGCCCCCACACTTCTCTCCCAGGCTAGTAGGGCATTGGCAGGGATTTCCCTACACTCCTCTGAACTTCCCCATCTCCCCCTCCCCCCCCCAGTGGTCAACTAGTTACATGCAGTATACCAACATGGTATCTGAAGGTTCAAGTGGTGTATCTACATCCAAACAGCCCAAAGCACAAATACAGCTACCTACTGAAGAAACAGTGTCCCCCACAGCCTAAAGACAGTTCCTGATATTTGTCAGTCAAACTTTTCCCATTTACTGAAGTTAGATGCACCTATAGCCATCTTTTCTCTCTCATAAAAAGAAAGCTTACAAAGAAGGAAAGCTTCCCTCTGCTACAATTGGTAAAATTGGAGGAGCTTGGTTTACCAAACTGATCAGCTGACAAACTATGTGAAAAGGCTGCAAAACACAAAGCCTCTGGACTGCATTGACATGCAGAAAGCCTTATAAGCCAGTCACTGTCAAAGGCAATTTTAGAAATACTTAATGAGGTTGTTAAGAATGCTGAAGACACAATACAGATTATGCGAACAAACATGGCTGTCACATCATACTTTCTATGTAAGCAAGAGACACCACACACTACAAACTGGAGGTCAATGTTAAGTGCATTGTCACTGATTAACCCTGAAGTTGGACACTGATTCCGAACATGACCTGCAAATGCTCATGGTCTTTCTGCAAGAAACTCAGCTGACTAGTTAGAAGCAACAGTGAAGGACTCAGCAGTTGAAAAAGTGAAGAACTCTCTCATCACAATCAACAAAAATTGCATACATGGCTGATGATACCAATTTGTATTGGTGCATTCAAGTATTAAGTCATTATGTATGTTATCTTGATGTCAGTGGTAGGCTAGTAGATGCATTTCTAGATATTCAGGTTATTGAAGACACATCAGTGGTATCTGTGACAGGCCACATTTTAGAAGAGTTAAATGCTTGCAAATTGGACCCCAAACTAGGGTGACCAGATGTCCCGATTTTATAGGGACAGTCCTGATATTTGGGGATTTTTTAAATATGGGCTCCTATTACCCCCCCCAACCCTGTCCTGATTTTTCACACTTGCTGTCTGCTCACCCTACCCCAAACAGATGGCTGCTTGTGCATTTGAAGGACCTGCAAACTTCTCTGGAAGACATGGTGGAGTACAAGCTTTATTCAGAGAATAGTGTAACACTAATCTCTCCTATACACACTGCAGAGGCAATTTACTCCAAACTAGCATGAGCTGCAGAATTTTCAAAAGGCATTAAAAGCTATAAATATAATGTCTGTGTTATACTTTTTTCAAAAAGAGTCCAAAAAGACTGAACATCTTGGAAAAAATAGAAGATGCCCTGGGACTGAAGTTCAAATTAGACCAAGCTGGGAAAACCCGCTGGCTCTCTCATGAGCAATCCTTGGCTGTTGCCTTAAAATTATCACAACCATTATTACTGGCTTTGGAAAGTATTTACCAAGATGGGACAGATCTAAGCTGTGAGGCTGGTGGACTACATTTGCTACTACGTTTAGAGAAGACAAATCGCCATTTTCTCTCATGTAAGCCTATTGTTGAAACCACTTTGGTCATTAAACAATGCCATCCAGGCATCTGCTACAACGTTAGTAGATCTTTGTCCATCAGTAGGAGTTACACTTGGATCAGAGAGATATCCATTGAAAACGTGCCTCAGTGAGAATACCAGATTCAGGACAAATTGCTGATAAATAGGGCAGACTCACCCCTAAACAGGTGGTTATTCTTCCATAAGATATACCAAATCAGTAACAAAAGTAAACTTCTGTCTCGTCACAATGGGTAACAAAAAGTCAGGAATGTAGTCTCCTTAGGTATCCCAGCCCTTGTTTCAACACCCAGATACTAGACTTAATGATGAGTGGTTATTTAAAACCAAATTGAATCAAATAAAGGGTTCTTCTGATCCCAAAGGACCAGCCACATCCCAGGTCAATGTATAACTCACATCACAGGAGCTGGCTTTCTGATTTCCCCAGGGGTGCTCTACCCCCACTCTGCCCCCAGTCCTGTCCCCACTCCACCCCTTCCCCCAAGGCCCCACTCCAGCCCCACTTCTTCCCACCCCAGCTTTGTCCTTTCCCGCCCGGCCTCTTCCTGCTCCCCTTCTCCCTCTCACCCTTGTGCCTCCTGCCCGCCTCTGAACAGCTGATCAGCAGTGGGCGGCAGATGATGGGGGAAAGGGAGGGCCCAGAGCACCTACAAAATCAGTGCCTATGACTTACATCTTACCCAATAATCACGCTGTTTCCAAACCTTTAGTATGTAATATGTAAAGGTTTGTTTATAAGAGAAAAGAAAAAAGTGAATTAAAATGGTCAAAGGAATCAAATACATACAGTAATTGCAAAGTTCTTGTATCAGGTTTGAAACAGTGATGGAATAAAATTGCTGACTTATATTCTCTCTGGTAACATTGTTAAGGTTGGAAGGTCCTCAGTCCATTGGTTTTGATGCTCCTGTTAGTGTAAGCCCATACTCCAGAGATCAGAGCAGGAAAGAGGCCAAATGGAGATGTTTCTAGGGCCTTTTATAGCTTCTCTGTTGTGGAGGGAAACTCATTGTTCCAAGCAAAGCCCCCAGCACAGTTTGTGGAAAAGTACAGGCACAAGATGGAGTCCAGTGTCACATGAGCTGGTCACATGCCCTTGAATGCGTCGATGAGTCATAGCCTGGGGAATTACCCATATTCTGGCTAACGTCCACAGGAAAGTCCATTAGGTGGGGATAAGCTTCTTCCATGACCCATTGTTTTCCTTAATGGGCCATCAATCTGAACGGTTCACTCACAATGTGCTGGCTAGACTGGATGTAAACTACCTTGTGGATGTTACCTCAGAAGCAAACACATTTGAAATAAAGTTATATAGTCAATAGTCATAACTTCAGATGTAACAATGATACATGCATACAAATAGCATAGTCATTCAACAAATCATAACTTTTCCATTGACACCTTACATGACATACTTACACAAGATTTGTTGCAATTATATAACAGTGGTAGCAACAATGATATACATGGTCATATTTTGTTCATAACACATCACAGAGAAGCAAAGATGCCAGTCCAGAAGTTGACTAATGGAGGCACTTGTATTCATTTAAGGATTCAATACAAAAACCAGTGTTTGTTAAGCCAGCAGAAAATGTACACAGACTTGATTCTTATAAATCTACAACAGTGACTTCTAGATTCTGCTCAACCTCTATGTAGCTTTTACAGTGGGTATTCACCCACGAAAGCCTATGCTCCAATACATCTGTTAGTCTATAAGGTGCCACAGGACTCTTTGTCGCTTTTTACAGATCCAGACTAACACGGCTACCCCTCTGATACTTTTACAGTTGCGGGTCTTATAAAATACTGACAGTTGAGTGGAATGAGGCACTACCAGCAATGGGGTTGCCATGTGATCAGGACAAAATAGAGAATTTGAACACAGAGTGGAATGTCATCTGACGAATGAATGAAAATTTGACTTCAACTTCTTTTTTATCACTAATGGCTCGACCTGATCTTTGCTGGGAATAGGAAAATAGAAATTCATTTCTTGCCACTCCCAGTCACAACAGCTATAGTTGAGCATTCTTTTTTGGTACTGAATAGAATTTTGTGTTCTGAAAGAAGTCACCATCTGCCTGATCATGTGAATGAACTAATGAGCATATGAATTGAAGGACTGGAAGTACTGGACATGTGAGAAGCCACCAAAGATGAACGCACTGCATTCGAGAAGTTCATTAACAGAGTTGTACAAAATTACAACAAGAAACCAAGAAGGGTGCAGATGTAGTGCTCCATTAAAAGGCTTTAATTTGAGTGATGATTTTAAAACATGAATTATATCTAATAAAATAGTCATGAAACATTTTTCAGTTTTTACTATGGTGCAATACAGCCCACCTTCATCCTCAGGTCTCATCTCTTGGCCCTCACCCCCCTGTAAATGCAAACACCCTCTCCAAATTCAATTCCTGGGGAAAACCCTGGTCCTAACTGCCTACCAGAATGGACCCTGCAGGCAGAATATTCTCAGAGCCTGCCTAATTCTGGATAAAATGAGGCAGGGAGAGAGAAAGAGAAGGAGCACAAATGGGGATGGAGGTGGTGGCCTCCCTTATAACCTTTAGCCCAGTGATTAGCTATTCATACCGGGGGTTCAACTTGCCCTCTCTGCCTGATGCAGAAAAGGGATTTGAATTTGGGTTTCCTTCCTCTTAGTAGAGTGCCTCTAACATTATAGTCTAGTGTCTGTCTCATGCTCTCTCCAATCCAATGCATATTTAATTATCTATCTACAATGGAACAGCTTCAACAGGAGAGACTGAGGCAGCCTCACACCAGGATATCCCAGAGCCCAAGGAAACCGAAATTCAGATCCCTTCTCCGCATCAGGCAAAGGGGGGAAAATATTAAATCGAGGCCTCCCACATCCTGGGTTAGCACTGAAGTCCCTGGGCTAAAGGCTGTAAAGGGGGGGGGGGGGGAGGGGTGCTCCAATTTTCCCACTGTTTCTTGTAAAAAATAGCTTAGATACCCAACAGCATTAAAGGCTCCATAGCTGAGAATCCCAAACAGAGATCGGTACTTGCCTGTGGCCTGGATTTAGGCGCCCAATTCCCTGAGGGGTGGGGTTTAGACCATGGCACTCTTCTCAGCCTTTCCTACTGGCTTAGGTCAGTGGTGTGTAAACTGGGGGGCACAAGAGCTTCTCTGTGGGGGCTTGAAGAAACTGGAATCCTGTGGGGCCCGCAGGACCCTCTGCCATAATAGAGGGAGCAGGATAACAATAGAGTGGGCATTGCAGGGCAGAACAGGCGTGGGATTAAAAAAAAAAATAGCCCTCCCACGCTGCAAACAACGCGAGTACCCCAGGCAGCAGCTGCTGCCCTCCAGCTGCCCAGCTCTGAAGGCAGCACCGCAGCCAGCAGCAGCACAGAAGGGATTACTTCAGATTACAAGTAATGGGGAGGGAGGCATGACAAATTCTGTGAATGGTAAGTGGGCATGACTGGAAAAGTTTGCACACCACCAGTTTAGGTGACACCCTACTCAGTACGTTTGCTTTTGTGGATCCCATCTGTAGGACCTAACTCTCCCCATGTGTTGCACACGGAGCCTGGGTGCCTACTGGATACAAGTGGGTGGCAAAGCACTGAAGTCCCTTTGTGGATCTGGGCCCTATTTCTTCTTTCATCCCAGACCTCTTGAATTCTCTGCAATTGTAATATGGTTCCAATTGTTATTAGCAGCTATTTTTTAAACTGTATTTAGAAGCCTTGTGTATGTCACCTGAAGAAATGGCAATACAGAATAGGAGTAAAATTCATCTCTGTGCAGAGGGCCAGTACAAGGCTCAGGGCACCATTTAAGTGGGACAGAGTTTTCACAGGGATGAATTTCACCTTAGAAAGTTTTAGGCCTAATAGCCCATATTTAATGAAAAATGTATACATTTCTTATATCCTTCTTTCGAACCCTAGTGTATTAGCTTTGTCATACTGTCTTATTTAAAAGGCATAATGCTGATGAAACAAATATTCGTGGGTGAAAAATGGTCTGTGTATGTTGTTTAGAAAGAATTACAGAGATTTCTACTTCCCATGGGTGAAACACTATCAAACTCACAGCAATATATGACCGTCTTCATCTCACATTGGATAACTGAAACTATATTCTAGCACATACCAAGTGACAAGGGTAAGTTCATCTCCACTCACTTTCACAGTGATCTCCATTACAGTCTGTATTTATAGCCAGCGAGTCATGGTTGACCTTGGCCAGTTGAAGCCCCAATTTTTGCATTTTCAAAGCTGACCTTTCCATGTTGTGGCAAATCAACCACAATCACTTCACACCTTATACAATCTGCTGTCTATTTGTATTTATTGTGCTTTAATAAGCATTGCAACCTGTGTTTCTAAGTTCTGCTTTAAAAACCACCACCGGCTTTTCCCTGCTGAGCGTAATAAAATCCACAATGGGGATTTAAAGGAAATGAGAAAAAAAAAAATCAGAAGAGAACACAAATAATGGTTGAAAGTATAAACACATTTGTTAACTGCTGTTCCTTGCTGTTCCATAATGCTGATGAATTACTCAGCCGTGTTGTGTTGCTAGGTGCCCATCAACCTTCAGAAACTCCACACACTTCAGGCACCGCATGTGTTTTAATTTAGAAAGAAATATTTTAGCACCAGCATGTCAGACACTTTTGTCTTTCTTTAACAGAAAAACAAAACGGTTCCACAAAGGTATTAAAGTGAAACAATTATAGTTCAAGGAGGAGAGGTACAGGTGCAATTCAAAGCAAATTCCAAACGTACAGCATACTCACATTTTCATCTCGCCTTTACTGTTAGTTGTTGTAAAGATAAGTGCTGCTCACTGAAGTGACCGACCTGCAAGAGTAGGACACAATGGAAAATTAGCTTTGTTTAGTTTATGGTTTTTCATAGATTTTTAACAGAGGCAGTGGAAGCTTGCTGGGAATGGTGGTACAGGGGCAGAGGGGGGAAGTTAGGCATAGGTAGCTGTTTCTAACCCAGGCCCAATCACCTGGGTTCCTACCTGTTCCCTGACTTTATAGATATCATAGAATCTCAGGGTTGGAAGGGACCTCAGGAGGTCATCTAATCCAACCCCCTGCTCAAAGCAGGACAAATCCCCAAGTTTTGCCCCAGATCCCTAAATGGCTCCCTCAAGGATTGAACTCACAACACTGGGTTTAGTAGGCTAATGCTCAAACCACTGTCCTGGGTGCCGCAACAGCTGCTCCAGACTTTCTGGGTCCTGCTCTCCCCTCAGCCTCCAGCAGTTGCAGGAACCCAACTGGAGTGGCCTGATTGAAATGGTTTGTGACAAGCACAAGGTTGTAAACACAGATCCACTCCACAGTATTCCCATTGCAAGGATTCTAACCCCCATTGCCGCCTCCTCTGGGTTCCGCCACTCCTGCATTTTAAGGCCAGAAGGGACATTCTGATCATCTAGTCTGACCTCCTGAACGACACAGCCTATAGAATTTTACTCAGTAATCAAACCCATAATTTTTGGATGAGCTACAGCATCTCTTCGCTTGTATTTATGCCATTAGCTCACCCTGTTGGGCATGCATGGAAGGACTAGTCTCAAACTGAACCACTATTAGCCAGCTAGGGCCACATTTTCAAATTTGGGCATAATGAGTTGATCTACAACAACATATGTTCAGACCTGCACATTTCCATGTGCAAAATTGTTATTTGCATGTACAAATCACTGAACTCGGACTACCTATTTGCATACAAACATGACAGAGGGGTGTGTGGGATGGGTTTTACAACTATGTGCCCATAGAAAATACAGTGTCAACAGGCATATTTGCAGTTCTTGCAAACACCCTTATTGTGAGCACATTTGATAGTTTGCCCCCCCATAAAATGGCAAATTGCTCCAGTTTCAGGGTGGAATGGTAAAAATTCATCACATCATGAATGTCACATTAAGAGAGCTTGACCTAGTAGATTAAGTACTACACTAGGATTTGGGAGACTCGGGTGGTATTCCTGGCTCTGCCACTGGTCTGCTGTGCGATTTTGGTCAAGTCACTTTCTCCTCTATGTGCCTCAGTTTCCCCATCTGTAAAATGGGGATGATGATACTGACTTCCTTTGCAAAGTACTTGAGCTCTACTAATGAAGAGTGTGATATAAGTTAAGTAGTAGTTTTATTATTTATTTTTATTATATGCTTGTCCTGACTGTAATTGGCAGTCTAAGGCCCTATGCTAAGGATGCAGATGTGTTAAAGGCAAAGGCACTTCCATTCTAAATTTTTGATTTTAGTCATATTGGCTCAATCCAATGAGCACTTTTGGGCCCCATAATATTATGCACCTCTCCCCCCCCAAAAAAACCACCCAAAGAAACCCCCAAAAAAGATTTTGGTCAGGAAGCACTAAGGAGAGACTACCTCTTGTTGGACCTCAAATTTTCCTGTGCATCCTTTAGCTCCCTGAAGCTTCTAACCCAAGTCCCCTACCCCAATAAGGAGCCGCATCAAAAACTCATTGTACAGGAGATGGGAAAGTAACTGGAAAATGTATTCACTAACTTGTGACTCATGATTCACTTTGTATTTGCGCATCTTTGAGTCTGGTTTTCTGCACAGATTCAGATGACTGGCTGTGTGTGCCCACAGTTAAGCTGCTACAGCTTCACAGTTAACTGCCCCAACTCCTGATTTGCACCTAATAGCTATGCTTCTGGCTGACAAGAAAATATAGTGGACAGTAGCTGGATTGTCACAAAGTTAATGAAAATACATATATTAGAGAGGCGAGTATGTCAATAAAGATGTACTGGAGCACCATGAGAATGAAAACAGTGTAAGAATGCAGACATGATATAATACTATGCAGTGTTCCACGTGTATTTTAAAGGCAGTAGAAAACTGGCTGACGGTACAGTGCATTATTTGAGAAAAGGCCTGGGCTCATGTAACTAAAGTGTTTTGTAATGAATAAACAAGGCAGCAGAGTTAAGTTTGCCTGTGCTGCCTTCAGTTTGTCAATTTGTGACTTTTGAATGCTTAACTGTATAAACGTTACGTTCTCTTAATATAGCATCCTATAGGTAACAAGAAGTGAATCCTCACAGAGCCATACGAGATGTGGAGAGAGGACACATGCTCTGATGGGTAAAGTAAAAGGCTGAAAGTAAGAACATCTGGATTATGTTCTTTGCTCTGGCAATCAGACTTGGGCAAGTCATTCTGCCACCTTTTATGCACATTGAGTTGTAGCTGCCTCGAGAAAGCTGATTGGTTGCAATGGACTGACTCAGAGTAACACTTAGTTCGTGACCAGCTGCAGTACAAGTGTACCTCATACTAGCCTGTTGCACACTGAGAGTAGGTTTATACTGCAATTAGACACTTGTGACTGGTCTCTGCCAGCTGACTTGTGAGATAGGAGGGTCCCAGGACTCAGGCTGGATACCTGGGACCCTCCTATCTCATAGGTTCCTAGAGCCCTGGCCCAAACATCTACACCACAATTAAACAGCCCCTGAGCCCGAGGCAGCTGGCACAGGCCAGCCACTGCTTTTTAATTGCAGTGTATATGAACCTTAAGTGTCTGTGTGGCCCCTGTTGGCATGCATTAAAAGTTCCCTAGTGTGCTTTAATCTACTCCTGTTTCAAAGGATTTCCAAGAGTTTCTACTGACCTTGAGAAAAAATATCAAAATGTGTCTCTCTTTTTCTGTGCCTCAATTTCTCAATCAGTAAAATGGGGATAATAGTTTCTTCAGAAGTGTTACATAGGATAAATTTAATAATGTTTATAAAGCACCTTGAAATCCCCATATAGAAAATCCAATAGTAGCACAGTATTACCTCAAAGTAATGTCAGTAAAAAATGAATGAATATTTATGTCAGTGATGACCTGGGAGATGTCAGATTTTACCCACATCTGAAAGTTGAGATTCTGTCAGATGGGACATGAATTTTTTAAAAAGTCCTACAGAAATATTGGATTTATAAGACATTCACATTAAAAAGGAGCACATTGTTTTGGACAGTTCTCAAAGTACCACAGTGGAGAAGTACATTAACTAAAGACTCACATAGTATGGCAATTTTTAAAGTGTGTATTTTTCTTCTACTTGACAGACTATCCTACCTCTGAAGAATGTTTATATACCCAGGTACTGTAGCGTGCCGACAGGCAGTGAATCAGATTTCTTTGTCTTGCTTTACCAGTGAACATTTTAATCAGTTTTAGAATTAATCTTTTCTTTATAAACCTTGAGGATGACACAAGAGCACTGAAACATGAATGAAGCCAAACAAGTAGAGCAGTTGCAAAATACCTAACATGAAATGTATTTAGAAATATAAGAAAAATAAGGGGATTGGGGGCAGAGCGAACTATATTAAAGGGCCACACTATCAGATTTCACAATCTAAGAGACCCATGAATCCAGCTTAACAGGTGAAAAATAATCATCAAAAGAGTAATCAAATACTCTCGTGAAGGTTTAGATTTTTGCACACGTAAGCATGAGTAGGGGGTCATGGCCCATGGAGAACAATGTACCTCACACAGTAGTTCCTGCTAGGAGAGCAGTCACCATGGGCATTCTAAGAGTGAAGGGTACTCAACACGAGTTAATATTTCCTTTTTATAGGTCAGTCTGTTGGTGACATCCTGAAACACATTAAACAATGTAAAATTCACAAATGTTGACTCCATCAAAAACAAAATAGGCCATACATTTTTCATTCAAGCAGAAATGCTCTTGTGTGATCTGAGGAAGGAGAATGGTTCTGCTTCATCTAGTCTCGGGGATGGGGGTATTGCCAGGCAGCTATTCAAAACTGCTATGTTTTGCTTTAGGATCAAATCTGTAAGAGCATCTCTTCTTTTATTTACTCACACTCATATCAGAGGGCTGGATCAAGCTCTTAATGAGGATTTTATGAGGGATCCTTCTTTTCACTGCACCTCAGCTAAATTTTTAAGTCTTGCATCTTTGTATAGTTCCTAGTTAAAAATACATATGCTACTCCCAACTTCAAGCTGGGGGAAAAAATCCACTCTAAGAAGTGCCTTACTGTTACAAAAAAGACACAAAAAATATCAGTGAAGAGAATGGAGAGGGCCAATTTCAGCTCACAGATTGCAGACTAAACCTTTGTCAAGGCTATTGTGCAGAAAAGAACACAGGGGAAGACTGACAAAGACAATACTCATCTGTGCAGAGCAATGCACTTCAATCACCTGTTGGCTAAGATCAAGTGACTGCAGTGGGAATTCAGTATGCACCAGTTATGCATGGACTGACCCTCCATATGTTTTATTGGACATAAAACACTAATCTAACTAAACAAATGGTCCGTATAGTATTTTTGTCCCAACGCAGCATTTTTTAGGATTGAATAAATTCCAACATTTACAATAGCTATCCACCCAAACCTCCCTAAAGATTTTTTTTAATTGATTTATGATTAAGAGAATGACTAGTGTTTATGATAGTGTTTCCTGTAAAATAAACGTCCAACATTTGGTTTGTCTCAGTACTAGCAAATTATTAAACCATAATCAAATGATACATTTGCCAAGAATGGCCTTTTTTGGGGGGGTGTGTGAGGATGTGATCAAATCACTCAAGTCTTGTAGTTTGTCGTGACTCATGATGTTTGATTAAAAGAAGCAGTTTATTACCAGTCTAAAGTAGATTAGGGTAGGCAGTGCAGCCTAGTGGATAGAGCGCTAGAGTGGGATTGAGGAGATCTGGCTCAGCCTCTCAGTGACACTGGGTAAGACATTTCCTCTTTCTGTACCTCAGTTTCCATATCTCTAAAATCCTCTGTAAAGTGCTTCGAGATGTACTGACAAAATGCACTCTAGGAGAGCTAGGTATTATTATACATTACAAGCAAAGAGACTTATGGTCCTGCAACTTTAACTCACTCTAATAGTTCTCTTGAATCAATGACACTTACTCAAGTAAGGATTTCAACAGGACTAGGCCCTAGTTTCAGTCTGGGCTAGGATCCACTAATTACATCAGCTCTGGGTGTCTAGACAGCCTCCACTTCCTAGCTTCAAAAATTGCTAGTAGGTACCCTGACAACAACAGCAGTAATCTGCACCACCAACCAAACTGTTCATGAGAGAAAATGCATGACCTGGTATGTAGGGAAAAGTGCCTTGCTTGAGTAATTCATACTTTCTACTGGTTTATTTATCAAAGGTACTTGTATGGCCTTCACTAGTGTAGTATTTGAGCACCTCACCATCTTTATTGTATTCATTCTCACAACTGCCACATGAAATAGCGAAGTTCTACTACCCCCATTTTACAGGTGGGGATCTAAGGCCCAGAGAAATTAAAAAGGACTTGCCAAAGGTCACACCGAGAGTCTGTGGCAGAGCTTGGGATTGAACATCGAACTCCTGAGACACCCTTCTTATTATAACCACAAAACCATTAATTCCTCCCAAATAATGACAGTGATGTCACCATCAGTTATAGATATGGCAGGTGTAGTAGAAAGAGGGCCTGAGACATAAGGCCTTGTATCAAAGGCCTGGTATGAGACCTAAGCTAAAGTAGGGGTCAAAGCTTTGCTGCTATAAAGTAAAGTTAAGTTGTGAGCAAGAGGCAGGCTGTGCCCACAGAATCTAGCAAGAACAGGGCTGATATTGCAGAAACATATATTCCTAAGCAGTGCTAGATACAAGATTATACACGCAAACACATTCCAAAAGGTGGTACCAGAACACCCTGATACCAGCACATTGAACAAAGATAATAGGAACATGCTCATTCATCTTAAAAATAAGGTCAGGATGACAGCATGATGGATAGAGATGCTTTGATTAAACCAACAGGTACAAGGCAATGGGTGGCACTCAAATAGGTCAGAGGGTGGCACATAGATACGTCATAGGAGCAATATGTAATTTGTTTGTATTGGCGTATGAAGAGGTTATCTCAGAGGGAGTGTCTTTGGTCAGCCGAGGGCATAGTGGAAAGTCCCACCACAAACTGAGCTGCATCCATTGTCATGGGTATATATGCACTGAGTGTACTTGTAGCAAGTATAAGGCACCAATGCTGTGCTTCATCGACAATAAACCTGACCAAGTTCCTTCGCTATGAGCCGAGTTTGTGGTTATTGGGCAGTTCAATCAAAGTCTGCTATCTCTGCTATCTGTGCGCAGCTGGGACAGAACACAGCCAAAAATCTGACCACAGCAGGCAGCTAGGAGTTATATGTTGAGAGGTATTGCTCAGTTATCATGGTTAACTTTACATTTTTACCTTCTTACCATGAGCAGCTAAGTAAGAAATTTCTTACTAAAAGAAGTCATGTATTGACCAAATGAAAAATTACCCTTTTCCCCTTGCATACACACACAAATATATGTTCTATTTTTTCCTCCCCAAAGTTTTCCCCATTGTGGAAGTTAGCCAGTAAAATGCTGATGCCTCTCAGAAAGCTCTGGAAGTTATTATAAAAAAAACCAACCAAACAAAAGTTTGCCTATGTCATTACTCTGAAGGGCCTGGGTGGGTCCTTCTCTGATTTTTGTTTTTAATTAACATCCAAACCATCTTGAGTGAAACCATCTTTGTTTCTGAAGGCTTAAAGCAATTTGAAATTAGCTTTTGTAGTAGCTAGCACTTGGAAGCTCACCAAGAAAATGGTTCTTTAGATTCCATTTCATTATGAGATTTTTTTTTTTTTTTTTTTAAAGAGTGCAGAATATATTTTATACATGATACTGTGCTCTGCTGTGATATTTATCTTCCTGGCTACTGAACACTGCTCAAGAGTTATCCTTCTCACTGTTGTGAAGATAAATGCAAGTGCACAATAATCCATCATCTATTCTTTTTCTAGATATATGGTATAGACGCAGAGAGACATTGTGCACACTTTGCTGACAAAAGAGAATTTGAGAACAGATATTAAGAACGCTTATTTCATCTGAAACCTGCACAGACTCTAAACAGCAAAGGCAGAGAATAGCTGGGACCAAAATGCAAGGGGCCAGACCTTGAGACCAGCAACATTTGCAGTGTGGGATCTGCAAGAACCGCTTGGCCCAGGAGGGCTGCATATGCTTGGTGTGGAGTAACTGCCTTCAGCAGGAGTCTTAAATGGCAGATGAACTCCTTCCCCCTTCCTTAGTACCAGAGGCTGAGATTTCCTTCAGCCTGACTACCATGCATACACTGCAATTAAGCAATGGGCCCTGATGTCAAAGGAGGCTGTACGCATGCTATAGTGGCCTCCACAGAGGGTCAGGGCCCAGGGAAGGGAGAGAATGAATGGAGTGTGCAGCCCAAGAAATACTGTCTCTTTCTGACAACACCAAAGTGGAACTAACTCATTCAAGGAGAAGAGACAGGAGTTTAATGGGATAATTAACAGTTCGCACCAAGTCAGCAGGGGGAAGTTGCAGCATTAGAGAAAAGGTTTCTAGTAGGAAATTGCCTCAGCACTTAAAAAAAAAAAAAATGTAAAAGCAAATGATACTATACACAACTTTAATATCCCTTCCCCCTTCCATCATCAAGATTTGAATGCTAAATCTTCACCATTACAGCACAAAGTGTTACCACTGCAGCTACTAGACTAAATACAGTAGCTGGCAGCTATTATCCTGTGTAAACAAGCTACTAAAGGAGGATACATAACACACGGGAACTGAATTACCTGTGAATGAGGAGCTCAGTTTTACAGATAGCATAGCCAAGGACAAATACATGAAAGATTCTTTCGAAGGCCTTGGCTACACTGGCGCTGTACAGCGCTGCAACTTGCTGCACTCAGCAGTGTGAAAACACCCCCCCCCCCCCAAGCGCAGCGAGTGCAGTGCTGTACAGCACCAGTGTAATCAGCGCCTGCAGCACTGCACGCTTGCTCGCAGTGCTGCAAGCTACTCCCCTCGGAGAGGTGGAGTACATACAGCACTGTGAGAGAGCTCTCGCAGCGCTGGTGACACGACTACGGCAGCGCCGTGAATTCCCAAGTGTAGCCAAGGCCTAAGAGGAAGTGACTAGGTCTTCACTGCAGAGTTAACTTGGGCTCTCACTCAGGTTTTTCTTCTCACCACCCTCCTAGACACACACAAACTCCTCTCACCTGACTTTGGTGGTTCTTTCAACCTGGGCTAGCTGGCATGGCTGAGGGTGTGCATTAAAGCCCAAATGAGGCTTTCACTTGGTCTGGTGACCTACCTGATTTGCAGATCAGATACAGGCTACATCATTAGAGTGCTGATAGTCCTTCAGTGCCTTCCCACAATTTCCCTTGTGCACCCAGAAAGACAAGCAAGTTCTCTCACAATACACTGGGGAAGAGTTCTAGAGTGACTTGGTTTACTGCAGTACAAAAAACCATGGAATGTGCTCCTAGAAGTCTAAGAACTCACATAGCACCAGTTGCTAACTGTACCTTTACAGCGTGGCTGCTGATAGCCGGTGTAGGCTAATCATGGTGCTGCTCAACTGAGTTAACACTACAGTGAAGAGAAGAGATCAGGGTTCTATTCCCAATAGGTGTAACCTCTTGCAGAGGTATTGCTTAATAATGATTGTGAAGGGAACATAATTAGCATCAATCAGCAGAAGTTGGTCTAGAATTCATGGTGTCTTAATTCCCTGTTGTTGCTATTATTTGTATTATGGCAGCACCTACCCCTATCAGGGATCTACCACAACCTGAGTAGTGGGGAGAGGACATCAAATACATTTGTGTGGGGTGGGTGAGATCATTTAAAGGAGGTTTCTGCTCACAAGTAACTCCACATTAACAAGCATGCCCCCCTTCATCATTCTTTACCTACTGGCCTGAACATACCCAGGATTGGTCAGGTATGATACATAAACAAAAACAATAAAGGTGAACCAGGCTTTAAAAGACACAGAATAGATACAGCAGATGTGCATTACTATTTCATTGTGACCTTGATATTGCCATGATGAGACAGTGCTCCAAAAGTAATACATTTCATGCTTTCCTATGTTTGGTAGGCTCTCTGATGAACCTGCATGCAAATGGGATCTTAAGTATTTGTAATCAAGATACTATTATCTCTGAATGGGCTTTCCATTCAGGCTGCTATTCTTGTAGTTTCTAAATTAAGAATAAAAAGGAAATGTTTCATATTCAGAATATTTCACAAATTCAGCATATTCTACTTCAGCTACTAAGAAATTTCTAAGAACAGGGGAAGACCTCATTCTAAGAAATTGCATGGGGATGAGGCAAGTGAGAGCAGTTGGCCAGATTGTTTGTTGTATAATCTGATTTTACATAAGGAAGCTTCCCTATCTCAGGTCTTGTCTACATGTGGAAACAGCAGAGTAAAGCACAATAAACTATACCACTATCACTATTCCAGAATAACTCCCCATATGGATGCACTATTCTGGATTAATTACATCAAAAGCTTATTCTACTATAGCCCTACTGATCAATTTCCCCATGTAGACAAGCCCTGAAATAGGAAACCTTTGCAGTATAGATTTTATATAACAAACAGACCAGCCAACCCCTCTGCTGCCCTCCTCCCCTTTTCCATTTTCCTGAAATTCCAAATAATTTATTATTATTATTTTAAAGGAAAAAAAGGTAGTTTTTGCTGGTTAATAATCATACAATGAGTAACCTTATAGCCAAGCTGTTTTTAATTTTCAATTCTTTAATAACATAAGATGGTAGGGTTAAAATATCCATTAATGCACTTTTGCAAAGGAGGATTTATCAGAAATAAAGTCTTTGCTTCTTCTGAAGAATTCCGATTATATTCTTAGTGCTGTCCAAATGCCACTTATTCTTGAGTATGTTCCTTTTATATACCCTGGAGGTATTTACATGCAAGACTCTACAACCGCAAGTGACATTTCACACACAAATTGCTACCAACAATGTTGCTTCTTACATCAACAATCATCCTTAATATTGTCTATTTTTGGAGTCTGCATCAGAATATCCCTTCTGGATTAATACATTCATACTAACATGATTTCTTTTCAGCAAATAAAGAATACACGTACACACTAGATAGCTGGCGTTTACACATTTACCAGTCTATTAGTATCTAAGACTATAGCACTGTGCCACCTGTGAACACCCCAAAAGAAGAAACAGGAAAAGAATATTTGTGTGAATTATAGCAAGAAAAATATTTAAAGCAAACGTGACCCTATGGAAATGACAAAGATTTCTTCTCTAAAAAGCTTATGCCCAAATAAATTTGTTAGTTTCTAAGGTGCCACAAGGACTCCTCGTTGTTTTCTCTAAAATGGATACCTTTATTGAATAAGTATTGAACTTTGGGAACAGCATGGAGAAGTTAACATTTATATGACTAATTTTCATCCACTACAAGACATTACTATTAATACATTTCTAGTCACATAGCACTTTGAGGATCTCAAAATATTTATATAAATTTACAAAGCCTCACAATACACTTCTTGAATAGTTAAATATTACAAACATTTTTGAAAAAACAACAACAACCCTGAGTAACAATATGGTATATTCACACATTAAGGGCTTGTCTACATCAAGTAGTACTGCACTCTATGGGAATGTGATTTCTACAGGGTATTAACGTATTGCACATTAATTGGTCTGTCTAGATCCTGCTGGTGCACACTAAGGATTCCTTAGTGTGCTATAATGTAATACTGTTTGAAACAGGACTACGTTAAAGAACACTAGAGAACCTTCAGTGCATGCCAACAGGGTCTACACGGAACAATTAATGTGCAACATGTTAGTATGCTGTACAAAACACATACCTGTAGGGTACGTTGCCAACTGTGTACTTGAGACTTCAATCAATGACAAAGATGGAAATAGAATCCAGGGGCCATAGCACGACATCAGTGGGGAGTTCTCCTTAAAACTAATGGCATGGTTTGACGCCCAGGCTCCTGCCTCTCATTGCAAGACAAAATTCACCCTTATCTTTGGAAAATATTATTGAATAATAAATATTTTAGAGAGAAGGTGGATGAGGTAATATCTTTTACTGGACAACTTCTGAAGCTGAAGATATTACCTCACCCACTTTATCTCTCTAATATCCCGGGACCAACATGTTTACAACAACACTGCATACAATAGGGTGACCAGACAGCAAGTGTGAAAAATTGGGACAGTTGATGGGGGGGTAGGGGTTGGGGGTAATAGGCACCTATATAAGACAAAGCCCAGAATATCGGGACTGTCCCTATAAAACTGGGACATCTGGTTACCCTACATAGAGCAATGGAAAATATTCTAATACAGGAACTCCTCACTTAAAGTCGGCCTCGTTAACATTGTTTTGATGTTAAGTTGCTGATTAATTAGGGAACATGCTTGTTTAAAGTTGTGAAATGCTCCCTTCTAACGTTTTTTGGCCGCTGCCTGTTTTATCCACTGCTTGCAGGGAGAGCAGCCCTTTGCAGCTAGCTGGTGGGTGGTTGGAACCAGGGTGGACCAGCAGCCCCCCTGTCAGCTCCCTGCTCCCATAAGTTCCCTGTGCATCAGCTGTCCCTTCCCCCACTGCCATGTGCTGCTCCTGCCCTCTGCCTTGGAGCTGCTCCCAGAGACGCCTGCTTGCTGTATGGGGGGAAGGGGGAAGAGAGGGGCTAATGTCAAGGTGTCTCCCCCTCCCCCCGCTCCTGCACCCCACTTACCCCATCTTCCATAGAGTAGGGGGGTCACACAAGGGAGGAAGGGAGTTTCTAGGCAGTAGCTGCAGTCTCAGGTCTCAGTAAGCTGATTTAATTAACAAGGCAGTGTACTTAACCCTGGGGTCAGCTACTTAAAGGGGAAATGCGCATTTTTTCTCTCTCACACAGGGTGTGTGTCTCTGTCTGCCCTCCCTCCTTTCCTGCTGCCTTGTAGAGTGTTGTGAGAGTTAACCCTTGAGGGTTCAGTCAATTGCTAGTTCATTTAGTGGTAAGGCATTCCCTGGGAAATATCCCACCCTCTGACTCCTCCACCTCAACCAAGCTTCATAATCATCATCACTCATCATCACTGTGTACCAGTATTAAATTGTTTGTTTAATACTTATACTGTGTGTGTATATATATATATATAGTCTTTTGTCTGATGAAAAAAATTTCCCTGGAACCTAACCCCCTCATTTACATTAATTCTTATGGGGAAATTGGATTCGCTTAACATCGTTTCGCTTAAAGTCGCATTTTTCAGGAACATAACTACAACGTTAAGTGAGGAGTTCCTGTACATTAGAATGTAATAGGCTATTAGGGACCTTTTCAGCACAGAAATTCTTCCATCTTCCTGTCTCCACATTTTATATGGAGCTTCTTCTGGCATGCCCAAGATTAAACAGGGTGGATTTTTTTTCTGGGTCAGAGCCTTACAGATTACCGTGCAGAGAAAGTCTCAATATTTTCAGATCTCCCTTGTTCCCTACTTCTTGCTGTTCCTTGATAGCTCCTTCTAAATGAAAAAAAGCCTCACTTGAGGAAGTGGGTAAAATGACTAGGAATTTAATAGGTTTTTAGAAACTGGAAGTGCTATGGCACAGAAGAAAAAAGTTTTTATTCCAACTATGAAATCCCAGCTCTTATCAAAAGATATAAGGAGTGGATGGAATTTTGAAATTTCTGATTTACTTCCCATTGCTCCATTTCATGCTGTAGTGCTGATCGCCAGCAATACTCTGTTGTCTAAGGAATGGGGGGCCTTTAACAGTATTTGCAGAGGAGGCAGGAAGGGGTGCAAAGATGGCTTTAATAAACCTTTCTAACTTCACCTGCACTGCCAAGACAGTCCTGGCTAGTGCTTAATTTGTCATGGGCTCAAGCAATTATTTTACTTTCATAACTGATGCAGCAAGCCTAGAGGTGACTGGACTATGAACTTCCAAGCCTAGAGATGCCGGGGCTTAGCCCTGGCAAGCCCTGGCACAAATTAAGCACTGGTCCTGGGGCCATTTTGCACCCATCTGGTTAGAGCACCTGATCTAGAGCACCTAGAGCAGCTGGGCATTGTTAGGGCACAAGGATGCCCCAGCCACAGGTTTTTTCCTCCAGGCCATGCCGTCTACACTGGTCTCAAGGCCACTGTGATATAAGAATGTATAGGGATTGCAATAGAGATTATAATAATGACATTATATAAATCAATGATGCAGCCTCACCTAGAATACTGTGTGCAGTACTGGTCACCGATCTCAAAAAGGATAGTACAGAATCAGAGAGGGTTCAGAGAAGGGTGGCAAAAGTGACTGGTGACATGGAAAAAAAATATGAGGGACCACGATAAAAAGATATAAAATTATGAATGGTCTAGAGAAGAAAGATCAGGAGCTTCTGTTCACCCTATCTCATAACGCAAATACAAGGGGACACTCAATGAAAAGTAAAGGTGGCAAATTCAAAGCCAATAAAAGGAAATACTTTCTCATGAAACATGTAATTAAACTGTGGAACTCACTGCCAGAGGAAGTCCTTGAAGCCAAAATTTAGCAAGTTTCAAAGTGGAATTAGACATTTATATGGACAATAAGAATATCCAGAGTTACAACAGTTAATGCTGACATATTTTGTAAGAGATATTAAACTTCATGCTTCAGGGTTTAAGCCAATCTCTATTTATTAGGGATTAGGAGAATACCTAATGTGGAGGGCAAATCATCCCATATCTGCCTAATGTGACATTTCCTGCACCTTCTTCTGAAACATCTGGTGCTGGATTCTGTCAGAGACAAAATACTGGATTAAATGCACCACAGGTCTATAGGCGGCGATTTATATGGGCCCGTAGTGCCCATGCTCCACCAATATTCCTGAAGGTGGGCTCAGCTCCACCAATGTTTGGTCCCCAGTCCCCGTGCTTTGGGGATCCCCGTGCCATGGGTTGGCAACGTGGGGCACTCTCACCTTGGGAGCAGCTCCCCCACTCCCCACAAGCAGCTCCCCCCGTCCCCGGAGTCGCTGTGTGCCACGGAGAGGCCCCAGCGCTGACCCGGCTTACAGCCCATTGGCCGGGAACCCCAACCAATGGGAGCTGCAGGGGGCAGTGCCAGAGCTGCCTGGCCATGCCTTCACAGCAGAGAGGGGGAGGGAGCCACAGGCAGCGGCTCTCAGCCCTGGGCAGAGAGTGAGCAGCAGGAGTCTGTCCCTGATAGACAGACACACAGACACAGCCGGTGAGCCAGGGGGTTGTGGGGGCAGACAAGGACACAGCCAGGGGTGGGGGAAAGGAGCAGCGATGGGCACCCCGGGGATGGCATAAAATACACCAGACAGAGGGGGCTTCCTGAGGGGGCTATAGCAACACCCCCCACAGAGCAGACCCGGGCTGCGGATGGCTCCGTCCATCACTCCCCCCCACCCCACAGAGACCCACACAACCCTCTGCCCCCCCAAGAGACCCCAACGGCCCCTGTGCCCGTCACCCCTCTCCAGAGAGCCCCCCCTTTGTGCCAGACAACTCCCCTCCCCCACTGCATCCCCTGCTCCAGAGCTCCCTACAATCCCCCCATTTGCCTTGTGCCTCCCTCCCCCCAGCCCAGCCCAGCCCATTCCATTGGCTGGGAGGCTCCCAGTCTATTGGCCAGCGCACCTGAGGCAAGGCGCCTGCTTGCAGATGCAGACCTGCCTGGCTGTGCCCAGGAGCGCCGCCAGCTTTTCTGCCGCTCTAGGTGGCGGAAGGTCCCGCCCCGAAATGCCGCCCCCCACAGAGGTGGCGGAAGGTCCCGCCGCCGAAATACCGCCGCGGTCGCCGCCCCACAAATTGTAGCACCCTATGCGACCGCCTAGTTCGCCTAATGGGTTGCGCTGGCCCTGGCTTTGCCTCCACAGCAAGGGAAGGGGGAGCCACAGGTGAGCAAGCCCTAGTCATCATCATCACAGGCCCAGCAATTCTCTGGATATTTAATTTCACTGAGGCAAGTCATTCAGTCTACTCTTCCTTTCCAGACAGTTTGTGGCTTTTCCTGTAAGAAAACTTACAATTTCTTTGCCAAGAAGTCCATTTATAGTTTTTTCACTTGAGAAGTACAGTATATTTTCTGGTTGTTCATAAGCTCATTTATTTTGTTAACTCAGTTTCATAGGCAATTTTAAAAGTCACTTGAATTGTACCTGGTTTTTTCCATCGGTCCAAAAACACATGGAATATGTGCAGATTTTTATTTCTGTGGGCCAGACCACCCTGTATAGAAATGTAAATGTTGGAGCCAGAAAAGCTCTGCAAGGATAAGGGTCCCTTCAGGAGATTGTCCTCAAGTCATTCATTCTTCTGGGCATTCCTTTCTATTGTTCCTTCCTATAGTGATAGTGATCAGTGTTTCTACCCACAGGGGAGAGGCAGAAGATCAACCCTGCAGTGACTCTGCCTCTACCATTATTCTCTGTCTGCTCCCTCTACCAGCCCCTTTGATCTCCCTAGGATTGTCCCTACCATTACTCCCTCTGCGTCTTCTTTCTCTGGAGCTTCTTATGAAGTAAAGTCTGTCATTACAGGTTCTTATCTCTGTAATGTATTTAATTTTGATGTATTTATTAAGTGTTAATTAATGCACTATGGGAGTCCCCTTCAGCCCTCTGTATAAATTGATCCCCTTCTTTCCATATGTTTTGCCCATAAGGTTTTCTGCAGCCCTAGAGCAGCCAGCAATAACCCCTGTGCCTTTGCAATGGGGTGAGGGAAGGGGACCATGGGTTCCCTATTTATGTGATTTGCAAGAAGTGTTATCATTACTCAAGTTACCAAATGTGTTTAAATGATATAAGTGCTGTGTAAAATCCCAAAGCAAGCTCATTTTCATTTCTCCTATAATCTCATATACAGTATACACACATTTTTCATTAATTATATGAGTTGAATTTATTATTGTTATCAGCTAGGTTACTGGGTTTTTTTTTTGTTTGGTTTTTTTTCAGTGTGGCAAAATGTGTGCTATTTTATGGGTTGAATGATTGAATGACATAATACCCACCTGCCCCCATTGTCCGTCACTAAGTCCAGTAATTTTGTCAAGTGTTCATCACACAACATGGTGGTGCCTACCCTTACCTTGTGCTTCAGGGGGTCACGGGTCTAGGGCAGCGTGGGGAGTTAGCGGGGGGCGTGGCGCTGGCAGGAGTGAGTTACCTGGCCCCAGCCCACTCCACTCCACCTCGCCGACTCCCAGCATTGCTCAGGGGCAGGGGCTTCGGGGAAGAGGTGGAGTGGGAGCGGGAGGGGGGGGAGAAAGAGGCGGGGCAAAGCAGGGTTGCTTGCTGCTGTCAGCGCCAGGCACCCCACTAGCCCCCCACAGGCCACCCTGGACCCCACATCCCCCTGAAGTGCGGGGTCCCCCAAAGTGCAGGGCCTGAGGCAGTTGCCCCGGTCCGTCATATGGATGGGACGGATCCACTTGGGCACCACCAAAAATTATACAAACCTGCCGCCCATGCACAGGTCTGTTCAAGTGTAGCCGTTCCTATGTTCCTGTGAAGGTTCCATGTGAGTTCAGGATCTCCCTATGCTGGGGTGATCCTTCTGTGGCCATGTATACTGATTTTAGGACATCTTTATGCCAGCAAAGGATCTGGCTTCAAGAAACCAATTATCTGAAGTGATACTTTTTTTTAAAATAGGCTGGTAGACCAGAGTGAACTTGCCATAGTAACTACAGCAGTGCTATATTCTAGATTTCATTTTCATCTGACTGATCTAGTGAACAGGAGTCCTAATTTTCTATATTCCTTGCCAGGAATTAAAAAAAAAAAAAAAAAAAGACTGACCACAGACCCAATCTTCCTGTCGAAGTCAGTGGGAGTTTGCTGTTGACTTTAGTGGGAAAAGGTTCAGGCCCTAACTGTTCTAGAAAATAGTAACGTAATCTTCCCCATACTTATAAAATAACTCTGCCCAAGCTGTTCTGTAGCTTTCACTCTATGCATCCGAAGAAGTGAGGTTTTTACTCACGAAAGCTTATGCCCAAATAAATCTGTTAGTCTTTAAGGTGCCACCAGACTCTTTGTTGTTTTTGTAGATACAGACTAACACGGCTACCCCCTGATACTTGACCCATTGCTGATGACGTTCTGAGAGAGGTGCAAGTCTTTCTGGGAACTGTATGGCACATGTCTTTTCCAAGAACTTTCCCACATTCTTGGCAAGCAGTGCACCTCCATTTCTGGCCCTTTCTCCTCTGTAGGAAATACACCAGGGACCTGATCCAACACCCACTGAACACTTCCCATTGGTTTCAATGGGAGTTGCATTGCCAGGATTGCTTCTAACATTCCAAACCTCTGAGCAAAGAGATGTCATTTTAAAATCAAATGACCGCCTCCTCCTGCAGAGAAAAAACTCCTCAGAAATAAAACATCCTGCCAGAGGATATTTTCTTCTTTCCCCTAAATATGGATTTTGCAATCAAAATGACACTGACCCAAAGACTGAGACTGGCAATATTCAGTCCTGGACCAGTGTAATATTTAAGGTCCAGTATCTCCCTAGCCATTGGAGCATGAAATGAGTGCCTCATACCATTAGAAAGCCAGAATTGAACCTGATTATGGATGGAAAAGCTATGTTAGGGGAACTCTGGATGACATTAGCTCTGCTGTTAACAAAGCTGATAATATATAGATACTGGCAGGACAACAAACCTCCCAGGAAGGAACAGTGGCCGAATGCAATGACTGATGAGACGAAACATTAAAATATTCCACACAGGATCAATTCTCAGAACCGAGTTATCTCATTTATTATTCTAGTCATCTAACCCTCCTAAAAACAGCAACTGAGATCTGTAAAATTGAAAGAATTTTAAAAATCTCATTTCCTTTTCACTCTGTGTTCAGTTTTTACAGTTGACTCAGTTTGGCTACTGAAAATAAATTGGTCAGTTTCATTTTCTTTATAGTGAGTGCTGGTGTGGTTTAATATTAAGATTTTATTGGCATTCATTTGGGATGACCTACATAGCTTTTGCATCGTAGCCACTTATAAGCAATATGAGCTTGCCAAATTTAAGCCAATAAAACCCCTCACAGCACACCGTATATCGTTTTGTACACACACACACACACACACACACACACACACACATATTCATCAGAAGAGTGAAGTGTTGTCCTTTTAGCACTGCAGCTAACAGCGGCAATATTTAGATTTAATACTTTAGCACACACATATACCCTGTAAGAGTAGAAGTGCACTGTGTGAAAAGACTACAGTCTCTGCTAGCTGAGCATAACTTAACCTGCATTGCACATTTAATTGCACTGATTCAGGTGCAAGTTTAGAACATAGGAATTGCCATCTAGCATCACACCAGTGGTGCATATAATCTAGTGTCTTGTCTCTGACAGTGACTAGCAACAGCTGCTTCATGGGAAAAATCTTATGGGATAATTTCTCCCTGGGGAACGTTTCCTCCAAACTCCCAATAGTTTGAGGTTGACTTATGCCTCAATGCTTGAGGGTCTATCTCCTTTCCAAAGCTTTTTTAATTTTTTAATATTTATTATTAGAACTCTGGATATTTGTTATCCAGCATTTGTTTTCTTTATCATAGCTTGTAGGGGGAAAGGGAGAGGGGCATAATATTACCTGCTCAGTATGAACAGTTATTTTCAGGTTTCCAGGTGGATCCAGGATTGCTGCTAGATTTCTCATTATCTCAGTCTGTCTGTTTCAGAATATAAAACAGATAAAAATATTTACCTTTAACACTTTGTTTTGCATATTTTAGGCCCAAACCTGGAGCCCAAATTCATCAAATGTGTAGAGGAAGCTATTGCCAAAGTCAATGTGAGTTACATGTACAACTGAAAGATAAACAGGACCCAGGATTGGCCCTAATAAGAATAAAGATACTAAAACCAATAACAAGACTGCTAGCTCAGAGGTGAATCCTTGCCCTATTGAAGTCAAAGAGAGTTTTGCCACTGACTTCTATAAAACCAGGGTTTCACCCCACATCTCTTTAGACTATGCCAGATTTCCTTATTTTTATAAAATAATTATATAAATATATATATTGGAGGTGGTGCTTATGCAGCCTTTTTAATTTTGATCTGCTAAAAAAATAAAACAGTTTAATAGTTTATGCCTGTTTGCCTTTTGGAAAAGATTATTTATTTTTATTTATTTATTGGGGGGGGGGGTGCAGAGAGAGGATAGTGTGTCTGTGTGGGGGGTGGGGGGTTGTTGGTAGTTAGCTAAATCAAGTTGTGATGGGGTGTACCAAACATTTGCTTCCCCCTACTGGAGATCCCAGTGCATTGCTGCATCCTGCCCTAGGAAGTTGAGGTGAGACCATGACACAGTTATAAAGGTTACTCAATTGCTTCATATTATCTGGAGGAAACCA
Organism: Chrysemys picta bellii; assembly: GCF_011386835.1. Lineage (NCBI taxonomy): Eukaryota > Metazoa > Chordata > Testudines > Emydidae > Chrysemys > Chrysemys picta. The sequence continues at coordinate 244,916,007 of NC_088792.1, read as the reverse complement.
AAATCTATAGAATCTATAAGATGATCCCAAATATTCTATTCGAGACTGATGGGGTTTAAACACTATACCACAGTCAAGGAAAATTATCTGTGTATCAATTTGCTAAAATTCAGTGCATAGCTTAGAACTAAACCTGACATTTTGCTCCTGGCATCCAAGGTTTTGTGTCACAAATTAATCATTTAAGTTTAGTCAATAACCTATTGTAGAAATGTCTGCAGTTAAACATAGTCATTGGTAGTTTCTCATAACAGCTTTTATTGGTGCACTATTCTAACAGGCTTTTTATCTAGCATTCAAGAAAAGCCAGAGACTGATAAACACCTATGGGTCAAAAGCCTTCAATCATCCTGAAAGTATAATCTGTTTATAAAGGAGATAGACATTAGAAATCTGATCCAACACTCATTGAAAGACTCCCATTGACTTTACTGTGCATTGGATTGGGCCCTCATTTAGAAAAGAAAATCTGACCTAAAACTGAGTACAATTGGAGTTACTTTGCATTTACAATCCAATATTTCAAAGTGTCAGTACTTGGTAGTGTCTATAACCCACACATTTTTCTGTGCCTCCCAGCTACATATAAAACACACATATATCATGTATATTACACACTGAGAGCAGAGCTGTGCAGGAATTGGAATTTCCATTTTGCAGGAAATTCTGCAATTTCAGAATTGAAACTTTCCAGAGGATTTCGATTTTGTCTCAATTTTGACATTTCATTTAGAAAAAAACTCTCCCTCCAAAAATGATGTTTCAATAATGTTCCATTTTGACATTTTCAGAACAGAACTTTTCAACCTTTTGTTTTCAAAATGACTTTTTGTTTTGAAATGTATTTTATTTTGCATTATAAAAAATAAAAAAGTCAAAATCAAACCATTGAGTAAGGCTAGATTCTCCCCTCTGATACATGGACAAAACTCCCATTGGAATTGTATCTGGGTAAATAAAGGCAGAGCTGAGTCTTTGTTTTTTTAATCAGATATCACGATAGTCAATCCAGTAAACCAGCTAAACAACTTATTTTTCCCCCTACTGATAATGGATGAACTTTATAAGGCTGAATACAGACAAGCCTAGAAGAGGCTGGATACTTAGACAAAACTTTTGAGGTCTCCCCACCCAAAAAGTAAAATGCATCAGCAGACAGGCCATTAGTAATCATGTGTTTTAAAGCTCATGTTTGCTTTGGACTTGTCTCTTGACCCTGGAGCTGGTAGGAGATAGCACTGTATGAGTCCATCCAGTAGCCTGGATGAAGAGCCCCACTTTTGCTTGGCCCCCTATCCCAAAACTGAATGTTTGTGAACATTTCAGGTTGTATTAAATGGGTTCTCCCTTTTCTTTTCTGGCTGCTCCAACACCACACCCCAGGCTCCATATACACTGCTGTTATGCAGCTGTGTAAATGGCTGCAAAGTCTACTTTTTTTTGCAAAGTCTACTGTTTTTTTTTGTGTGCAAAGTTACCACATAAATCTGATTGCACTGCTTAAATCCACAGAAATGGTCATTTTCCTGCCATCTTCCAGCTCCTCAGCTTGTCTACCTGCCTTTTTTGTCTTTGGTCTCCATGTCTGTGTGTTTCTCTGTGTTTTCCCCACAAAGTGGATTCTGTGGGTTTCCTGCTCAAGCTCCTGTGTTGCTGCTGATTTACGATGAATGAACGACAGGAGGCTATTAGAGGGAGATCCTTCACAAGTCAGGACAAGGATAGGAGGGACCTTTCCCACTGGACCGTCTTTCCGGGGCGGAGGAGGGCACAAAGGGATTGAAGTACTGTTTAACTAACCACTAGAATTACTGTTTTGCCTACAGTCAGATCTAAAGAAATAGAACAAAAGCACAGAATGAAGCATAAAATTCTTGCCTTGCCTTATGAGGGGAGGTGAAGGCCACATAATTCTTTATTACTGCAGTATCATTTGCTCTCCTATAGGCAAGGTTAGGTCAGCACTTGCAGTTTAAACTCATATTTTCAGAGGTTAACAACTCAGCTGTAAAGATTTAGTCTCAGCTTAATACCTGGCAAATAAAGTTGCAGCCTTGAAATAACAGCTTCTGTACATATCTATATCACTTCATCCCAGAGGATCCCAAAGCATTTTAACACACTGAACTGTAGATAGAAGAATTTCACCTACCACTGAAATACAGCCCTTTCTGAGGTGGAACACAGCAGCTGTTTAGCAGCATACAACTGCCCTTTACAACATTTTAGGACAGGGAACAAAGACTATATTAAACTAAAAGAGGAGTTCAGGTAGTAAAAATGGAAATATAATGATATATAGTAATAGTCCTATTCTTCACATGCAAATACAAGTTCACCTAAGAGATTTGTACTCCATTTCACAGCTTCTCTAGTATATTAGGTAAGGACCATGTTTATCATTTTCCATAAACATGTTTTTGAGAAACATAACCATGGTGCAGCAAATGCAGACTTCTACTATATGTTTAAAAGGACATAGCCAGCTTTTTATTATTTTGAATTCTTCCAGTCACTCCTGTTTGTAAGTACCTTTCTAGTAGCTTTCTTTTCCAAGAGATTATGCTTTAGTTAGCAAGTATTGCTGAGATGCTCACAGTACCTTTCATCAGTTTTCAATGTATTCAAATCAGAATCAGATTGCAGAAACTGTAATTGAGCTAATAAACATTAAACTCAGCTATAATTAGCATAGTTGTCTCTATATATTCTTTTGTTTTTACTGCCACAGTATCAGTGTTGTCACTGAACACACAGGAATAATATATGTCAATCTGTTCCTGAGCCAGAAGGAGATAAACAGAGACAATTGTGACCAACATTTTCAAATCTAAGCGCCTATAGTTAGGCATCTAACTCCATATTTAGGTACCTAATTAAAAGTGGTCTGATTTTCAGGGGTGTTGAGCCTAACTCCCAGTAAAGTCTGCAACTGCAAATGCTGGTGTAACCTCACCTATAAGAGTACAAATAAGAGATTGATGTATTCTTCATTCTTAACCTTGATTGAATGTCCATTCTTCTAAGTACCTGAAAAGGAATGAATTGATTTCAGTGGGTGTTGTGGGAACTCATCACCTCTGAAAATAAGGCCACTTTTATGTAGGGGCTTAAATACAAATGTGGGTGTCTAACTTCAGACAACCAGGTTTAAAAATATGGGCCTTCCATTTTATTTAATTGTTTTCGCAGGAGAAGACAATATATTTATAATACTTTAAATGTTTGTTTCTGGTCTTGCTTATACTGGCATAAATCAGAAGTAACCTTAGCTGCAGACAATGGAATTACACTGGTGTAAGTAAAATCAGAATTAGACCAATAGCACTTAAATACAGTAGAACCCCAATCTTATGAACATTGATCTTATGCCACCAAATGTGACTTCAGCCAATGTTCAAGTGGATGTACAGGTTTGAAAAGACAGAGATTTGGCGCAAAGAAGAGTTTCAGTTCTCTCAAACAAAGAATAATCAGGCACACTGCTGTATATATTTGTAATCATTTGGTATGTCCACTGAGTGATTTATATATTAACTTACACACTGTACCTCCTATAATCTTGAGATGTTCAGTTTTATTTACTTTTCAATTTTATGAGCCACTCAAGCCCCAATTAATTCATACAATAGTAGTTCTACTGTATCTGTAGAATTCACACACCCCCTCCCAACACACACACATCATACTAGTATAACTCCCAACATTTCCAATGGCTAAAGCAAGACACAGCTCCACCCAGTTTTGGCCCATTGCCCCTCTGGAGATGGAGGGGCAGCCAGACCAAACATAAGTGGTGCTGTGAACCCATGTACCAAGGCTACAGCACCATTTTGGAACTCTGGGGCAAACTGCCCCTCAACTGGGACATGAGGGTTGGGGATCAAATAGGGATAGTCCTGTTGTGAATTTTATAGATAGGTTGAATTCTGGGCTTGAGCCACTTGACAGTGTCCCTTGAGAAAATGTTAATGTATCAAACTATATCCCCTAAAGGCTGCCTTTGTGACTGCTTTCTCAAAGAAGCTTTCTAGGCTCTGCAGCCATGGAGCTACTAATCCTGAAGGCCTGAGGGGGGGAGGGGAAGCACCCCAAAACAAAATAGCCTGATGGTTTCTAGTAATCTAACGTGGAATTGGTTCATCTCTGACAGACTAAGTCAGCATTAGCTGGGGAAGAATTTAAAGGGCCCATAGTTCAAACTGAATTTGCCCTGGCTGATGGAGGTGGGAAGAAGAGATGATGATGACCTAAACTTTCAAAAGTGACAAATGATTTTGGATAGCTCAGTTTTAGGATGCTGAACTTTAAGCATGTTAAAGGGTCCTGATTTTCGGAGGGTGGTTGTTCAGCATTTTCCAAAAAGCAGGTCCTTTTAAGGTGTCGTATTGCTCCCCCCCAGAAATGAGACAAACTAAATCAACTGTCATTTTTGAAAATGTGGGTCAATATACATGGACCAAATATCAGGATATAGGAAGTATGGAGCCTATTTGCATTACTTCTCCTCCTTCCATCCCCACCAAACATACCTGCACCACCTCCTAACCAAGATTTTTGTTGTTGTTTCTTTGAGGCTTCTATGCCAGGCCGACCTGTTTCACTTAGTTTCTTAGGCTGGTCCACATGGAACAAGCTTGTTTACTGAGCTTGGAAAGCCAAGGATTATTTTGTGCTGGATCAGGACCACTGACTGAAATTCTGTCCTCAACATGCCCTGTTTATGTGAGCAATTGCAGATGGAAACTATATGATCTCACAGTCAGTACCATATGGGATGCAATTACTAGGCTTAATGAGGTGCTTTATGGACATTATCAACATTATATGGCTTTTGTTGATTTTTGTCATTTTTCAAACACAGACTCATTGAGTTAAAAAAAAGAAAATTTCTATTTTAACCAAGATTTATTATGACCCAGGTAGATAAATCTTGTTTTCATATTTGAATAATAACATGATTTATTTCCACTGCAGCTGAATGGTCAAAAAAAGATCGGAATGAAAAATAATAGTGCCTCATGCAAAAAGGCAGACCTTTTCAGGAACTCAAAAGAAAAAAAAATCTTAGTCAGTTTCAGGAATGAATAGATCAAGCTCCCAGTTTCCTCAGTTTAGTGATACACTTTGCTTACTGTTAAATACAGTTTCTCTCTTATTGTCAGCTTTCTCGGTGCCAAATATTCATCTTGTATTCTGTTCTTGCTGTAGTAGAGGGCAGACCACCTTGGAATCGTTGAAACATAGCTTAAATTATTTTTTCTTTTTGGTGGTGGGATCATAAACTTCTAATTTTATGTAACCCCAGGGGGGCAAAGGGGAATAGGCTGTGTGGAATCTGCTCAGGCCCCTGATGGAGTTCATTGGCAAAATCCTGGTAGTGGGATGTAAGCAGGTGCTGGTACTTCAAATGTAGCTGACAGACTTCTAGTTGTGTCTGAGACTCTTCTGATGTTTGTACAGCACCCAGCACAATCAAGCCCCAATCGTGGTTTGCCTGTGGGTGCCACCATAATATAATAATTATGAATTATAGGGAAGAAGGAGAAACAGAAGTGGCAAGAGGAGAAAGTGGATATCTGGTTGCCTAGGACCCCAAATGTAAATGGGGCATGTGAGACTCTCGGAATCCCACCTAGAAAGTGTGTAAGGAATAGTTTATATGGGAATATTACAATTTTATGTTTAAAGTGGGTTGCAACTTGATTAGATTAAAGTTGATTAGATGAAAGTTGGAATTTCTGCTCCAAGATAAATTCTATTTTTTTTTTAAAATGTGCTTTGGAATGAAAAAGTATAGTTTCAATATTTCCTGTGGAAGGGAAAATACAAAAAATGTCATTTCAAAATAATAGAAATGTTTCATTTTTAAAATTTCAAAACAAAATTCTGCCTGGGAGCCCAGATCCACAGCAGGGAGCCTGGAATCCCTGAGACATTCTAAGGTTTACAGGCTTCCAGCTCCACGGCTGAAAGCCTGGACTCCTGCCATGGAAGGTTCCATCAGAAGATTAATCAAAATCAATCCATGTCTGTGGAATGTTTCATTTTTGATGAACTGGCATTTTCTGAAAAAACAACAACATTCCACTGGAAAAATTTCTGTCCAGCTTTTATGTTGATGAGTTTTAAAGTAACTTTCATTTGTCAAGATGAAGCTTTCAGAAGATAAGCTGTTTGACCGATAGGTCACTTCCAAAATAGGAAAGTTACTGTAAATCCCTATTTCTAAGAAGAAGCCTATGACAGAGAGCACAGATTATAAATCTTTTTCTGTACCGGCAAATTCTGCTCCTTCCTAACCACACCTCAGTTTCAGTCAGGAAAGTGTGCTGCTCTGACCTTTTAGCTCCAACAATGCTGAGTAATTTATCCCAATTAGCTCAGTGCTGTATCCAGTTTCAAAAGACGGCATCGCACAACACTGTAACCCTGTGGTAACCATAAATTACATCATCCAGGATCCTGCTGAGTACATCAGCATTTAACTCGTCTTTTTTTCTGTGTCTAACACAGCAGAATTAATATTCACATTGAAATCCCCATCAGAATCATTCTGAAGTCTGAAGATTCTCCTTGAATTCTTAACCACAGCCTACAGTGTCTGAAGTAACAAAAATGGAGGACACACTTAATAAGTCTTTCTTTCTGCAGATCAAAAGCATTGTTTAGCCTTAGAGCTTTATGCAAGATATGGAAAGAGACTTTCAGCTGACGCAAACTAAATAACAGCTCCAAGCTGCACAGGTAGGTTGCCATTTGGTTTCTGCTATTAGACTACAGGATTCTTGTATTTGCATTCATCAGTCCAGCACCCAGTTGAAATAGTCAGATAAACAGCTAAAATGTAGCCTCCCATCTGGCCAACAACTGGAAGATAAAACTCATTGGTACTTAAATCACAACTAATACTCAGGATGAGGTTTCTCAATCCAGTTGGGATTTGGGTGCCTATCACTTTAGATTCCTTTGAAAATCCCACCCTAAGCTCCCACAGCTATTTACTCTATACACAGATACAAACATACATCTAAAGAGGAAGGGAGACAGGGGAAGGTCTGATGCAGCACTTATGTGAAGAAATAGAAACAATAATACTTTACACTGGGCTAATCAGACTTTTATTTCATCTATTTGCTTTTGTGCATATGAACCCCTGCAAATTACCAGTGTTACACTGGTGTACCTGTGAGCAGAATCTGGCCAATGAAGTCTAGAAGATAAATAGGGCTGTCAAGTGATTAAAAAAAAGTAATTGTGATTAATTGCGTGATTAAAAAAATTAATTGCAATTAATTGCACGATTAATCATACTGTTAAACAATAATAGAATCCAATGTATATAAATATTTTTGGATGTTTTCCACTTTTTCAAATATACTGATTTCAAGTTCAACACAGAATACAAAGTGTACAGTGCTCACCTTATATTTATTTGTTATTATAAATATTTGCACTGAAAAATACTATCTTTTATTTTTACAATTCACTCAAGTACTGTAGTGCAATCTTTTTAACATGAAAGCTGAACTTACAAATGTAGAGTTATGTACAAAAAATAACTACATTCAAAAATAAAACAAAGTCCTCTCAGTCCTACTTCTTGTTCAGCCAATTGTTCAGACAAACAAGTTTGTTTACATTTGCAGGAGATAATGTTGCCAGCTTCTTTTTTACAATGTCACCTGAAAGTGAGAACAGGCATTCGCATGGCACTGTTGTAACTGGAGGTCATGCGTCCATGCTGAAGATGGGTTCTGCTCAATAACAATCCAAAGCAGTGCAGACCAACACATGTTCATTTTCATCATCTGAGTCAGATGTCACTAGCAGAAGGTTGATTTTCTTTTTTGGTGGTTCGGGTTCTGTAGTTTCCGCATTGGAGTGTTGCTCTTTTAAGACTTCTGAAAGCATGCTCCACACCTCATCCCTCTCAGATTTTGGAAGGCACTTCAGATTCTTAAACCTGGGATCTAGTGCTGTAGCTATCTTTGGAAATTGCACATTGGTACCTTCTTTGCGTTTTGTCAAATCTGCAGTGAAAGTGTTCTTAAAATGAACAACATGTGCTGGGTCATCATCTGAGACTGCTATAACATGAAATATATGACAGAATGCAGGTAAAACACAGAGCAGGAGACATACAATTCTCCCCCAAGGAGTTCAGTCACAAATGTAATTAACACATTATTTTTTTAACCAGCATCATCAGAATGGAAGTATGTCTTCTGGAAAGGTGGCCAAAGCACGAACGGACATATGAATGTTTAGCATATCTGGCACATAAATACCTTGCAATGTTGGCTACAAAAGTGCCATGTGAACTTCTGTTCTCCCTTTCAAGTGACATTGTAAACAAGAAGAGGGCAGCATTATCTCCTGTTAATGTAAACAAACTTGTTTGTCTTAGCAATTTGCTGAACAAGAAATAGGACTGAGTGGACTTATAGGCTCTGAAGTTTCACATTGTTTTGTTTTTGAATGCAGTTATGTAACAACAACAAAAAATCTACATTTGTAAATTGCACTTTCACGACAAAGAGATTGCACTACAGTACTTGTATGAGGTGAATTGAAAAATACTATTTCTTTTATCATTTTTGCAGTGCAAATATTTGTAATAAAAATATAAAGTGAGCACTGTACACTTTGTATTCTGTGTTGTAATTGAAATCAATATATTTGAAAATGTAGAAAAACATCCCAAATATTTAATAAATTTCAATTAGAATTCTATTGTTTAACAGTGCGATTAAAACTGCAATTAATTGTGATTAATTTTTTAATTGCGATTAATTTTTTTGAGTTAATCGTGTGAGTTAACTGCAATTAATCGACAGCCCTAAAGATAAATCATATTCTAGGTCAGTAAATTATGTATTTCCAAGTGCAGTTTGAGCCTCCTGTATACATTTTACATTACTGCTCATTTTCTGAGGGAGAACCTGTGTCATTGTTTCCTGCTTATGCCTTATTCTGGCCATAGGGGACTTACGTTATCTACAGTGCACTTATAGTGGCATAAATTGCATTCATAAAAAATGAGCAGGGCAGCCCCTTTTAAGCAAGAGGAGGAGAAGATGCTTCTCAGGTTGTTCTCTGTAAGGCCTATGTGTTTTGTAATATTGACATATGGAGGTCTAAAACCTAAGCATTTATCGTGGCTATGCTAAAAAGAAAACTTCCATTTAGCATTGCTTTGTGCAAAGCTTTAAGAGCGGATATAAAATTATCAAATAAGAGCTAAACTGCTTGTTAAGTGGAAATACGTTTAAGAGCATAACCTTTTGTAATAGTTGTCTAAAGTTTTTAATTGCATGTGTGCTTGCTAGGTAAAATATGTTTGGCTAATCAACATGAATTACAAGTTACAGGTTGTAATGGAAACCTCAAGAAAGTGATAAGTAGATAAAACTCATTATAAAAAGAAAAAAAACATGTTAAAGTAGGTAAAACAACCTGTTGTGACCTTTTGTACACTGGAAATTTGGAATTTATTAAGTCATAATCAAAATGTAACTGTGTGACCATGATCACTGGAGGGGCCACACCGAGATTGCTCAATCAGGCCAAACTGCAAAGAATGGGGCAGATGATCCCCCAAACTGGTGGTTTATTCTTACAATTAGATTCACCAAGCCAGTCACAAAATAGCTTCTGTAATGCCTTCCTGGTTACCAAGAAGCCCAAAATTACATTTTCCCTTAAGCAACCCAGCCTTTGGCTCCCACCCAAACAGCCAAGTCAAATATGGTGAGGATTACTTAAAATCCTACTCACCATTTGTAAAGTTCTATCAATCCCAAGAGATCAGATACATTACCCACCAGGTCAATGAATATTTCAGATCTTACCCAAATACTTTAGTTAATAAGACTTGGCTGTAAACATGTAAGATTTATTTAAAAAAAAGAAAAAAGAAAGTTACTATGGTTAAAAGATTATGCATACAGATGTGAATAAAATTCTTAGGTCAGTTTCATAGCAGAGATGGTGAGCAGCTGATTTTGTAAAAGTTCTTCCAGAATCTATTCAATAAGTTATGGTCCAACAGCTAGTCCATGTGTGGAGTTTGTTCAGATTCTTCCATGAGAATTATCAGGGTAATCCAAATTGACCTGGAGACCTCAGTCTTGCAGCATGAACTTCCCCTGACAAAGTTTAAGCAGATCTGAGATGGCAAGGATCAGGCCTGAAGCTTCCTTTATAGTTCTCTAGTGGGCTAATAGCCTCTTGACAGCAAGATCACAGGAGGGGCCTTCCCTGATGAAGAATAGGCAGTGCATATTGTTGCTTTGAAGCTAAACTTCTATTTCCTATGTGTACACAGGTAAACTAGTAGTATTAATTAACATAAGGCAATTATCCTTTCAAACTATCAAGACATTGCATTATCTTGTGCTTAAATTGTCTGTCATAATGGAAGTAATATTTCTTGCAATATTTTACATTTTTGACTTTAAGATTAACTGAACCATCCACATGCATAATATAATTAAGACATGAAAGGGAATTAGCATCCACAAATTAATCTGGTTACATTATTAATAACATCTAACAAGATATAGGTAAACACAGACTAATACAATTAGTATTTACCTCTAATTCTCTAACAATACAGAACTGTCATCTATTTAAGGCCTAGTCTTCACTTACCGGCTGGTCCGGCGGCACGCCATCGATGTTCTGGGATCAATTTATCGCGTCTGGTTAAGACGCGATAAATCGATCCCGGATCGATCCCGGAAGTGCTCACAGTCGGCGCCGGTACTCCAGCTCGCCGAGAGGAGTACGCGGCGTCGACGGGGGGAGACTTCCGGCCGCGTCTGGACCGCGGTAAGTCCGGACTAAGGTACTTCGAATTCAGCTACGTTATTAACGTAGCTGAATTTGCGTACCTTAGTCCGAAGTCCGGACTAAGTGGGGACCAGCCCTAACTTGGCTTTGATATTTATCTACAAGAAATGGGCCTGTTTACCATTTTAATACTTCCCTAATATATTCTTAAAAGTTTATTTTGGGTCACTTAAACTGCTGGTTGTTTAACCCTTGCTGGCTCAGTGTCAAACTGTCTAGACAATTAACTGCAAGATAAACATACCATTGTAATCGGGCTAACCACAAAAATTGTAGTGTGGGATAAACAAAGGAGAAAGAGTTTATGTAAATCCTCAAGGTCATTGCCCACCTTGGACGAGTGTGTGGGCAGGACTGAAACCCTCAGATTGGTAAATTAGCCTTTTCTGTTTGTGCTCTTTGATCGTAGACGCCTAGTCTATGATTAATAAACCAAATCTGAGCTTGACCAGCTAATGTCTCAAATCAATAAATAATCAAAATAACCCATTAGTTACAGTAACAAAGGTTCTAATTTCTGGCAATGTAAACAGTGGGAAAGTGGAAGGTTGTATTTCTTGACAAGTTCATGAGCCAGTATTGCTGGATGCCAAATAAAATCTTCCTTTATTGTCATGCCATATTTTGATCATTTTTATGTGATGTTATTCTGCAAGGGGGTAAATTAAAATTTCCTAATACATACAGGAAAGTAAATGCTGCTAGAGATTTGGCAGTGATTGATTCTAGAGATGAAATACTGGCCCACTGAATTCAATGGCAAAGCTACCACTGACTTCAAAGAAGCCAGGATTTCACCCCAGATCTCTCTTTTCCCCAAGTAAGATAGTGGAGATCATAAAAATCTTCAGTATCTCTTGTTTAGTACACAAGGGTGGAATGTTTTGAAGCACAGTACAAGATTCTAGGCATGAAATTAATTTTCAGCACTGAGATACAACAATATCAGAATAAATGTAGAGGAAATCATGAAAAGTTTGACCTTGTTAAGTGTAGGGATTTTACATTAGTCAATCTGTCATTCTTAAAATAGGTTTGAAGGGTAAGGAAAGCTGATGTAAGAATTTGGAAAGATTAATACAGTACCAAGAATGATCTGAAAGCTAGAGACTCATCATAACAGGCTTGTATTAACACACACTTAGATAAAGCTATATTTACTGTTGAGACTGAGAGAAAACATTTTATTGGGCCCATCAGCATCCTATCAATAAGAAAGTTCATGTTGATGGAGAATTTGCAGTTACCATTATCTCAGCAGTGCACTCTTTAGAGCACCTCAATATCTTTTTTTTGTGATGGGGGCAGGAATTGAAATTAATACTTAAAGGTTGAATGGGTGAGAGTTGCTGTAATGTAAAGATGCAAGAAGTGAATGTCAAATGTTGACTAAGTTGTAAAAAGTGATGAGATATACAATTAAATAGGTCTATAAATATTCATAAGTCATGATTTAACCATCTTACTTGATTGAAAACTGATATGTTCATCGAAGCAATAAGACTTGTATGTGAAAATGTGTACTTTTGTCTATATGGGTAAGACTATTGTATTAAGGACATACAATAGAAGAGATGAAACAGATGGAAGGGAATGTAGAGTGGTGGGAAAATGAATGAATGGGGTTATAGAAAAAGGAAAATGAACGGAAAATAAAAGTGGATGAAACAATGAAAACAGTGAGCCAGAAGAGAGTTGCATAGTTCTAGACTTGTGTAGTTGCTGCCTCCAAGGTATTTGAAAGTAGAAACATGAACAATTGTCCACGTTTTCTTTCTCCCCAAGCTGCAGGAGAAATAGCTTGACTAGTTTATGGAGTTTTGGCTTTGTTTTTGCTTGTGTATGGATGTGGCTTCATCGTGCATGGTGGTGTGAAGAAGTTACTGAGGGTGAGCCAAGTTGAAGGAATGAGTTTTATATTTAGTTCTGAAAGTGGTGAGATGCAGAACCCTCTTTTTCCCTTGTGCGGGTGATCTCTATTGTCTAAGAGTATGTCCAATACTGGAGCTGAGGGTGTAATTTCCCACTTGAGTAGACATACTACGCTAGCTTTAATTGAACTAGCGCTCTAAGAATGGAAATGTAGCCATGGCTAAGTGAGTAGCAGAACAGCTAGCCACTCTGAGTACCCATCTAAGACTCTAGATATGTACCTGGTGTGGCTAGTCTGCCCTACGGCTGCTGCTGTGGCTACACTTATTTTTAGTGTGCTAGCTCAATCAGAGCTTATGCAGGTATGTCTACTCAAGCTGCAAATTATTCATTATAGCTCCAGTGTAGACAAAATCTGAATCCTGGTCCTGCAAAATGTCTCCTACATCCCACTTACTTATCAGTAGTTTCACGGTTCCAGTGAAGCATAGCTGTCCAGGGTGGCCATAGCCATGGAAAGAGAGGGGGGATCTCTCTTTTGTTAGGGAGCCAAGTAATCATATCACCATAATATCTGGACCTCTTACTGGTAGCTACTGATCTGTCTAGATTTGAGTCTGATAAGGTGGGGCAGAATCTTTGGGCCAGCCATATATGGAAGTTGTTTTTCTGCCATGAAAACATCCAACAACATTGAGGAGAGTCACTTACCTAAAATGTTCACATTGGAGTTACTACTAGAGCTCTGTGGAGCAAAGAAATTCTGTTTCAACGGATTTCAAAAGTTGGTTTCATTTTGAGTAAGAATAAACCTCCCAAATTTTTCCCCACAGGAAAATTCCCCCCCCCCCCAAATATTAAATATTAATACTCCCTGTTCCTTATCCCAGCCTGTTCCCTGCCCCCTCACGTGGCATTCCAGTGACACTACTTTTTTGATTTAGAAGGAACTGCATTTTCTGAATTTTTCTGATCAGCTCTAGTTACTATCACAACTAAGGGGGAAAGTAGCTCCTCATGCAACATCTATATGTGGAATATGAAAGGTTTAAGTGAATGATTCATGCAGGATAACATTCAGCTACAGTCAATTTTCTTACAGGAATGTAAGTGCTTCTGAACAAAACCATCATACAACCCTAATGAGTGTAGCTATTAGCTCATATCACCAGTTATTGCAATGTGACTCTGATAATGAGAGGTCCAAATCATTTAGTAGCAGGGATTAATAAATAAAATTGTTGAAATAAGAGAAGAGCCTGAATCAAAACCCTGGCTACAAATGCCTCCACATTTTGAAAGATGGTTTAAAATCTGTATCCAAATTATGCAGCTCAGATCCATCTCTAATTTAAACGCATTGAGCAGGAATTGATAGAAGTGCCTTTACTTTATTTTTCAGCAGTTCATTAGTTTGATTTTCCTTGGTGATTGCACAAAGAGGATGTTAGTAGGCAAGAGGTTACAAGGAATTATGAATCATCCCAATCCTTTGTCAAGCACAGCCATTTATGTTAGAATTTGACTAGAAAGATGGCTCCGCTTTATTTAGACACAGCTAACACCACCACCCCTGATGGAATGGCTGATGTGATTAGGTCCTATGATGAGGTCACTTGAATAGATATGTGGGCAGAGTTGGGCATCGGGCTTTGTTGCAAGGATAGGTTCCTGGGTCAGTGTTTTTGTTCAGTGATGTGTGGTTGCTGGTGAGTATTTGCTTCAGGTTGGGGGGTTGTCTATAAGCGAGGACAGGTCTGTCTCCCAAGATCTGTGAGAGTGAGGGATCATCTTTCAGGATAGGTTGTAGATCTTTGATGATGCACTGGAGAGGTTTTAGTTGGGGACAGAAAGTGACAGCTAGGGGTGTTCTGTTATTTTCTTTGATGGGCTTGTCTTGTAGGAGGTGACTTCTGGGTACTCGTCTGACTCTGTCAATCTGTTTTTTCACTTCAGCAGGTGGTATTGTAGTTTTAAGAATGCTTGATAGAGATCTTGTAGGTGCTTGTCTCTGTCTGAGGGATTGGAGCAAATGCGGTTGTATCTTAGAGCTTGGCTGTAGACAATGGATCGTGTGGTGTGTCCTGGATGGAAGCTGGAGGCATGTAGGTAAGTATAGCGGTCAGTTGGTTTCTGGTATAGGGTGGTATTTTTGTGACCATCACTTATTAGCACAGTAGTGTCCAGGAAATGGACCGCTTGTGTGGACTGATCTAGGCTGAAGTTGGTGGTGGGATGGAAATTATTGAAATCATGCTGGAATTCCTCAAGGGCTTCTTTTCCATGGGTCCAAATGATGATGTCATCAATGTAGCATAAGTAGAGTAGGGGCGTTAGGGGACAAGAGCTAACTCTTCCCACATATCTATTTAAGTGACATCATCATAGGACCTAATAACATCAGACATGCCATCATGTGGCAGCAATGCCCCTCTGCCATGTACATTGGCCAAATCGGACAGTTTCTATGCAGAAGAATTAATGGACACAAATCTGACATTAGGAATCATAACATTCAAAAACCAGTAGGAGAACACTTTAACCTGTCCGGTCATTCAACAACAGACCTGCGGGTGGCAATTTTGCAACAAAAAAGCTTCAAAATCAGACTCCAACGAGAAACTGCTGAGCTTGAATTGATATGCAAATTAGATACAATCAATTTAGGCTTAAATAGAGACTGGGAATGACTGAGCCATTACAAACATTGAATCTATCTCCCCATGTAAGTACTCTCACACTTCTTATCAAACTGTCTGTACTGGGCTATCTTGATTATCACTTCAAAAGGTTTTGTCCTCTTCCTTAATTGGCCTCTCAGAGTTGGTAAGACAACTCCCACCTTTTCATGCTCTCTGTATGTGTATATATATCTCCTCAATATATGTTCCATTCTACGCATCCGAAGAAGTGGGCTGTAGCCCACGAAAGCTTATGCTCAAATAAATTTGTTAGTCTCTAAGGTACCACAAGTACCAGAGCCGGCTCCAGGGTTTTTGCCGCCCCCAAGTGGCAAAAAAAAAAAAAAAAAAAAAAGCCGTGATCGCGATCTGTGGCGGCAATTCGGCAGGAGGTAGTTTGCTCCGAGCGGGAGTGAGGGACCGTCTGCTGAATTGCCGCCGAATAGCTGGACGTGCCGCCCCTCTCCAGAGTGGCTGCCCCAAGCACCTGCTTGGCAAGCTGGTGCCTGGAGCCGGCCCTGACAAGTACACCTGTTCCTCTACAGGGCCGGCTCCAGGCACCAGCTGAGCAAGCTGGTGCTTGGGGCGGCAGATTGTTCGAGGCGGCATTCTGCCCAATCCTAGGGCGGCACGGATGCTTTTTTTTTTGGGTTCTGCTCCGGCCGCCCTGTAGGGGGCGGCGGCATGGAGGATCGGAGCGCCCTGCAGGGCAGTCCTCTTCCTTCCCTCTCCGCTGACCGGAGTGGAGCCCTCGTGGCAGGCGGCGGCGCTGCGGGAGGGGCCGCGTGGCAGCGCCCCTGCTGTAGCCCTGGCCACCCCCTTCTCTCTCTCTCTCTCCCGCCCGCTCCCTCCCCCTCCCCCCCCCCCCCCAGCCGGTCCCCCTGCACCCGCGCTCCGGCCGCGCCGCAGGTTTTTTTTTTTTTTTTTTGCTTGCTTGGGGCGGCCAAAAAGCCAGAGCCGGCCCTGTTCCTCTACACAGATCATGCTCTGGACAAGGGCTGAAGGTTCTGAGCAGGACTTGCCGTGCAATTGCTGCTCCTGGCAGCCAGAGGCAGTTGTGGAACTGGAATGAGGAACAGAAAGTAGTAGTGCGTCTCTCCTCTGTGTTCTTAATGCTCTCATTGTTGGTGCCCAGGCAGCAACAAGGAGGAAGACAAAGTAATGTCACTGGAATGCCATGTGAGGGGGCAGGGAACAGGCTGGGATAAGGAACAGGGAGTAGGGACTGGGACAAGGGGATGGATGTGCAGGAAAACTGGAGTTAGGAAGTGGACCGGTAGGGGATTGTGAACTATGACTAGGACAGATTGGAGGGGCTAAGGCAAAAAGAGGGCAGGCAGGAGCAGAGCAGAACGTTTGTGACCTCTAGAGTACACTCCCCACTCAGATCATGGAATAGACATTCCGTCTGCTGTCAGTAAATAGCTGTGAAACCCACTGCCAAAATGGGTGCCTCATCTCCCATTAGTGTTTGGCCCACAGAGGATGGCAGCCTACTATTGCTCGCAGTTTCCCTGTTAGCTCAAGTGCCAGAGGTCTGTGCTATGAAGCTAAAGGTTCTACCTTGATTCCACATTAAAAATATATTTAAAACCCTAGAAATTCTATAAAGAAAAACTTAGGAAATTATATTAAAAATCTTTGTTAGAAGTACATTTTTCAGGTTGCAGAGTCCAACACTCAAAAGTCAGGAAATGCCAGAATTAAGGTTGCTTGTTCAACTTTAGTTTGCCCCTCCTTGTGCATATGTGACACAGTCTTTAGTTACATGATCATATACTATCCCTTTTCCATAGGACCCCAGCCTCACTTGATGCATAGTATGGATGCTACTCAATTAGCAACTATTCAATATTGCTTTTTATCTTGACCACTAAGTGTGTGTCCCCCTGCATTATTTACTGCATTTTACAGATGGGAAACTGAAACACAGAGACTTGAATATCAAAAGTGTACACTGAGGCTTATTGCCTGATTTTTCAGAGAATCTGGCATGCTATAGCACTCTATTTGTTCTAATTACAGATCCCACTGACTTCAATTGCAGTTGTGAGTGCTCAGCACTTCTGCAAATCAGATCCCAGGTGTCTCAAATTGGGCCCCCAGACAATGAGGAACACTGTTAGTGGTCACCTACCATTACATAGAAACTCAGTGTCACAGGCAGGGATTGAATCCAGCTCTCCAGGGCAGCATTCAACTGCCTAACCATGGGACAAACCTTGTTCTTCCTGGAATCCCCTTATTGACTACACACCTTCCAAATTCTGCACCACATGAGGGAGGGGTCCTACAGACAACAACCTAATTCACTACACAAATCTGACTAAGGCCCTAGCAGGTCTATTTGGTGCATGGAATGAGGCAGGGGTCCCATGGAAAAAATGTGATCATGCAATTAAGACTGTATCATAGGGAATATGCACAAGGGGGGCAAATTAAGGTTGCACAGGCAACCTTAATTTTGACATTTTCTAACTTGTGTGCTTAACTATACAACATTAATATTCTTTTTTTAATAGTTTTTCCGATGCAATACATATAAATGAGGAAAACTTACCTTCTTTTCTGCCAATTTGGATTTCTCAGTTTACAAAAAATAAATTTGTTTAGATTACTGAATACTCATGGATGTTAATTGTCTGGTAATATAGTACTAATTCATAGCACATTCTCACAAGTGGTTTTTCCACCGCTATCAAGAAGTTATCCTTGTTCCTGTATAACACTTCCTTGGAACTACTGTACAAGCCACTGAGCAAAATCAAAACAAAGGAGAGGAGTGAATCTGACAATTCTTTTATGAAAGCCCATTTTCCCTGCAGAACAAATGGTTTGTTACCAGCTATTAGTGGGAAGTCAGCTATAATAAGATGATTTTGTTTACCAGATTTCTTTAATACAATATATTATATTCTATATCATCAATGCCAAGCTGCTAATCTATGCCAGGTCTTTACAGTGGTACTCAGCACTTTGTTTACACGGGAGTTTAGGTAATTAAATATTTTAGTTAAGTGTAACGATTCCTGCATCAAATATATTCCAGCTCTGATGTTTTTTAAAGAAAAATAACCAGAAGAAATCTCAACTGTTAACTGTAAAGATTTGATGACAATATTTTTGATATTGTATTTTTTAAAATGGGATACATCCTCAGCTGGGGTAAGGCATCATAATGCCATTGATCTCAACTGAGGATCTGGCCCAATATTTTTTAATACATCTTTTTATTTTTTCCACCCATTTTTGGCCAAGAAAAAATCCAGGGTGCTTAAAAATATGTATGTACATCAAGTGAATTTAATGCTTATGAATATTACTGTTGACCCAAAAGAATAAATCCATGGATGGCCTTTACTCAGGCAAGCTTCTAGAATAGTTATAGCCAAAAATCAGAAAACTCCTCACCAATGTATTTCAGTCCTGTTTTGAAAGAGCTAAGGTGACAGGGTAGTTCTCATCCTCCTCTTTCCCCTTCCCCATTTCAACTGCAACAAGGCCTCAGCTCAGCCAGATGCTCAAAGTACAGTCTTAACTTTAAGCATGTAAGTAGACTTCTTGAAGCCAATGAGACTACTCATGTAGTGCCTTGAATGCAGGGATTGGACTAGATGATCTAGTGAGGTCGTAAGTTTTAATAAAATAAATAAAACAAAAACCATTGCCCATCTAACAGCATCTATAAGCAAATATGTGATACTGGCACAACTCTTGCCCTTCCTTCCTCCATTGCTTCCCCCCCCCCCGATTACTTTCTGCAATTGCTGGAGCCTCTGAGGGTTGGTCTATATGAACATAGTTCATGGGAAGCTGGGGTGTAAATCTACCACATGCACTAATCACGTGGACCCTGCTGTCATATACTAAAAGTTCTCTAGTGTACTTTTATCTACTTCCATTTCAAAGCAGGGTAGATCAAAGTGCACTAGGGAACGTTTAGTGTACAGCAGAGTCTACCTGGACACTTAGTGCATGGTAGCCTAGTGCAGGTAAGATTTACACCCCAACCTGCCATGAACTAAGTGTTTGTACAGACCTGCCCTGAGCGACAGCCTCAGCTGGTGTAAAGATGTGTTGCTATATCAGCTCCAATGAGACGTAAGCATGTGCATAAGTGTTTTACTGGGACAAGAACTTGGGCTACACACCATGCTCCTGGAGTCAATATACAATCATTGCACCCAACAGAGCACAGGCCGAGTTTGGTCCCCAAGGCTTTTGAAATAATTTTGTTAAATTGCATGAGAAAAAAGTTCTTCATTGACAAATGGTGCTAATGTGTTGATGGCAGAAATTACAAATAGGAAATCTGGTTTTTGTACATTAATAAATTAGAAAAATCTGTTATCTGGCATATTATCAATCATGAGTGATGATTGCATCCTGGTGCTTTGTGACAAAATATTGCATACAGAGACTTTTGTACAGGTCATATATCAACATTCTGTTAACAGCTGTATCTATATGTGCATGCTGCTTGCTGACCATATGCAGTATTTCACCAACATGCACTTGCCATACAGTGACGTGTATATTTTTATAATATCCACTTTATTATTTAGAAAAGGAATTATAGAATGTGTTTACATTGTAAAAGTAACTGTTTTTAAGCTACAATGACATACTGGCTCTAAGCTTTTTTAGAGTAGGAGGTACTGTGTGCCATAAAGCTTTAATAGGATGTAAAATGCTTCATTAAGTATTATCTAACATGTCTAAACCAAAATGCAGGCTAAAGATGCGGTACTTTGAATTTTATTATGCTTTCCCCAAGCATCATATGTATAATTACAGTCCCAAATGATTAATTTCCACGCTTAAATGTAAGCAGAAAATGAAGTTCTAGGGTTGACTTTGGAATATAAATGTTTTGCAGAGTTTGAAAACGATTAGAGTCCTGGTGTGCCAATCCGGTCTGTGCAGGCAGACTCTTGTGAATGCTTGGAGCCACATTAACTTCAATATGGGAGTAAGATCAGACTGGCACCTTAGATATTGCCAAGCAGGAGAGTACCACAGTGGCAGAGAGTGATAAAGGGCACTCTCATGAGCCCCTCTTGTTGGTTGGCTGCAAACCTGCACTCCCTCTCTCTCTCTGCTCCCAGTGCCCCCTGTCAGCTGTTAACCTTGTCAGGTGGGTGTTTGGTGGCCCAGCCCTCTGGCCAAGTCAGACACAGTCAATACGTACAAACAACCCCCTTCCAGGGTAACAAAGGTCCAGCCAGGACTATTACTGAGCCCTTGTTGGTATCTGAGGCCCTGCCTCTGGGCTCAGTTCTTAGCCCCTTTGGGCTAGCTTTAAATCTGTCCCTCCCCTGTTATTGAGCAGCACCCCCAGAGCTTTCTCCATGGAGACTCTTTGCCTTTTGTAATTTCCCAGCCAGGCCACTTAACTTCAGTCCCCTTCCAGGGGGAGGGGGAATAACAAAGTTCTACAAAGGGTTGACCTTCTTCAGGGTCTTCAGTCCTGTCCCTGGGCTGTTTAAACTCACAGTCCCTTTCTTGTGCTCCCAAAGAAACTTGTCCCCTTCTCAGGGCTTTAGCCATTGCACCAATGGAGGGATCTGGGCCTGCCCACTACTCTGGGTCTCAACCCAGGGACCATACAAATAGCAGCCATGTGCTGCTTCCTCTGATAGTTGCTGCTGCTGCTTTATCCTGGGCTGCTTCCCATTCTGTCCCATCACCTTCACCTGTTACCTTAGGGTTATGGTCCTTGGATTCATTGTCTGTTCCCTGCTTGAGCAAGGTTTCCCCCCAGGTGTCCTCACCTGGAGAGTTTCAGAGTCTTCCAGTCCTTCCTCACCCTTCTGGTCCCAGCCAGCAACTGACCTGCTCAGCCCTTGCAACTCTTATCTGAGCCTGCTGTGCTCTGATTGGCTGCTTCCCTGCAGCATTTCTAGGCAGGCCTGGAGGACCCATCTTCACTGCTCCTTTTCTGGGGCAGGGTATGGTAGGACCATGAGGTCTCCAGCAGGGGGCCTCAAAAGGCTCAGTATACCCCAGCACAGAGAGTTTGTGAGGCAATGGATCATTGGTGTTGCCACCTTCAATTATACCTGTTAGCTTGAAAAGGCACCATACACCTAAAGACACTGGGAGACAGCCAACTCCCATTAGCTCTGCCAACATATGCCCTTGTAACAATTGTACAGTTCTTCAGGTATAAGGGACAACACTAACTCAAAATCTAGTCACTTGAAAAAGAGATAAATCCGGCATTATTTGGGTGAAAAGGGGTGAGAGGGAATGTGGCATACTTGCAAAATTTGTAGGCCCAAAATGAGAGGCAGGAACGAGGCTGGAGGGAAAGCGACTTGCCAGATCTATGCAAGGCACGTAAAATATTCTTGTTAAAAATCAGTATTATGGCCAAGAGGTTGATTGTGCAAAACTGGAGAACAGCTAATAATTGAACAGTGCAGAATGGCTATTAGCAGTAAGTCATCTGGATAACGCAAAGCACATCTCATTAGGTAATGCTGAGTTTGAGATATATAGTCTTGCTTCCTTGAATTATGATTAATAATAGTTAGTAACTAAATATTTGACCTGACTTTTTCTCTTGTATTCATTGATATTCTGGTGTAAGAAAACTCACTTATCATGAAGTCAATTTTTCACTTAGAGCGGAGTTTCACTATAAGCAGAATAACTGGGGGATGATGCCTCTATTCCTGATGCAGAGGTAAGGAGCATCCAGACTGCCTCTTCGTTCTGTGCTCTAAGGATTCTCAGAATATAGCTCTTTACTGCCCAGCCAGGTAATGCTAGCAGGGCTACCCCATGTAGTTCCAGAGAGTAATAAACAATGGCTCTCCTAGGCTACACTTAGGCCTGGTCTACACTAGGAGGTTATGTCGAATTTAGCAGCGTTAATTCGAATTAACCCTGCACCCGTCCACACTACGAAGCTATTTATTTCGACATAGAGGTCTCTTTAAATCGATTTCTGTACTCCTCCCCGACGAGGGGAGTAGCGCTAAATTCGACATGGCCATGTCGAATTAGGGTTAGTGTGGACGGAATTCGACGCTAATAGCTCCGGGAGCTATCCCACAGTGCACCATTCTGTTGACGCTCTGGACAGCAGTCCGAGCTCGGATGCTCTGACCAGTCACACAGGAAAAGCCCCGGGAAAATTTGAATTCCTTTTCCTGTCTGGCCAGTTTGAATCTCATTTCGTGTTTGGACATCGTGGCGAGCTCAGCAGCGCTGGCAACGATGCAGAGCTCTCCAGCAGAGGTGACCATGCAATCACAGAATAGAAAGAGGGCCCCAGTATGGACTGATCGGGAAGTCTTGGATCTGATCGCTGTGTGGGGCGATGAGTCCGTGCTTTCAGAGCTGCGATCGAAAAGACGGAATGTGAAGATCTACGAGAAGATCTCAAAAGCCATGACGGAGAGAGGATACAGCTGGGATGCAACGCAGTGCTGCGTGAAAAATCAAGGAACTGAGACAAGCATACCAGAAGACCAAAGAGTCAAACGGACGGTCTGGATCCCAGCCCCACACATGCCGTTTCTACGAGGCACTGCATTCCATCTTAGGTGCGGCCATCACCACTACCCCACCACTGTCCGTGGACTCTGACGATGGGGTATTGTTGATGGCCGCTTCCTCAGAGCTGTTCGCGGACGGGGAAAATGAGGAAGGAGATGAGGAGGACGAGGCAGTCGACAGCAATTTCAATGCTGATTTCCCCGACAGCCAGGATCACCCTCACCTTCATCACCCTCACGGAGATCCCCTACCAACCCTCCCAAGGCGGTAACCCGGACCGTGAATCAGGGGAAACATCAGTAGGTAAGTGTTTTAAACATTTATTTTGAATAGAATAGGCATGGTATGTTAGCAATGGGTTTTTAACGATTAGTTTGCCCTAGGCGCTTAACTTTTTAGTCCTTGCCAGTGCAGCTACTGGAAAAGTCTGTTAACATGTCTGGGGATAGAGTAGAAATCCTCCAGGGACATCTCCACGAAGCTCTCCTGGAGGTAATGTGAAAGCCTTTGCATCAGGTTCCTGGGGAGAGCGGCCTTATTGCCTCCTCCATGGTAGAAAACTTTTCCGTGCCAGGCTAGCAGCAGGTACTCCGGTATCATTGCCTGGCAAAGCATGGCAGCATACGGCTGGGAGCAATACCAGCGATCACACAGCGAACAGGAGGACAGGTGGCGGCAGGAAGACCAGCAGGCGACTCAAACGCTGCTTGGACTAATGAGGGAGCAAACGGACACGCTCCTTGTAGATGTTCTGCAGGACCGGAGGCAGGAGGACAGAGCCCCGCTGCATTCTCTTTCTAACCGCCCTCCCCTGCCACAAAGTCCCATCCGTCCCTCACCCAAAGTCCGAAGAAGGAGGGGCGGCAGGGGCCGTGAAAACAGTCACTCCACCCCTGCAGACTGCTCAAATTGCAGAAGGCTCTCATTCCCAAACATTTGATACGTCCTTTCCTTCCCTCCAAAAGCACCTCACCCTAGCCCCCGTCCCAGTTTCATCCCCTAACTGTGTAGTTCTTAATAAAAAATATGTTTCTATTAATTACTGTTTCCGTCATGTTCTTTTAGAGGACAGTGTGTTTGAAGGGGGGGGGGAAGGGGGTTGGTAATTGGAGAGGACAGTCACCTTTACCAGGGTACAGACACGGGGGCAGGTTCAGCAGATGGTCACACACACATTGCAGTCAGTCTGGGAGGTGGTTTTCATGTTCTGTGTGTGGGGGCTATGTGAGTTTGTGGCGAGGGGAGGCGGTTACAGATCTTATGCAGCGATCCTTAGCCTGGATGACAGAGCCACGCAGCAGGGGATCTGTAACCGTCCTCCCCCGCCACAAAGTCACATAGCCCCCACACACAGAGGGCTGAAAAGGAGGGCTGGCAGGCTCCGTTGAAACAACCAATCCACCACTGCGGACCGCTCTAGGAGCAGGAGCCTGTCATTCCTCGAGTTTAGAAGCGTCCTTTCCATCACTACACCCGCTCCCCACCACAGTCTGGGTCCCAGTTTCAACCCTTTACCGCAAAATCCTTAATAAAGAAAACGGTGTTAATTAACAAAGTTTCATTTATTTTATTTTTAAAGGTGTGTTGGAAGGGGGGGGAAGCGGGTTGGTAACTGAAGAGGATAGTCAACATTAACTGGGTAAAGAAATGGGGGCAGGTTCAGCTTCTGTTTAAAAAAACGTAATAGTCACAGGTTACCCTGGTCACTCTGGAACCTAGCTTTCAAAGCTTCCCGGATGCACAGCGCGTCCTGCTGGGCTCTTCTAATCGCCCGGGTGTCGGGTTGGGCGTAATCAGCAGCCAGGCGATTTGCCTCAACCTCCCACCCCGCCATAAACGTCTCCCCCTTGCTCTCACAGAAATTTTGGAGTGCACAGCAAGCTGCAATAACAATGGGGATATTGGTTTCACTGAGATCAGAGCGAGTCAGTAAGCTTCTCCATCTCCCCTTCAGACATCCAAAAGCACACTCCACCACCATTCTGCACTTGCTCAGCCGGTAGTTGAAGAGTTCTTTTTCACTGTCCAGGGTGCCTGTATAGGGCTTCATGAGCCAGGGCATTAGCGGGTAGGCTGGGTCACCAAGGATCACTATAGGCATCTCCACATCCCCAACAGTTATTTTGTGGTCCAGGAAGTAAATAGCTTCCTGCAGCCAACTAAACAGACCAGAGTTCCTGAAAACGCGAGCATCATGAACCTTGCCCGGCCATCTGACGTTGATGTTGGTAAAACGTCCCCTATGGTCCACCAGTGCTTGCAGCACCATTGAAAAGTAGCTCTTTCGGTTAATGTACTGGCTGGCCTGGTGGTCTGGTCCCAGGATAGGGATGTGAGTTTCATCTATAGCCCCACCGCAGTTTGGGAATCCCATCGCAGCAAAGCCATCTATGATCACCTGCACGTTTCCCAGGGTCACTAATTTGAGAGCAGTAGCTCAATGATTGCATTGGCTACTTGCATCACAGCAACCCCCATGATAGATTTGCCCACTCCAAATTGATTTGCGACTGACCGATAGCTGTCTGGCGTTGCAAGCTTCCAGAGGGCTATGGCCACTCGCTTCTGGACAGTCAGGGCTGCTCGCATCCGGGTGTTCTTGCGCTTCAGGGCAGGGGACAGCAACTCACAAAGTTCCAGGAAAGTTCCCTTCCGCATGCGAAAGTTTCGCAGCCACTGTGATTCATCCCAGACCTGCAGCACTATGCGGTCCCATCAGTCCGTGCTTGTTTCCCGGGCCCAGAATCACCGTTCCACAGCATCAACATGACCCATTGCCACCATGATGTCCACGGCGCAGGGTCCCATGCTTTGTGAGAGGTCTGTGCTCCTCTCAGACTTAATGTCCTCACCATGCTGTCGTAGCCTCCTCGCCCGATTTCTCAGCATCTGCCTCTGAAAAAGGTGGATGATAAGGCGCGAGGTGTTGACAACGGCCATAACTGCAGCGATGATTGCAGCGGGCTCCATGCTCGCGGTGCTGTGGCATCCGCGCTGTCAATCACCAGAAAAGTGTGCGAACTGATTGCCCGCCGGCGCTTTCACGGAGGGAGGGCAGGAGGGAGGGTTGAATGACTACAGTTACCCAAAACCACCCTCGTCACATTTTTTGTCCCAGCAGGCATTGGGGGCTCGACCCAGAATTCCAATGGGCAGCGGGGACTGCGGGAACTGTGGGATAGCTACCCACAGTGCACCGCTTCCAATGTCGACGCTTGCCCCGTTAGTGTGGACTCACAAAGTTGAATTACTGTCCTTAGTGTGGATACACACATTTGACTTTGCAATATCGGTTCCACAAATTCGCTTTAAGTAAAATCGAATTACTCTGGTAGTGTAGACATACCCTTATTCTTGTGAATAAATTTTGACTAAGTTTTATCCCATCCACATGCACAAATGTGTTAGCAGAGAACATTTTTTAAAACTATGCCCCAGCATACATACACTGGTTTGTACTTCCCCTTCTTAGCCACATTGTTTTCTGTTTTCCTTTCTGATTTCTTTTCAGGTCTGTATTTTGATTTTATCCTTGCTAAATGTCTTTTAAATACTTCTCTATATTCCCCCCCGGTGGTACTAAAGTCATGCCAGTTTTCTTTAACTTATTTCACATTCCTTTGGAGTCTGATTTTCTATAATGCAATACTGTATCTTTGTTATTGCCCATTCTGCAAAGCGTTATCAGCTCTTCAAACCTGATATTGTGATCATTAAATCTTCTAGGCTCCCTAACTTTCACAATATTTGTCAAGTCTGCGTCATTTCCAGCTACTATGTCCAGAATATCCTGTCATCTGGCCTGGCTGGTATTTGACACATACTCTGTAAGGAAGCAATCCTGCACTCCCTTCAGGTCATGCTTCCTTCCTTAGGTTTCCCACTGCCTTCCCAGTCAACATTTAGGTAATTGAACTCCTAACATGATCACTGCACTGGCATTGTTGTAGACTTCCTTTATCTGCAAACATTTCCTGGTGTGCTTTCTCATCCTTTCCAGAAGGTTTCTGGTTACAGCTAAAGACCAACTTTTTCCCATATTTAATTCTTCACTTTGCTCCATATGGTCCCTGCTGTGTTGGCCAAAATCCTAGTACCATTTATTTTTGTTTACTCAGTATTCCCCCTACCCATATTGCTGTCCCTCCACCTACTTTTATTTTACCCAGCCTGTCTGTAAACTCTCTATGTTGGTAATTTAATCTTCCAACTGAAAACTTGGTTTAACTAAGTCTCTGTCATTTCAATTAAAATCACACTTCTCCCTACACATATGTTTCTAATTCAGCAACCTTGCTACATATGTTCCTAGCATTTGCAAAACACATTTATCCCATTTTTCTTTGTCCCATCTCCCCAGTTTTTCTTATAGCATTTGGAGTAAGAACAGCCTTCCACACAGCCTTCCCATTGCTTTTACTTCCCATTGTTCTCTCTTAGCCCATGGGACCATCACAATCCTTATCTTTTTTGTCTGTATGAACTCTGGTTGTCTGAGCATTAAAATAAAATGAAGTCTCCTTCAGTTACTGGTTTCTTCACAATTTAAAGCTCTTCTTACAAACCCAGTCATTTTTGATCCTGAGAAGTTGCTAACTCTTCTGTTCAAGCAAGGATCCTCGTCACATTCTTTCCTCTCTGAACCTTCTCTGAATTATTGGTTGGCCAACAGGATCAGTCCTTTGCTTTCTTGATCCATAGCCGACCTTGGAAGGATACCTAAGAAGTTTACCTGTATCATTTCTGTTCTTTTCTTCCCAAGTCCTTGAAGTAACCCTTGATTCTGTCAAACCTCCTTCTGAGTTATGGTCTCAGCTAAGACTTATAATTACAGGAAACTTTCCAACATCCTTATCCCTATCTTTCAGGTGGTTGCCTTGAAAGCAGCATACTTAATATATTGGTCTTGGTTATATATGTCCCAGTTTCATTTTCTTAATGGCCAGAGATGATCAGATCTTCAATCTTATATATCATCTAAAAAGACCACCTCCAGGGGGCATATTGTCCGTAGTATCATGCTGGTTGCTTTGTTCAGTACTGGCTGAGAATCTGAGGCCTGGTCTACACTACAGGTTTAGGTCGACTTTAGCAGCGTTAAATCGAATTAAGCCTGGACACGTTCACACGACGAAGCCCTTTCTTTCGACTTAAAGGGCCCTTTAAACCAGTTTCTTTACACCACCTTCGACGAGGGGATTAGCGATAAAATCGGCCTTTGTGGGTCAGAATTGGGGTAGTGTGGACGGAATTGGACGTTATTGGCCTCCGGGAGCTATCCCACAGTGCTTCATTGTGACCGCTCTGGACAGCGCTCTCAACTCAGATGCACTGACCAGGTAGACAGGAAAAGACCCGCGAACGTTTGAATTTCATTTCCTGTTTGCTCAGCGTGGAGAGCACAGGTGACCATGCAGAGCTCATCAGCACAGGTAACCATGATGGAGTCCCAAGATCGCAAAAGAGCTCCAGCATGGACCGAACGGGAGGTACGGGATCTGCTCGCCATATGGGGAGATGAATCAGTGCTAGCTGAACTCCGTAGCAGTAAAAGAAATGGCAAAGTATTAGAAAAGGTCTCCAAGGCCATGAAGGACCGAGGCCATAACAGGGACACACAGCAGTGCAGCGTGAAAATTAAGGAGCTACGGCAAGCCTACCACAAAGCCAGAGAAGCAAATGGAAGGTCCGGGGCAGAGCCGCAAACTTGCCGCTTCTACGCGGAGCTGCATGCCATTCTAGGGAGTGCAGCCACCACTACCCCAACCATGTGCTATGACTCCGTCAATGGAGAAAAACACAGAGAAGAGGGTTCGAGGAACGAGGAAGATGAGGATGGAGGTAATGTAGGTAGCTCACAGCAGCAAGGAAGCGGAGAAACCGGTTTCCCCAACAGCCAGGATATGTTTGTGACCCTGGACCTGGAACCAGTAACCCCCGAACTCACCCAAGACCCTGAGGGCACACAGGAGACCTCTGGTGAGTGTACCTTTGTAAATATTACTCATGGTTTAAAAGCAAGCGTGTTTAATGATTAATGATTAATTTGCCCTGGCAATCGCGGCCAGTACAGCTACTGGAAACGTCTGTTAACGTGTATGGGAATGGAGCGGAAATCCTCCAGGGACATCTCCAGAAAGCTCTCCTTCATGTACTCCCAAAGCCTTTGCAAAAGGTTTCTGGAGAGGGCTGCCTTATCCCATCCGCCATGGTAGGACACTTTATCACGCCAGGCCAGTAGCACATAGTCTGGAATCATTGCATAACAAAGCATGGCAGCGTATGGTCCCGGTGTTTGCTGGCATGCAGACAACATCCATTCCTTATCTCTCTTTGTTATCCTCAGGAGAGTGATATCATTCACCTGGTTGAAATGGGGTGACTTTATTAAGGGGAAATTCAGAGGTGCCCGTTCCTGCTCTTCTGAACAGAAATGTTCCCCGCTGTTAACCACGCGGTGGGGGGAGGGGTGAAGTGATCATCCCAGAGAATCGGGTGTGTGTGTGCGGGGGGTGGTTTACTTGGGTTTGTGCTGCATGTTAACCCGGAAACCGCAGCCCCTCCTTTTACATTGAAAACCCATTTTAAATGGCCAACCCAATTCATCCTTGATATGAGAAATGCGCTGCTGTTTGAAACCATTCCCACATGTTAAGAAGGTTAAAAAAGCCAAAAGACTGTGGATTACCATGGCTGGCTGCAAGCTGAAATCTGTTGCCTGGCACTGCATGAGTGATCTCTCATACCAAACCGGCAGGCAGAGGAAAAATGCGACCTTGTAACGAAAGAGTGTACCCATTGTTCTCTAAAATGTGTCTTTTTTAACCACCTCTCCCTTCTCCTCCACCAGCTGCAAATGTTTCTCCTTCGCAGAGGCTAGTGAACATTAGAAAGAGAAAACGGAGGACGCAGGACGATATGTTCACGGAGCTCCAGATGTCCTCCCACGCTGATAGAGCACAGCAGAATGCGTGGAGGCAGTCAATGTCAGACATGAGAAAAGCACAATATGAACGAGAAGAGAGGTGGCGGGCTGAATGGCGGGATGAAGGCAAGAGTCAATGCTCCGTCTGCTGGAGCATCAAACTGATATGCTCCAGCGTATGGTTGAGCTGCAGGAAAGGCAGCAGGAGCAGAGACCGCCGCTACAGCCCCTGTGTAACCAACAGCCCTCCTCCCCAAGTTCCATAGCCTCCTCACCCAGACGCCCAAGAACATGGTGGGGGGGCCTCCGGCCACCCAGTCACTCCACCCCAGACGATTGCCTAAGCATCAGAAGGCTGGCCTTCAATAAGAGTTAAAGTTTTAAAATGCAGTGTGTCCTTTTCCATCCCTCCTCCCCCACCCATCCCAGGCTACCTTGGCAATTATCCCCCTACTTGTGTGAGGAATTAATAAAGAATGCATGAATGTGAAATAACAATGACTTTATTGCCTCTGCAAGCGGTGCTCGAAGTGGGGAGGGGAGGGTGGGGGTAGTTGGTTTACAGGGAAGTAGAGTGAACTGGGGGGGGGGGGCGGAGGGTTCATCAAGGAGAAACAAACAGAAGTTTCACACCGTAGCCTGGCCAGTCACAAAACTCATTTTCAAAGCTTCTCTGATGCGCACCGTGCCCTGCTGTGCTCCTCTAACTGTCCTGGTGTCTGGCTGCGCGTAATCAGCGGCCAGGCGAGTTGCCTCAACCTCCCACCCCGCCATAAAGGTCTCCCCCTTACTCTCACAGATATTGTGGAGCGCACAGCAAGCAGCAATAACAATGGGGATATTCTTTTCGCTGAGGTCTGAGCGAGTCAGTAAGCTGCGCCAGCGCGCTTTTCAATGTCCAAATGCACATTCCACCACCATTCGGCACTTGCTCAGCCTATAGTTGAACAGGTCCTGACTCCTGTCCAGGCTGCCTGTGTACGGCTTCATGAGCCATGGCATTAAGGGGTAGGCTGGGTCCCCAAGGATCACGATAGGCATTTCAACATCCCCAACGGTTACTTTCTGGTCCGGGAAGAAAGTCCCTTCTTCCAGCTTTCGAAACAGACCAGAGTGCCTGAAGACGCGAGCATCATGTACCTTTCCCGGCCATCCCATGTTGATGTTGGTGAAACGTCCCTTGTGATCCACCAGGGCTTGCAGCAGCATTGAAAAGTACCCCTTGCGGTTTATGTACTCGGTGGCTTGGTGCTCCGGTGCCAAGATAGGGATATGGGTTCTGTCTATGGCCCCACCACAGTTTGGGAATCCCATTTCAGCAAAACCATCCACTATTGCCTGCACGTTGCCCAGAGTCACTACCCTTGATATCACCAGGTCTTTCATTGCCCTGGCAACTTGGATCACAGCAGCCCCCACAGTAGATTTGCCCACTCCAAATTGATTCTCGACTGACCGGTAGCTGTCTGGTGTTGCAAGCTTCCACAGGGCTATCGCCACTCACTTCTCAACTGTGAGGGCTGCTCTCATCCTGGTATTCTGGCGCTTCAGGGCAGGGGAAAGCAAGTCACAAAGTTCCATGAAAGTGCCCTTACGCATGCGAAAGTTTCGCAGCCACTGGGAATCGTCCCACACCTGCAGCACGATGCGGTCCCACCAGTCTGTGCTTGTTTCCCGGGCCCAGAATCGGCGTTCCACGCCATGAACCTGCCCCAGTAACACCATGATTTCCACATTGCTGGGGCCTGTGCCTTGTGAGAGGTCTATGTCCATGTCAATTTCCTCATCACTCTCTTCGCCGCACTGCAATCGCCTCCTCGGCTGGTCCGGGTTTCGCCTTGGCATGTCCTGGCTCTGCATATACTCCAGGACAATGCGCGTGGTGTTCATAGTGCTCATAATTGCCGCGGTGATCTGAGCGGGCTCCATGATCCCAGTGCTAGCTATGGCGCCTGGTCTGAAAAAAGGCGCGAAACTAGTATCTGACGGACCAGGAGAAGGAGGGAGGGCGGGAGGGCCGAGTGACGACATGGCGTACAGGTACAGGGAATTAAAATCAAGAAAGGTGGCTGTGCATCAGGGAGAAACACAAACAACTGTCACACAGAATGGTCCCCCCAAAGATTAAACTGAAAACCCTGGGTTTAGCAGGCCGTTGATTTCACGGAGGGAGGGGAAGCAAATGAATACAGAACAAATCTATTTTTTACATCTTAAGCTGGCAGCCGACGGTGCAGCATGACTGATAGCCTCTGCAGTGCGATGACGATGGATACCAGTCGTAATATACCATCTCCTACCAAAAGGCAAGGGGCTGCTGCTGTGTAGCAATGCAGCCCCACGTCTGCCAGCCCCACGTCTGCCAGCACCCAGATCGCCCTCGGCCTCTTCTGGGTGCTTAGCAGACAATACTGGGCAATTGGCAGAAAATAGCATACTACGGCTGATAGCCATCATCATCGACACAGTAGGATGTCTGCCCAGGTGCCCATGATTGACAGCCACTGCAGTACGACGACGACAGATACCAGTCATAATATACCATCTTCTACCAAAAGGCAAGGGGCTGGTGCAATGCAGCCCTACGGCTGCCAGCCCCACGGCTATTAGTCATGCTACACCGTCTACCGCCAAAAGGCAGTTAGCAGCAGCTGCTGCTGTGTAGCAATGCAGTCCCACGTCTGCCGGCACCCAGATGACATATGGTGACGGTGAGCTGAGCAGGCTCCATGCTTGCCGTGGTATGTTGTCTGCACAGGTAACCCAGGTACCTGTTGTCTGCCGTTGCTCTGATGGAGGGGGAGGGGCCTGACGACATGTACCCAGAACCTCCCGCGACACTGTTTTGCATCATCCGGGCATTGAGATCTCAACCCAGAATTCCAATGGGCGGCGGAGACTGCGGGAACTGTGGGATAGCTACCCATAGTGCAATGCTCCGGAAGTCGACGCTAGCCTCGGTACTGTGGACGCGGTCCGCCGACTAGAGCACTTAGAGCATTTTATGTGGGGACACACACAATCGGCTGTATACAACCGATTTCTATAAAACCGGCTTCTATAAATTCGACCTAATTTCGTAGTGTAGACATACTCTGAATCTACAGAATCTTCAGCACCACTTTCTACAGCATCTTGGGTATTCCTTGGAATGTCCCAATTACATACACGTTGAGGCATAGGGTACGTCTACACTGCAATCAGGAGGTGTAATTTCAGCTTCTGTAGGCATATTGTTACTCAAGCTAGCTTGAGTAACACTATCAGCCCCTGCAGCAGGGGTAGCAACAGGGGCTAGCCTCTTGAGCACAACGCTGCTGAGGACTCTGGGTACCTACTCAGGTGGCTAGCCACGCATTCTGTCACAGATGCATTGCTTAAGCAACCTCTGATCTAGCTAGATCAAAGCTAGGTTGGGTATGACTGCAGTAGATATACCCATAGTTAAAGCAGAATTAGGAACAAGAAAGTTATCTAAGGAGGAAAAAAGGGAACAAGGTATAGGTGAAGATGAGCTGCAGTACAGATGGGGTAAGGGAAGAAAAAGTCACTCCCAGGATAGCAGGAAAGAAGAAGAAATAAATGACAGAACAAGACAGGCAGACAATACAGAAAGGAAGTGAATAAATGTAGAGGAACAGAAATAGAAGTAGAGCTGGATGGAAAATTGAATTCCTCTACTGCAAAATATTCAATTTTGGGGGGGGGGGGGGGGAGTCTTGTAGAATAGGGAAAAATTACCAAACATTCAAAACTTCAAGAGGAAAAATTCTGAAAAATTCCACTTCAGAAGAACCAAAAAGGAAATTTTCCATGCTCCCAGCGGTCTAACTCTGCATGCTCTGCCTCCATGCAGCAGCCTTCTGGGGCTGCCTGATGCCCTGGGCAATGTAGGCAGGCAGCTCCCTGGACAGGCTGGCCAGCTTGCCTGCCTAGTTTCTATTGAAAGTTCTGATGGAATCGACATGAACATGTCGATTCCATTCAATCAGCATTTTCTGATGAAAGTGTTCTGTCAGAAAAATTCCAACCAGCTCTCCATAGAAGAAAAAACAATATATTTATTGTAGAACTGGGATAAAGGACAGAGGAAGATATGATCAGTTCCAGAGAATGAAAAGATGACGACTACAGAAAGGGAACACAATGTTTAAAAACATGTGACTAAATAACCTATTACTTTAACTTGAGAAACAACACGGGCATCAGTGGCAAAAATTAGTGTAGAACTGTTAGCTTATGTAGTGTTAAAAGCATAATCATGTCAATTGCTTATTTGCATGATTTCCAGTATCTACAAGAGCTGAAATGGAAATGATTCATTTTGTAGCAATAGTATTTTTGCATCTTTGAGAAAAGTCACTAGGATTTTGCTGCAAAGAGTTCTGTAGTAATTCAGTGAGGGACCTGTGAGATGGTTGTATCACTGGCTCTTTTGTGGATTTTACTCTGCCTTGTAAAGATTTTTTTAAAGTACAATAGGTCACAATTTGGAGTGCTACATGATTTTTTAAAAATTATTTGTGCTGATTTAGAATCTCATCTCACTCCCACAATGAAAGATCTTGAAAGTGACAGGTTCTGGCCCAGTGTGTCTGCACATTCACCTTTGGTGTCACCCTACTGAAATCAGTGCAAGCTGAGGCAGCTTAGCACTTTCCATAAGGGGCTCAGTACCTCAAAGGATCAAGCTCACAGTGCACAGGTGGTAGTCAGAAGTGAGGTGAAAATATGCATTACTAGTTGGTATTACTTGCTGAGTTCACTACCTTCTGCCCAATCATTACGGCCTTTGAAAATAAAGAAATCCTGTCATACAAGTCAGTATGGGCAGGCAATACATGCACGTAAGGCAAAATGTTGTCCTTTAATATGAATGTACATTTATATTTTAGTCTCAATGGGAGCTGCACATACTTTACTTAGGGCAAACTTTGGCCTATAGTGTACTAACAAGGATTTGCTCACATAAGCAGTTCTTTGGAATATTTAGCCCACTCTGAATGATCTGCATGAGCATTTAGAAGAAATACAGCTTGTCTTCAAAGTTTAGTTAACATTCTATAGAGGC
Source organism: Chrysemys picta bellii (assembly GCF_011386835.1). Lineage (NCBI taxonomy): Eukaryota > Metazoa > Chordata > Testudines > Emydidae > Chrysemys > Chrysemys picta. The sequence goes on along the minus strand of NC_088792.1, from coordinate 244,881,092 downwards.
TGCTTGCCATGATGACTAATGTACAGCAACCTTGCTGCTATGCATTAAACATCATGAAAACGTACATCTGCATTGGATTTTCTCTTTCCTTTGTTTCTAAAGTGCTGAGTTCTGCTAAAAAAATTGGATGGAAATAAAATCTGAGAAGCCTTGCCAATTTTAGTGAAATGATAGCACAGTTATATTATCCCTTAATGAAACAAGCATAGAGGGCTGATTGATTTATGGAGCAATTTTTTGCATCATTACCTAACTTGATTGTGTACAAATAGTTTTCTACATTCACTACTGTAGTGTCCCTGCATTTCTTTTAATATGTTTATTTCAAGTTCTGATGTCTCTGTATGCAGGACTGAAAAATCTGAAGATTTTAAACTAAACTTTGTTGATACCATGTGAAGCTGTTTATTAAATTTTTAAACATTTTAACAACAATATCTCCAAAGATGTCAGACAAATATATATTTTTTAATTATATGACTCAGTGGATCATAGAGGGAAACTTTAGACCCTCTGAGTTTCTTTCCTTGCCTTTAGGCCCTGATCTTGCAAAAAAGCCCATTAAATCAACGGGGCTCCACATGGACGCAACATTTGCCTACCTGGAACTCACTGCAGGATGTCAGGTGATCTAGTTACAACAGGGTTAAAAATTGTAGTGTAGTTAGTAACTAACTACAACCTCATAACTAGGCTAAACTTTGGACTGCCCAAAAGTTTTAACTCTGTTAAAGGCATGGTTACGCCCTATCCACTATCATTTAATATTTATATTCCCATAATGGTAAGAGGCCCAATCAGGATCAGATCCCCTTTTTGGGAAGTGTTGCATAAATGTGACAGAAGACAAAAAAAATTGCTGCTCTGAAGAATTTAAAGTCTCAGCCAGCCCTTTAGCCATGAGTTATCCCTTGATTTAGTTATAGGTACACTACAGATGGGTCTTCATTTGTTTTGTCATTTTTGAAAACATACTTTCAAAATTCCAAGATATATAATTTTGATTAGCACATGATTGCTGATCCCTTGCTGTGTGGGCCTGATTCTAATTTATACTAAGGCCACCATTTTACACTACTCTGCTAGAATCAGAGCGATAGATTCAGGCCACGTGCATAAGTGAGAAAGAGAAATAATTTAAATGAATGGCATGGAGGAATTGTTCACTTCAACAGGGAACACCTCAAAATGTTTAAATATAATGGGCCAAATTCATCTCTGGAGTAATTACATTGTCATTAAAATCTATTATTCAGGGATGACTTTGGCTTGTTATAGAAAAAAGTAGGAAGTGTTATTGACATTTTCTACCACTGGATAGCAGTGTCAAAATGATTCACACATTCACAATTTACAGTATAGTTAGTGTGTGTGTGGGGAAATTATTTGTCCTTTGAATTTGTTTCAAGTGTTCATAAATATATACTTTTCTATATGGAGCTGTAATTTCTACCTTGATTTGGGTAGATTTTTAATTCTGAAGGGAGTCTCCTGGACTTGAAAAAGGGACCCCTATTAGCTTCGTAATGGAGTTGGTAAATTCCACAGCAAGCCACAAGCACATATAGGGTTCCATTCTGGGTGGCTATTGCACATGTGCTCCAGCAGGAAGCATTCTCTGCTTGTCCTGCTCACATAAGTGTTAGACAACACCACAATCTTTTCCATCCCTATGGAGCACCCAAAAGAGGGTGGGAGGTATCTGTCCAACAGTCCAGCCACTTCCCCAGCAGCAAGTGGGGAGGACCCAAGCCTGCCCACCACACTGGGCCCAACCCAGGGACCCTGTAAATAGTAGCCTCTTGCTACTCTTTGGAAACCTATTTCCCTGGGCCACTTCCCTATTGCCTCAGCACCTTCTTTGCCCTCACCTCAGAGCACTCAGCTACTGAGTCCCAGGAGCCAGCCACTGCTCTGTCCAAGGTACTTACAGTGCTCTCAGCCCTCCAGGGATGGAGTTCTTACTGGGCTCCCAGCAGCAACTGATCCTACTCTACCCTGCAGCTTCCTTTTATCTAAGCTTGCTGGGCCCGGATAGGTTACTCTCTGCAACTCGTTCCTGATTGGCTGTGCTTTATGCAGCCTCTCTGGGCTGCTAGAAGGACTCATCTCCATTGCTGTTTCTGGGGCAGGGCATGATTAACCCCTTTATGCCTGTGTGCTGTAGGCATCCCATCACAGCTTTGTACAAATGAAAGAATAGAAGAATGCACTTACAGTATGCAGGCACACCACCTTCATATGTCAGTTTTTACTCACAAGTACCTTTTATATTGCATAACTTAGGCTGCAAGTCATATAGCCACAGACAGGTGAACGTGGACCACCTGGTTTTTGCTGCTTACTGGATGTGCTTTCATTCTTCTGAGCTTGGGAGGCCCATGCTCTCACAAAGCCAAGGAGAAAGGCAGCATTGTGTCACTTGGTTTTTAAAATGAGCACACAAACCAATACCTACGGCTTGGCAGCCAGAAGCAGTTTAATAAGTGGTTCACAGCAAGGAGCATGAAACCAGGCTTCCTTCTTACAGAGTGAAGTAGGAATACATTGACAGTTTTCAGTGAGGACAGAGGTGTCTTGCTGTGTATATTGCACAAACCTGTTGGTCAGGGATTCTCTCAACACTAGTAAGATGGCCTAATTGGCATTGTCAAAAAAATCTGCTGACACTTTTCTCACATAGTAAAAGCCAATAAAAACACTAAAAGCTTTGCTAGAGTGGAAATCTCTCACAGAAAGCTAGCTGGAAAAAAAATATGTTGCCAAGAAGCTGAATTCTATGTAGAGTATTATATGCTGGAGAGGCTCCAGGGGCAGCAATTGACCGAGTATTATTACCCACAACCAACAAAGCTGCTAGTTGCAGATATTACAGCAATTTCAATTTGTATAGCACCTTACACATCAAAGAAAGGCCCAAAGCTATTCACTACAACATGTTCTAATATTGGCACAGCACATTGTGATTCAAGGCAAATAAGATTTCAATGCAGACTGGCTCTGGAGTCAAGCGGGCATTGAAATAGTTGCTAGGCCCTCCACAGCATCAGCATCAAAGGTTAGGTTCTTTAGGGATAGCTGGGAGCCTGGTTGGGTGAATAGGAGTGTTGGAGAGAGGGTTGCTAAGAGCCTGGGGAGAGAGTCAAAGTGCATGGGGTTCTATGCAGCTGAGCCATGGGCTTGATAATTGCTTGTTGACATGACTGTAAAGAGAAAGAAGCCTACATATGTGTGTGGAGGAGTTGATATATGGAAGTGGAAGCATAAAAGAAGCAGCGAGATAGGTCACAGAGCATGGGAAAGGGAACTATCAATTGGGTCCGAACAAGATTCAGATGTGCATTTCATTTTTAATGCATTTAATTTGTGTGTGGGGGGGTGTGTGTACGTGCACATGTGCATGAGCAATGTTTTTGGGGTTTTTTTTGGAACATCTTGAGTTTCATACATCACTGGTCAGTAGGCCATACAAGATGCAAAGGCAGGGATCTGAAGGTAGGGTAGGAGCTGTGGTAGGTTGGTAGTGCTTGCTATGCTCACATAGCCCCAGAGCTACCTAGCAAAAATATCCTTCCAGAATTGATTATACTCACTTTCTCCACAGTAAAACAGGAATACACATCGCTGCTTTAAGAACATGATCTGTGGAAGCATAAGGGAGTATACATTTAGCCAGGTTTCAGAGTAGCAGCCGTGTTAGTCTGTATCCGCAAAAAGAACAGGAGTACTTGTGGCACCTTAGAGACTAACAAATTTATTAGAGCATAAGCTTTTGTGGGCTACAGCCCACTTCTTCGGATGCATATAGAGTGGAACATATATTGAGGAGATATATATACACACATACAGAGAGCATGAACAGGTGGGAGTTGTCTTACCAACTCTGAGAGGCCAATTAAGTAAGAGAAAAAAACTTTTGAAGTGATAATCAAGATAGCCCAGTACAGGCAGTTTGATAAGAAGTGTGAGAATACTTACAAGGGGAGATAGATTCAATGTTTGTAATGGCTCAGCCATTCCCAGTCCTTATTCAATCCTGAGTTGATTGTATCTAGTTTGCATATCAATTCCAGCTCTGCAGTCTCTCGTTGGAGTCTGTTTTTGAAGTTTTTCTGTTGTAAGATAGCCACCCGCAGGTCTGTCATTGAATGGCCAGACAGGTTAAAGTGTTCTCCCACTGGTTTTTGAGTATTATGATTCCTGATGTCAGATTTGTGTCCATTAATTCTTTTGCGTAGAGACTGTCCGGTTTGGCCAATGTACATGGCAGAGGGGCATTGCTGGCACATGATGGCATATATCACATTGGTAGCTGTGCAGGTGAATGAGCCCCTGATGGTATGGCTGATGTGATTAGGTCCTATGATGATGTCACTTGAATAGATATGTGGACAGAGTGGGCATCGGGCTTTGTTACAAGGATAGGTTCCTGGGTCAGTGTTTTTGTTCAGTGATGTGTGGTTGCTGGTGAGTATTTGCTTTAGGTTGGGGGGTTGTCTGTAAGCGAGGACAGGTCTGTCTCCCAAGATCTGTGAGAGTAAAGGATCATCTTTCAGGACAGGTTGTAGATCTCTGATGATGCGCTGGAGTGGTTTTAGTTGGGGGCTGAAGGTGACAGCTAGGGGTGTTTTGTTATTTTCTTTGTTGGGCCTGTCTTGTAGGAGGTGACTTCTGGGTACTCGTCTGGCTCTGTCAATCTGTTTTTTCACTTCAGCAGGTGGGTATTGTAGTTTTAAGAATGCTTGATAGAGATCTTGTAGGTGCTTGTCTCTATCTGAGGGATTGGAGCAAATGCGGTTATATCTTAGAGCTTGGCTGTAGACAATGGATCGTGTGGTGTGTCCTGGATGGAAGCTGGAGGCATGTAGGTAAGTGTAGCGGTCAGTAGGTTTCCGGTATAGGGTGGTATTTATGTGACCATCGCTTATTAGCACAGTAGTGTCCAAGAAATGGACCGCTTGTGTGGATTGATCTAGGCTGAGGTTGATGGTGGGATGGAAATTATTGAAATCATGTTGGAATTCCTCAAGGGCTTCTTTTCCATGGGTCCAGATGATGGAGATGTCATCAATGTAGCGCAAGTAGAGTAGGGGCGTTAGGGGACGAGAGCTAAGGAAGCGTTGTTCTAAGTCAGCCATAAAAATGTTGGCATACTGTGGGGCCATGCGGGTACCCATAGCAGTGCCGCTGACTTGAAGGTATATATTGTCCCCAAATGTGAAATAGTTGTGGGTGAGGACAAAGTCACAAAGTTCAGCCACCAGGTTAGCTGTGACATTATCGGGGATACTGTTCCTGATAGCTTGTAGTCCATCTTTGTGTGGAATATTGGTGTAGAGGGCTTCTACATCCATAGTGGCCACGATGGTGTTTTCTGGAAGATCACCGATGGATTGTAGTTTCCTTAGGAAGTCAGTGATGTCTCGAAGATAGCTGGGAGTGCTGGTAGCGTAGGGTCTGAGGAGAGAGTCCACATAACCAGACAAGCCTGATGTTAGGGTTCCAATGCCTGAGATGATGGGGCATCCAGGATTTCCAGGTTTATGGATCTTGGGTAGCAAATAGAATACCCCTGGTCGGGGTTCTAGGCATGTGTCTGTACAGATTTGTTCCTGTGCTTTGTCAGGGAGTTTTTTTAGCAGATGGTGTAGTTTCTTTAGGTAATCCTCAGTGGGATCAGAGGATAATGGCCTGTAGAATGTGGTGTTAGAGAGCGGTCTAGCAGCCTCTTGGTCATATTCCAATTTATTCATGATGACGACAGCACCTCCTTTGTCAGCCTTTTTGATTATGATGTCAGAGTTGTTTCTGAGGCTGTAGATGGCATTGTGTTCAGCATGGCTGAAGTTATGGGGCAAGTGATGTTGCTTTTCCACAATTTCAGCCTTTGCACGTTGACGGAAGCAATCTATGTAGAAATCCAGTTTGTTGTTTCGACCGTCCGGAGGAGTCCACGCAGAATCCTTTTTTTGTAGTGCTGGTAGGGGGGATTCTGTGGGTTAGTATGCTGTTCAGAGGTATGTTGGAAATATTCTTTGAATCGGAGACGTCGAAAGTAGGATTCTAGGTCACTGCAGAACTGTATCATGTTAGTGGGTCTGGAGGGACAAAAGGAGAGGCCCCGAGATAGGACAGACCAATGTGATATATGCCATCATGTGCTAGCAATGCCCCTCTGCCATGTACATTGGCCAAACTGGACAGTCTCTACGCAAAAGAATTAATGGACACAAATCTGACATCAGGAATCATAATACTCAAAAACCAGTGGGAGAACACTTTAACCTGTCTGGCCATTCAATGACAGACCTGCAGGTGGCTATCTTACAACAGAAAAACTTCAAAAACAGACTCCAACGAGAGACTGCAGAGCTGGAATTGATATGCAAACTAGATACAATCAACTCAGGATTGAATAAAGACTGGGAATGGCTGAGCCATTACAAACATTGAATCTATCTCCCCTTGTAAGTATTCTCACACTTCTTATCAAACTGTCTGTACTGGGCTATCTTGATTATCACTTCAAAAGTTTTTTTCTCTTACTTAATTGGCCTCTCAGAGTTGGTAAGACAACTCCCACCTGTTCATGCTCTCTGTATGAGTGTATATATATCTCCTCAATATATGTTCCACTCTATATGCATCCGAAGAAATGGGCTGTAGCCCACGAAAGCTTATGCTCTAATAAATTTGTTAGTCTCTAAGGTGCCACAAGTACTCCTGTTCTTTTTACATTTAGCCAGGCAGTTTTAGGAAGTCAAGATAATAAAAAAAAACCAAACCCATAATCAATCCTGCAAAAAATAGAGGTACACACAAGGGTCTCTGCAGCAGTAGCATCAGCATCTAAATAAGGATATGATCTCATGGGATTTAGATAGTGGATGTGCTGTACTGTACTGTATGTTGTCTTAGAAACAGAGTAGATAAAGAACTGGCTAATTTCGATATAATAAGTGTTAATAAGCATTAGTATGAGATTGTCATTGGAACTGCTCAGGAGACCCAATTAAAATATCCTCTGTGTTTCCAAAATTTTACTACAAGAAAGTAACACTGCTGAAGGTGCGGTAGAGGCAGTATCTGCAGATCTACGTGAAAAATGAAATTCCTCATGATTATTAACACATGGGAAAACCAACCAAGAGTAATGGCAATGGCAGCCAGATCACAATTCTACAATAAGTTATTAGAGGCAAATAATAGTTCATTAAATTATGAGCAACAGTACACAAAAATCTCAGAACTCCAAATGCATTCACGTATTTCCCCTCACTCCTGTTGGTTCCACCTCAGCTGCTGCCATGCAGTCATGGGAATGGGAGTTTAACCCAAAAGCATCATGGAGGGGGTGGAGAGCAGAACAAAGGCTTTGTGATCTGGGGGCCTGAGGATAGCTCCCCACAGATCTTTGGCTTTCATTAGTTTGCAGGCCAATGGCCCTGACTTCTCCCCCAAACTTCCCATTCTCACCCAAGGATCATATGAAATTAATGTCATAGGGTTCACCTCATGGCATTTCCAAGGCCATTTCAGGTACAATATGGCCCCATATTATTAGTTCAATCTATGGCAGGTTAAAATGGTGCCTAATGACACTTTTTTCCAAATCTGCTTTCCAACAGTCATTTTTTTTGTTCTGCTTCCACTATTTTAGTATATAACAAAAATAGTCATTAAGGCCCAGATCCACAAAAGTATTTAGGTTGCTTCATGTACGAGTCTTTTTAGTCTTATTTATCATTTCTTAAGTAAAGGTCCAGAGTAACCTCTGTCTATACTGTCTATTTAATAAATACTGTTTAAAAAACCTTATCCCTGCACTCTGGGCTATACTTCCTCTAATAAATTGTCCCCTCCTTTGTCTCTGGATAATTCTTATTACAATCAAATATGTCAACAACTAAGTTTAAACTAATCAAGCTCCCCAATCAGAGTTCTAGCCTTTCTATAGAGATCACCTTGATATATCTTGGTCTGATAAAGAACTATGTAAACCAAAATTGTTGATGGCCTTATAGGCTTCTCTTATCCGCACAGCTATTTCCCAGTCTATTTTCTTCAGCTGCTCTCCTTTAAATTATCCTTAATTTTCAGTCAAACTGTCTCTGCTATGCCAGCCATAATGCTTGTATAATTTCCTTATTAACATTTCTCCTCATCAGTACTGTTGCTATTTCTGTTCCTGCTTCATTTTGTCTGAACTCCGGTCTCTTGGTAGTTTACTGCCAAATTCTACTTCCTTAAAATCAGTGGGGCTACAGAGGTGTGTGTGAGACAGCGGAATTTGACCTTTGGTTATTTTCTGGGTTCAACCATGTATCTGTTATTCCAATACTTCCAAATTATTCATTGAAATTAAGCAGTTCAGTTGAACTGTCTTATGACATTTTACAATATTTTCCCATTTTACTTTAGTACTAACTAGAACTGGTTCTGGAGCCAAATATTTATGAGTTAAGAATATTTATGAATATATTAATTTAAGCAAATATTTGTCTGCACACACACAAAAAAAGTCACATACCATTCCTGATTTGGGGAATGTATTGAATAGTCATAAGTATTTCATAGCTCAGACAGTGTTTTCAGAGTATAGATGGGTCAAATGCTATGGCCTGTGCTTAGGAAACAAGAGTATCTGAGTTCTCTCTCCAGTACTGCTGTGACATTCTGAGTGATCATGGTATTCAGCATGCATACTTTTAATAATCAGTTCTGCATTAACACAAATTAATTGCTGTCTTATTTCCCCTTTAGTCAATAGAACTGACCTCCACCTTCTATGTAGGCATCCCATCATCCCAGGGAAAGATTCTGCTATACACTTAGGGACTGGTTCAGTCCTTTTTCTTATTTTCTCATTTGAATAAGGGTGGCAAAAGTAATATTTTGTTCTATGGTCACTGAAATTATACAATATCTGATCGGAGGGTTACTATTCTCCTACTTATGATTCAAATAGTCAGCAAATGATAACCAGTGATAGCTTTAATTGGTGCAAAGACCAGGATAAAGAAAATTGACACTGAAAGTGACTGATCATTAATCAGGTTTATTTGTCTACAGCTATTCATCTCAATGGATGTCATCATCTACTGACAATTAAAACTGCAACATGTGCATAAATCACTCTCTTCTCCCTCTCTCCCCGGCATTTCTGCAAACTCATAAAGGAATATAAATGGTTTTGTTGCTCCATGGCATATAACTATACTACATAATAATCTGTTCACTGCAGCTATTCTTCCACTACTCTTTTGTTCTATTTATCCTGTTATTATTACAGTACATTTTTCATCTGTGTAATATTCCAGTGGGACAGATCGTGTTGTTCACATTCCAATTACATACAGTCCATAAATTAAAGCTGTTAAAAGCAATTGCCACAAACTTGGCATGATCGGTATTCTTGTAGTTGGGAATTTACAAATGTTTAAGGCTAAGCATTTGTTCACTTTCTCTCCAATTCACTTAATTAAAACTAAAAGCAAGGGAAGAATAAAAAAATGCAGCAAACTGCAAGATACAGCAGGGGGTGAAGTTCTGAGGAAAAAAAGGAGGAGTTAAAGTATGATTATCAAAAGCTACTTACTAAACCAATGCTTCTCTCTTCCCTAACAGAAAAAGAGGGTTAGAGAGTTAGGGTCCATTTAGTATTCTTAATACATTCAGAGAACTCTCACAGCCACTAATATTAATACTTGGCTCAGAGAAATAGTTCAGATTAAGGGCCAGATTTTTGCGCACACACAGTCTTCAGGTGCATGACTGCGCACTTGTCTCCACACAGATATTTGATTTGCTGGCACATACAGTATTTACAAATATACAAGTTTGGCATCTACAAATGTTTGCATGCTCATAATTTTGAAAATCTGGCCCTAAATTACCTGTTCTGTGTGACCCAGCAAGTCAATGGTTAAATTGAGAATGGACACTATGGGTGAAATCCCAGTTCCACTGAAGTCAAAATGTCAATGGGGCCAGGATTTAAGCTCTGGTCTCTGTCTCCTTTCCCCATGTTCCATACAAAGTAGCCCACTCCTCCCAACAGAAGCTGCAGACATGGAACAGGGCAATATATGCGGTATTGCCAACATAACTGAAAATTCCTAGGGGAAAATGGGAAGAGAAAAATCCAAGTTAAAATATTGTTTCTACATGTGTTCCTTTAGCTGTAGTTTGAACAAAGCCAAGAAGATTGGGGAGTGTAAACATATAAATCTGCAGATCATGCTTCTTTATCAAGAAATCATCTGCAAACACTTGGAAGGTGGTAAGGTGACAGGGAATAGCCAGCATGGATTTGTAAAGAACAAATCGTGTCAAACCAATCTGATAGCTTTCTTTGATAGGATAATGAGTCTTGTGGATAAGGGAGTAGCGGTGGATGTGGTATACCTAGACTTTAGTAAGGCATTTGATAGGGTCTCGCATGATATTCTTATCGATAAACTAGGCAAATACAATTTAGATGGGGCTACTATAAGGTGGGTGCATAACTGGCTGGATAACCGTACTCAGAGAGTAGTTATTAATGGTTCCCAATCCTGCTGGAAAGGTATAATGAGTGGGGTTCCGCAGGGGTCTGTTTTGGGACTGGCTCTGTTCAATAGCTTCATCAACGACTTAGATATTGGCATAGAAAGTACACTTATTAAGTTTGCAGATGATACCAAACTGGGAGGGATTGCAACTGCTTTGGAGGACAGGATCATATCCAAAATGATCTGGACAAATTGGAGAAATGGTCTGAGGTAAACAGGATGAAGTTTAACAAAGACAAATGAAAGTGCTCCACTTAGGAAGGAAAGATCAGTTTCACACATACAGAATGGGAAGAGACTGTCTAGGAAGGAGTACGGCAGAAAGGGATCTAGGGGTTATAGTGGACCACAAGCTAAATATGAGTCAACGATGTGATGCTGTTGCAAAAAAAGCAAACATGATTCTGGGATGCATTAATAGGTGTGTTGTGAGCAAGACACGAGAAGTCATTCTTCCGCTCTACTCTGCGCTGGTTAGGCCTCAACTGGAGTATTGTGTCCAGTTCTGGGCACCGCATTTCAAGAAAGATGTGGAGAAATTGGAGAGGGTCCAGAGAAGAGCAACAAGAATGATTAAAGGTCTTGAGAACATGACCTATGAAGGAAGGCTGAAAGAATTGGGTTTGTTTAGTTTGGAAAAGAGAAGACTGAAAGGGGACATGATAGCAGTTTTCAGGTATCTAAAAGGGTGTCACAAGGAGAAGGGAGAAAACATGTTCACCTTAGCCTCTAAGGATAGAACAAGAAGCAATGGGCTTAAACGGCAGCAAGGGAGGTTTAGGTTGGACATTAGGAAAAAGTTCCTAACTGTCAGGGTGGTTGAACACTGGAATAAATTGCTAAGGGAGGTTGTGGAATCTCCATCTCTGGAGATATTTAAGAGTAGGTTAGATGGTCTATCAGGGATGGTCTAGACAGTATTTGGTCCTGTCATGAGGGCAGGGGACTGGACTCGATGACCTCTCGAGGTCCCTTCCAGTCCTAGAGTCTATGAATCTATGAAAAACTCCTGTGACTTGCCGTGGAACTGTGCTGTGGCTTCTGCCATGGAGGACCTGTCCATCTGCCTCTCCATGTACTGTGTGTGGAGAAAGAAACAATCTATCCCATGCTTTCCAGGATCGGGCCCCCTTGCAACTGCTTTATATGAACTCCATTGCCTTGTGGATTCCTCATATGATAGATCTCAACTTGCTCCAGCAGAAACATTCTTCTCTTTTGTATAGATGCAACTCTGGACCTGAAGGCAGGGCTCAGCTTTTGAAAGTTATATATAACTTTTGAAAAGTTATGACACTTTTCTACTTTAAATCAGGCAGCCATTTTAAAGCTTATATAAAATTCTCCATGAATGTTCTAAATCTAGGTTATGCCTAATAATCTGCTCTACAAAACTGCAGCTGAAATACAACATTACAAAATATGCTACTAGAATGATACTTTTGGGGGTCTGCAAAAGATAAAAAGAAAAAAAAGGTTTTATTTATTTTTTTAAATCACTGCAGGCTCCTAAATGCATACTTTGTAAGACACTTTTAATGACTACATTATAAATCCCTGAGGCCAAAGATCTTAAAAAAGAAGCTCTGAGAAATTCTTCCATGTGTCTGCATATTCATATACATATCTGTCATATACAAATAGCACTATTATAATAAAGCTACAGGACCCTGAGCTTCTGCCTCCACTGACATCCATTAATTCAAAGTGTATCCTTTTTAACACACACCTCACTATGACTCAAGTATCATGGTCTCCCAATAGCAGATGGCGCAAGTGGTGTACTCTATGTAATACGCTCATAATTGGAATATAAAACTGAACTGATTTTGTTGCACCTGCACAGAAAAGATAAAAATTGTATGAATGGCACAGATCTGGTTGCTAATTCCTGAGATAGGAATGTTAATTAGAGATTTGCTGGAAATGAAATATTGGCGCTTGTGCAGTTGTAAGGCATTGCAACACATTCCCCTCTCCACAAATGCAGCACTTGTTTCTTGAATTATCAGACCAGATTAAGAGCAGGATGTGGTTATCTCCACAAAACAACAATTTATAATTTGGGGTGGGGGGGTGGATTTCAGTGACACAAAGGGCAATTAGGCACCTGGTGGTCACTGAGACTCAATGGGAATTGGGTCCCTAACTCCCATTTGTGCCTTTGAAAAAATCTCCCCCTTAAAATATTTTATCCCAGACCTTCACCATGCAAAAAGTGGGGGCCAGGCTCAGTAAATGCCTGATATGAATGTAATTTAAGTGCTATACTATTATTTTTATAGGAATCACCAGCAGCCTCTTCCCCAAAACCGGAATAAATCCTGTCACCTGCTCTGACCTCTGAAGGGCGTCTCCAGGATTCTTTCAGAGCAGCATTAGTAGAGGCAGTGTCAGGCTGCAGGTGTGACGTGGTGGTGGTGGCCCAGGCTCAAGCACTCCCTTCCTTCTTACATGAAGGAGTCCACTAAGGGGTAGAAGTGGTTGCCATCAGAGACAGGTAAGGTGTACAGAGAGCACTTGTCTTGAAATGGGAAGTGACACTTGGTAGGAACTAACCCAAAAATGACATAGTTGCCTGGGGTAAAAGGGAGATTGGGGTATCAGGGAGAGTCATGGGCAAAAAGATCACCTTGAGCTCTAAACTAAAGAAGCTGGGAATGTGTGACAGGGGATGGATCACTTGATGATTACCTGTTCTGTTCATTCCCTCTGGGACACCTGGCACTGGCCACTGTCGGAAGACAGGATACTGGGCTAGATGGACCTTTGGTCTGACCCAGTATGGCTGCTCTTATGTGCTTATGTTCCCCATTCCCTCCCTCCTGATGCAGGCAGGGCCCCACCAGCTTATTCAATTCTCTGCCCCAGGGGGCCCTTTGAAGAACTATGGGAGAGAAGAGCATCAGAACATCCCTACTGAATGAGGGAGGCAACCTAGTGACAGAGGATGAGGAAAAAGCTAATGTACTCAATGCTTTTTTTGCCTCTGTCTTCACGAACAAGGTCAGCTCCCAGACTACTGCTCTGGGCAGTACAGCATGCAGAGGCAGGAGGCAGAAGCTTGGTCCTGTGGCAGGCAAGCTTCCCTCCCCCCCCCGCTTCTTCCCCCAGCGTGGCGCTTTCCGGCCCCTCCACCCCTCCTCCTCCTCCTCTCACCGGACAGGCAGCGTGCCACTCAGAATCAGCTCGCATGCCGTGTTTGGCACACGTGCCATAGGTTGTCGACCCCTGGGCTAGATCATCGGGCTCAACAGGTAGTGATCAATGGCTCCATGTCTCATTGGCAGCCAGTTTCAAGCGGAGTGCCCCAAGGGTCGGTCCTGGAGCTGGTGTTGTTCAATATTTTCATTAATGATCTGGAGGATGGTGTGGACTGCACTCTCAGCAAGTTTTCAGATGACACTAAACTGGGAGGAGTGGTAGATATGCTGGAGGGTAGGGATAGCATACAGAGGGACCTACACAAATTGGAGGATTGGGCCAAAAGAAATCTGATGAGGATCAACAAGGACAAGTGCAGAGTCCTGCACTTAGGATGGAAGAATCCCATGCACTGCTACAGACTAGGGACCAAATGGCTAGGCAACAGTTCTGCAGAAAAGGACGTAGGGGTTACAGTGGACAAGAAGCTGGATATGAGTTGACACTGTGCCCTTGTTGCCAAGAAGGCTAACAGCATTTTGGGCTGTATAAGTAGGGGCATTGCCAGCAGATCGAGGGACGTGATCATTCCTCTCTATTCGACATTGGTGAGGCCTCATCTGGAGTACTGTGTCCAGTTTTGGGCCCCACACTACAAGAAGGATGTGGAAAAATTGGAAAAAGTCCAGTGGAGGGCAACAAAAATGATTAGGGGGCTGGAGCACATGACTTATGAGGCGAGGCTGAAGGAACGGGGATTATTTAGTCTGCAGAAGAGAAGAATGAGGGGGGATTTGATAGCTGCTTTCAACTACCTGAAAGGGGGTTCCAAAGAGGATGGAACTAGACAGTTCTCAGTGGTACCAGATGACAGAAGAAGGAGTAATGGTCTCAAGTTGCAGTGGGGGAGGTTTAAGTTGGATATTAGGAAAAACTTTTTCACTAGGAGGGTGGTGAAGCACTGGAATGGGTTACCTGGGGAGGTGGTGAAATATCCTTCCTCAGAGATTTTTAAGGTCAGGCTTGACAAAGCCCTGGCTGGAATGATTTCGTTGGGGATTGGTCCTGCTTTGAGCGGGGTTTAGACAAGATGATCTCCTGAGGTCCCTTCCAACCCTGATATGCTATGATTCTATGATCAACTTCCCTCCACACCCCATCCCATGTGGAATGCTTATTTCATGGAATCTTCTGAGTACCCAGGAGACATTGCATTACTAAATCTTCATTTCGCTAGAGAGAAGTACAGGGAAATTGATTTTAATGGGAGTTAGGCACCTAATTACCTGTGAGGATCTGGACCAGAGTGACTGTCCGAATTCATGAGCAAATCTCTTTTTAACGAGGAGTTTTGATGAAAGCAGGGTTTTTCTGACATCTAGTGATGACCTCGGGGGAAAGACTTCAAGCACAGACTGTTTTTGCATAGACACGCCTACTCTGCCTAGGTGCACAGCAAAATGGAGCTGTTTTGCCAAAATGAGCACTTTTGGCTGGTGTTGGGTTACAAATCACTATAGTAGAGCGCAGGGGTGATAATTGTATGAGTAAAGGGCAGCAGAGCTGTACTTAGCCTGCCCTGATTAAGGGGTCAACTAAACCTTATTTGCTAAGCATTGGGCAGGGATGCGAAATCCCAGGAACGGAGGGAGGGGGTAGTGGGCTCTGCCTAAAGAGTCCTAGACAGCATTTGACCTCCTTCTCTCTACGGTTTAAAGACTGAGCTAATTAGACTTAACTGAGAGTCATTGTTTCTGTTCAGTGATTACCAGAGTGGCATCACTGATAAGCAGGTATAGGGGCTACACCTTAGACCTGGTGTTGGGACAGGGGCGAAAGGAAAAACAATGCAGAGGCTGTGCTGGCAGGGAGGTTCCCTGCTACCGGGTGAACTCACAAAGAGCTGAAATCACTAACGACCTGGGTTAAGCAGTGGGACCTCAGAATGTGGCATTGCAGAAGAGGCAGTGAGAGTCAAGTGGCAGCCTGTGACCAGTGTCAGTAAAGCAGTGGCAGCAGCAAACAGCTATTTGCAGAAGAGCATAGCAACCACAGAGATGTTGCTCGATGTGCCTCCCTTTTTTCTGGGGTGGGAGGTGAACCCTGGCAAACACACCTCTGAACTCTGGATCTTCACTAACCAAGGACAGACAACCATGAGTGGGGTGCAGTGGAGTGAGAGGGGAGTAATGTGTTAAAGGGACATTCATTTGTCGGACTTTCCCACCGCAAGATGG
Organism: Chrysemys picta bellii; assembly: GCF_011386835.1. Classification (NCBI taxonomy): domain Eukaryota; kingdom Metazoa; phylum Chordata; order Testudines; family Emydidae; genus Chrysemys; species Chrysemys picta. The sequence continues at coordinate 244,865,158 of NC_088792.1, read as the reverse complement.
GAAACTGAGGGAAAAGCCAAATGTACTGTGGGGGTGGGTTTTGCTTATGGTCACATGCTTTGGAATGTGGTTGTAGTGTTTTCCCAAACTAATGTTTGGTTCCCTTTCTCTTTTGTTATACACAGACTCCCTGCTTGCAGCGGGGAAGTATTGCCTCTTAGAGGAGGACAGGAGTGGTGTTAAGTTTTCCCTGATTACGGGTTGGGGGCTTGAGCCTGTTCTGTTTTGTATTGTTAAGAGGAACCCCTAGATATTGAACCCAGCCCTTGTTGCTCCGACTCCACCTGGCAGAAGGGCTACATCCCCATCTCTAAAGTGGTCCTAGGCACTGCATCTCATCATAGTTTTCAAAGGTTTCTAGGACAAAGCAATTGTGCAACAAGTCATGGCAAAAAATAAACTAGAGATGTTTTCATGAACAGAATTAGTTCAACATCTGTTTTATAATTAGCTGAGATTTGGGTGAGGAGGGGAAGGGGGAATTACACTGTCAGCTAAGCATAGGCCATCCATGCAAAATCTAAAGTGGAAATTACCTTTTTGAGGATTATAGAAAGGAGTCAAAATCTGGCATTTAATGAAAAGCATGTTTCAACCTTAACTATGGAGTGAATATACCCTTTTCCATAGTAACGATTTGTTCACTGATTTAACCTCATCTTTTAGGGCCTGATCCTGACATTCTGAAGTTAATGACTAAGTTCTCATTGATTTTAATTGTGTAGTATTAGGCCCTTAGTGTACAAGTATCAATTCTTAAAATTCACTGCCGGTTTCTTGACTTTCATGTTAAAAAAATGATAATTTATGTCTGCTTTTAAAGAATTGAGATTAGCTTCTGGTTCCCTGGAGGCAGATTTTAAATAGTTATTTACCAGTACATCCTTTATTGTATTATTCAGTGACATTTAGCCAGCATAATTTCTGATTGCCATCCAACTAAGGCTTGTTAATTTGACAGGAAAACATTTTAAATCCATTTTTGCAGTTAATCTGCATTTTTTGGTGGAGCACTTTTAGTGATATTCTATTAGGTTACATGGTTTGGAGTAGTCCTCTAACTGAAATGCATTTTAGAGACTCTTATGCTCATTTTCTTTAAATCCTGGTTTATTTTTATAGCAGCATTTTGAAAGGTGGGTATTATGTGTCATGGAAAAGATATTTCAATTTTACATGTACAAAGGTAGATAAAAACCCCGTGCATTAGTTCAAATCCTGCACTAATAGCTTGAATTTTTTAACATGAAAACCTAATCTGTTTTTGAAATATTGTAATACAAGGATAGATCACAAATTGGCAGACAGATAGTTTTTCTGTCATACTCCAGAAAAGAAGAGGTTCGTCATGGAAATTCTGACAGACACAATTTTATGGGCACTAACAGCTACTGTTATAACAAATATATCCTGCAATGTTTTACAGCAATTTCTGTAATAACATTCTTACAGTTTTATGCTACCTGGTAATGCTAAACATAATGTAGATCAGTTTGTTTGAGAGAGTGAAAGAAACCGCTGCATATATGACTCCAGTCTAAGGCCCTGTTTTCAGTTGCTCATAAATTTCTGAACCTTTTACCTTTTGGTTTGATATTTTACAGGCATGGTCTTTATAGAGATTTGTGTATAAACTGTTCAGCCACTTTGGAGCATGAGGAGAATGAAAAGTAATATTATTAAAATAAAAATACCCACTGCACTCTTTTTCAAAGAAAATCATTGCAATCTCTCACTGAAATGACTGGAGGCAGGAAATGGAATTGGGGCAGGGAAACAGCCCTTGTCAATTATCTCAGTCCCTTTGTGTATTGTAAGGTCTTCCTAAAATGTGCAGAAGTTGAGTTCCTAACATGGGGCAGTGGAAGGCCTCCTTTCCAGTGAACTTTTGTAAGATCTGGAGGAGAGGAACTCTTCCCTGCACCTCCTGGTGAGACACGGAGCCCCTCTTTTACAGACTTGTTGTGTGTAGTAGAGTTCCTTTCCTCCCACTCAGAAGGACATTATATAGTTCCCAAGAGGTGAGATGTTTTAGCCAGTTGAAGCTTGGCAGAGGGGGCAGCGTAGGATGGATGGATGGTCTAGTGATGCAGCTAGAGGCGGAATGGTGGTGGTGGTGAGGCAGCTTGCAGTAAAAGATGCCTGCCCAGTGGAGTTCCAAGCTTTGCTGATAGGTACCTACCCTCACTTGTACAAGAATAGCACCCTCTTCCTTATCTATGAAGACTCCTGACTTATTAAGAAAGTGTGGAAGAGAGGGAGCATAGAGTGGGGACATGATTCCTCTTGCCTTCACCCTTCTAAACTATGGCCCATTCCTGCATTTGGCTCAAGTAGGGTCAGTTGCAGAATCAAGGGACAAGTCTGTACACCAGAGTAAGAATATTGCACCCCAAATCTGGGCAGGGGCATAAGGGGAAATCTCCAGATTATCAGATTCCTGAACATGAGAGAACAGGCCAACAGAACATTATATGGCATGGAATTTGAGAACTCCAGAGGAAGAAGCTGCTGTTACACCTTTACGGTAAATGCTAAATACATTGAGCTAGGTTCACAAAGTGACGTGGGTGCTGTAACAGTCAGCATTGACATATTTGGTCACCTTGTGGAATTCACAACCCCAAATTAGGTGCCCAGGCTACCTATACAACACATGGGCAGAGCTAGGCATCTGACAATGGGATGCACAGAAGCCAGAACACTGAGCAGGGATCTGCCTAAATTAGCCAACAGGAAATGCTGAGGAGAGGGGGTGGGTCCTAAACCCTGCTACTCAAAGGGACTTTGGTGTCTAAGTCTGGGCCAGAGAGAGGTGCCTATCTCTGTTTGGGATTCTCAGCCATGAATCCCTTGCCTGCAGTTCAGCATCAATGCTATTTTTGCAAGAAATGGGGGCAGGAGAAGGATGGGGCAGAAAGGAGGCAGGAGTAGCCTCCCTTACAATAGTTAGCCCAGTGGACAGGGCTGTCACCCAAAATGTGAAAAATAGGTACGATTCCCCCCTCCTCATGCTATAGAGTCATTTTCACTTCCTCCAATGCATATTTAGTTATCTGTACACAGTGGAACAGCTTCAACAGGTGAGACTGAATGAAAGCCACACCGGAATAGAGGTTTTTAAGGACCGGCTTGACAAAGCCCTGGCTGGGATGACTTAGTTGGTGTTGGTCCTGCTTTGAGCAGGGGATTAGACTGGATGACCTCCTGAGGTCTCTTCCAACCCTAATATTCTATGATTCTATGAATATCCTATAGTCCAGTGGCTAGAACAATCACCTGAGAGGTGGAAGATCCAATTTCAAACCCATCTCCTCATTAGGCAGGGCGGATTGAAACCTGAATCGCGTACATCCTGAATGAGTGCCCTACCCATTGGGCTAAAGGTTATAAGGGAGGGATAGGCGGGAGAATGCCTAGTTTGAGGATCCTGCTGAGGCTTTGGCACGGAGCTGCTGGGCAGTGTCAGGACTTAGGCAACTGCGCGCATGCTCAGCTGATGAAATTTAGGCAACTTGGGGCCTTTAACTGCAGAAAGTTAGGTGCTGGGAGCCTTTAGATGCCTCCAGGGTTAGGTTGTAGGTAAACAAGGGTTTTGTGAATGCCAGTGGTGCCTAAACATTGGCCTTTGGTGCCTAAAGTAGCAGTTAGGAGCCTAAGGCCCTTTGTGAATCTAGCCCTTATTTAATTTTAAATGCTCAATTTTAAGAAGCCATATTGCCATCAATTATTTCTGTAAACTTGGACCCCAGTTAAGATATGTCTGGTTTCTTTTAGAAGTATTGCCAGTTTGGAATCATGCTCTGGGGATTTGGGCTGTCTGCTGTTGGATGCCATGAGAAGTAGATACTAAAATACAGGCAAGCAATAGCATTGCTAGATATCTGGAATTCTATCTCTAGTTTTCTGAAACAGCCTTTTGCACTCACCTAGGTTCAAAGTGAGGACAGCATAGCATTACAGCAGTAGAAAATAGGATGTACTTTGATCTCAAGCTCCAAGCATCACAACATTACTAATAGTTACAACATCAATGGAAAATAATTGTCAGAAGAGAAGTAGGTGCAGGGAAAAGTCAATTTGGTATCCATTTAAAGTGGAACATACCTTTGTAGTCTTTAAAGGTTCTGTAGTTAGTTATAGCTGATTTTTCAATGGAGAGTTTGTTAAGAGCTGCAATTTATAAACCCATAATACACATTCTTATCTTATAGAAAAAAAGATATTTGTCCATATAGGGAAAAATCACAAACTGCTCATTGGTCCACATACTTCTGTGGCTCATAACATCTATCAAGCCCATCTTTCATATTCCAACAAAAAAAGAAAGTGTGAATATATTTAAAAAGTTTACAAGTTTGGTTGATAAAGGTAATAGTGTTGATATAATATACTTAGATTTCTGTAAGGTGTTTGACTTGGTACTCTATGACAGCGATCTCCAAACTTTTTTGATCGTGCACCCCATCAGTAAAAATTTTTTGAGCACGCACCTCCTGCCGTGCCGTCTCTACCATTTTTGCCGAAGCCACTGGGACTCCCGCCTGAACTGATGAAGCAAAAAAAAAAAAAGCCGCTCCTCCTTCCGCACACCCCTTGGGATCCTCTTGTATGCACCCCACTTTGGAGACCACTGCTCTATGACATTTTGATTAAAAACTAGAACGATATACAGCTAATATGGCACACATTACATGGATTAAAGGCTGGCTAACTAATAGATCTCAAAATGTAATTGTAAATGGGGAACCATTATCATGCTGGTGTGTTTCTAGTCGGGTCCCACAGGGATCAGTTCTTGGCCCTACGTTATTTAACATTTTTGTTAGTGATCTGGAAGAAAACAAAATCTCATTGATAAAATTTGCAGGTGACACAAAAGTTGGAGGAGTGGTAAAAAACAAAGAGGGCAAGTCACTGATAACACTGCTCTACAGCCAAAATGCTTCTGAAATAAATGTAGTCAAACTTTACTAATTCTGGGTCACTGAGAACGAAAATGATGCTTAAAATTGTTGATTGGCTCTAGTTTTCAAGATATGCTATTGGGTCAGTATATACGACCCTTGACTTGGGAATGGCGGAGGATAAGTGAGTTATAAAGGGAAGGGATCTCAATTTAAACCAGAAATGACTAAAATACATCTTTGACTGGATCTATGAATAAATCTATGACTGGGTTTGGACAGTACTTGCTTTTTAGGCAAAACAATGAATGATGCAATCTGAAGCTGGTATTGCGTCATACATGATATGAATTGCATCATGTTATTCCTAGAAGTCATGGATGATGCAATCATAACGAAGCTTACATCACTCTGCTGAACAAATTGCCCTAGATCAGCTCTAGAAATCATACAGTGTCGTGCTCTCTTATTTGTCAGTGTTTGATTTTGCAAAGGGACACATTTCTGTTTAGCCAAAGTGAACAGAGATGCCTCGTACTTGTGTGAACAGTGCAGATAACTTCTGCTATGTTTGTGGTGAAGTGACTTTTGCATCACAAAAGCGCAGTATAACCACTATGGTTAAGAAAGCCCATCATCTGTATTTTGGCTGCAAAATTGGAGATCAGGACAAGAGGTGGGCCCCACACATATGCTGCAACACTTGTGCAACAAATCTTCGCCAGTGGTTGAATAGGAAAAGAAAATCTATGCCTTTTGCAGTGCCAATGATTTGGAGAGAGCCAACAGATCATACCAGCAATTGTTACTTCTGCATGGTGCCTCCAGTTGGGAAAGGTGTGTCAAAGAAGAAGAAGTGGACTGTGCATTATCCAAACATTCCATCAGCTATACGCCCAGTACCCCACGGAGAAGGACTGCTGGTTCCTGATGCACCAGAATCATTCTCACTTGAGTCAGACGAGGAAGAGGCTGAAACTTCTGGTCCTGAACCATCAATGTCACAGGACCCACATTTTCTCCCATCCTCCTCCTCTGAACCACACCTCATAACACAAGGTGAGCTGAATGACCTTGTCAGGGATTTGGAACTATCCAAGAGAAAGGCAGAACTCTTGGGCTCCAGACTACAGCAGTGGAATCTCCTGGCAGGTGATGTTAGGGTTTCCATGTTCTGTGACCGTCAAAAGGATCTTGTCCCATTCTTCTTCATGGAAGGTGATCTTGTAGCCTGCAACAACATCGATGGTGTGATGGCAGCCCTCAACATCGTTCACGATCCAGATGAGTGGAGACTGTTCATTGATTCATCGAAGACGAGTCTTAAAGCTGTTTTATTGCATAATGGCAATGTTTTGCCATCAATTCCAGTTGGTCATGCAGTCCATATGAAGGAAACCTATGACAACACGAAACAACTTTTGAGGTGCATAAACTATGACCAACATCAGTGGCAGCTTTGTGGTGATTTGAAGGTTGTTGCTCTCTTGCTTGGTCTGCAGACTGGATACACAAAGTACTGCTGTTTTCTCTGCGAATGGGATAGTCGTGCAAGAGAGTCCCACTACATCAAGAAAGATTGGCCACTCCGACAGTCATTGGAGCCTGGGAGGAAAAGTATTCAGCATCCACCACTTGTTGAATCAAGGAAGATTTTGTTACCACCCTTACACATCAAGCTGGGTCTGATGAAGAACTTTGTCAAGGCAATTGACAAAACACAAGCAGCTTTCAAGTAACTCCATGGAAAATTTCCAAGGTTAAGTGAAGCTAAGATAAAGGAAGGTGTCTTTGATGGTCCTCAGATTCGTGAACTTCTTCGAGATGATGCATTTGACCATGCACTGCGTGGCACGGAAAAGATGGCATGGAAAGCCTTCCAGTTAGTGGCAATAAATTTTCTCGGAAACAAGAAGGCAGACAACTACACGTTGTTGGTGGGAAACCTCCTCAAGGCATACAAAAGCCTTGGTTGCAACATGTCACTAAAGATAAATTTTTTGCACTCTCATCTAGATTTTTTTCCACAGAACTGCGGAGCAATGAGTGATGAGCACGGCGAGTGATTTCACCAGGACATGGCAACAATAGAGAAACGCTATCAGGGCAAATGGAGCCCATCAATGCTTGGAGACTATTGCTGGATAGTGACAAGAGATGCTCCATTTAATGAATACAAGAGACAAGCCAAGAAGCACCGAGTAGACACTGAATAGGACTAAACTATGTACATAATAGTTTTTTGCCGTTTGTTTCATAATACATTTTATTTATATAACCCTTTTGCTGATTTTTAAAGTGTTACAGAAACAGGACAGGTGAAATATTATCATGTAAAGCAACCATAAACACATGAAAAGACCTAGGTTTACAATTTATGATTAAAACTCTACTATCTACACAATATACATAGAGACAAAAAGTAAAAACTTAAATATCTTAGAAACAGTAGCCAATCAGTTGTTTTAATTGTCATATTTGAATTCAGCACATCAAAATACATAATAAATAGCACATTTTATCTCTGAAGCAGACAACTTCTCAAAAATTGTAGACCAGTGTAAAGAGAGAGCTCTGGATCACTTGGTAAGCTAGGTGCAAGCAAACAATATGAATTTTAATATGGCTATATGTAGATGTATACATATAGGAACAAAAAATAGAGTCCCCCATCCTGTAAGTATAGCCTACATCCTGGGAAACAGTGACGCTGAAAAAGATTTGGAGGTCATGGTGGATAAGCAGCTGAACATGAGGTCCTAGTGTGCGGCTGTGGCCCAAAGAGCTAATGTGATCCTTGGATGCATAAATGGGGAATCTTGAGTAGGCATATAGAGGTTTATTTTACTTCTATATTTGGCACTGGTGTGACTGCTGCTGGAATATCATGTCCAGTTCTGGTGTCTACTATTCAAGAAGGATGTTGATCAATTGGAGAGGGTTCAGAGAGGACCCACTGAATGATTGAAGGATTTGACAACATGCCTGATAATGAAAGACTCAAGGAGCTCAATCTATTTAGCTTTACAAAGAGAAGGTTAAGAAGCGACTTGATTACAGTCTAAAGAACCAATTATCAAATATTTAATCTAGCAGAGAAAGGTATAATATGATTCAATGGCTGAAAGTTGAAGCTAGACAATTCAGACTGGAAATAAGGTTCATTTTTTTAAACAATTTTTACATCAAGATTGGATGTTTTTCTAAAAGAGATGCTCTGAGGATTATTTTGTGGACATTCTATGGCTGTTTTATGCAGAAGTTTAGATGAGATGATCACAATAGTTCTTTCTGGCCTTGGAATCTATGAAAAAAGGTTTACTTTTTTTGCAGTGCTTTGATGAAAATTCTTCTGATCATGTGTGCACTATATAGGCCTGACTCTCCTCTGCCTTATGCTTCGTGTAGTGATTTTGCAAACTGGGTATAAAATGTTACCATTTAGCACAAGACAATGGAGAATCAGGCTCTCTCAATTTTTCTGTTTTAGACCGTAGTTCCTTGCGTCTAAGGCAGGGGTAGGCAACCTTTCAGAAGTGGTGTGCCGAGTCTTCATTTATTCACTCTAATTTAAGGTTTTGCATGCCAGTAATACATTTTTAGAAGGTCTCTTTCTAGAAGTCTATAATATATACCTAAACTATTGTTGTATGTAAAGTAAATAAGGCTTTTAAAATGTTTAAGAAGCTTCATTTAAAATTAAATTAAAATGCAGAGCCCCCCCAGATCGGTGGCCAGGACCCAGGCAGTGTGAGTGCCACTGAAAATCAGCTCGCGTGCCGCCTTCGGCACACGTGCCATAGGTTGCCTACCCCTGGTCTAAGGCCATGTGTACACTAGCAAGCTTACAGCGGCACAGCTGTATCAATGCAGCTACGCTGCTGTAAGATCATTTGTGTAGCCACTCTATGCTGATGGGAGACAGCTCTACTGTCAACATAATAAAACCATCTCAGTGAGCAATGGTAGCTATGTTGGTGGGAGAAGCTCTCCTGCCGACATAGCGCTGTGCACACTACCACTTATGCAGGCGAAACGTATGTCATTGAGGGGGGTATTTTTTTCATATCACTGAGCAGCATAAGTTTTTCTGGCATAAGTGTTAGTGTAGACATGGCCTCTCTTTATTTTTACAACAAACTCAAAATAAAAAACCTGTAGCCAAAGAGAGAATTTATTGATATGATCCTACAACTATTGATTTTCACTTATTTCCATCTTTGCTAACTACAACAGAGAACCCATCCAATGTGCTGGTGCTGTTGTTGTGATTTAAAATACACAAATTAATCAACTCATTAATTACAATCAGTCAAATCAAAGAACCCAGGTTGTTGTGGTGTGTTCCCTTAAAGTCTTTGTGCACAGCAGAATACTGGAAGTGTCCAGATTTTCCCAATAGCTGCTGAGCCAGTAGCCATCCTAAGTCTTATTCTGCACTAACCTGTATGCTTGACTAAGAGCGGGTGAAGCAAGCCAGCCACAAACTTAAGGGAGGTAAAAGGTAATTTTGGAAAAGGGAAGAGGTGTGGAAGGACTTTGTGTACTGTGTGCAGACCATGAGTGTGGAACTGGTAAAAACATTTATTCATGTCCTTTGCTCCTGTGTAACAAAGGAGAAGGGTCCTCCGTCTGGCAGTGAATCCAGAAACAATTAAATAGTGACCAGTGTGAAAAAAATGAAATTAACAAAACCAGCAATAGTTTACAGTTCAAGATTCATTGGCATGAGGTGGACATTGTAAGGAGAAATCACATATTGCAAATCACTGTTGCAATTTGCTTTTCTCTAGTGTTACAGGTTAGCCAGTCCTACCTAAATATGTAAAACCTAGAATTTGTTTATTTTATTTTGATATGTTGAAAGTGTGCTTATCCACAGCTCTCAGCATATATACACAACATCTGATTAGTTACATTCATAGTAACTGTCTAAATGTAAACACCTCCTAATTCGTCCACTCTAGGATTTTCCAGCTAACCACTCACTCAGCCCACCTCACAAACACTAGGAAGAACAGAGGAACTATGTAGTGTGATCTGAAGGCCATATAATTCCAGCTCTGGAAGACTGGTGAGAGGAAGGCAGTTCCAGTGTCAAGGAATAATCACTGAAAACGCCCTGTTCTTCAGCTCCCTCCTGTTTAAATTGGGGCTGTTAGCTCAAGCCCTGGTATCACACAGAGAGAGGCAGCCTCTGAGGTACTCTGGCTTTTGTTCTGCATTTGATAGGATGTGTGATAAAAGGTTGCTTTCTTGCTGATTTGAACTTGTGTACAATAGACTAATTCAAAGGTCAATACCACACTTAAAAGTATTTTCAAATTCCATTCTGCTATAAATAACTACGCCGAACATCTCACTTTATTTCAGGAAACCTACTTTGTGTGCATTAAGTGGATTATCAGTAACATAAAAGAAATGGAGAGTCAAGTATTTTCAAGCTTGAGAGTACTGGTTGTGTTGGTGTTCATAAAGGATCTTTCCAGAGCACATACCTACAAAATCCCCACAGAGAGATACTACCCCATTCTCCTGGGGGTGACAGGTAAGTGGTCTTCGTTAACCATTTAAGAGGTTCACTATACATTTATAAGGCATTATGCTTGCTATCTTTTTCCCCTCATAGTAGTTTCCCTCATTAATCTAGTGCATCCCTTGTAGCATGTCTCCCTTTCTTTTCCTCAGCAAGTTCTATACTCTGAAAGGTGAAAAGATTCTACAATGCAAAAGTTGGAACTTGTGGATTTTGCATCCATTTCAATTAGCAGCATTGTAGGCAGGGATGATTACCTGCTTAGATATAATTAAAATACAGATAAATATATCTCAAATGCACAAGCACATTTCAGGATGAATAACTTTATAATTACAGAATGGACATCACAATCTTTATATGCCATGTTTATGGTCCCTCTTCTCCCTCCTTTATGCAATGTTTTCTTTTTAATCCCTTCCTCATCCCACCCTAACCATATCCTTCTACTTTGTTTTCTTCTTCCTATAGCCTCCATTTTCACATCCCAATCCCCAATACCTTTATCTTAAAATACAAATCCTGGCCTATAACTTCCTGCACCTCATAGCCATCTCCTCAACCTTCAGCATGCCATGCCCCTTCTTCTTCTTTGCTAATCTATAACAGTCTCCAGGATGGAACCTGGGTTCATTCCTCCAGATGACACACTCCCTAATGAATTTATTAGTAGCTCAGATTATTTCTATTCTATCAAGTCCTATCTATTTTAGATATTCTTCTGATGCCAATCATGGTAGCGTGTAAGGATTAGCCTTTTAAAGGTGTTTGGCTTCCTAGACATCTAGTGGGATTTTGCAAAGCGCCTAGCTCCCAGGGAATAAATAGGAGCTTGCCCAGACACTTTAGAAAATCCTACTGGGCATCTATAAGCATCTTTAGGTGCCCAAATACCTTTAAAAATCTGTCCCTAAGTTCTAGTTATTCTAGTTAAAGGATATCCAGGATGCACTTAATCAGAGAACTACAGGAGGTTACTTTCTAAAACAAAGTTTTCATTTCATTCTCCATTTTTTCATTTTTATTCTTCCAAATGTTTATTACATCACCCATAATTTGACCTATTAAAACACATCTCCTCTTAGCTTTAATGAATGCTGAGTCAGTGCAAGTTATTTAATAATTCTACTTTAAAGGTTAGGTGAAAAAAAATCCCTGAGTTATTAAAATATAATTTTCAATTTATGATTTACTATGGGTTGTTTTCGGGCATTTTCCACTGTTTTTAGTTTGTTTTTTAAAAGCTAAATTTTGAAATTAGATACCATTTTGAAATGAAAAGTTTAAATGTTTCAGTTCAAAGTGGTCAAAAAAGTTTTAAAATGGAAAGTCAAAACTGTTTCAAAATGGCTGAAATGAGCCATTTACACTTTTTTTTAAAAAGAATGTTGCCCCAAATTTCCTTTTTAGGCCAAATCTAGTCACTAATTCAACCCAAATTCACGCATGGTTTTGGTGCCCTGCAAAATGCATTTTTTGGCAAATTGCAAGTTTGAATCTTTTTTGCCCAGCTCTAGATGTAGAACAGGAAAAATGATACAGAGGCAGTAGTGGGGAAGGAAATGAACAGGGAATCAAGACAGACATTGTTGGCCCTGTGGAGGGACCAACAAATCAACACACTAGGAGACAAAGTATAATGAATTGTGAAGGGCTTAGAAATTGAGAGATTTAAACTTATTACAAAGTTTAAGGTGGAGTCAATGGAATGATTCAAAGATGGGTGTTACCTGGTCAAATTAACAGACAAGGAAGATAACATTAGCAGCCACATATTGTAGAGACTGGAGAGAAGAGAGGAAGATGATCTGAGCCTGTACTGGCATTTTTGTCATCAGGACATAATGGACAAGGCAGATTTACAATGTTGTAAGGAGAAAATGTGGTGAGATTTGAATGTGGTCTAGAAGTGAGCAAAGAATGAGACGGGAGAGGGAAAGATAACCACGCAAGATGGTTGGGAGGATGGAAGAAGAGAGGGTTTGGCAGGAAAGAAACTGATCATTTGAAACTCTAAAACAAAATCACCAGTACACTCACTCATTCCATAGCCACATAAAAATCCCCTGAAAATCACATTTTCATGGAAACAAACAAACACTTCAGCAGGTTTGCTGCAAACATTTTTCTAAAGGAAACAGTGAAATAGTGCCCTGTGAATGAAAAAGACAGGAAAAATATAGCTCACTCAATCAGTTTAACAGATTACACTGAAAATTTGCAAGGCTATTTGGTTGTGTAACTTGAGTATATGCAGAATGAAAATAGAGAGATGTACATGCAGAATTTGTAGGAGCTCACAAAATATTAAAAGTGCCCCCACATCATGAAGCTCTTCTGTATGGGCAGACCCTGGCACCTGAGCAGAGTAGCTTACAGGATCAGAGCCTAAAATAATGTCTAGTCTCAAGTATGTATGAATTTAAAGTTATTTTAATTAACACCTGACAATGAAATTTGGATCAGGAGCATTTTTATTATTCGTAAAAGATGAAGAAAAGTAGTTGTCACTTTTTTTCTATTGTTCATTGTAATTGTCTGAGGTGTAGTTTTTATAAATTAAGATAAATAAATCAGGCTGCACCAATCTTTTAGCTTCAACAGATTTTTATTATGTAATGACAGGTGTATGCACCCAGGACACCTCTACCGTTGTTCTGGGTTACTTTATGAGCAATAAGGTATGTAGTAAAGCTATCCAAGAGCAACCTCTGAGCTGTTGTTTGTGTCTCATTTACTGCTTCAGAAAAACAATGTGAACAGTTAAGTTCAGACTTGAAGGTCTGACTTATGTCTGCTGCCCCTGTGGATAAAGGATGCAGAATTAGCAATGCAATAAAACTTGTACTGAACTCCATATCTGCTTTCTCTTCCTTCTTTATAGTTCCATGCAAATTAATCATTCAGTGAACGTAGGCCAGTTGTCCTTATGTTTTCTGAACATAATTTGAAAACATAATTGGTGTTATAGATGCTGCTTAAACATTAAGTAACAAAACCCCACAAATAATAAATTCAATAGAATCATAGAATCATAGAATATCAGGGTTGGAAGGGACCTCAGGAGGTCATCTAGTCCAACCCCCTGCTCAAAGCAGGACCAATTCCCAACTAAATCATCCTAGCCAGGGCTTTGTGAAGCCTGACCTTAAAAACCTCTAAGGAAGGAGATTCCACCACCTCCCTAGGTAACCCATTCCAGTGCTTCACCACCCTCCTAGTGAAAAAGTTTTTCCTAATATCCAACCTAAACCTCCCCAGCTGCAACTTGAGACCATTACCCCTTGTTCTGTCATCAGGTACCACTGAGAACAGTCTAGATCCATCCTCTTTGGAACCCCCTTTCAGGTAGTAGAAAGCAGCTATCAAATCCCCCCTCATTCTTCTCTTCTAAAGACTAAACAATCCCAGTTCCCTCAGTCTCTCCTCATAAGTCATATGCTCCAGCCCCCTAATCATATTTGTTGCCCTCCGCTGGACTCTTTCCAATTTGTCCACATCCTTCTTGTAGTGTGGGGCCCAAAACTGGACACAGTACTCCAAATGAGGCCTCACCAATGTCGAATAGAGGGGAATGATCACGTCCCTCGATCTGCTGGCAATGCCCCTACTTATACAGCCCAAAATGCCGTTAGCCTTCTTGGCAACAAGGGCACACTGTTGACTCATATCCAGCTTCTCATCCACTGTAACCCCTACGTCCTTTTCTGCAGAACTGCTTCCTAGCCATTCGGTCCCAAGTCTGTAACAGTGCATGGGATTCTTCTGTCCTAAGTGGAGGACTCTGCACTTGTCCTTGTTGATCCTCATCAGGTTTCTTTTGGCCCAATCCTCTAATTTGTCTAGGTCCCTCTGTATCCTGTCCCTACCCTCCAGCATATCTACCACTCCTCCCAGTTTAGTGTCAAATAAAATAAGATATATTAGTAACTATAATAACTTCCACTGAATCTGCCCCTAGAAATGAGATTTTTGTCATTTAACTTCAATGGGAACAAGATGGAGCCCTAATGGGCCAGGATAGCTATTACAGGAAGAAAGGCGTGCAAGAAAAAGTATATTTAAAGAGATCCAGCTTTACTAAGTTATGTGAGCGCCTACAAATTGTACATGTACATCTTTCTATCAGTTTTCATTCTGCATATACTCGTGTTACAAAACCAAATGGCCTTGCAAATTTTCAGTGCAATCTGATAAGGAGGAGTGAGTTGTGTTTTCCTGTCTTTTTCACTCACAGGGCAGAATTTCACTGTTTCCATTAGAAAAGTGTTTACAGACCCACTGAAAAAGTACCTGGTTTTGATTTTTGTTCTAAATTGGACTTTGTTCACTGAAAACTCTTCAAAGGCACATAGGATAGGTGGATGCAGTGTCAAATATGCAACTTTGCAAGACTTCTGACCAATACGTCCATATAGCTCCATCCATATATACTGTTTGCAGAGTATAATCTGAGCCTACACATGTCCAGTTCCTGTGGGCTGCCTCCTTCTGTTTCTCCTCCATCATTTCCTCTTCCTCCTCCAGAGCAATCACTGAATCACTGAGATTGCCCCAAATGTTTATGGAACTTCACAATGACAAACCCCTCAGGAAAATGGATTTACTGAATTCCTGCTTGCCTCTGTCTGCTCCATAAAATGAAGTGGGGAAATGAGGCAATATAGGTTTCAGAGTGTGAGCTGCCATGAGTACAAATTCTGGAATGAACAACGTGGGCCTCTATGACCACTTGTACCCTTGTGTAGTTGTCTGAAAATTCCATAGGATATGCATTGCTATTGCCACACACCAGTGATGCATTCTGTGGGCATAACTCACTCGTTCCACTGCTGTGATTACCTTTGAAAATGATTAGTGAATGTAAATTACACTCACACTTGGTATTAAATCTGGCACAAAATCTTTGAAAGTTTAGCCCATTATGACATCATTTACCCAGGTTTGGATATATAATCTAGATAGTAAAAAGCTATAGGCCAGATTGTCAACTGGCATAGGCAATGAAACTATGCCAATTAATATCAGTTGAGGATCTGGGCCTTGATATCCCATAATTCAAAATGCTATGTTATGTTTGGTACCAGGCCTCTATATATGGTTTGATAGTTGATGAAATATTGAATGGTCCTAAGGTCCTTTAGAACTTTCTAAGATGCTCTGGCTAGACAACATTCAGTTTGAAAAATCCTAGAAGTCAAAGAATAAATAAAAAAACCACACACTCTATCTAGACAGTGAAATGTCTTAAACTCTAATAAACTGTGAAGCAGTGAGTCACATTTTTATTAATCTGCCCCAAATAGAAGTAATAGAATAACAATAGTTTACAGTTACATCTCTTGAGTGGGGCCAATATATCAAGTCATTCAGCTATAACTTTTGATAACCTCTTTTAAATCTTCTAAGATGCAGTAAGAAATACTGCATACTAAACTCCCTATTGAATTTTTGGATAGTTTGTTTTAAAAGAAGAGAATAATTTACCATTTTACTGCTACTTGCACAAGCTTTGGACTGGCAATTTAATTCTATATTCATTTAGTTTGAATTACATGGGGAACATATGCAATGATTCCTAACAATGACTGCATTTCAAAGCCATTACATAGTAATAACTAGAGCTTCAGGACTATGTCAAAGCAAGAAAAGAAAAAAAAATAGGCACACATACCAGGCTTTACATGAGAAATTAAATTCAAATCTTAATTGGGAACATGGAAGTTTATCAGAGAGGAGGCTTTGAACTACTAAAAAGAGTATGTTTACTGCAATGTAATAGCACCTAGCTTATCCATTTTCTTTTGCTTGCTGCTACAGATACTTACTACATGCAATGATTTTTGTGTGTGTATATCTATACTCAAACAACTGTGTGAATAATGGATTTTTCAGTTTACTGGTCAAAAACGGAAAAACATCCAGATCAACCTGATACCGAAAATTTTGGTTTTCTCAGGGAAAATTTCTCAGGGAAATTTTTTTTTTCCAAAAAGCTGGAAAAAGTCATTTTGAGTTGAACAAAAGATTTGTTTAAATGTTGGGCATTTTTTACCTTTTTAAATTAAAAGCAGAGGAAATCTAGAAATACTATAAAAAAAAAAAGAGGGTAGGGCTGCACCATCATCTCTTAAATGATGTAGGAGCTTGTGCTCTCCCCTACTTATACCCTATAGTCCCACAATTAGAGCACTCACGGGGGATGTAGAAAATCCAGCTTTAAGCCTCTACTCTGCTTGATTCAGAGTAGTGATTTGAATGTGAGGCCACATTGCAAGTAAGTGGGCTATAGAGCATTCTGGGGCAGGTTCCTCAATCTTCTGCTTGTATCAGGGACAAATAACCCAGAAAGTGGGGAAAAAAAGCTAGTAACGTTAGCTCATTCTTAGTTTATGAGATGCATCCATAACATAAGGAAGAAGAACTCAGATATATATTTTCTCCACCTTATAAATGAGTCAGAATAGACACATATAGAATTTTCACTTGTCTAATTGTTTAGCCAACTAGAAATGAAAGGTTATTGCCTATAATGGGAGAAAATGACTAATTCAGAAGTGTCCACTTTCACTATTGACATGATGTTTTCAGTATATGAAACTGGTCTGATATTTTAAAGAGCTATTTTGGTGTGCTCTAATAACTGTCTCTTTGGTTGTAATTTAGATTTTCAAACTGTTCATTAACATCATGTTGCATCAGATGTTACTGCTTAACAAGAATGTCATATAACAAAATGATCTGACTCACAGTACAACTGTATAATTTTTCCAGGGAATTCATCAAAGAAAAGAGATCTTTATGAGATTCTGCTCCCAGTTATATGAGTGTCACCGAAGGGAATGGAGTTACTGGCCTAAAGGAAATACAGGATTGTACATGATATCAGACCTTGGACTTCGATGTTTTTTTTTAAATTGCAGTTAGAAACACATTTGATTAGTTATTTAAAAATAAAATAGTTCATATTTGGTTTTCTGTGCCCCAAGCCTTTTGTGGGAAATTAATACTATACAGTAAGCATTTAAATATCTGCATTAACATTTCCTGAATTACCAACCTCTAGAAACTGCATGCATATTTGCTTGTCAGGTACATCACTAGCCAGTACAAATCTGAACAGAATAAAGACTGGTAAAACTGTTTCTTGTGATTAGAAGTCAGACTAAACGATTAAAAAAAAGAGACTGGCAGAACTGATTTTTTTCCAAAAATAGGTGAACATGTGACTCTTACTGGCAAGAGACTCATTACTTTGTTATTAAGAGGCCACATTTTCAAAATCACTATCTAATTTTGGATGCTTCCAGTTTAGGGCACCCAGTATGTGACATCTTTGGCCTGATTTTTAAGTGCTCCAACCTGTAGCTTCCAATAACTACAAATGGAGCTGTGGGTGCTTAACACCTCTGATGATCAGACCCTCAGTGTCATAAATTGGGTTCTCAAAATCTGGGACACTCAAAATAAGTAGCTGCTTTTGAAAATTTGGGCCTTAACGCATTGAAATCCTGGGGCCAAAATCTGACCTTATCTAGCATAACTAAGGATATGTCTATACTGCAATTGAAGGTGGGAGTATTGCTCAGGTAGGCAAAGACACTATAGCTTTAATCTAGCTAATTTGAGTACCAATAGTGTTGAAGCCATGGTGACACAGACTTCAGTGTGGACTGTAGAAGCCCACCTGAAACCCTGGGTAGGTTTTTGCATTCCTAGCCTGCACTGAAGCCCTTACTGTTGTGGCTTCACTGCTATTTTTAGCGGTGCTATGTAGATTACTGTTAGAGCAGATATCCAGGGCTGGCGCAACCCATTAGGCGACCTAGGCGGTCGCCTAGGACGCTACAATTTGGGGGGCGGCGACCGCAGCAGTATTTCGGCGGTGGGACCTTCCGCCGCCTCTGTGGGGGGCGGCATTTCAGGGCGGGACCTTCCGCCGCCTAGGGCGGCAGAAAAGCTGGCAGTGCTCCTGCAGGTATCGGTACCTGAGCTTCAATCAAATCTTTGACTTCAATGTCACCCTTCTGCCAGGGGGACTCAGCAGCAACAAGGGCTCTGGGTTCAGTATCTAGGGGTTCCTCTTAACAATACAAAAGAGAACCATCTCGAGCCTCCCCTCAGTGATCTGGGAAAACTTACTACCTCTGGGTACCCCTAAGAGGCAATACTTCCCCACTTGCAAGCACGGAGTGTGTATAACAAATGAGAACTTTTAATAAAAAGGCAAGGGAACCAAGAATTAGTTTGGGAAAACACCACAACCACATTCAAAAGCATGTGACCATAAGCAAAAACCAAACCCACAGTGCACTGGGCAGTGTCCTTTGCCTCAGTTTCCCACCTTGCAGTGGGAAAGTCTGAAAATGAACACATCACTTCCCTGTGCTGCACCCCACTGACAGTTGGCTGTCCTTGGTTAGCTCAGAGGTGACTTCACAGGTTCACCTCCCATCCCAGAAAGGGGGGAGGCAATTGAGCAATGTCTCTGTGGTCACTGTGCGCCTCTGCAACTGGCTGTTTGCCACTGCCTCTGCTGCTTTTCTCTGCAGCTGCTAGCCATGGGATATGGCTTGACTCAGCTGATGCTGGTTGCCTGCTGCCACCATTGGATGCTCATTGCCACTTCTGCAATGCCATGTTCTGAGGTTCCACCACTTAACCCAGGTCTTTAGTGATTTCAGCTCTTTGTGAATCCACTGGCTAGCAGGGAATCTCACTGTCAGAACAGTCTCCGCATCATCTTTCCTCTCACCATTGTGTGATACCAGCTCTGAGGCATAGCCCCTGGACATGCTTCTCAGTGATTCAGCTCTGGTAATCACCGAACAGAAACAATGACTCTCAATTGAAAGTAATTAACTCTGTCTTTAAACACTGGAGAGGGGAAGGTCAAATGGTGTCTAGGACTCGTTGGGCACAGGCCACACCACCAGATAGAAACACCTGTCCCCACCCCCTCACTCTTTCACTGGGATTTGGCATACCCACCCCCTGGCAGGGTTCAGCTGACCCCTCAATCAGGGAAGGCTAAGTACAGTTCTGTTGCCCTTTACTCATACAATCAGGATAACAACATTTCATTACCCCTGCACTTTATAGTTAAGTGATTCGTAACCCAACACCAGCCAAGAGTGATCATTTTGGCAAAGCAGCTCCATCATGCTGTGCACCTAGGCAGAGTAGGCGTGTCCATGCAAACATGGTGTGTTCCTGAAGTCTTTTCCCTTAGCTCATCACTAGATGTCAAAGGAGAGCTTCTCCAAACCCACTTGCAGTAGTATAGATGTATCCTAAGATGTTACATAAGATGTAAGCCAGGGTAGGATCTAGCTCATATTTCAGAAGAGAAGAAAGAGGAGACGACAGAGAGAATCATATTGGAAGTACTGGTGCATTACACCACCACCTGCTAGCACTGCGACTTTGTGATTAAAGGTCTGTCAGCATTTTATTATCAAGGCTTATAACTGAATCTGAAAGAATTCACTCTAAAAAGAAACTTGGCCTACATCTCAGCCCAGACTATCTTTCTCAAACACCAAACTTGATTTAAGCTGATCCTCTTAATGTTAACAAAGGACAAATGCTTTCAGATTGGCTTCACACAAATGTGGTGTCAGATTTATGTTGGTTTTTTTAATCGTCGTTTTCACCAACTCTATCTATGAATTGCAGAGGAACGCTGGGCCTGTGGTGCTTTCCCCCCTCCTTGCTGGGAGACGCTGCATGGATGGGGATCAATGTAGGGAGATGAAGGTGTGGCATGAGCTGTGGAAGCTGCTTAGAGCAGCAGCCATTCTTTTCTAGTGCATCATCCCCGTACTTTCACTGCAGGGATCCCCAAAGTACTATTGTCACTGTCTGGATTAAATATGGCATTCACCTCCTCCAGGCAGGAGAATGCCATTTGAGGAAAGACGTATTCTGAGTAATCATGCAGGCCGGAGAATCTTTTTGCAGCACAACTCTATGCAAGCAAGGGTGATGGGTCTGGAGGCAGAGAGGATCCCGTACAGATAGTCCTGGCCTCTGGCACATTTCTCCAGGATCTGTGGGTTTTTCAGGCCACATTTCTGCTTATTTCCCCAGAAAGAATTTCTGCTCTCTTTACAGAATAATCAAGGGGAAAGCTGGGTGTGCAGGTGGGAGGAAAGGTGGAGGACAGGCTAGGATCATCCCCTCTCTCTCTTTTTTATTTAGGTGGCAGTCTAAATTATATCTGGTACTGAAAAGCAAGTAACAAATGAGTCTTACTATTTTATCAGAACAATAGGAGCTAAAATTATCTCAAACTCCAGGGAAAAATAAATTAATGTAATTAGACCAGTTTTTCTTCTGAAAGTGCCCCAGAGCTATAAATATGTTTTTAAAAATGACATCCACTATTGCTGGCATGAGTGTGAGAGTTACCTGCCAGAGATAATACTCATTTTTCAAACAAAGCTAATAAAATATTTACATTTTTTTAAACAACAATTATTGAAATAAGGAGGCGTTGGCATAGGTAAACATAATATCGTACTCTTTCATGAAACATCCAAGAACTTTTCCACCTTGGAAAGATTACATTAACTGTTTACTCTTCTGATCTAGCCTACTTTTAGACATGATATTAAATCTGAATCATATTATTTGGGATTTCTTTCTGACTAAAGTCTAAGAATTAAAGACAAACCAAAATAAAACCTATGAATCAAAATATCCCTGAACTGCAAGGAAAGTCATATCCAAGTTGGAATTAAACTTTGTGGCTGGCTCCAGTCTCTGCCACAGTCTCTAAATATGAGCACTCAGCATCTTGACAAAGTTTGGATCCAGATTTGGGCCTTACCCAAAGTCCACTGAAATCTGTGGAAAGACCCTCCTTGATGTCAATGGGAAAATAAATCAATTTCTGTCCTTTTACAACATAAAATCACATAGGTGCTTTTGAAAATCCCATGCACAATCTCATTGAATAATCTCATCCACTTGATCTATTTAAATGCTTTTCTGGATCAGGGTGTCCCACTTTTTATATGGGGAAAACAAACATTATCCCCTCAATGGAATTCAAAAGAAAGTGTGAATTAAAACTCCTGGGGGTCTCCACTCTTCTATTCAGGTTATTCCCATACAGGGAGTGAATGAAGTCCTAAGTGTCCAAGGATGTAAGTGGTGAACATAAAGTGGGTTGATTACATTTTAAAAATTCCCCTCTAGTCTTTTGGTATCCTTGTATCTTTAAGACATTTTTCCAACTGGGACCCTGTTTCAGGACTATTTTTGGATGTCCTAATCCTTTTGGCTGCCTTCACTACACCTGCCCCATTTTCCTAAACACTTTTCCTTCTTTTACTGCTGCAGCTTGACTTTCTCAGCTTCTGCTCCTTGTGTTGCATCCTACAGATGACATTTTGCTCTATGGACATTTTAACCAGAACTGACTTACTACTGCATTACCTACCAACATGATGAAACTCTTAGCCACAGTAGTTTTGCTCTACTTTGACAGTCTGATTAATTCTCCTGACTGTACTCTACAAACCACTTATTTTCCAGAGCAACATGCTGCTTTTGTGCCCTGAAACAAGGGCTAAATTGACCTTGTGTAGGCTGCAATTATCCCACTCACCAGGATTCCAAATAGCTAGGTGGCAGTAAGGAGGAAGGGAAGAAACATTGAGCCATCACTCAACCTCTCCCATGTCATCCTTTACAGAAACACTATAATGCCCGAGCAAAATAGTTCAGCACAAGCCATTCTAAAAAGGGTACTCATTGCAAATAGTAATGTGCCTGTGTAACAGGGTGGCACTCATCTCTTGTGAACACCCCTTAGGCCGAGAATGTGCCTTCACATTCTCTCTGGCCTTCTGTGGAGTCTTCAGCAACTCAGTCCTCTGGACAAGTCACAGTCTGTATGGGAGAAAAAAAATAAAACCCCTCCCCTTCCAGGGTATAAGTCCAACAGGGGACCTACCTCATTGCTCTCTATAAGGTCCCTTTATCTGCAGCCTTATCCCTAGGCTCGATCCTCAATCTGCCTAGCAGGACTTATCCTAGTACCCTGGTTCAGACTGTCTCTCAGCCTCTTCTGGGCTCTCAAATTGTCCTGTCTCTTCAAGCACTTCCAGCCCTGGTGTGGGGCCACATCCCCCAGGGCTCCCTCCCCAGAGACTCTTTGCCTCTCTGGGCCTTTCTGGCCCATGCTCTCCAGCTGGGCCACTTAAACAGGTCAGTTCTTCTTCCGGGGTTCATCAAAGTCCCGGCAGCTCCCTGCAACCCCTCTCTGATTGGCTGCATCCCATGCTGCTGCTCTAGGCAGCTTGGAGGACTCTCTTCACTGTCCTTTTCTGGGGCTGGTGTGGCAAGGCTGAGAGGCCTCCAGCAGGGGGACTCAGGGCCTAGTTCATCCTGTTACAGCATTTCTATGGCTTTGACAGGTGGACTCTTGAGAATTTCACATTTGGTCATTCTTCTCAATCTTTTATCTAAAGATCCTTTATATATTTGCATCTAAGTATCCTTTGTACGAGCATGTCCCTTTGCCCATTTTCCATATCAGTTAGGTTAGTTACTGACTAACTTGAACAGATATTTTTGGAAGAATTACTCCCCTGATCATGAAAGCAACTTCCATTTAAGTATCTTGCAGAAGCAATTCACACTATTTCTCTACTTGAAGTTCTGTCCCATCACTCCTAGAGTAATGTTCCTTTCTTGTTCAATGATTATGCCATACTTCCCATTTAATAATGCCCAGTAATCTAATATATAATTAAAATAACACTACTTAATCACTAAACTCTCCAACCATTCTTATAACACTTCTCTAATAGTGTTAGCACACCAAAAGTCTAATACTCTGGGATATTACTACGGCTAGTTCAGTGTAATAATGACGTACCAAAGAACAGCTCTTATTGCTGCTACAGTGAAGTAGGCATGACTCTTCCCTCCTTCACATAAGTTAAACCCAACTTTACATAGCCCTTTGGTATTTCATTAAAGTCAGTTTTGCAACCAGGCTCATAAAGAACAAAGCAGAATGGAATTGAGTAAACAATCTTATTTTACCATAGCCTGCTGTTACTGTTATTTTATATACTCGCTCATGCAGCTGCTCCAGGGGTGCCAGGTTGGATCCAATTACAGTAATTACCTACTGTAGTATTTTGCTCAGAAACTGCATTGCTCTTTTTCATTCTCTAGTGACACAAGCCAATTAAATCAGCCCACATCACTGTTCGAAGTGTTGACCTGTTTAATGTATTCTAGTACACTTCTTTGCTTTCATGATTCACCCCCCCCATTTTTATGGAACTTTAGGAAACACACTAATATGGCAATCAAGGCCAGTCTCTCTTCCTCTGTGGTAGCAATAATATCACCATAATGACATTTATATTTCTTTACTAAATTTTTAGTGCTCATGAAAGTGACAGACCAATAACAGTGATGGAAGCAAGGCATAATGCCAGAAGATGTGAAAGTTTCCCTGTGCAGCTCTGCCAAAGCATATGGCTCTTGATCTGCAATACCCCTGTTAATTCAATGTAGGTTAATACTTCCAATCCAAGATGAATTACACAAAGCTGGATAGTGGTTGTCAAATGGGGAAAAAGTCCAGAAGAATGTTTTTCCTATGTGAATAATTAAGCACATTTAAGAAATAACTTCACAGAAGAAACTGGAGTTAATCTGGATTTACAGCAATGTAAATGAGATCTGAATGAAGCCCCAGTGCACTAACACTATCCTACTGTACCATTTTGTCTTCATCCAAGTCCTCTACAAATATGTTTATTCAGGGCCTGATTCTATAATATGTTCCCCTGATAAAGTCATTTA
Source organism: Chrysemys picta bellii (assembly GCF_011386835.1). Classification (NCBI taxonomy): domain Eukaryota; kingdom Metazoa; phylum Chordata; order Testudines; family Emydidae; genus Chrysemys; species Chrysemys picta. Next base: position 244,840,879 of record NC_088792.1, on the reverse strand, counting down.
CACCAGTGTTAGTTGAGTTTAAGATACTATTAAATCAAAATGGTAGCATTTCACACCCAGTTTGCACAAATGTAAAGCGACTACACATGATGCAAAGCAAATGCAGACTTAGTATAAATTATTAGGCTGCTCTTACTGTTAGTGTTCTTAGTGTTAAACAAAATACCTTTGTTTTTCTATAGTTTTGCTGCAAAGCTGATTATGTGTTTGGAAATGGTAGAATTCTGCATCAATGTCTACACTGGGATTTAGATGTAAAAGCCTGTGAAACTGGGGAAACTTCTGCTAACATCCTTATACGTTCTCAGAGTATTGCACAAAAGGGTTTTGCTGTATGAATCCGATTAATGTTAATGGGAGTCAAACAGCTAAGACCCAATGCAGCACTTTGAAACTGTGCCCCTTAATGTGTAAGTGTAGCCTACGGAAAGAGAACACATTATTGTTCACTGTATAATTAACTGGGAAAAAGTCTTCAGAAGAACCCAGACTCAGTGGCCACAGGTGGAGTGGATTAGCTCTTTCCCCTAAAATGATGCTTTCTAAAAGGAGCATGTTGCCCCTAGGTTCTCTGGGGCCATTCTGCCCTTCCTGTGGACACTTTGCTTGACTGATAACATTTTAATCCTTCCCTCGCTATGTATGACAAGAACAGGATGTCGTCCATACTATCCAGTCATAACTTACCATCCAACTCATCAGTACTGCAAACAAACAGCACATAACACAGCCTAGCAGATAATACAGCAGATAACACAGCCTACATTGGGGAGGATGAAGAAAACCCAGCAGAAGCAACCAAACCCCTCCGTCTGCATAGTAAATGTAGGCATTACAGAAAGTCTTGCTTTAGAGTCACTGCAACTCTTCCCATCTGCAGAAGTCAGGGATGTTGGTAAACTCACGCTACACACAGCTCAAAGCACCACATGCACAGCAGGGCACTATTTTACTATCTTTCCAATAAGACAACTCCAAGATATGTAAAAACTCTCCAGACACCAGTACCCTAAGCTTTCCGGGCATCTAAGCATTCTGTCATTAATGTTTGGCTAGGCTGGCTGCTGAGTATTTGTATGGATGGATGCTTGTTGATCAGGTCCAAGTTTTCAGATGATGTAACTAGTGTTTTTAGATGCCTCAGTTTTTAGGTTCCCAACTTCATACACCATACAGGGGCCTAATTTTCAGAAAGCGCTGAGCATCCACCCTCTGAAAGCCAGGCCCCTTTCAAGTGTGTGAAGTTGAGCACTCAAGAATGAGGCATCCAAAATCACTAATCACTTTTGAAAATTTAGGTTTCTGTGTTTTTACTACCAACTTCAATAAGGAGCATTCCGTTTCAACCATCATATACAGTGTTTGAGGCTGATCTAAACCACACTGGCAGACAGGTCCCTAGCAGGCATCAATCATCACACTCTGGCCACTCACTCCCTACTCCTGACACACATCCTGCACTAGGGGTTTTATGGGAGGGATGGGGTGCAAGCCAGGTATGCCAACCTAGGGCGTTCCTGCCAATGTCAGAGGGCAAAGAGGAATGGAATTTTAAATCTCACTAAACTGACGATACATGTGGCTGTACTTAATTCTCTACATCAGAGTGGCTGCATTTGTATATTTTTGAACTGATACTATAACATCTACTGCCCATAACTTCCAATCGGAGAACAAACATGTTCTCATACTGGGTGGCTGTCAGAAACACTGTTTTTTTCCCAGTATATTTAAATCTTGCTTTGTGATACTGGCACTCTGAGTTCTATGTTAGTTCAGATGGATTTATTTTCTTGCACAGTATTATAGATGATCTCTATGCCTCTGGGTGCTTCTCTATGGACTCGGGTATGCTACCTTTTATCTATATAATATTCAAATCTGTTTGGTTGTATCCACAGTTTTTATTAGAAAAATCAATAAAAAGAAAGTTAATGAAGCTTGCATGCTCTTTCATCTGTGTCTCAGAAGACACCAATTTCCATCAAAAAATAGCAAACACTTTCAGGTGTATATGGGTAAAACCTTCAGGTCAATAGTTTGATTCAGTATATGCATACGCCTGTCAGATAAATGAACTCTGCAAAATCTCTTGGCAGTTTTTATTTATTTAATTACTTTAATGTACTGTAATAAAGTCTTCAGTTACTTCAGATAGTCCAGCTGTGGGTACAAGAGACTGCAGCCAATGGACCCCCTTATCTTGACTGCTATCTCTCCAAAGCTATTTAGTGGTTTAAGATAGGTCTGGAAGTCTTTACTGGGCTAGTTATTTTTTTCATATCTCCTATACTAAAGGAATTTCTTAGAATCAGATGTGTTCTATCAAAGCCCAGGATTCATAAGAACTGAAGTCAGATGTTGGAACAGTATGGATGCCAGATCTCTTGAGACTATCTGATAGATTTGGAATATCAGTAAAATGGCGGAAGGATCTAGGCAACATACAAACATTGGCTCAAGAAGGGGAGGTAAGGGAAAGAGAAATAGAGAAAGGAAGGGAGTCACTACTTCCAGATGTATGGGGGTGAAGCTGATGATAGCCAGAAGAAAAGTTGAAGAAAGAAGAGTGAAGCAGAGACTAGAGACCAGATTGGGATTTCACTTTCATTCCTGTAATTCAGGAGTAACTCAATTGAAGTTAATGTAAGTTAATGGACTTTCACCAATGTAAACTCAGTATAACTGGATCAGAATTAGACCCTAAATCAGGAGAGTTGGGAGAAAGTATCCTGTTGACTAGGAGAAAGAGAGAGAGAGAAAGAAAGTGGGAAATAGAGGCAAGGATCAAGTCTGTAAAAATGTATTATTCCAGAATCTTGTATAGTTTTAGTACTTGTCATTTGGGGTTTCATAATAGGTCATAAAATTGTAGCAGCTAAGTCATACACAAGGTTCTCTTCTACACATAAGCACATATATAAAAAACCTTTAAGTTGTACTTTACTTTCAGATCTCAGTTTGTTATACATGCAACTCTCATCAATTCCAATAAGCTATCTGTGCTTGCAAATCTTGAGTATGAAAGTGATGACGTGAGCCTGATTATCCTCTGACACCAGAGTAAGTCAGTAGTTAACTTCACTGATGTCAGTGGATTCAAAGTAGTGTAAAACTTGTGTGAGGAGAATGAAACCCCTCTAAATACAGAACCTGAGACATTAATTCATTGAATGTGCATCTCAAACCAGTAAGGCTAATCTGAGCAATTTGGGCTAATTCTGCTTTGAGTAATTTTGATGTAGAGAGAGCCTAGAGTTCACTGGAAAGTTGTTGAGTTACACATGCAAAGTTACAGTACTACAGCTATTGTATATAAACTTGGCCTCCAACCGCTCTCATAATTAATTTGGCATGATAGTCTAAAACTAAACAATAGCAGAGCATATTTATAGGCGGTGCCTCACATTCATACATTTTGTAGCATTCATCTTAGTTCATAATCCTTATGATCCATTCAGTAATTCAGTTCAAATATGGAGGAGGACTAGAAAGATTACAGAACGGAACTGAGTGTGTAAAATAATAAGAAAGCAAAACAGAAGAATAAAAGGATGACTGCACACCAGCTTAATTTAAAAATGGGAACATTTTCAAACACATAAAAGGGGAAGAGAGGACTAAAGGGGACAGTATGGATTGTAAGAAATGGGAAGACAGAAGAAACAAATTAATTAATGTAATTATTTCCCTTTATGTAAACATTATTAATGTTTACAAAGGGACATAAGGAACAGATGCCAAAAGCCATTATAAATCTCCCCGATTAAGAAGAATCAGTAATGAAGAAAAGTAGGGTCTTGCTAGAACAGGAAAGTGAGAAATTAAACTCTCAAAAGGCTGACATATCTATGCCCCAAAGGTCCCCATCTCAGAATTCTGAATAATATACAGGTTTAAAATGGATTTAGCAGAGATATGTTAATGGGTCTAAATACTATGTGACTTTAGCAGCAGGATCATCATAAGAGGGGAATACACAAAATCATCATTGTTTTCAATGAGAGGATAGGGTGTTGTGTCCCATTCTCTGCCTCCCAGCAAGAGGAGCAAGTCAGTCCTGTCTCCCAGCAGCTAGCACTAAAGGCATCCTAGAACGATAGCAGCCGGACTGCCACATGCAACATAATTCCCACTCAACAAACTGCACACGTTTCCTTAGGAGGAGATCGTGGGTTCACATGTCCTATAACCAGACCAGAATGCTGTAATACCAATGCAAAGTGAAGAAGTATGGCTGGGGTGGAGGAGTCCAATTGTGGGGAGGGGAGAAATGCTGGGAGGAAGATTCTGGGGTAGGTGAGTGGTTGTCTGGTTGAGATTTTGGTAAATTTATGACAATTATTCTGAGTTCAGCTCTGCCTCCAGGCACCATGTGATTCAACACCTTACATTGCTCTGTATATTAATAGAGCATGCAAGCACGGCCTGGCTGGCCTGTTTTAATGTGATTATAATGAGGAGGTCTGCTTTTTCCATTCTTTTTAAAAAAAATAAATATCCAACCATTGTATTTTGTTGCCTTCTCCTTCCAGTGCTGAAAATATTTAATCATGGAAAGGACCCCCCCACACACACACACAAACTGGTGAACATAAGAACATAAGAACGGCTCTACTGGGTCAGACCAAAGGTGTATCTAGCCCATGTTTCCTGTCTTCAGACAGTGGCCAGTACCAGTTGCCCTAGAGGGAATGAACAGAACAGGTAATCATCAAGTGATCCATCCCCTGTCACTCATTCCCAGCTTCTGGCAAACAGAGGCTAGGGACACCATCCCTGCACATCCTGGCTAATAGCCATTGATGGACCTATCCTTCATGAATTTATCTAGTTCTTTTTTGAACCCTGTTATGGTCTTGCCTTCACAACATCCTCTGGCAAGGAATTCCACAGGTTGACTGTGCGTTGTGTGAAGAAATACCAGTACCTCCTTTTATTTGTTTTAAACCTGCTGCCTATTAATTTCATTTGGTGACCCCTAGTTCTTGTGTTATGAGAAGTAGTAAACAACACTTCCTTATCTACTTTCTCTACACCAGTCACGATTTTATAGACCTAAATCATATTTCTCCTTTGCCGTCTCTTTTCCAAGCTAAAAAGTCCCAGTCTTATTAATCTCTCCTCAGAGGGAAGCCATTCCATACCCCTAATCATTTTTTTCCCCTTTTCTGAACCTTTTCCAATTCCAATATATATTTTTTGAAATGAGGCAACCACATCTGTATACAGTATTCAAGATGTGGGCGTACCATGGATTTATATAGAGGCAACATGATATTTTCTGTCCTATTATCTATCCCTATCTTAATTATTCCCAGCATTCTGTTCGCTTTTTTGACTGCTGCTGCACATTGAGTGGATGTTTTCAGAGAACTATCCACAATGACTCCAAGATCTCTTTCTTGAGTGGTAACAGCTCATTTAGACCCCATCATTTTATATACATAGTTGGGATTATGCTTTCCAATGTGCATTACTTTGCATTTATCAACATTAAATTTCATCTGCCATATTGTTGCCCAGTCACCCAGTTTTGAGAGATCCTTTTGTAGCTCTTTGCAGTCTGCCTGGGTCTTAACTATCTTTAGTAAATTTGTATCATCTGCAAATTTTGCCACCTCATTGTTTACCCCTTTTTCCGGATCATTTATGAATATGTTGAATAGAATTGGTCCCAGCACAGACCCCACTATTTACCTCTCTCCATTCTGAAAACTGACCATTTATACCTACCCTTTGTTCCCCTTTGTTGTGGGGAATATTGTCATAAATTACCATTTATTCACAATAGTTATGATAAAGATTTTGTATTTAACACATTTTCATTTTATCCCTTTTTTGGAGGGGAGGGGTCTTTCTGTTCTGTGACTAACTCTGCTGCTGAGACCTCATGATCCTCTGCCCAACTTCCATAATCTCCAGAACTTCCCAGGTGCCCAGGCACTCTTAACTTTGTATTTTAAGCGGAAAGCAGGAGCTGCTTAATGTGTTCTCCTGATTCCAAGCTGACCTTTCTTCAACAAGAACTGAAACCTGAATGAAGCTCAGCCATCTCTGAAGCACTGATGAGGGCTAGGAAGAAAGAAAAAAAAGAGAGAGAGAGGGGATAGACTGCTCTTGTTGTACTCTGCTCTTGTTTCTAACAACCATAGTTCTTTTAGTTTAATCTCAAACAGCAGTAGAAAGAGCCTTCTCGTCTTTTGTCACCTATTTTACCCAATTAATTTTATTTACATATTGATGCTGCAGTGTTGACTCAGTCCTAACTACCTTTAAAGGAACGTATATTGAAAGCCAGGGGAGTTTTGTTAAGCTTAGTTAGGAGGAGAGGATCAAGCCTCTGAATGGGCAGAATTAGGCCCCGGGGTACATAAAAAAAGCTAATCAAGTGATGTCATATCCATGTTTGAAGGGAATTAAAACATGCTCCCAAATGTCTTAACCAATGAATCATTGCTCAAAACACCATCAAAGCTGGTCAGCCCAAATTATTTGTCTTATTTAAGTCTGTCTGGTCAACCAGTATTTTGCTACTATCGAAGACAAAGTCACTGTTTTTAAAGGTACTTTTAAAAGAAAAATTAAGGCATTGGAATGCAGAAAGCTCTTGCCTTTTTATTCTCTATAGAAGCAGCACTTCTATACCTACGGTATTTGCATAATACCCATACATACTTTGTAAAAACTGTGTAATTTCTGCAAAAATATATATCATAATATTTATTAAGCTCAGAGTTTCTTTGGTGTAGAAATATGATGCAGCCCCAAAAGAATACTAAATATATTCCCCAAATGAATTATAAATCCTCTGTTTGCACTTGTCTTTGCAATTGAGTAGAAGAGAGCTCCTGAAGATTTGCTCTCTGCACTTGTCAATGGGTTCCAATAAGAAGTTGCTGTTACTCTAAGGATCAAAGCATCTTGCCAGAGTCTGGCAAGCTTTGGCATTTACCCTAGGGCCACTCTATGGTTGCTAGCCCTGTCTGTGGGCTGGAGTCCGTTCCCCAATTGGCAGCAGAACAGAAGCAGTTCTGCCAGAGTCCTTAATTGTGGGAAAAGCCTATTGGATTAAATTGAAAATGATAAGCCTCCTGCAGGGACAGGTATTTCATTCTGGTTTGTATAGGCCTTGCACAATAGAGTCCTGGTCCACAGCTCGGGCTTCTTGGTGTTATGGTAATACAAATAATAAACAATATGCAAGTGTTTGAAGCAAGGTGTAGAATTTACTAGAGAATTATATTCTTGGTATAAAGTTCTACAGTATAGTTCAAAACTTAAGCTACAGAAAAGGTCTCATTCTCTATTAAATTCTATAGGATTTTAGACTAGAGTAATTTCTATGGAATCCAATTTACTTCCTATAGAAATCTACTGGTTTCATTCATATTCATTTTTGTAGGACTTTCCCATAAATGGTGGGGCTCTCCATACCCAAGAAAGAAGGAACTGCATTTGGGGTTTAATCGAATCCCACTAAAGCCAGTGAGAACTTACATGAGACTCCTGTTTACAGAGTTCAGACTGAAATTGCTTTTCCGATATATATTTCTGCAGGGGTTACATTCTTTTCCTATAATTCAACTGCTATTAAATTTGTCTTTATCTTATTTTCCTATTTTTAGTTTGTAGCTCTTTTTGGTTACGGATGGAATATTTGATGGCAGATAGACAAAGCTCGTTCACTGTGGGTTGCTGTGTTTTTAACAAAGCTAACTGGTCCATTTTTCAATATTCATTAGTCACTATGGAGAATTAACTATGTAACTGATTAATCAGTGGTTGAATCATTTAGGGTATGTCTACACTGCAATAAAAACAGCCAGAGCTGGCCTGTGTCAGCTGCTTTGGGCTCATGGAGCTCAGGTTGAGGGGCTATAAAATTCCAGTGTAGATATTTGGGCTCAGGCTCCAGTCTGAATGTCTACAATGTAGCCCCACAGTCCAAGCCTGAGGCAGCTGACACGAGCCAGCTGTGGATGTTTTATTGCAGTGTAGACTTGCCATTAATGGCCTTGAAATACAGTATGTTTGGTTAACATTATTAATTAGCTTGTTTTTTCCTATCTTCTATTACTAATGAGCAAAAAAACCCCAAAACAAACCAGAGTGCACATTAAGTTTGAGATCCCCATATGTGCCCCCAGAACAGATGAGAGAACACAGCCAAGTCCATATTCATCCCAGGCTGCTAGCTATTCTCTCTCTAGCCAAGTATTTTGTCAGAGGTTATAAATAATGCCAGGTTCATTTTTCATTTCTGAGGAATGAACAGGTTCATTGTTCATTTTTCAAAGATGAAAAATGAACCAGGTATTATTTCATAACAAAGTACTTGGCCAGACAGTGTGTGGTTCTATCCCATGATAAAGGCAATTTCACTCTGCTTTAGCATGTGTTTGGCAGGTAAATGTAGGAGTTATATTGGGGTCAGAAACTTGTCAAATGTGGTAGCTTGTTTTTCACTTAGGAAAAATAAAAGGGGAGGGGGGACAGATTTGCAGCTTACAGTATCCTTCTGACTGTTGTCATATTCAAATAAATTGTCACTATACATCCAGGAATCATCTTCAGTTTAATGAATTTGGATAGAGAAAGTAAAGTGGAGATTTTTTTTAGTTAGAAATAAACATCATATTATTGCATCTCTCAGATATAACCCGCTGCCCTTATTATGTTCTCAACCTCTAGACAGCCTTGGGTCTACCTATATACTTATAAGGTTTCCCCATCGCTATTGCATATGAATTCCTTACAGACATTAATTAATCCTTACTACACCCAAATGTGGTACTATATTATCATCCCTGTTTTAAAGATGGGCAACTGAAACACAAAGAGATTAAACAACGTGCACAAAGTTGCACAGAAGGTCTAGGGCAGAGCTCGCAATTGAACCCAGATTTTTAAATTCAAGTCCAGTGCCTTTACTATAAAATTTTGTTGCCTTGTAGGCAAGTCCTGTCATTGTTTGAGAAGTATATAGACTGTTTTGTGCACTTTTCCAAACAAGCTATAAATGTTACCTTGCTTGTATTTCTAATATCCTAGAATCATAGAAATGTACAGCTGGAAGAGACCTCGCGAAGTCATCAAGTCCTGCACTGAGGCAGGACCAAATAAACATCAAGTCAGACATATTTAGGGATGTTTCTGATTTTTCTTAAAAATGTGCATGTTTACACTATAGGTTACATTGTCTCTTTTTAAAAAATACATTGTTCTTTGTTCACACAGTAGCAGCTCCAACTGAGATCTCGTTCTGTATCATATAAAATTTTCCAGATCCTATTGGGAAGTTCTATTCCTTTTAAAGAACATTACTAATAGTACCTAGCTCTCATTATCAGGAGATCACAAAGCACTGTACAAAGGAGAGCAGTGTCATTATCCCCATTATGCAGACGAGAAAACTGAGACACAGAGGTGAAGTTACTTGTCCAAAGTTACCCAGCAAGTCAGGACAGAGCAAGGAATAGCACACAGGTCTCCTGAGTTCCAGTTCAGTGCTCCATCCACTAGGCCACACTAAGTTAAACTCATTATTTCACGTTAATAAGATTGTGCCTAGACATAGGTTGTTTGGTTCAGATAACATCAATGAGCATTTCTTCCTATTGAACCTTCATCACAGCACAAGTTGAAGATTTTCTTTACAATTTGAAAATGTGTGGATAACATTTTTTGTTACATTTCATTTTTGCAGGGTGCTACCTTTCAAAAGTCTATTTTGGATTTCGAGAAGACACATGAAACACCCTGAAAGAGATTTCCTGTTTCTTTCAAGCAAGAAGATATAAAAAGTGCTTGAGAACTCATTTCCATGTGACTGCCAGGCAACTTTTGCAGAGACAAGATGTTTGGATATTTCAGATATACTCAGTATATGAGAGAAGGTAGATAAGGCAATATCTTTTATTGGACTAACTTCTGTTAGTGGAAGGTACAACCTGTTAAGCTAAATAGAGTTTTTCTTCAGAAGACAGGAACCAGTTCTTGCACCTTACATGCTCCAGAAGGGACCACCTCAAACAAAAAATCATCACATGCTACCACACACTGGAAGGGAAAAAAATCAGGAAACCTAACTATAGAAAAACCCTGTAACAGCCATTCAGCACAAATACAAAAAGTGGAACAACTCCACAACCAGCAGAACTGCACCTTTAGGAGAAATCAAGACACCATGCCCCCACCACATTGGCACTAAATGACACATTATCAAGAATACTCCCACCCAGAACTGATGCATCTGTACTCTCTAAGGGACTGCATTTATGCCCCAGCCGAGAACCTGACAACATATTACCACATGGAGAACTAGAAGAATTCTTCTGCTGACTCTGTTTCAAGAAATTCTTTCACAATAAAGGTGACACCACCCACGACCACTAAAAGCCCATCAGCTTTTAGAAAAAGAATAATATAATTTCATTCCCCTGCAATGGAGGAAACTACATATTGGATCATTACATCGATTGCTTTGGGAGGCCAGGGGAAGGGAGAAAATCGACTGAAATTCTCAAACATCACATCCACCACAATCTCTCTACCACTGAGAGGATAACTATACAGTCCCTGAAATCCAACCACTAGATAGTGATAAAACATGTAGACAAAGGGGGTTGCTATCATAGTCCGTAATCAGGATGACTATGTCAACTATGTTGACTATGTCAACAAGGCCAATAGACAACTCTCTGACACCTCCTACTATAAAGGATTCAAAGAAGACCCCACATCACAGTTCACACAGGAACTTAAAGAAATCATCAAATCCTCCTCCAAACAACTCCAAGAAAAACTCTTCAACCTCATCCCCCACAAACCCACCCCAGGGATGTTCTACATGGTTCCCAAGATAAAAAAGAGAACCTAGGCAGACCCATCATATCTGGCCATGGCACTCTTACTGAAGGAATATCAGAGTTCATAGAAACCATCCTTAAATCGCTCACTATATGAAGGACCATCTTCTTTCAAGCCATTACCGACTTCCTCCAGATACTCCACAACACTGAAAACCTCACCCAGTACACCATTCATGACACCATGGACGTCACCTCCCTATACACCAATATCCCTCACCATGACTGCATCATTGCCTACCTCCAAAAACATACAAGTTAATGCACAATGCTCAGAAATCCACCCAAAACACATCACCAAACTCACCCATTTCATCCTCATCCACAACAACTTCACACTTAGACCTAGTCTACACTTGAAAATTAGATCAGTTTAACTATGTCAGTCAAGGGTGTGAAAAATCCACATACCCCTGAGCAGCATAGTTAAACCGACCTAAATTCCCTGTAGACAGAATTCTGTTGACCTAGCTACCGCCTCCTGGGGAGGTGGATTACCTATGCCAACAAGAGAATCCCTCCCACTGCTATAGGTAGTGTCTACACTGAAGCACTACAGTGGTGCAGCTGTAGCCTCTTATGTGTAGCTAAGCGCTTAACAAACACTTTGCCCAAACCACGGGAGCAGCCAGGGGTACTAGGATGACTCCCCCATATGCCAGCCTCTTCAAGGGCCACCTCAAGGAAGAGCTTCTGGGAAAATGCACCACCACAACACTGCAAAAAAAAAAAAATTAGTATAAGCATCCAAGATTTGCATGGGCTGAACCTCAGTCAGGAGACTTTGTTCTATTCCCAGCTCTGCCACTGACCTTGTACAAGTCACTTGACTGCTGTGTGCCTCAGTTTTCCCATAATTAAAATAGGAACATTTCTCTCACATACAGGTATATCAATAAAAAGTGCTATAAGAGCTCAGTGTTATTATTATTATTAATCTCTAAATATTTTAAGGTTTGTCTTCCACTAGCTGTGGCAGGAATAGCCAGAAGGAAGGCAATTGAGAGTGAAAGTTTACACTCTTCATCCTTCATTAGCTCAACTATGGCTAGGCATACAGGGTCATCAGATCAGCACTGTAATATTAGGTACAAATAGGTGAATAAGTACTGAGCCTCAGCAATATCATGTTACCATCACAATATTACAAAGTTAAAAATAAATTATTAAAATCAATTTTCCCCTTTCCAGTGATGCAGCTGCTTCAGTTATTAAAATTGAAGGAATTTTTGAAGTGTAACTAGCTCTAACTATTAAGGCTGATTTGTTACTTTTGCTTTTAATTCAGCAAGGACAAAGAAAATAGACTAGTCAAGGTTCACTGCTGAGTGCAGCACAATGTTGTATGCTCGCACCAGCTCAGTGCTGCACTATCTGGGTTCCAAATGTTGTAGTCGGAGACGATTAAATCCCAAAGCAAAAAAGCTTAATTGGAATTAAAAATAAAATTTTAGGCACATTTTTATTTACCGGCGGTTTTGTAAAAACAAGGGTTTACGAAAGCTAAAATCATCCTGTGACGGTGTCTTTTAAACATGGGGGTGAGGTTGTGTTTTACATACAAATTGAACAAGACAGAGGTATAGATGGCAAAGGCTACTTTATAGGATTCCATTAATCTAAACCCTGAGCACAATAATTAACAGTGACAGATAATTATACTTGTTTGAATAAGACAGACTGTTTTATTGGTTAAATTTGTGTTGCTCGAGCAGCACGGTATATCACTGTTTCTTTTGTCTCTCTAACAGTTCATCAAAGCAATTAACCCCTGATTCTCTCTTGCTTAGCTTTGAATTTCAGTCCAACCACTTTTATATTTAATGTTGGACAGTGGATCAGATGGCACAGTTTCAGATGTCCATTTTCTTGTTACTAGCCAAATCTGAGCCAGGTTATTCACGATTTGGAGAAATTAAATGCACTTAATAAATTAAAGTTATGCCTTCCCTTTATCAGATACTGATTGAAGTAAGAAGACAATTATGCAAATCAGATCTGTTGAGTATTGTCTTGACTCATCCTTTTTAATGGAGCTAAGTGAACTCTTCATTTCAAGCAATTTCATATGTTAACCCTTAAATTTTTATCTATGTATCTTCTTTATAGAAAAAGAACTAAGTGTTATTTCATAAGTATAAAATAACAATTTAATCACTATCCATTAAATTCCCCCAAGTGCAGAGGGCTTGTGAAAGGTCTTCCACACCACTTAAGCCTCATCGTAAGACTTGCATATATTTTCATTCTGGATGAAATATTTATTCACTTGATTTGATTTCTACATCAGATAATGAGCAGCTATGTGAGCAACTGAATAATGTTTGGGAGGCCTGTAGAGAACGTTAGGGTATGTGTTGCAAAAGGATGGGTAAGGTTAGACACCCTAACAGTAACATTGATCCTTCTCAGTAATGTGGACTCCTTTTGTGTTGATTTAGACACTGAAGAACTGGAAGAAGATATACATTAACTTACACCTTCTTCCAGCCCTTTAGTGTGTATAAATACTACCTACGTAAGAGTGAGGGTGACAAGGTACAGAGGTGTCTAAACACTTCACCTTACATATCACCTCTGGATTTTCCCTTTCCTGTCATCTGTGTTTACTGTTTATTGCAGGGATCAACAACCTTTGGCACGCAGCCCATCAGGGAAATCCACTGGTTTGTTCACCTGCAGCGTCCGCAGGTTTGGCCGATCGCAGCTCCCACTGGCCACGGTTTGCCATTCCAGGCCAATAGGGACTGTGGGAAGTGGCGCAGGCTGATGGATGTACTGGCCGCAGCTTCCCGCAGCCCCCATTGGCCTTGAACGGCAAACCATGGCCAGTGGGAGCTGCGATCAGCCGAATCTGCAGACGCTGCAGGTAAACAAACCATCCCGGCCCACCAGCAGATTTAGCTGACGGGGCCATGTGCCAAAGGTTGTCGAACCCTGGTTTATTGCGATAACAATGACTGAGATTTTCAAATCCAGTTAGGATATGTAACCACACAGGGTTAATATTTTCAAAAACAATTTCATGATTTAGGAGTAGAGTTGAACTATTTATCCAAAAAAATGTAGCCTATTCACCAAAAAATGCACAGATTTGCCAAATAGTTTTAGCCCTATTTTTTCACAGGCTATATTCACAAGGGGACTGTGATGGGGTGTACTCCCCACACTGACCCTAGCAGAGTAAATTAGGCCTTATTAAATGTCCAGGTTGCACCTGGAGGTGGAGCCAGGGAGTGAGGATTGATGAATTAGACATGAGGCTCTGCTGGGCAGGGCAAGGCAGGGCCTATATAAACCAGGAAGCTGGCAACAGAAGGGGGCTGCAGAAAGGCAGGTTGTTGTCACTCCCTGAGATGATGGAATTGGGAGACTGGTGAACCCAGAAGGTGGGCTAGCCAGGAAGGTAGGAGAAGGCTCCGGGGGAAAGCGTCAAGGTAGGACAGTGTAGACCTTGGTTGCTGACTGGAGGGCCCCTGAGCTGGAACCCAGAGTAGAGGGAGGGCTAATATTCCTCTACCAGCCACAGGGGATGTGGCACAGCAGACTGCCTGGGATGGTTTGTCTGGGAAAGACTTTGTTACATCACCCCTGTAAGGGGAACATGTATGGTGACCCAGCTGGAGGGCAGAGTTACAAAGAAGAGGCTGCAGTTTCTGGAGCGAGAGGGGCCGCAGCATGAGAGGATGATGGGAAAAACACTGCCAGAGGAGGGTGCAATGCCTGGCCAGATCTAATCCCCAGGATGACCAGCAGGGAGTGAATCCCGTGATAGGGACTTAGATCTATTCACAAAACAGGAGGCAGTGGTGGTGAGAGTGGCATTTTGGGTCAAATGAAATGTTTTGTTTGACCCCAAACTGACTTCTGATTTGCCAAGAATTCAAAAAAAAATCAGATTTGGTTTGAGCCAAAACCAAGCATTTTTATTGATATTTCAGAATTGCCACCAAATTAGAAAAAATGTTATAGTCTCATCTCTACTTACAAGTACAAGTCCCATTGACTTTCAGTGGACTTATGTTCTTCAGTCAATCCCAGCCACATCTCCCATTAAGAGTTATGTGGCTAAATCCCTTAGTCAGCTTCAAGGGGGGATAAAAACTCATAATTCCTATACATTTAATACCTTTCATCCAAAGACATCCTAATGAATTTTACTAACATTACGTATACATTTATGTTCACATTGATTACATTAAACAAGCTTCCTATGTCATGCTAATGAATGGATTTCCAATAGGACAATGCTTCTTATTACCATAGCATAAGAACAAAGGACTCTCAGAATTTGAGGACTGGTGAAGAGAGAGAGCTGATATTTATAGAAGTGTGGACAGTTTCCCTCAGCTAACCAGTACTAAAAAAAAAAAGTGTTCAGTTGTCTTTCAAGGCATATTCAGAATGTGTTGGAGTGAAACCCTGCTTCTTTAACTGGATTGGGTTGTACCATTACCACTAAGCCACATCTACATAAGCCACTATTCTCTCTGTGTGGGGCAGACATCAAAAACAACAACCCAGGTGATGTTTTGAACGAGGAGACAGGGTCTGAAGATTTAGCCATTCTCTTAACCACTCCCTTTAGGGCCAATCTAAGATTTTTTGTAAGCAATATTCAATATAATTTTGCAAAATGTTGCAGTGATTTGGAAGGAATTTTGTCATTTTGTTGAATTAATATCACAACAAATACAACAAGCCCCAATGCATTGCCTTTTTGCTATTTTGCACAAATGTACAAAAATGTGCTGGTTTCAAATTATGCTTAACACTTATGCAACAGCATTTACACCACTAGCTAAGATAACTGCAGCTGCACAGTTTAAACAGAGGAAAGACAAAGCTCATTAGCCAAAATATTAATAAAAACAGAAATTGACTATTATTTTGCTAGCAATAGATCAGCCCAATAATCAGGTTTCAACATGAATGTTTTCGGGGAAGGGAAAAATCCCCTTTATAACTGCAATTTAAGTTAAATCAGGAAAGATCCATGACAGAGCAAAAGAATAAATACAAAATTACAAATAGCTACAGAATGGAAACAGTGTAATTATAGATGATTTATGTCCAACTGGGGTTGAGGAAATGGACCGGGGATTTATGAGGGTCATTGCTTATTCTGCCGTTTGCAATTTGTATAAATGAGATAGACAGTATGTCCAATTATAAACTTGTTAGTTTGCTGAAGATACATAATTTGGTGGCACCTTGAACTTGGAGCAAATTGCAAAGAAAATGGAAAAAAGGATGAAATATGCTTGGTAACTAGCCAAACACTCAAAGTTAAAGTTATGTTGATAAATGGAAAGCACTGCTAATTGTTCTATGAACACACAGAATACAATTATAAATCTAACGAGAACAAATTATGGTAAGAAGATACTGAACATTTTGAAATAGTACCAGCAGCACAGAATTGTCTATAAGGACACATGCAGTGTCAAGTAAACAAAATACTGAGGTAGAAGAACACAAATTCAAGAGTAGCTTCATGGGTCAAGTTTCTGGGCCTTATTCTGATCTATGCTGCACTGGTGTAAATCCTGAATTGTTCTGCTGGAATCCACTAAAGTAAACACATCCCACAATGCTCACTGTGAACTACTGCATAAATCTTTGATACCACTGCCATCAAACAAGGGGGAAAACTACCGAGGTCACATTGAATTAACCTGTAATTTACCTCGGGCACCAGGATCTATAAACCAGAAATTCAGTGTCTGGAGAGTAAAGGTTTAATTCTATGAAGTCAGCTCCGCTAGCAGTCACATATAAAAGTACAAACTAAGGTCCTGATCCTGCAGAGTCATGTGCTTAACTTTATGCACTGTGGGTAGTCCCATTGACTTCAAAGGGATTAACCTGATATTACAAAATATCTTTGAGACCAGGAGCTAAATAGGATTCAGAATAGGATTAGACATTATAATGCTTCCAGGCATAAGACAACCACCACTGACTGGAGGAGTTAGGAAGATATTTTGGCTATAGGCAGGGTATTCCAGCATTGTGTGTTGTGGGGTCCCTTGCACTTTTTTCTGATGTATCTGATCAGCAGCGGCTCCAGGCACCAGCGCTCCAAGCACATGTCTGGAGCAGCAAGCTGCGGGGGGCACCCTGCCAGTCCCTGCGAGGGCGGCAGTCAGGCAGCCTTCAGCGGCATGCCTGCGGGAGGTCCGCTGGTCCCGCGGATTTGGCGGTGGGTAGGCCGAAGCCTCAGGACTGGTGGACCTCCCTCAGGCATGCCACCAAAGGCAGCCTGTTTGCCGTGCTTGGGGCGGCAAAAAAGCTAGAGCCGCCCCTCTATCTGGTACTTTCCACTATCAAAGATAGGATAGGAAACAAGAAGGACCTTTGGGCTGCATCTCCACTATTATAATACATCAATATTCCTAACAACACTAGATTTAATAAATAGTTGTTTAGTGAAGTCTAAAAAGGGGCCCTGCACCCTGCTGTTCCCATACTACACTGGGAGTGGCTGGGGGCTAAGCACTTTTGTGGAAGTCTGGCCATTTCATTTAGATTGTTAAATTGGAGTGGAGCTCTATTAAAAAAGTGGGCCACTTGTGAAGTTCCCTAAATCCCTGTAGGCATTGACCTTTTTGAACATCTGGCCCTGAAGTGTTAGAATTCTGCAGTTAGAATACAGTAAAAACTGCCTTAGCGACCACCTCTGAAGAGAGACCGCCTGTCACAAGCGACAACTTGCAGAGGCCACGGAATGTTTTCCCCCTATAATTTAAATGTGAAGAGTGACGACCTATCTTCTGTGACCAGCAACCACACTTTCTTACTCCCATCCATAAAAACAAACCTGTAGCAGAAACCCATCTTCCTTACTTCTGCACTACTGCTGGAGGCAGTGTTACGTCAAAGCTGGGGGCCTAGCCAGCAGCCACTGCACTGTGGTGTGCAAACCTTGGAAGAGAGACCACCTCTTAGAAGCAATCACTTTTGCTAACTCCATGAGTGGTGGCTCTTGGCAGGTTTTACTGTATATGTATGCATATGTCATTGAAATCTATTTTCAAAGCTTGGTAGAAGGCAATTATATTCCCTGTGAATATAGTAGTGATGTATGTTTTTGAAACAAGTATTGTTTTCTAATTGTTTTTGTACAAAATTAATTACTGTTTGTTGATATTGTATGGGTCAGAAGAAAGATTTTTACTATAATGTCTAATAAGCATTTTCACAATTACCAATTTTAAAGAAAGCCTAGGGACAGTATAGTTTAAACATATTTAACTAAGGGAAGTCAAGGGCCTTGTACTGGGGATCAGTGGGGATCCTCCCCCAGAAGAATTTTTGCAAATCTGTCATTTGTCATCGTCTGGTGCGCTTGTAACCCACATGCCTAATAAGGAGATCTCTCTAAGAGATCTACTGGGGAGTGGGTAGGAATGAGTTGTCTGGGTCATTGTTGCTAGGCAGATGCACAGTTAGCTTTCCACACTTAGATGTTTCTGGGATTGGGTTTGGTGGTTTTGGGTATGCTCAATAGTTTCCCTGTTGCTGGACTCCATAAAGGCAGCTGCTTTGCAAAAGGCCATGTGCACTGTGTGGGTTGGGAGAAACAGAGCCACAGGACCAGAAAGCAGGCTGTTTTCCCTAACTCTGAAGCATTTTGCAGCAGGTTAGTGCTATTGTTAACCCTCCAACAGGCACGCCCTGGCAGTGTTCATTGTAGAAAGTAAAAACTGGGAATGAAAAATGTATTTTAATTCTATACTTTGAATGTTTGATTTTAGCCAAACTGTTTTAGTTAAATTGTGTCAACTAGTATGAGTCACCAACTCTTCTATTATTTAAATGTTATAATGGGGGAAGTCATTTATATTTTGATATTCTCGGTTGTCTTTCCTTGTAACAGGGCTTTTAAAAATCTACATAGTTAACTGAATGGTTAGTTAGCTAACTAGCCAGCTGAGTGATTTCAGCAGAGGAGGAGGAAGAGTCTGCATGGATTCCAGCTGAAAATATCTACAAGCGAGTGGAGGGAAGATGTTGCTTTTGAGTCAGCAGACTGTATAGATTTGGTGATCGAAGACTCTAACTGAGACTCAGGTGAACTTAGCCTAAGCTTTTGGGAACTCTGAGTTTCTTCTCACTGTGTTTTTGTGGGGACTGACTTGCTTAGATTATTTTTTTTAATTTATGTTTATGTATAACTGTGAAGATAATGTATGTAGCTTATAAAGTAGCCATGTTATGTTGTAAAAATTCAGTTATTTATTATGTTTCTTTAACATAAGATTTTTGTCAAGCTAGTACTTAAGATTTAAGTTCATTCCTTTTGTTCTTTTGAACTTGGTTGTGGGGAGATTGACCCCTGTGCAGTCCTTGCTGAAAATCCTCAGTGATTGAATTCTGGGTCTCCACGTGCTTTTCTATGGGAGTTGGGTTTTTCGCACTGGAGAAGGGCAATGAAGTAAACTCTTGTTCACCTAAAGGGTGAACATTCAAAATCCCCCTACTCTTCATGGGATCTAAGGCATGCTCTGTCCCCTTCAAAAATGTTTCTCTTATCTACCCCCAAAACTCCACTTCTACCCCAAAATTCCTTTTAAGCTTCTTCTCTCCTCCCAAAAAATCATTCAAGCTGTCATCTTTCTCTCTCCTCCACTTCAACAAAAAGTCTTTTCTCCCATCCAGGCCCACAAATTCTATATTACTTCCCTCCAGAATTCCAGCCTATTCCTCCCCTCTAATGCAAGGCCATGTCTCATTGTATCCAGCCTTCTTATGTTCATTGCACCCACCAACTCCATATTTGCCTTTGTTTACTTCCTCCCTACTATCTATTGGCCTCTGAATACTCACCCCAATATTTCCAGGTGGATCTAAGGCAGTAGTTTTCAAATTTTTTGATTCTGCAGTTCAATTCACAAGATCTCTCTCTCATAGACCCCATGCTTTACCAATACTCTAATCTCCTAAAGCTTTGATATCTTATTCTGGGTACCTCTAAAGAGGACTTTATGGAAACTACTGGCCTAAGGGCTAGTAGATTGTAAGAAGTTTATTTATGTTCTTTAAGATGATGAAATGCATTAAGGCACAAATTAATAATTTTGATGCATATAGCCTTTAACAGCTTATACAAAGTTCCTGATCAGCTGTATAATGTGTGTTAATTTTTGTCAAAAGGTATTCAACCATGGTGATAATTCTTTGTTAATCTCAGCATTTGTTAATACTAGGCTTTGGTGGAAGGGAGCCAAAAATATCACTTTGTAATGTAATCCAACAGGACTTTACCTAAAGGACTGGTATTGTATGCATGCTTGCCAGTTCAGAGTAGCTATGTTCTCAGCTACCCTGAAGCAGTGTATGGAATCACACCAAGAGCAAATAAAAGGGAGTTAGGTTCTTGACAATAGTCACTGAATCTGGAATCTGTAAACAATGATGTTTCGAAGATGTACTAACACTGGAGTTGCTTTCACACTTCAGGTGCCATTCTGTGCACACAATGTATAGGACCATTTTTGTCATTATTATTTACATAAGGACAACAATGATTTCAGTGTTATAGAAATGCAGCAAGACACCATCTGAGTTTAAAATTTAGGTAGAAAACAGATTCAGGGCTAGGTTTTGCCTTATGCACCTGCACAAGAATGGGAAGGGAATGTAAGGAATCTCCCATTCCCTACCGTGTGATTTGCAAAAGGGGGGAGCAGAATAACAGGCACTTTAGGGAAGCACTTGTTAGTCTCTAAGGTGCCACAAGTACTCCTGTTCTTTTTAAAATCTGTAGTTAAATAAACTTGTTTTACTCTTTAATCAGAACTAATCCACGGTTGTGTTTAAACTGAACTGTTTGGTAACTCCAATTCAAGTAGCAAACTGTTCTAGCTTGACCCCTTAAAGGAGCAACAGACCAATATATTGACTCCTGATAGGAACAATGGATCTATATTATCTGAACCACCCAGGAGAGGACTGGACAGTGCAGAACACATGTTTTGGGGAAAATTCGGGACTGGGAGTGTGTTGGAGTCACCCTGCAGGTAGTAATCAAGGCTGCTGGAAGCCAAAAGGTGGCTGGTGTGTCACTGGCCTGGTCTACACTAGGCGTTTATGTCGAAGTTAGTGCCGTTACATCGAATTAACCCTGCACCCGTCCACACTGCGATGCTATTTAGTTCGACATAGAGGTCTCTTTAATTCAACTTCTGTACTCCTCCCTGACGAGGGGAGTAGCGCCAAATTCGACATGGCCATGTCGAATTAGGCTAGGTGTGGATGGAAATCGACGCTAATAGCTCCGGGAGCTATCCCACAGTGCACCACTCTGTTGACGCTCTGGACAGCAGTGCGAGCTCGGATGCTCTGACCAGCCACACAGGAAAAGCCCCGGGAAAATTTGAATTGGAATTCCTTTTCCTGTCTGGCCAGTTTGAATCTCATTTCCTGTCTGGACATCGTGGCGAGCACAGCAGCACTGGCAACGATGCAGAGCTCTCCAGCAGTGATGGCCGTGCAGTCTGTGAATAGAAAGAGGGCCCCAGCATGGACTGATCGGGAAGTCTTGGATCTCATCGCTGTGTGGGGTGATGAGTCCGTGCTTTCCAAGCTGCGATCCAAAAGACGGAATGCAAAGATCTACGAGACGATCTCTAAAGACATGGCAGAGAGAGGATACAGCCGGGATGCAACGCAGTGCCGCGTGAAAATCAAGGAGCTGAGACAAGGCTACCAGAAGACCAAAGAGGCAAACGGACGCTCCGGATCCCATCCCCAGACATCCCATTTCTACGAGGTACTGCATTCCATCCTCGGTGCGGCCGCCACCACTACCCCACCAGTGATCGTGGACTCTGAGGATGGGATAGTGTCCACGGCCGGTTCCTCGGACATGTTAGCGGACGGGGAAGATGAGGAAGGAGATGAGGAGGGCAAGGCAGTCGGCAGCGCTCACAACGCTGATTTCCCCGACAGCCAGGATCTCTTCATCACCCTTACAGAGATCCCCTACGAAGCGTCCCCAGCCGTTACCCCGGACACAGAATCTGGTGAAGGATCAGCCAGTAAGTGTTGTAAACATCTAAACATTTATTTTTAACAAAACAGGAATATTAACAATTAAAAGAATGGGTTGTTCATGATTAGTGTGCCCTAGGCGCTTAACGGTTTAGTCATGGGCAGTGCAAGTTTTGAAAAAAAATCTAGCAATGTCCGGTTTTCAGTGATTGTCCTGCACAAGCCGCTCTACTGTTTATTCCCTGCTACTGCAGCTACAGTAAAATGCGGTCTATATGTCCGGGGATAGAGCAGTAATCCTCCTGGGACATCTCGATGAAGCTCTCCTGCAGGTAATTTGAAAGCCGTTGCATGAGGTTCCTGGGGAGAGCGGCCTTATTGGGTCCTCCGAAGTACGACACGTTGCCGCACCACGAGACTATCAAGTACTCGGGAATCATTGCTCTGCATAGCAGGGCGGCATACGGCCCTGGTCTTTGGAGGCTTTCCCGGAGCATTCTCCGTCTGTCGCTCTCAGAGATCCTCATCAGGGTGATGTCGCCCATGGTGACCTGCTTTTAATTAGGTAGGGGAATGTTAGTGTTGGGACTGCTTTCCCGTTCCTTTACAGAACTGTAACCGCTGGTTTGTAGCCACGTGGTGGAGGCGGGAGAGGGGCAGCCGAAAGGGATCGTTCCCGGGGACAGCCGCGAGGGGGTGGGACAGGGGCAGAGTTCCCGCTTGCCGGATTGCTGGCTGCAGGAACTGACATAGCTTTAAATGTGAAATGAGGCCAGTGGTAATATAAAAGTTTTAAACTGCCACAAGTGTACGGCTTACCATGTCTGCCTGCAACAGAAATTCCGTTGTGCTGCCCCGCTTCTCAAATGTGCTGTGCAAGACCCCAGGCACTGAATGCGAAGGCCGAAAATTCGACCTTGTGCTGAGTGCGCATGTGATAGGTGCTGTGCATGGTCTTGTTCACAGAGAAAGACTATGTTCTTTGTTCACAACTACATTTTTCTTTCTGAGGAATTCACTCCCTTTTTCCCATTTCCACAGCCCCATCTGCGACTGTCTCACAACCTAGCCTGGAATCACACTACCAGAGGCTAGCGCGGATTAGGCGTAGGAAGAAGAGGACATGGGAGGACATGTTCTCTGAGCTTATGGCCTGTTCCCAAGCCCAGGCAGCACAGCAGACCCAGTGGCGGGAGAACTTGACCCGAATGCACCAAGCCAACATGGATTGGGAGGAGAGGTGGCGGCAGGAAGACCAGCAGGCGACTCAAATGCTGCTTGGACTACTGAGGGAGCAAACGGACACGCTCCGGCGCCTTGTGGATGTTCTGCAGGAACGGAGGCAGGAGGACAGAGCCCCGCTGCAGTCCATCTCTAACCGCCCTCCCCTGCCACCAAGTCCCATACCCACCTCACCCAAAGTGCAAAGAAGGAGAAGCGGCAGAGTCCCTGCTAAGTCTCACTCCACCCCTGCAGAGAGCTCTAGTAGCAGAAGGCTCTCATTTCCCAAAATTTGAAAAGTTCTTTCCTTCCCGCCTGACACAAGCCCCCGTCCAAGTTTCACCTCCCAATGCCATGTGTAGTTGATAATAAAAAATACGTTTCTGTTAACTACTGTTTCAATCATGTTCTTTTGGAGGAGGATGGGAAAGGGGGTTGGTAATTGGACAGGACAGTCACCTTTGGCAGGGTACATAGTCGGGGGCAGGCACAGCAGCAGGGCACATACAAAGTGCAGTGATGCAGTGACTAGTTACCCTGGTTAGTCTGGGAGGTTGTTTTCATGTTCTGTGGTGGGGGGTGGGTTGCTCTGTGACTTTGTGGCAGGGGAGGGCAGTTACAGATCTTAAGCAGCGGTCCTTAGGCAGGATCACAGAGCCACACAGCAGGGGATCTGTAACCGTCCTCCCCCTGCCACAAAGTCACATAGCCCCCCCATACACACAGTCCCGATCAGGAGGGGTGACAGGCTCCGTTGAAACAACCATCCCACCGCAGCGGAGCCTGTCAATCCTTGAGTTTAGAAGCTGCATTCGCGTCACTACACTACACCCGCTCCGCACCACAGTCTGCGTCCCAGTTTTAAAAAATTCCCGCGAAAACAGTATTAAAGAAAACGGTGTGCTTTAACAAAGTTGAACTATTTTTATTTCGAAACGTGTGTTGGAAGGGGGGTGAAGGGGGTATGTAACTGGATAGGATAGTCAACATTAACTGGGTAAAGAAACGGGGGCAGGTTTAGCTTCTCAGTACACAAACTTTAAAGTCACAGGTTACCCTGCTCACTCAGGAACTTTGCTTTCAAAGCCTCCCGGATGCACAGCACTTCCCGCTGGTCTCTTCTAATCGCCCGGCTGTCTGGCTGTGAGTAATCAGCAGCCAGGCTATTTTCCTCAACCTCCCACCCCGCCATAAAGGTCTCCCCCTTGCTCTCACAGAGATTGTGGAGCACACAGCAAGCTGCTATAACAATGGGGATATTGGTTTCGCTCAGATCACAGCGAGTCAGTAAGCTTCTCCATCTCCCCTTGAGACGGCCAAAAGCACACTCCACCACCATTCTGCACTTGCTTAGCCGGTAGTTGAAGAGTTCTTTGTCAGTGTCCAGGGCGCCAGTATAGGGCTTCATGAGCCAGGGCATTAGCGGGTAGGCTGGGTCCCCAAGGATGACTATAGGCATCTCCACATCCCCAACAGTTATTTTGTGGTCCGGGAAGTAAATACCTTGTTGCAGCCGTCTAAACAGACCAGAGTTTCTGAAAACACGAGTGTCATGAACCTTGCCCGGCCATCCCACGTAGATGTTGATAAAACCTCTCCTGTGGTCCACCAGTGCTTGCAGCACCATGGAAAAGTAGCCCTTTCGGTTAATGTACTGGGTGGCCTGGTGGTCCGGTGCCAGGATAGGGATGTGAGTTCCATCTATGGCCCCACCGCAGTTTGGGAATCCCATCGCTGCGAAGCCATCTATGATCGCCTCCACGTTTCCCAGGGTCACTACCTTTGACAGCAGTACATCAACGATTGCCTTGGCTACTTGCATCACAACAACCCCCACGGTAGATTTGCCCACCCCAAACTGGTTCGCGACTGACCGGTAGCTGTCTGGCGTTGCAAGCTTCCACAGGGCTATGGCCACTCGCTTCTGTACACTCAGTGCAGCTCGCAAGCGGGTGTCACTGCGCTTCAGGGCAGGGGACAGCAACTCACAAAGTTCCAGGAAAGTTCCCTTCCGCATGCGAAAGTTTCGCAGCCACTGGGATTCATCCCAGACCTGCAGCACTATGCGGTCCCACCACTCAGTGCTTGTTTCCCGTGCCCAGAATCGCCGTTCCACGGCATCAACATGACCCATTGCCACCGTGATGTCCTCGGCGCTGGGTCCCCTGCTTTCTGACAGGTCTGTGCTACTCTCAGACTTCAGGACATCACCGCGGTGCCGTAGCCTCCTCGCCTGACTTTTCTGCATCTGCCTCAGGGAAACCTTTATGATAAGCTGCGAGGCGTTGAGAGCGGCCACAACTGCAGTGATGGTCGCAACGGGCTCCATGCTCGGAGTACAGTGGCGTCCGCGCTGTCAATGACTGCAAAAGCGCGCGAACTGATTTCCCGCCGGCGCTTTCAGGGAGGGAGGGCGGGAGTGATGGACGGATGACGACAGTTTCCCAAAAGCACCCTTGACTCATTTTGTTACCCAGAAGGCATTGCCGGCTACACCCAGAATTCCAATGGGCAGAGGGGACTGCGGGAACTGTGGGATAGCTGACCACAGTGCACCGCTTCGAATGTCGACGCTTTCACCATTAGTGTGGACGCACAAAGTCGAATTACTGTCCTTAGTGTGGACACACACGTTCGACTTTGCAATATCGATTCCAAAAATTCGATGCAAGTAAAATCGAACTACTCTCGTAGTGTAGACAAGGCCACTGACTGGCTGCTGGGGTCACTGTTGCTATACACAGACATGATTGTGAGCAGCCCAAGTCGAGAGCTACAACAGCAAAGCATTGTGAGGCACCCAAGGTTGCAGGGCAGATGGTGACAACACCTCACTGGGCTGGATTACACTATGGAATGTGATACATATTTTTCCCCATTCATTGCTCATCTGACCATATCTACCCCACTGATTATTTTACACAGGGGCAGCTCCAGGCACCAGCGCACCAAGCGCATGCCTGGGGCGGCAAGCTGCAGGGGGCGGCCTGCTGGTCGCTGTGGGGGCGGCAGTCAGGGAGCCTTCGGCGGTGCGCCTGTGGGAGGTCTGCCGGTCCTGCGGCTTCGGTGGCAATTCGGCGGTGGGTACGGCCGAAAGCCGTCTGACTGCCGTGCTTGGGGCGGCAAAATACATAGAGCTGCCCCTGATTTTACATATTAATAACTGATATCACCAATTTGTCAAAGGTGAAATGCCTTTTTATCTCTTTATTTCCCTTTTTCTTTCAAGGGGTGAACTTGCTCAGAGAGGCTGGGCTCAAGGCCAGAAGTGTAGGAGCAAATTAACCCTTGGTGGAGTTACATCTGTAATTATCTGATCCCTTAAAGACATTAAAGGTTCTATCTACTTTAACTTATGAATGCATGTCTCCTCCACTGGATTTTAATCTGTTTATTTCATAATTGCCCAGACATGACTGTAAAACCAGTTTCTTCCAGACCCTTTTAGTCCTCCAGTCACACAGGTTTCCCACAATAAGCTTGCTCTCATTCCTCTTAACTCATTCAAAACACACTTTCTGCACCTTATAGATGAACATTATATCTGAGTATTTTTAGTTCACATTCATTTGCTTTCACTCAATCCTTCTTTCCTACCCTTCAGACTGTTGAACTACTTTTTAATATGGACAACCTGTAAAGTGCTGCAGAGAACATGTCCCCAGCTCCAAAAAAACCAGTCAGCCCAACAATGACTTCTCCATTCTGATGGTGGTGTATGTAGTTTATTTCATAACCTTAGTATGCAATGGATTTGTAAATAGAGAGAAAGTCACCTTCCTGCTGCAAAGCCAGTGGCCATTTTGTGTTCAGATGTAGTCTTTTGCCTTGGAGACACACACACTTTGTCTCATAGAGACCTTCTAGTGATTCTTTTATTTTGTTGTTCTATTAATGAAAAATAATAGCTCCAATGAAATGATTTTTAAAACTGAAGAGCTAGTAGCATGGGGTGGGGTGAAGTTTGATTCTGCTCTGGCCTGCACCCTGTATAGTCATTTAGACCAATCTAAAGTGAGAGCAAAATGCTATCATTCTGATTTAGTAGCATATTACACCCACTTGGCAATGGTGAAGATGACTGCACACCATGCAGGATAACAGAGAATTGATCCCAGTGTTTGTAACTATCTAGGTAAGGCAGGACTCAAGCTGCAAATCTGTCACAGACAGAATGAATGGCTTCCTCAGACATTCTAGAAACAGAGTGTAGTACCTGAAAGTAGGAAAATAACCACTTGAAGAAGTCTGGTTGACAACTGAGCCTGATTAAAATTGAGAAAAGTGCATACACACAAAGGTTTATGAAGCTATAGGGACCTTAGTTAAAAATCAATGGAAAATAACAATATTTTGAAACAAATAACCTTTTGTTGCTTGCCACTTTTCTTCCCTACCCTCCATTACACCATTTAGAGAATATTAAAACATTTGTGATCTATTTTCAGCTTATTAATTATTTCAAGTCAAAGGCACAATAAACTTGAAAATATGGAGATGTTTTGAGTCTCTGGCAAAAAACATTGCATGATCTTTTCAATAGAGGTGCTATTCTACATGCATGACCATGGATGGGCACTAACTTTGTGTGTTGAAGAAGCAAAGTGGCATAGTGACTTAATTTACTAGTGTGACAGCGCTAATTTGTCATTGGGAGAAGAACCACTAGTGTGTCTTTCAACAACCACAATCATGGTTTAATAAAAGAGCCAGGTGAAAAGCATACACACTTACCTGGCTGTACAGCTAGCTAGGAATTTTCTGTTGAAATATTTTTTTGCTGGGAAAATCTAAATGAAATATTTCATTTTGGGTTCAGGTTGACATCAATCTGTGTTTTCCTGAGCTGCCATAGTGCTTCAAGGGAGCTGTAGTTTGGGCGCCTCCTGCCTTCCTTCTCCTCTATGGACTGAGTTCCTTGGCTGGACTACATCTTCCATGGAGCATCAGTCTCCCCTCAGTTTGAATTGACATGGTACATCATGGGAGATGTCGTCCAGCCAAGGAACCCAATCCATAGAGGAGAAGAAAGGCAGAAGGCACCCATATTATAATTCCAATGAGGCACCCTGCAGCTCACAAGGACAAAGCTTAATGTTGATCCAAGCTGAAATGTTTCGATTTGGTATAACAATCCAAAACAAAATATTTCAATTTCTCCAGAAATGAAGCAGTCCAAAATGTTTCAAATTAAAAATGTGAAACTTCCCACTCCAAAACCAAGATATTTCAATATTTCATCCTATTTTGGTACAAACACCAATGTTGACGTGTTGGACTTACTAATTAATGGCTTGTACAATGGGAGTGGGGTGGACTTCCATGCAAATGTGCTGAGAACCACTCCTCTTTAACAGGTGGAAGGAACACTAACAAGCACCCACTAGTGATACAGTGGTGCATGGGATACAGTAGTAACAATGTGAACTGAATACTTAAGAAATGCTATTGCTATACATCACTTCTTTTCCTGTAGGGCAGAGGTGCTGGAAAATTTTTTATAGAGGGGGTGCCGAAAGCCATTGAACCAAACCCTGTATATGATGGAAACCACTTTAAGCCGGGGGATGGGGGGTGGGTGGGTGAATCAGCACCCCTACTTGGGTGGATTGGAACTGGATTGGAAATAACAAGTGTGTCTAGAGGGAGTCACATAATGTAACTCTCATGTCGAGGACCCAAAAGAGAGGAATGTGTAGTTTAAAAAAAAGTAAAAGGGTCTAAGGACATGTAAATTAGAGCAGCCTTTACCATACTTTAACTTAATGGTTCTTCCAGCTGCTGGGCATAAATTACAGCAACACGGGCTCCCTTATACAATGGTAAGTGGTATAAGTAGGTGTGAGTCTGAGTGTAACAGAATCTACTTAACACCTTTTATATATATATATATCACATCTGATGAATACTGCACTTCAGCTGTGCTCCTCCATCTGCTACTAACTTGTTCTCTTTTTTGTGTCTATTTTAAATTCACTGATAGGAAGGGCTTAAGGCCACGATAGTGACCGAACAGATTTAAAGGATATAAATCTACACTTTTAAAGCTTTGCCTTTTTTTTGCGCACCCAAATGGCACTGTAATTGAATTGTGACTGCAGTTTTGGACCTGCAATTATTTTTAGTCATAAGCAATGGCCTTTAGATGTCTATCTGCCCAGCATGCAGATGCAGTCAGCTACCTATACATCCAAATGTCTCATTAGGTTGGAAATGCAAGCATAATTGACATGACTAGTTAATGCAGCAGCTGCTAGATGCAGTACTAAGTGAAAGTGATATTGATTATGATTATATCAGTTATAATCCTCATAACGTTGAGACCTGCAGTAGGAACATCAATAGCAAATCAGGAAATTTGCTTAGAAATCACAAACAGCAAGACACACACAACTGGAAGAGCCAGGTCAACAGGATGATTCATTTTTTCCACACAGAGTTGATTCATGGATCAGCTTATCCATGGCAGAAAGCAGTCACAATTGTGATAGCTAGAACAGAGAGAGGTCTGGGTTGAAGAAACTTCTTGTCTCATTTTTATTGCAGATCAGCTGATTCGTAATAGATTCATTGCAGTTTTATCTGTTCACTATTAAATGCACATATGCAAGACAGACAATTTTGCTAATCTGGATACCACAGATATAATCAGGCACATTAAATGTAATCATCCAAATGAAAATTTTGGCCTCATGTCTTCAGATGATGCAATATGTCATCCTCCAACGGCTGCAGCATAGAAGAGTTTGTATTGAGAGAGGAGAACTACATAATGGAATTCCTCCAGCTTCCCAACATCTTTTTATTATTGTCTTCCAAAAATCAGTTGTACACCAACATGTCCCACACGCCTGGGAATAACAGCACTCCAGAGCATGGGAAAAGATGACTTAATGTACACATTTTGTGGAGGGTTCTGAAGAAAAAAAAACATCTACAGTCATTGCCCATTAATCAGAGTGTAACAAATAACTGGCCTTGATCTAGTCCTATACTCCATCGTAATGGATAGTTCTAAACAGGGTTAGAGCATATGGGATAATGATATTTCCTCTGTCTTTATGACATCTTAAGACAAACATGTTTTCAGACTGGACTGAAGTCAAGGCAGGTCATGTGATTTACTACAGATTTAGGGTAAATGAAGGAACAGCCAAGGATTTGCATCTCTCTCCTTCACTGGTTTTGTTCTGAGGAAGTTATTTCTAGATACTTTGGACCTTACCAGCAGGGCCGGCTCCAGCTTTTCTGCCTCCCCAAGTGGCAAAAAAAAAAGACGAGCAGCAACACTTCGGCGGCAGCTCAACCACGCCGCTTCTTCTGCGGCAGTTCGGCGGCGGGTCCCCCCTCTCCCTTTTCGGTGGCAAGAGAAAGAAAGGAAATGAGGGACCCACCACCGAATTTCCACCGAAGACTTGGACGTGCCGCCCCGATACTGGACACAGTGCCGCCCCTTTGAATTGGCTGCCCCAGGCCCCTGCTTCCTACGCTGGTGCCTGGGCCCTGCTTACCATCAATGATATCAAAACACTACCCCAAAAGAGTGGGTAATGAAGCCAGCAGCACACTGCACTAAGACTGTAATCAAGTCACCTGTTAACCTATTTACATGAGGAATAAATATTTAATAATGGACTCTTCAATCTAGTAGACATAGGTATAACATGATCCAATTGCTCGAAGTTGGAGCTAGGCATATTCAGACTGGAAATAAGATGTACATTTTTAATAGTGAGAGTAATTAACCATTGGAACAATTAACTAAGGGTTGTGGTGCATTGTCACTGACAATTTTTAAATCCAGATTCAATGCTTTTCTAAAAACCATATATTCTAGGAATTATTTTGAGGAAGTTCTAGGCCTGTGTTATACAGGAAGTTGGAGTAGATGATCATAATGGCCTTAGAATCTATGAAAAGGCTAAAATGTCTGGATTCCACAGAGTACATTTCCCACAAATTTGAGAACACTCAGAAAGACCTGGAATGGTTCATTAATGTTTGGATTACCTCACAAGGTATTTTACATTAGTTTTCTTCATTGCAGACAGTGATAACAATAAAAGCAGATAGGCATTTAACTCTGACTTCAACTAGCGCTCAGGGAATAATTTGTAGCAAATAATTTATTCAACTAATTTTGCAATTGTTTCAATTCACAAATTGTCCACAAACCATTTAATATTTGCCTAAATTTCTCACCCAACTTCATTCACAGAATAACTTCAATAATTCTTGGTCTATACATTGCTCCAGAGTCGTTTACTGTAGCTATTTCATTATTAAAATTAAGCTATTTGGATTGGGTTTGATTGGACAGAGGTTATAATTTATAATTGGTTGACCACAACTCTTAGGTCACTGATGTTTGTATAGATAAATTCAAAGTTGTTTTTCAGTGGCTGTCTAAAATGTGCTTAAAATTAACTTTTCTGCTAGTAAACTTGTTCCCTAGAATATTTATGGAAAGCAAACACAGAAAGGGCATGAACACATTGGAAGCAATATTTTTGTTTCAGTGAATATTTGGACAGGAGGAAATTGAGTTATTCACCCCGCCATTAATTTGGCTATTGTCTTAACCAGCTGATGCATGGTTTGCACCTATTTTAATGATGTTAAAAAAAATCTCATGAGGCTGTATTGGGAAAACAAGAAATTTCCTTCTTCCGGCTCTTCAAAATGTACAAATAAGAGGAAATTTTGTCGACTGAATCAGTACATATATCTGCATCAGGACACAGTTAACATTACCTGCAATGACAAAGGAAAGAGTTCCTCATGCAGAGCTACTGCCACCACAGAAGACAGTGCTGAAACAGGTCTAACCTTATTATTCGTTAGTATTAGGGTAGTGCCTAGATGCGCCAATCCAGATCAGGACACCCCTATATTAGAGGTGGAGAAACACATAACAGGCAGTTCCTGACTCAAAACCATACCATCTAAATAGAGGAGACACACAAAGGATGTGAGGGCACCACAGAGGTAAAGTTCATACATTAGAGGTGGCTGACAATAAAACCCATTCCACCTAACTCTCAGCCCAGAGCCTCATCCCGTAGATCACACTGCCTCTTCACTTGTAAAACCCATTGTTGTGTGTTATGCGTTTCCCCCTCTGCCCCTGCCGCTGTGCTCAATATACAGACAATGAGAGTCTGTCACAGCCCCTAGCTACAGGGCCTGGTACTTTTGCTGATGATGTAGAGACTCGTGGTTTTAGCTCTGATGGTCCCCGCTCAATCCTTGGTTTCGGCCAATATAGCGGCTGTCCGTCACACTTGTACACACTTGCACACGTATGGCTCTGCCCCACATGCGTGTACTGAACTCCCACACAAAGGAAGAGGGGAAACTTCCCCCCCCACCTCAGCCTCTTACTTTGTGTGTGTGCGCGTTAAGGCCTAGGGCAAGTGCTGCCATCTTATCAGCACTGCAAAAGAGTTTCTACTCTCATTCTGCTTGTGCACCTCCTGAACCTCCCCATGTCATCTGCTAAGTAGTAAAGAATAATGAAAGACACCTTCTTGCCAAGCATGTTATCAGTGTCATCCTGCATGGAGCAGACAAGAAAGTTCTTCCTATCAAAGGCCAGTAAGTCAAGCTATTTTATTCATCCATCAACTGAAAACTCAGAGAAAGTAAAGTTATATCCATTTATATATATGCATTACATAGACAAGCAACAAACTATCTATTTATACACCAAATAGCTGCTTACCATTTTCATAACTTCCCAAATGGTCATTAAAATGATATAATAAAATAATAACAAATCAGCCAAATTTTCCCCTCAGAGACATACTTATATTATAATTTTAGGATCTTCCATTGAGTCTCTTAGTTTCCAAGAGAGATGCATACACATGTTAGAGAATTTCATTTAACAATAATTACATTTTGCCTTTCATTCAGGATCATACGGAGCATTATAAAACAAAGGGTTGTCATTAGCCCCAATTGTTGGATGGGGGAAGTGAGGCACAGATTTTAAGGCTAAACTTTTTAAAGAAGTCTACTAATTTCAGATGCTT
The DNA here is from genome assembly GCF_011386835.1 of Chrysemys picta bellii. Lineage (NCBI taxonomy): Eukaryota > Metazoa > Chordata > Testudines > Emydidae > Chrysemys > Chrysemys picta. The sequence continues at coordinate 244,807,752 of NC_088792.1, read as the reverse complement.
TAGTTTTTAGGTGCACAAGTCAAGACATCTTGGGTTTCATTTACAAAGGTGCTCATCATTCACTTGAATGGGGTACAGTAGTGGATTAGCCACTGGGCCAACAGGGCCCATGCCCAGGAGCCCCAGCCAATTGGGGGGCCCCAGAAAATGGGTGCCTCCAGGCCCTGACCTGCTCCGCCTGCCCAGTGTTCCTGCCAGGGAGCATGGTCAGGGCATGGGGGTGACAGGTGGCAGAGCATGGCAAGCCCCCTCACCTTGGCCACACTCCATAGCAGGACCGCCGGGCAGGCAGAGTGAGGCAAGCCACCATGCCTGGGCCCCACTCCTCGCAGGAACGCTGGGGGGTGGGGTGGGTGGAAGGGACTGCAGGCAGAAGTGGTGTGGAGGGGCCCCCCATTTGCTCAGGGCCAGGGCCCCACAAAAAGGTAATCTGCCTCTGGTAGGGTACCTTGAGTTAAGCATAGAGAAAAAAAAAATCACAGGAGACTTTTGAAAATTTGCTCCTAAATCAATTGCCCCAGGTCTCAGTTATCAACAGAACTGGGAAAAGGAACTGTTTCCAGGACAATCATGTGATGCTATATGCAGAGAAGTTGTAACAGTGTTGTTCCCAGGATATTAGAGAGACAAGGTGAGTGAGGTAATATAAGGTCTCTATGTGGCTCAAAAAGGTTGTCTCTCTCACCAACAGAAGTTGGTCCAATAAAAGATTCTCTCAGTCACCTTAGAATATCAGGGATGGAAGGGACCTCAGGAGGTTATGAGCATCTAAAACTGCTTAGAAATTCAAGGGTAGAAACGGTAATAAAAATAATATAATGTAATAGAGGTAATGATACATAAGACATGGAGGAGGGAAAAGGAACTACTTCCTGTGGTACTACAGGAATAATTAGATTAAAGTAGTATAGGGAAATATATTCTGAATATCAGGAAACGTTTCCTAGTGGTGTTATCTGCTTTTGACTGAATTTTAGCCCACTTTTGGAGACTTGGGATCTCCGAGATAAGAATTGCAGTGTTGATGCAGCTTATTTGAACTAAACCACTACATCTTTCATCTATTTAAAATATCACTGTACTATTTTTACATACAGTAAATATGTTCCAGGGTACTTATAGTTCTTCTCATCCCTTTTCAACATTCCCAGCTTTCACTGTTTATGCTTTTCAGTTGTTTTCTGATTGTACAGAAAGTGAACATGCTGGTTTGGTGTAAGTGTTTAGTTTCTAGGATTGGATTTACTGTCTGTAGGTATGAAACACTAATTTTTAACATCCTTAATTTTAAAGTGACCTCAGAGTTTTCTATGAAGAAAAACATTTAAATTCTTTTTTTTTTAAATAATTTGTTTTTTTGGATTGAGCTATTTTGGGTCAAATCTACTAAAGTACCTCTGATCCTTTGACCTCAGAATTTGGTGCACACTAATTTGAGTGCGTCACCGTGCCTCTATGGGTCACAACTGAGAATACCAAATTCAGGACAAAATGCTGAGACATAGGGCAGACACACCCCAAAACTGGTGGTTATTCTCCCATAAGATATACCAAACCAACAACAAAAGTAAACTTCTGTCTCACCACACTGGCTAACAAGAAGTCAGAAAAGCAGTTTCCTTAGAAATTCCAGTCCCGGATTCAACACCTAGACAGTAGACTTAAAGATGAGTTATTTAAAACCAAATTTCATCAAACAAAAGAGTTCTTCTGATCCCAAAGGACCAGCCAAACACACAGGTCAATATATAACTCAGATCTTACCCAATAATCATACTGTTGCCAATCCTTAAGTATCTAACATCTAAAGGTTTATTTATAGATAGAAAGAAAAAGTTAAAATTGGTTAAAGGAATCAAATACATACAGTAACTGCAAAGTTCTTGGATCAGGCTTGGAGCAGTGATGGAATAAACTGCTGGCTTAAGTCAAGTCTCTGGTTGCTTCTAAATCATTGGAAGGTCCTCAGTCCTTTGGTTAGAATGCTCCCATTAGTATAAGTTCATAGTCCAGAGGTTGAGCAGGAAAGAGGCAAAATGGAGATGTTTCCAGGGCCTTTTATAGCTTCTGCTAAGTGCAGGGAAACCCATTGTTTTCACCATGGAAAATTACAGGTAACAAGACAGTGTTTGTAGTCACATGTCCATGCATGATTTTGCTTAGTCATAGCAGAGGCCACCACAGGAAAGTCCATTAAGTGTAGATAGGCATCTTCCATGGTCCATTGTGAATTACGTGTTCCTTGATGAGCCATTTAACTTGAATAGTTCCTTCAAGATGTGCAGGCTAAATACGATGTGGGTGTTACCACAGGAGCAAATATTTGAAATACAGGTACATAGTTAATATTCATAACTTCAGATACAAAAGTGATACATACATACAAATAGCATAATAATATTCAGCAAATCATAACCTTTCCATAGACACCTTACTTGCCATACCTTGTACAAGATTTGTTGCAATTATATAACAGTAGTAGCAATAATGATCTACATGGTCATATTTTAATCAGATAACATCAAAGTGCAAAAGACATCCTTATTTGCACTTGCAGCTCTCACAATTAAGTATCTAAGCTCCTGATTTGCATTTATGAATATCCACTTGATTATGCAAATTCTTGCTTTTACAATTTAGAAGTTGTAATTTGAGGCTACTTTTAAGTGCCGGGCCATCATGTCCAGTTTGAATTTGTATAATTTATTTACCAGTAAGCACAGAAGTACTTGCTGACACAACCAACTACTATAGAATTACCTGGCACAGTATATTACTGAGAATGAAAAGTATACAACAGAAGACAGAAAGAAAGGGGGCAGTGGTGGTGGTGGTGGTGGTGGGAAATAGAGGAGGTTGCTTCTGAAGAAGGTCTGAATGTGGCTCAGGAGTTACAGCCATTGAAACAACAATATTTTGGCCTTAGAGGTAATACAGACCTTGGTGAAATTACTGTACAGTCTGTATCTTGTCCTTTGTGACCCTCTTTTTGCTGGCACAATATGAAGTTGTTAATTAACTAGTCAGTGACTATACATTATACGTTGATTTACAACATTAGAAGGTACATGAATGCCTTACTTTGCTCAGCTCAGCCAATTTCAAAGTGGTTTCTTTTAATCTTCTTTTACAGGAATTTCACTCTACCTCTTACTAATATTTATGGCAAGCTGTCTGCTGCAGTGATGGGTTGCAGCACCTTATGAAAGATGTAATATGGATTTGGCAATCTTGATTTTTAGAGCACGGAATCAATTCAGGGAGTTTAGGCGCTACATAGATGGCTATGAACTGAACAGTTGTCCTACACTGCAATACCTATAGCTAGGACAGTGGTATTTAATTCACAAACAGGTTAGTTTATATAACTCACTCTAGAACACAACCAAAACAATGCTATTTAAAATTTAAAAGGGATGAGGGATAGCTCAGTGGCTTGAGCATTGACCTACTAAACCCAGCATTGTGAGCTCAATCCTTGAGAGGGCCATTTAGGGATCTGGGACAAAAATCTGTCTGGGGACTGGTCCCTCTCTGAGCAGGGGTTTGGACTAGATGACCTTCTGAAGTCCCTTCCAACCCTGATGTTCTATGATTCTATACATCAAAATCAAGTCTAGAGCAACAAAAAAATCTGCTTAAGAATATTTATTTCCCCTGCTTTAAAAGCAGTATGATTCATTAAAACAATTGAGTTAAAACTGCTAATGACTCTCCTGTTGCCTCCAAGTAGCAAGATCTAGTTACTTCAGTCTGTTTTTGAGCTGAAAATCATTGAGTTCTTAATTAATTGATTGTATTGAACACATTTTAACAAAGCACTTTCAATTTAAAGTTCCAAATACTAAGCTAACTTAATAAATGTTTCCATGATCATTTGCTAATTTCAACATAAACCTGTGCCTCCACGTACAGTAATTGTGATCAGAAAAGCTCTTTAGTATACTGTGCTAGATTTTAATGTTATGCTTCTATCACACCTGCCACTGGTGAAGCAGTTCAAGGCAATTCTGAAAAGTTAATTTGTTATATGCTTCTACATAGAAGCCAAAGTAATAGGATGACATGAGTAAATTCATTTGGTAACTGCGCCACCATGCTGACATACTACAGCCACATTAAACTCTATTTTCTGGGTACAGAGAAGGGCCACTAGGATGATCAGAGGAATGGAAAACCTGTCGTATGAAAGGAGACTAGAGGAGCTCGGGTTGTTTAGTCTGACCAAACGAAGGCTGAGGGGGGATATGATTGCTCTCTTTAAATATATCAGAGGGATAAATACCAGGGAGGGAGAGGAATTATTCCAGCTCAGTACTAATGTGGACACGAGAACGAATGGATATAAATTGGCCGTGGGGAAGTTTAGACTTGAAATTAGACAAAGGTTTCTGACCATCAGAGGGGTGAAATATTGGAACAGCCTTCCAAGGGAAACGGTGGGGGCGAAGGACCTGTCTGGTTTTAAGATTAAGTTAAATAAGTTTATGGAGGGAATGGTATAATGGAGAAACATGATTTCAGCCAAAGGAATACCGTGCCAGGGCAGGTAAATAGTATAATGGCTAACAAGGGTCAGGCTGGAGACTCTTGCCTACATGCTCGGGGTTTTACTGATCGCCATATTTGGGGTCAGGAAGGAATTTTCCTCCAGGGTAGATTGGCAGAGGCCCTGGAGGTTTTTCGCCTTCCTCCGCAGCATGGGGCAGGGATCGCTAGCAGGAGGGTTCTCTGCCAATTGAAGTCACTAAGCCACAGGATTTGGGGACTTCAACTGCAGAGTCAAGGGAAGGGGTAGGGACGGCTTTGTGGCCTGCAGCATGCAGGGGGTCAGACCAGATGATCATAATGGTCCCTTCTGACCTTAAAGTCTATGAGTCTACTTCTAGTTTTCTTCATCAGGTGTATGGCTACTGTATCCATTATGAACACACAACTCCATTTTAAGATGCATGTGGGAAGTCAAGCATACATTGCAATATTCATCTGTTTGTTAAAGTAAATGTAATATAGTAAGAGCATATCTTTTCATAAGCTTTGTTTTACTACAGTAGAGAAGTCACATAATTGTTTCTGTTTTTTATGCTGCCCCTGTTTAATACATAAATTCTCTTTGAATGGCTGAGCAGCACAATGGCTTGTGAAGGTTAATTGTGAAAATTGATAGGATTCTTTATAGTGATTTTTAACATCATAGCTAGATGAAGGAAACAATAACACCATCTCATTAGCTGCAATTGTGTATTCACACTATTATTTTCTCTTACCTATTGTGAAGGGACAGATCTAAAAGGCAAAAGAACAGTCTGTGTCACCAAACGACTTGGAAAAGAAGAAATAGCTGTTTTCAGAATAGGCTAAATGCAAAAAGCTGATGCAGTGCCACAATGTTGTGTTATGCAACTTTCCAAGGTCACCTATCCTACTGCAAGAGTTCATACATGAGAGCATTACTGTACATATACAGAAATAGCTATAAGTGAATAGATTACATTGTGGGTAGTGATAGATACCTAGCAGTCAGACACCAGGGTTATGGATGTATTAAATGTGCCTAAATAGATAGAATATATAATAGAATGTGTAAACTCTGTACATGGTAACATTTTCAAAAGCATGTAAGTAAGTTAGGAGCTTTTGAAAATGGGACTTGGGATCTTAAATCAGCTGGGTGATTTAGAAAAATATTACTCATAATTACTAAAGCTATATTAAAGCCTAACAAAAATCAACCTGTCATCCCAAAATAATTCAATAAATACCCTACCAAAGACACTCAAGCCCCCTCAGACAAGCGCCTATGTAACTACATAAATGTTGCGATGTATCCTGTAGGTCAGTGGGCTCAGACTAAGCTTCCCTAACATGGGAAAATAAGTTCCAGAGTCTAGGAACCTCTGTTAAGGTACCTGCTTCCCCCAACCAGTATGTGCATGAATCTCAGTACCATTGGTAAGAGAATCCCACCTGATATCAGTTGTCATGATATACAATGGGGCCTGGGTTTTCCCCACTGAAGAGACACAGACAATGGATGTTGTGGTCTGACATATAGCAAATACCACCCCTTCTATCCTTCCCTCACATCCCGGGTGCTTTATTAGAACAAAAACACAACAACCTCTTTACCTAGGACCTTTACAATCATCCAACTGCAGCAATCAGAAAAATGAACTTTCCGCTATATATGTAAAACCATGTAACAGAGCACACTCACCAATGGAGGTGCACCCCTCTGGCTAAGTCTGGAGAACTGCTCTGATCTGGTCTAGCACACCTTCCATCTCTCGCTTGTCCCATGGCCCCTCTTGCTCTCCGGGACCTGGGGTGCCCTCTCTTCAGGACTCAACCCTCCAGTCATGTCACTATGTAGTTTCCCCTTTCCAGGGTATCAACATCTTGCTGGACCAACTGTCCAGACACAATCTTCATCAGTCTGTGCTACTTTCCCAGTTGTTAGAGTAGCAGGCAGCCCTGGGTTCCCCTACGTTCCAGCCAAAGGACTCTATAATCAGAGGCCAACATCTGAATATTCTCACTCCTCTCTGTTCATTCCCTAGGCTTCTTCCTACTCTGTTTTCCATAGGCTTCTTCCAATTCCTCTGGGTAAAACCCTTCCATCAGGGACAAGGCTTTTGCTCCTCCTGGGTTTCCTCCTACCCGCCTCTTGGTGCCCAGGAAACAACTGCAGACTCTCCCTGCAGTCCCCTTCTGCTTGCAACTTTCTATATAATCCTCCCCCAGCTATGCTTCATCTGCAATTAGAGTTTCTCAATCAAGTCTGACTCTCCCCTGGTGTGGCCTATAACATTAATTGGCCTCTTCTAACCCACCTTAACCCCTTAACACCTGAACACCCCTTCACAAACCCCCTTTCAGCCATTTGGTTAAGAGACTTCACCGTTGACAAATTTGTGAGTGTCTCCCTCAGTCCTACAAGCACCAGCCCAACACTTTTATGTCTTAGCCTAAGCTAGAGGTAGCACCGTGATGGTGGCACCAAAGGACACCGCTTATTGGCAACTATTACCAGATGGGTGCTAAATATTGTATCCATTGCCTCTTCTAGCATATCGTGAGCATTTTGGTCACTGTCAGATGGTAGGATAGGTATGAGGGAGAGAATATATGTTAAGGGGGAAGGGCTGGAGTCAGGGTGGGTCCAGACATCCAGAACTCCTAAATTTAGAGGGCATCTTGCATGCCAGAATAAACCCCCTTCTATCATTTGTGGCAACTTATAGGGCAGGGGCTTCAACCTCTCCCTCACAATCCTCTTTTGTGATCTTGGCACTACTGTATCAGTGGACCCCAACTGTTCGTTCTTGACCCATCAAGGACAGAGTCTTCCCAGGGCACATACCCACTATGTGTTCCCCTAATATTAAACAGTCAAATCCACAGGATATATGCAAGTTAATATTCTGTTATGTAACCCTTCTGCCAGGTGGAGCCAGCAGCAACAAGGGCTGGGTTCAGTATCTAGGGCAGTGGTTCCCAAACTGGGGTTTGTGAACCCCTGGGGGTTCGCGAAATGTTACAGGGGGTTCTCGGGGGAAAAATCCCTAATGGCGGACAGAGCTGTCCCTAGGGACCCCGGACAGCAGCCTGGTGCCCCTGGACTTCCAAGAGCTAAGCAGATCAAAGCAAGCATCTCTATCACATTGAGGAGATTTACACTTCAAGACTCCTTATAAGAACAACAAAAAATATCCACCTCCCTTTCCATTTTTTTAAATTAAATAGGCAGCTAATATTGTTTTTAAAATTATTATGAAGAACAAGTTTAAGCTTTGTTGTAACGTGCGTTGTTTGCCTGGACTGCTCAAGACCTGAATGCTTGTGTAGGAGGAACTCTTTGAGTTGGCTTCTTAAATACCTTCATGCTGTTTCACATCTGATACTCCTTTATGAAACATAGGAGCCTTGTCTTATAACAGGCTTATTCAAAGTGATACAAGCTACAAAAGTCAGATCTTGGAAGAGTGTTGCTGTTTTCATAATGTAATAAAAATACTGTAATGATAAATAATAATTAATAATAAATAGTGTGTAATAAGCATGTCAAATTTTATATTTCCAAGATCACTGCTTTTATAATTTATACTCAGGTAAAGGAGAAATTCCCTGGAAATATTCATTTTTAGGAGGGCATTCGCGAGACTTGACATTTTAGTGAAAGGGGTTCACAGGTTGTTAAAGTCTGGAAACCAGTGATCTAGGGGGTCCTTTTCAACAATACAACACAAAACCAGCTCGAACCCCCACCCAGTGACCTGGGACAATTACACACCACCCCCTGGGCACTGCTAAGAGGCAATACTTCACCTCTCACAAGCACAGAGTTTGAGTGTAGCAAAAACTTTTAATAAAAGGAGAGAAGTAACTCAGCATTAATTTGGGAAAACACTGCAACTAGGATTCATAAACATAAACCATGAGCAAAAGACCCACCCCCAAGTATGTTGGACAGTGTCCTTTTTCTCTCAGGTTCTTAAATCCAGCAAGCCAAAAGTCCCTTTAACGTGCCCATCCCATCTCTGCACCCCACTCACAGTTGCTGTCCTTAGCAAGTGCAGCCCCAGCATTCAGAGATTCATCCACAGAATTCACCTCCCACCTTGGGTGGAAGGTGGGGGTAAGGTGGCACTTTACATGCTCTGCTGCTTGGGCACTCACTTGTTGCCCTGCCAGCCAATTCGCACGCCTCTCTGCGGGGCTCTGCTCTGGCCCTCTCTGCTAGCCACCTGCTGGCCGCTTGCCATATCTCTCCGCCAGCTGCCCAGCTGGCCACTCACTGTGCCTCTCCGCCAGCCACCTGTCCTATAGTAGGTGACTTCTGGGTACCCTATACCAGAAACCTACTGACTGCCATACTTCCCTACATGCCTCCAGCTTTCATCCAGACCACATCAAACGATCCATTGTCTACAGTCAAGCTCTAAAATACAACCGCATTTGCTCCAATCCCTCAGACAGAGACAAACACCTACAGGATCTCTATCAAGCATTCTTAAAACTACAATACCCACCTGTTGAAGTGAAGAAACAGATTAACAGAGTCAAAAGGATACCCAGAAGTGACCTACTACAGGACAGGTCCAACAAAGAAAGAAACAACACCATTAGCCGTCACTGACAGCCCTCAACTAAAACCTCTCCAGCGCATCATCAAGGATCTACAACCTATCCTGAAGGACGATACCTCACTCTCACAGACTTGAGAGACAGGCTTGTCCTCGCTTACAGACAGCCCCCCAACCTGAAGCAAATACTCACCAGCAACTACACACCACACAACAAAAACACTAACCTAGGCACAGATCCCTGCAACAAACCCCACTGCCAACTCTGTCCGCATATCTATTCAAGGGACACCATCATAGGATCTAACTACATCAGCCACACCATCAGGGGCTCGTTCACCTGCACATCTACCAATGTGATATATGCCATCATGTGCCAGCAATGCCCTTCTGCCACGTACATTGGCCAAACCGGACAGTCTCTACACAAAAGAATAAATGGACCCAAATCAGATATCAAGAATTGTAACATTCAAAAACCAGTAGGAGAACACTTCACTCTCCCTGGACACTCAATAACAGACTTAAAAGTGGCAATTCTTCAACAGAAAAACTTCAAAAACAGACTTCAATGAGAAACTGCAGAACTGGAATTAATTTGTAAACTGGACACCATCAAATTAGGCCTGAATAAAGACTGGGAGTGAATGGGTCTCTATAAAAAGTAATTTTCCCCTCTGCTGATACTCACACCTTCTTGTCAACTGCTGGAAATGGTCCACCTTGATTGCATTGGCCTTGTTAGCACTACAAAAATAATTCCCACTCTGATGATACTCATCTCTTCTTGTCAACTGTTGAGAATAGGCCACTTCCACCTTAATTGAATTGGTTCATTAGCACTGACCCCCCCCCCCAACTGGGTAAAGCAACTCCCATCTTTTCATGTGCAATCATATATATTTTTCTTACTGTATTTTTCAGTCCATGCATCTGATGAAGTGGGTTTTAGCCCACAAAAGCTTATGCCTAAATAAATTTCTTAGCCTCTTCTGCCACAAGGACTCTTCATTGTTTCAATTGAGTCTAAATTTGCTCTTTTATTATACCAGGGAGAGGGTCAAATGGTGTTTAGGTCCCTTAAACAGGGTCTACACCATCAGATACAAGTACCTATCCCCACCCACTCCCAACTCATTGGGCTTTGGAACCCATATCCTCTGCCTAGCGAGTGCCATTCAGTTGAGGGTGAGTCCCTCCATCGGGGTATGCCAAATACAGTTCTGCTGCCCTTCATTTACACAACAAGGATAACAACCCTTTATTACTTCAGCCCCAATAACAAGGAGACTGGGGATCCAACACCAGCTACAAGTGATCATTTGGGCAAGAAATCCCATCATGCTGAGCATCTAGGTAGGGTGGGTGTGTCCATGCAAACGAGATCAGCTCCTGAAGTCCTTTTCCACAGCTCACCACTATATGTCAGGGAGAGCTCATTCAGACTCTGCTTACAGTTATATAAGGATAAGAAGAGAGAAACAAATGGAGGGAAGCATTTACTTATATCCAAGTGTAAGCACAGTTTGGGGCACAGCTACTTGTGCTGCCATGGGTTATAAAAAGCATATTAAGTTTTGTGAAATGGCAATGATTTCTGTAACAATCTTGGGGTTCATTAACTAACCAACCAGTGAATGAGAAAGGAATCAAACTTTAATAAAACAAACGGGAAGGTATAGAAGGTAGAGCCTGGCAACTGGATTCTTACATGGTCTTAGCACTGTCCCAATTCCTAGTTGCTCCATGAACCTTTACTTTTACCCCAAGGTTTCCTGTTTCCAGAAAGGACTGTTATTTTCTCAGAATACATGCTTTTGTCCTTTATTCATCTCTAGGTCTGGGATGTTAACCCTAACCCTAACTCTCTTTCAGGGTTGTTATCACTTGTCCCAGAGTCTCCTTCTTTGCAAGGTGAAGGTATCCAGGACAACATTATATTTTAGTCACCATACAGCAATATGTCACAGAATTACAGAATTACAGAAACTCAGTAAAACCTGTGACTTTGGTGAGCTCTCAGAGTCTCTGGTCAGAGATAACACATTGTCTTTAATGCCACAAATGAGTCTAAGAGAGAGACTGCCCCATGAAGGAGACTTAACTTTAAAAAAAGCTCCCTAAATATGCAGGGCAGCAGAAAACATGAAAGCACAAGCCAAAGAGCCTAATTCACCAGAAGGCTTTATCCATGTTCTGAGTACAAAAGACTTTAGCCAGAAAAGGTCAAATCAAAGAATGGAACCACTCACTATGAAAACCACTGCTAGGGGGAAGACTTGGTATAGACAGTCATCTGGAAGGTGTGGATCACAGCATGGTCCTAAACAGTGTGTTGCCTTTGGGAAACTCTGTCATAAATGTGGGGAAAATGATCATTTTGCAAAATGCTGCTGATCCCAAATGCAGAAAAGTCAAGTGCATTCAGTTAAAGACAATCTGGTTGAGGAATGTTTCGTAGAGGTACCGGGATCTAGCAAGCTTGATGAGAGGGACTGTATACTGCCTATGACAGTGAATGGAATAATTATTCCACTGAAACTAGACACAGGAGCCCAGGTTAATATTTTGAATGAACAAGATTATGAGAGACTGAAAATAAGACCAACACTGGGAACAACAAAAATAAAATTAACTGATTATTCTGGAACAAATACCCTGGTGAAGGGGAGGTGCATTGCTCACATCCACCATAAAAACACCATGTACAAGCTCCTGTTCATTGTAGTGCCAAAGGAGGTGACACCAATTTTAGGCCTGTCTGCATGTGAGAAACTCAATCTGGTAAAATGGATGCTCTACAAGATCATACTGAACCTGACTATGAGGAACACTTTCAGGAATATCATGACCTTTGCAAGGGTTGGGTTGCCTGCAATGTGAACATACAATCCGGATAAACAAGCAGGTCCCTCTAGTTATCCATCCATGTAGAAAGGTGCTATTTGGACTACAGGATAAGCTCCGGCTGAGCTTGCAAAGATAGAAGCAATGCAAGTAATAAAAAAAATTGAGGAGTCAACACAACGGGTGAGCTCCCTAGTCACTGTGGAGAAAAGTAGTGGCCAGCTACGCATATCCTTAGATCCCAGAGACCTCAAGAAGGCTATAAAAGGAGAACATTTCAAACTACCAACCAGAGAAGAGTTTATGGCTCACTTTGCAAATGCTCAATACATCAGTAAATTGGATGCATCCTCAGGTTTTTGGCAGCTAAAATTAACTGAAGAAAGCTCAAAACTAAGCACATTTAATACCCTATTTGGAAGATACAGATTTTTACACTACCTTTCGGCATAGCTTCGGCATCAGAAATGCACCACAAAACCATACATATGATCTATGAACATATTAATGGTGTTGACACCTCAATTGATGACGTCATCATCTAGGGTTCAACGAAAGAGGAGCATGATTGTAGACTTCGGTAAATTCTGGATGCAACTAGAGCTGCAAACCTCAAACTAAATAGGGAGAAATGTGTTTTAGGGGTCACAGAACTGACTTTTGTTGGGGACATTATATCCCAAGAAGGGGTAAAACCTGGAAAGAGGAATATTTCAGCCATTGAAATGATGCCACTTCCCTAGTCCAAGAAAGATGTCCAAGGTTGGAAAATTCATACCAAATCTATCTACCCAAGCAGCAGCATTGAGAAAACTCCTAGAGAATAAAAAGGAATGGTGCTGAATAAGAGGAATCATGGGAAGGTTTAAAACAACTGATACATGAACCAGTGTTGAAGTGCTATGCACCAGTAAGGCCTGTAAAAATTTCAGCAGATGCTTCACAGACTGGGTTAGGTGCAGTGATTTTACAGAAGCATGAGGATTGTTGGTAACTAATGGAATATGCATCCAAATCACTGACTTAGGCAGAAACCAGATACACATAGATCAAAAAGGAGTTTCTAGGAATATTGTTTGCCTGTGAGAGATTCAATCAGCATATTTACGGAGAGACAGTGGAAACTGAAATAGACCACAAGCTCCTGATAGCATATTTAGCAACTGCTAAATGACTGTAACTTAAGGTTTCAAAGAATGATGATAAAGCTGCGAAAGGATGATTTGGTTGTGACCTTCATGCCTAGTAAATTGCAGATGCACTTACCGGAGCAGTGGCTCCCACAAAACCAAAGAAGACTTTAGAGACAGAGATGCAAACCTTTGTAGATCTGATTATAAAGTCAATTCCCCTACCTTACAGGAAACTGCAACAAATAAGAGAGGAAACAGAGAAAGATAAATCGTTGGGAATCCTTAAAGAAGTGATAATTAAATCGTGGCCTGAAGAAATAAGCAGTTGCTGTCCCAGTATAAAAGACTATTGGAACTGCAGACATTAATTTACTGTGATGGATGGGGTGATTTTCAAGGGTAGTAAGGTTATAATTCCAATGAGCCTCTGAAAAGAAATGCTACGGAACATCCACAAGGGTCATGTAGGAATTCAGAAGTGCAAATTATGAGCACGAGGGGTGCTGTATTGGCCATGGATCAATCATGACATTACTAATGTGGTAGGAAACTGCTTTTCCTGCTTGAAATACAAGCCATGCCAACAAGCAGAGCCACAGAAACCTCCTCCAATTCCACAAAGGCCTTATGATAAGGTTGGCACTGACTTATTTACCTGGCAATCAAAGGATTATTTAATTGTCACTGATTATTATTCTCTGTATCCAGAAATATGCACACTGCACAGTCCCAATAGTAAGTCAGTGATAGCCAACATGAAGGGACTCTTCTTCAGACCTGGAATTCCACATGGAGTCTGTAGCAATAATGGGTCACAATTTTCCAGTGCAGATTTTAGGCAATTTGACATATATTGGGATTTTCATCAAAAACATTGAGTACAAATTACCCCCCAATCAAATGGACTTATGGAAAGATCTATACAGATAGTAAAGAACCTTATGAAGAAGACTTTTGACAGTGGGGGGTGATTTGTATGAAGTGTTACTGGATTACCAAAGTACGCCCTTGGCGAATGGCTTTTCTCCAGCTCAGCTGTTAATGGGAAGAAGGTTCAGATCTAATTTACCAATTACTGATAACTTACTGAAATTTCATAACAATGAAATAATATGGAAGATGAAAGAAAATTAGAAGTGGAAGCAGAAATATTATTCTGACAAAAAGGCCTGTGACTCCCATCTCTTACTCAGGTGATAGAGTGTGCCTGAGGAATCATACCTCTGATACTGGGGCCAAAGAGGTACCATTAAAGAACAGCTGCACCCAACGTCTATTTGACGTAATCGAAGAGATTTACAAGTAATCTCAGAAATTCTAACCAGGGCCAGCTCCAGTTTTTTGCTGCCCCAAGCGGTGAAGAAAAAAGAAAAAGAAAAAGAAAAGAAAAAGAAAAACCCAATTGAGCTGCCACCAAAGAGGAAGAGATGGAGGGAAGGACCCACTGCCGAAGACTAAAGCAGAGCGCTTGAGCTGCCGCCGAAGTCCCGCCGAAGACCTGGACATGCCGCCCCTTTCTATTGGCTGCCCCAGGCACCTGCTTCCTTCACTGGTGCCTGGAGCCGGCCCTGATTCCAACACATTGACAGATGAGGTGGACTCTGGTATTTCCCATCTGACTGATCCTTTATCAGCAATGCACAAAGGAGAAACTGTCAAGGAACAAGAGAACAACTCAGACTCTAATGAAAAGCTGATACTGAGAAGATCAGAACAGGAGATTAAACATCCTGAAAGATTCATAGAGACTTGCTAACCTGCCGGGAGAAGGGGTATTTGAGGTAAGTGAGTGGTAAAGACTTACTTGAGAGTGATGTGCTGGCAACCTCTCCTCTATAGGTACCGTAGCTGACACATTAGGTTTATGGAAATGTACTAGATGGGTTGAGTATCAGAGGGGTAGCCGTGTTAGTCTGAATCTGTAAAAAGCAACAGAGGGTCCTGTGGCACCTTTAAGACTAACAGAAGTATTGGAGCATAAGCTTTCTTGGGTGAATGCTCACTTCATCAGATGCAAGCTGATGGGTTGAGAATTTAATGTATGTGTTATTAGATTGTTAACTGTTTATATATATGTATAAGAGTTAATTCATTTTTCTTTAAAAGGGAAGATGTAGAGATATGTTTATGAAAGACTGTGATTTGGAGACACTCCTTCATAGGGGACTGTGTTGTGTGTGTGGGAATTTGCAGATGTACCCTGGAGGCGGGTGTTAGGAACACCGCATGGCTGTGTGCAGCAGTTCACCAGAGATGCTCTCCAATTTGTTTTATTAAAGTTTGATTCCTTTCGCATTCGCTGGTTTGTTAGTTAATGAACCCCAAGATTGTTACAGAAATCATTGCCATTTCACAAAACTTAATATAATGCCTGATTGTGTTCCCACTGAAATCAATGCGAAAAGGATGGGTCCCTAATTATAGTTTATGTTTTTCAAATATAACCAGAGTATGAGTTTTCCAGGGGGTATAACAGTACTGAAAGTCTGGAGGAGTAGTAATAAGCTGTTTTGGAACTAGAGGGAAACGAACGAAAATGTTAGAGATAAGTCAAAATTGTATATTTAATTATTTTAAAGTGTATCGTAACTCAAAAATGGCTTTATCTGTTTTCTTAAGACTTTGCATCAATATTCTCCTTTGCCACACCAAAGTTATTGGTGGGTGAATGTAAGGAAGCTGTTTAATGGAAGTTGGTTAGAGCCAGATATACAGACAATATTCCTCCATGAACTTGTAGGAAACATCTTTCCCAATATTAAAAAAATCAATTTGCCAAAATATATACATGTAAAATGTATCATCTATAGAAATGAAATTTAAACCAGATCAAGGTAGACCAAATCATGATGTCCATACTCACTTTTTACATTGCCTTTAGTAAGGCAAATTACCAGTTGAAGTCAGTGGGGTTTGCCTGAGTAAAGACTTCAGGATTTCCTCCAATAAAAGCACGCTAGATATCACTTAGTAATAAGACTAGTCATAGCTACATAATTCATTCATTCCAACTGAACATAACATTCTACCCACATGCCTGATGCAGATATTCTATTTTTAGGCTAGCAGTAAGAATCACAAATTCCAAATGTGTATAATTTGGCTTTGTACTGGCATATGTTCTGTTTAAAGCATTCACAGTGAAGATATTTTAGAGGAGGCCTTAAGTCAATGGGAGTTGAAGGTGGTCAACACTTTACAGGATTTGTAGATAATCTTCAGTGATTTGAAATATTTTCTTATGATATAAATGAGAGATCTTAGTAGCATGAGGGAAGGATGTACTCTGTAGCTAATTGATAAAAATCTAAGAGATTTAATCTCCCTCTTCCGCAAAGTACCACAAATGTCCTACCGAAATGATAACTGTCTTGAGTGTGATCAAAAACATAATAGCTTGCTAATGCTTATCTGAATATTAAAGCAATTATGTTTCTTCTTGTGTCAGAAACAATCTTTCTTACAAATGCTGGCATATAAATGAGACCTCTATTAAAACACATATTATACTTCTATGCTTGAAAGAATGTCATCCATAAAAGAAAATTTAAATGAAATTTACTTCATTAAGGTCTGGTTTGGTTTTAAATAACAGTGCTTGCATTTTAAATTTCTTTACAGTATCAAAATTTTGCTCAGAGATGGAGGAAATTAAGCCTTTGTAACCTGTGAGAAAACAAATCTGTCACAGTGAATGAGCCAATCAGTTTCCCAACACAACTTGCATCCTCGAGGACAAGGTAGCATTATTTTCATTTCAGAACTTTATGGACATTAATTCTGAAGTGTCTATTGAACTTAATTAGTGGAATTATTATGCTTTACTTTGACTTCTGAAAAATGCCAGTGAATGAAACATTAGGCTTCAGCAAGAACAGTGTTAGTCATTGTGAAGGGTCACGTGTATCTCTCTAGCTCATTACATTTTCATCAAGCCTAGACAACAAGATGATATGAGGGCTCTTACATTTCCTTTTTTGCCTCAGATTTGATGAGCTATGTTATCTCATTTCCTAAATCACTTCAGGCTGAAGTTAGACACACTACTGTGTGCTTCTGATAGTTGAGAGTAATATTATGCCTTGGATGCAGTGAAATTATGAAGTGTTGCAGTTACTGTCTGTTCCCAAATTTAAAAAAAATATTCAAAACTATAACAGAGCAACTTAGAGAAATATGCTGATACTGATTTCAATGCATTAGGATTTGGTTGGGTCATGTGATTTGATTGTTCATTTTTAAAGCAATTATTTATATTTCTGGTGTCTTGGACGTGTTAGTTATTTGGAATATTTAAGTTTACTTGACATGCTCTTGAACAAAAGGTCAAGTAAGGTATTTGACCAATATTTTCAAAAGTGGTCTCTACTTATAGGTAGTTTTAGATGTCTAACTTAAGGTGTGTTTCGTTGAGCACCCAAAAACTAGGGTACTCAATCAGAGGCCAGTTTTGAAAATGTTGGTCCTGCTAACTAACTTAGGAGCCAGTTCTGCTCCCATTGAAGTTGGATAATTCTATGGTTGACTTTAACAGATGCAGGAACAGATCAAGCACTGCAAGCATTGGGTGGAAATGAAAGATTTACAGGGGCTTTATTCATTCTAAGGGAGGGAACAATCCGTGATCAACTGAAAGATGATCTTACAGTCTAATTTCCCTTTGGATATTGTTCATTGGAAATATTGGTCTATGGCAATCCTAAACAGACTGCAAGAGCTTGGTAGTATTCTTCTCTTAGTGAGATTAAAAATAATTCTACAGATAGTAATACAGGGTAACTACAGTGGGAACATCCATTAGGAAAATAAAATAGATTTGATTAATCACAAGGTAAAGACTATGGAAAACCTATGTCATTGCAGCAAAGTGTGTTGCCCAGCCATGATCTTTGTTTGCCCTCTTTCAAACTAACTACTGTAGCAATGAGTCATTTTCATCTTCTTCTACTGCACAAGAAGAAAGCAAGATGGTTAATCAGCCAAATTGCCTTTCTTTTGAATGCAACAATAGACCTAGAAACCAATTAGAAAGGCATCACAAAACTATAGTCTGGCAGTAAGTGGGTGCTGAGAAACGTGGCCTGGGAGGACAGCAGATCTTTTCCCCTCTACCAGGTCATTCTGACAGCACAAGCTGTTTTTTGATTACAGTTAAAACATAATGATAATCAGGATGAGGATACACATACTGTTCTATCACTGAGAGTGTAAATTAGCCGCTTGCTCACTTCTGACATGCGTGGGTTTCATTTGAAAGGGAAGTTTGATTAAACTCCTCTTAACAAAGCAGTCTGTGTAATAACAACCCTGTAAGATTGGTTGACCAAACGGAGAGCGAAGATTCATGAGAGGCTATTGAAGCGTTTAAAGAAGGGTCTGTTTTCAATAAATGCTGTAAAAAGTAGATGCCACCTGTGGTATGATGTGGAGGCCTTATGGGCCTGATCCTATGCCCACTGAAATCAGTGAGAACCAGAAGGGACCACCAGATAATTTAGTCTGGCTTCCTTTATATCCTAGGCCACCAACACCATAGAGTTGCCAGGAGTACAGTTTTCGACCAGAAAGTCATGTCGAAAAGGGGACCTGATCGTGTCCAGTCAGAACTATTGACCGGACACCAGAAATCTGGTTACCTGAGTAACTGTCCACAGTCAGCTTCCGTTCTGCTGCTGGGAGGGTGAGAAGAGCAGCTGCTGCTGGAGCTGGAGGAGCACTCAAGAACTGCCCAGCTCTGGCGGAAAGAGGTACCAGCAGCCAGAGGGAGGGATCCTGAAGCACACGGTGTTTGAGGAGCAGGGCCAGTAGCTGGGCTCACTGCCTGGGCCCCCTTCTCAGCATCCTCTGTACCCCAACCCTGGGGTGCTGCCCCCTATCCTGCCCCAGTCACCTCTCCACCCCCAGAGCACGGCTCTCCCTCCCCGGCCCTGCCCCAGTCACTCACCCCTGGAGTGTGGCTCTCCCTCAAATGTCCTGCCCCAGTCAGCCCTCCACCCATAGACCCCTGTTCAGTTGGCAGGGGGAGGGAGCTGGAGAGAGCAGCGAGTGACAGGTGGGGGGGGGGGCAGGGCTTCGAGGGAAGAGGCGGAAAGGGGATTGGGGAGGTTCCAGTGCTCAGTGTCCGGTTTTCACAAATTAGAAAGTTGGCCACCCTAACCACCCAGCACCCCTACACTAAACCCAACAACTGAAATTCAACCAAAATATTACAGTCCACAGGAAACTAAACTATTATGTGCCATAGGCAATGAATAGGAGGAACCGAAGTACACCAATGCCCAATCCAATGTCTATTAAATCAGGTACTACCTAAGCAGCAGCAAGCAAGAAAATAACTCTGCTCATGCCTCTGGCAGATGTCAGAATTGATAATGAAGAAGGGCTTCAGACTGTAGACCTAATTCAGAACAGGGGTGCTGGAATGGGGTGGCTTGGGGACCATGGCCTCATTACTTTTAAAAGCCCTCCCACTTTTTGCCAGCCATAAGGGCAAGCAACAGGGAGAAGGGGCAGAGAGAAGCGAGCGGGGGGGCAGAGTCTTGGGGGGATGAAGAAGCAGAATAGGAGCGGGGCCTCGACAGGAAGGGGTGGTGGAAGGGCAGGGGCTCAGAGAGAAGGGGCAGAGCGAGGGCGGGTCTCATGGGGAAGGGGCAGCATGAAGGTAGGGGCTCGGAAAGAAGGGGTGGTATGAGGGGATGGGGCCATAGTTTGGGTGCCAGTGGTCCCCCCACTTTTAGGCAGCTTCCGTCACTCCTGATTCAGAAACAAGCCCTGGAACAAAGTAAACAATGGCTCTCATTGTCAGAAAGTGGAAGAATCTTTAAAGATTCTTGGGATCAAATGCAAAGTTCAGAGGTGCTTGGATCTGTTGGTATGGTTCTAAACCACTGACTCAGCTCTCGTTGTTGTCCTACCTACATGATATAGCATGGGAAGGCTCTTGTCCACTTCATATAAGGTTATATTAATTGACAATGCCTGAACAGTTAGTATACATGCTAATGGGGAGAGGGACAAGGTGGGTGAGGGCATATCTTTTATTGGATCAACATCTGTTGGTGGAAGAGAGAAGCTTTTGAGCTTCACAGAGCTCTGCTTTAGGTCTGGAGACAGAAACCAGAGTGTTCAAGGCAAATACTAGGTGGGACAGATTGTTAAACATAAGGG
The DNA here is from genome assembly GCF_011386835.1 of Chrysemys picta bellii. Taxonomy (NCBI): domain Eukaryota; kingdom Metazoa; phylum Chordata; order Testudines; family Emydidae; genus Chrysemys; species Chrysemys picta. The sequence goes on along the minus strand of NC_088792.1, from coordinate 244,787,519 downwards.
GTTCACACATGTTGTAGGAGACCACTTAAATGAAGTGGGCAATTAACACCTCTGCCTGGCATAGGACAACGGAGAATTAGTAGGCAGCAGGGTGTATTATAAATTGTTGTAATGGGCCATAAAACCACTGTCTCTGTTAAGTCCATGGTTTTTAGTGTCCAGCAGAGATATGAATTTGAATTCCATGGCTTGCATCTGAGAACTGAACTGTACCCTTTTTGTGTAACAGTAGTTATCAGTTACCACATTCTTATTTCTGCATATTGAGGACTACTATGTTATATGAGCTGTCTAATGTTAATTTTATTGCAAATACTCTTTAAGCCATGTGTCATCTGTTACCCCATTTTCTTAAATCCTTCCAGTTGGGTTTTGCTCTGTCCTTCGCTTCCTCTTCAGTCAATTCTGGGTTTTGTTTTTGTTTTTATATTTTTCTTTTTGTGCTTGGTTGTTTCGACAATTACAATTCAATAGTTTAATTTAACTATGAAGTAGCTTTTGTCTCTGATCTTCAGATCTAATTGTAATTCAAGATGCGGTTGAAACTGAAAACTATATTATCCCAAGTGTAAAGCAAATAAAGAAGCAAAGAACACTAAAGTAATTTAGCTTAAATAATTTTTACATAAGCACTTTGCTGTGACTTCAGTTGTGCTATTATACATATCCTTCCTGATGCTCTGAGGACTCTGTGCTTTAAACCATAATGGATTTACCAAATAACTAAAATATTGCATGCCAAAGAAAACGGATAAGACTTTAGAAAAAAAGTACTTGTTAAGCGATTATAAGAACCAGTAATATTGTCAAAACGTTAAGGGCCCTGCAATAGAGGTAAATTATTTTGAAGTACTGCATATATCTCTGTGCCAACTTCATTTACAAAGTGTGCCAGATTAAAGGAAGAAGATCATTAGATTTCTGCTCCATGGCCCATGGAAATTCTGCTGTGCTTCCTGCATATGCAGCCTATTCTACTTACACTCATCCCACACATTAATGTCCTAGTGGTATATTTACTAAAGATTTGTAATGCTAGCAGAGGTACAGCAAACCATTAATCAAAGGTGTCTTTCACGCTCAGAGGAATACAGATCTATCTGAAGTCTTAATCTGTTAAAATTTCACCTAGACTTCATTTTCCCCTCTAAACTTTGTGAAGGATAAAAAGTTTATTAAGTATTTAAAAGCCTGATACGGGGTAATCATAGCTAAAGGTGCACATGCAGCTAAATTGGAGCAAATTTTTGTGTTATTCTTCTCATCTCCAATGCTATCCTCCAGTAGTGGATCACAATTAATGGAGGTAAACCTATGAACATGTACTTATTCCTGTCACAAACTATTTCCACATGAGAATCCATTTATGTTTCTCATCCCAACTTCTTGACTGTTCCGTGCTTTCCAATATGGTGTTCAACATACAAAAAGAACCATGTTCAATTTTTCCCCCACACCAAAGATGTCAAGACACATAATAGAAGGGAGACAGATGGGTTCAAAATTAAGCAAATAACTAGGATTTCCATTCTGCTAAGGGCCTGATCCTACAATCTTTACTCCAGCAAAGCTCCCATGGTCTTTAGTGGGAGATTTTCCTTGAATAAGGACTGCAGTGAGTGCCCAAGTATCCTGGTGATGGGCAAATCATAGACTGATAGATAGGTTTAGGCTCTAATTTTCCCCAACTACATACATTAACAGACTTTCAGATTTAAGGCATGTTACCATTTTCAAACCCAGAAAAAGTGAAATTCTCTGAAAATAGCTTTCTCCAACAAGTAGTATTCAAATATTTGTGCAATGTTACAAGAACCATGAAAATAAGTGATGACAATAATGTGATCATTAGGAATGTGTGAATATTCTTCTGTTGATTTTATTGCTCTCTGAGAATAGTGCATTATTCTAGCAGCACTTCTTCTTTTGCCCCTTTATTGTTTGATAATCTACAGATGCAAATAATTGCCAGGCTGCAAAAAATAGACTCTGACTGTGGCAATGTTCTAAAGAGATGCAGGAGAGATTTAGACACATGACTTTCACTGACTTTAAGCAAGAGGTGCAAAGCTAAAGTTATTATTATTAATGTCTTGTAGTACCCACAGAGCCAGATCTTCAACTGGTGCAAGTTGATGTAGCTCCATAGACGTCAATAGAATTATATTGAATTTCACCATCTGAGAATCCGGTTCACAGCGTGCTGTGTGCTTTCCAAACAGGTGTAACCCTTTGGGGATTTAGAGAGTATTTGAATATTTGTCCTGACTTGGGGGAGGGGAGGTAAGTGCTGTTTGTTCCAGTACTGTTTTTTAGGAGGTTGTGGGGGCAGCAGAGAGAGAGGGAGAAGACAGGGTGTGTATGTCTGGAGCTCCAGACAGAAGGGCTGCTGTAAGCAGGCCCTCACATAGTGAAACAACTAAGAACATGCCCAAAGCAGGAGGAGAGCAGCTGAATGGAGACGCCCCAGGATGGGAGCCAGGAGGAGCACCATGCCATGGAGGAATCTCTCGAGAAGGACAAACCAGAACTGGATCCAGTATTCCTGCTGCCCAGAGCTGTATGGGGCCATGACTACTGGGACTTGTGACTCTGCCTTGGGAATAAGGAGTGAGGCTGTAGCTAACTAAATGGGGAGGTTGTCACTCTGTGTGGGATTGCAGAAGAGGGCACCAGAGGGGTTTGTTGGGGAAAGTTTCCTGGTGCTGAAGACAACCAGGAGCACCCAAGACTCACCACTGGACTGAAACTTTGCCCAGGACTCCTGAACTCTGTGTGCAGGCACATTGCTTGGTGTCTGCCCTTTCAGACTGTGATACCACTAGGCCTGTGGGGTCTTGTGTTGAATGTAACCCTGGTTTACTGCTTTCCCTATCTTTCCCCCCCATTGTTTTATAAATATTTCCCTTACCTATATTCATTATACTTGTCCAGTTGTGTGTGTGTGTGTGTATTCTCTCTGGGGGGTTTGGTGTGTGTATGTTTGTGTTCACTCTGGGGTTTTTTGAACAGGTGCTCCGGGATGGAAAGGACATTCCTTGCTGTGTTCCTGTGAGTGCCTTTTCTTGGCTAGGGTTGTCCGCAGAGCAGTCTCTATCTTGGCCATGAGGGGGCTAAAGTTACACATGGAAGAAGAAACAAACCCTATCTCAGAGTCGAAGGACTGACAAATAAACAGGCAGTGGATAGGAGGAAGGGAAGTACCAAATAAGCTGTTGTGATACAGATAACTAATGCCACGTCTACACTACAGACCTGTATCGGTACGTCACTCAGGAATGTGAAAAATCCACCCCTCTGAGCGATGTAGTTATACCAACCTACCCCCCACATAGACAGCGCTATGTCGACGGGAGAGAATCAGCGTAGAAGCATCTTCACTTACGTGCTACAGTGGAACAGCTCCGTCAGTTCAGCAGCACCAATGCAGCATTTTAAGTGTAAACTTGCCCTAGGCCAAGAAAACTACACCCATGTTACTCCTCAGATGTGACAAGGTCTGTTAGCAAGTTTCTTATAAATCAATGTCAGTTAACAAGTTTTCTCTACATATGAGGGGAGTTGTAGTTTGTGTTTACTTTTTCCTAGTAAGGGCCTGATTGCCAGACCTGTACAAATGCCTTTTAATTTATGCATGGAATTAGATTATTTGCATGTTACATTATAGGAATTTAGGTATTAGGATCTGGAAGGAAGTTGTTTTCCTCTCTTGCAACAAGGCTCAATGGAAGAGTAAACAGGGAAGTGGTGTAGCTAACTCTTACAACTTCTTGCATCTGAAGAAGTGAGGTTCTTACCCACGAAAGCTTATGCTCCCAGTACTTCTGTTAGTCTCAAAGGTGCCACAGGACCCTCTGTTGCTTTTTACAGATTCAGACTAACACGGCTACCCCTCTGATACTTAACTCTTACAATTTTATCATGTGCATCATATTTGGTTTTTTTCATAAACCCTCAACTATTGGAGTTATGTGCTTATGTAAAATTCTTGATTAATGGTTTGCTGAACAAGAAAGAAAGAAAGAAATCAAAGTTGGCAACACAGAGCATGGAGCTCTGTAAGTCTGTCTTTTAGCCCATAAGCTCTTACAGGTTTCTTAAATGTCGCATCTTATACAGCACTGACACACTGACAACATTTAAATAAAGAATAATTAAATATGACAACCAAAGCTTTGTGTTATTTCCTTAATTGCTGAAATTACCATGGCTTAGGCTTCTGAACACAGGCTTTTTCAAATCCAAGTTGCCATTAAAGATATTATTACTATTACTTCTATTGCTATGTATTATTAGTATTGCCTTCAGCATTAGTCAGTCTGCTACCTTTAGGTTCGTTATCAGTTCCTTAATGCTATTGGATATATGTATCTGTGACAGAGATGAAATTACTAGTGATGCCAGCGGTGTTAGGCCATTGGATCCCAGCTGTCCCCCATCTCCAGTGTCCCTTGCCAGCAAAGACTCTAATGATATGGCAGTCCTCCTTCCATTCGGTATGACTCAGCCCTCCAGCCAAGTCACGGGGTAACAGAGTTCAACTATCTATATATATATAGTTCAACATTCCCAGACAATGAAGGGTCTTCAGCCCACCTCCAGACCCCCGTGGGTGGCATGCCCTTGATTCAGGATTTACAAATGTCTCCAGCCCCCCCTTTTCTCCAAGGTGGGGAAAGGGGTTAATGCCCCCTTCACAAATGAGCAGGTGGTAGGGGGGCATACCTACCAAGGGTCTTACAGGAGAGAGCATCAGCAAACACCCCATAGTGCTGTGGGGTTGTCTCCCTGGGCCACTTTCTACCACTTAGTTTCCAAGTCCAAGGTGTGGTCAAAAGCCTTGCAAATGATCCACCAGAAGTTAGAGTGAAGGGTTCCTTAGATCTAGGGAAATGCTAGTCCCTCCTCTGGAGCCTGGGATATCTACTGCTTGGAAACCTCTCCGCAGCAGCCAGGACTCCAACAGTACCCTTACTCAGGAGTTCCCAGGGTAGGTCTTTCCCCCTTCTGAGCTGTCTGGCTCTCTTAAACCCCTCCTCCAGCCGGAGTAGGCTTTGCAGGTGTGGCAGGGCAGAGTAGCCCGAGAACTGCTCTTTAGCCTCTTCTGACCCAGTGTGTGGTTTGTACACTCCATCATAAGTAACCTATTTTTCTTTTAGTTTTGGAGCAAATTAGTAACACTGAAATGATCAGCAATACTTATGTATGGGGTTTCTTTGTTCTCTTTATTCTTCACAATCCTAATAGGCATTTAACTCAATTTCACTCATTCTTGTTCTTCAATTGCTGACAGAGATTTAGAAACACTACACTGAGAGGCTGCAGGTATATTGTAATACCCCTAATAACATGGTCCTCATTCTACCAGGCATATTGGTGGTTAAATTTGCATGTATATTTTCAAGATTACTTGTACTTTGATTTGTGGCACTAGTTTCTCCTCCATCTGAACTAGTATTAAGTTCTGCCTCTAATATTAATGCTTCTCTTCAGCTATTTTCATCAGAGCCCTCCTGCTCTGCAATGTCTTGATCAGATAAATCTCTCTGGAAAGATTCTCTCTACCCTTGTGACACTGATTCAATATGCTCCTCATTTGATGATTGTGAGACGATACTGTCTAAATCTCTCACCCTTTCTTCACTAGAATGCTCAGCTCTCTTGGTGTTACTATTATGTGTGCTCTGTATAATCATATATTTGATCACCACTAGATTGGGCATGCCTGCCAAGCAGTTTGTATGTGATCTCTCTGCAGGTGAGCTGCAGAGGAAGTAATAAGAAGAGCCTAGCATTCTGGGTAATACTTTTATTAAATAATTTATTTTTAAATTAGCATAAATTATCTACATAAAAAAACCAAACCATTATTTATAATTATAACACCATACTAGCCCAATCTCAAAAAACCTATACATTTTTTTCTAGGCAGTTTTACAGTCATTACTTGGTACCCTTGATCAGTTACAGCTTTTCTTAGGTCTGACACACAATTCTTTCTTCTGTGAACTCTCTATACCACCCTCCCTGAGAAGCTCCTCTTTACTTATCAAAATCTTTTAATCTTTTGGTCTCAGCACTAAGGTCTCTTGACTACTCTTGACCTATTTCCACCTGACCAGTTTGCACAGACGTCTATCTCCTATGCTGAAAGAGCTTGATGTGCCTTGATTTTCCTCATTCTTCTGTCAGTAAAATATAAATTCTCTCAAAAGTCACTCACTCATCTGTTAACTACTTTTCTTAGCCAAACATGTCACTGGAATTTTCCAAAAGTCTCATAGCTATTCGGTGTTGCCTTATTTTTTATTCCACTCCAAATTTAAAAAGAGAGAGAGAGATCGCGAGAGAGAGTGCTTTTGTGTTCTACATTTCCACTTTTTTTTTAAGAGGCTTCTCAGCCTGACCAAAAAACCCCCACATATATGTGAATGATGGAAAAGATTCAAGAAGCTGTCTGCTCCAAATTCTGCACTCAGTTACACTAGAGTAAATCCTGACTAACAGCAGTGGCATCAAGGGACTCTTCACATAATTAAAGTTAAGCACATGTTTAAGAGTTTGCAGGATCAGGGCCCAACCTTGCAACATGTTCTTGGTAGGTAGACTTTTATATTTCAGTAAATATTCTTTCAATAAGACTTTTATTTTTATGACATTTTCTAGATTTAGTTAAGAGAATATAAGCGAATTTCTCTTCTCTTTTAAATTAAATGTAGTTTCAATAAGAGATGGCTTTACTGACTGATACTTTGTTTCACTTTCACCTCTGGATTATCTTTTACAAACCTAAAATCTCAATTACTCATTACTTTAGCATGGGATTTTTCTTCCATAGTTTCCTAGGAGGTATAACTAGAGTTCAGGAGCAATTGCAAATTTGTAGATTTCCTGCACTGTAAAATCTTTGTCTGCATCACTAGATTTCACAGCTTTAATTTTTTTCTCCGTATAAGGTTGGAACTTATCTTTTCTCTTCCCCCTTCCCAATGCTCACTGAGTATATTCTATTCTTCATTTTATTAACTGCTGGTGTCAGTATCAATGCTGCATATTTATTTTTGGTTTGGCTTTCTCTCTGTGATATTACACACTGTCCTCAGTTCAAACTTCTAAAATGAATACATACTATTATATTAAGTTATTTATACAGCACCATCAATTTACACAGCACTTTATATACCTTAGCCAATTCACTGACTCAAAGAAACCTAAATAAAACAAGGCAGGAGAATGAGAGGGTGGGGATTATTGATGAAGAGAAGGAAGGAGGAATTGCTTGAAGAAATGGGATCTAAGAAGAGATTTAAGGGAGGAGAAAGACTGGGAAAGTATCCCAGAGTTAGGAAGCAACATGAAAGAAAGCACAAAATTGATAGTGGAATAGAATTGAATTGAGATGTAAGGCAAAAAGACTGGGAAGAGGGCACAGCAAGTGGGAGAGTGTATGAGGAAGTGAGAGCACAGAGAGAGGGAACCAATCCAAGGAGAGAGTATTGTGTTGGGATGTGGTGAGTAAGATGACAAAAAGCAGCCATTTTAGATAGACTAGCAAGGGGAGAGGTGAGTGATATGGAGGCTAGAGATGAGAATGTCAGAGGTGAGAGATGACATGGGCTTGGACAAGTTTCTTAGCAGTGAAGACAGATTTTGGTGATGTTCAAGAGGGAGAAGCAACAGGATTTATCATGAGGCTAGCTAAGGAAGGGTAGATTTTGGTGATGTTCAAGAGGGAGAAGCAACAGGATTTATCATGAGGCTAGCTAAGGAAAGAAGAGAAAAAAGAGTCTAAGATCACACTGTGATTTCAATGAAATTTTGGTCCTGGGAGATTGGAAGTGCTGTGAAGTTATCAGTGAAGAAAAAGAAGGAAGCCAGAGATTAGTTCTTCGGAGTGTATAGATGCTTCTTCTGGGCAGAAAAATAATGTCACCTTGTGTATTAAAGACTGTGTGCACATGGGGGAACAATTAAGGTTACACTGGGCAATGTTAAGGTTGTCATTTCCTTTGCCACCTTACTGTAATTTGTTCAGGGGATATGTAGTTGGTTTTATATGGATATTCATACTTAAAAAAAAAAAAAAGGGAAAATGAAGAAACTGAAAAATACACCATATTCTTCTATTTGCAGTATAACAATTGAACATTCTGTATTGTTTGATATCTGCAGTCAATCAGGAGTGAGCCCCTCCTCTTTCTATACACACCCCAAACACAGTGATGATCTTCACCAACACTAGCCATGTGCTCCCACACACATCACATGGAAAGCAGCAGATCTTCTTTACAGTACTTTCTCCTTTCATGTGCACTGCTACCTACCACCATAACTCCGTATCATGGAAAGAGACTCCTGAGCCCTACCTCCTTCTATGGAAGAGGGCACAAATCTTCCCACACTGTACCTCCTTCCATGTGCACCATTACACATCATTCTTAGTTTATACATGCATGCACTGCCAATGGAATGCTGAGACAAAGCTAACTTTACCATGTAACATAATCCAGTATATATGTGTGAAGTATGTTTTTACTACAGCTGGGTGAATAATGGGATTTTTGGTTTTCGGGGGGTGAGGGGCAGGAAATGTTTTGGTTCAAATCCAAATCAAATATTTTCAGTGAATCGAGAAGTCAAAAAATATTTCAGTTCAAATCAAACTAAATGTTAGGTTTTGATATTTTGTTTCAAGTTTGATCATTTTAAAACTTTAAAAAAAATAAGCAAAGTAAAGGAAGTTTTGAAATAAACTAATTTCAAACAAAAAAAATGCAAAATGTTTCATTTCAAAAGTATCAAAACAAAATATTTAGCAGCTTTGGGGATGTTCTTAGTAGTTTTTTTTTTAAATAAAACAATTCTGCAAATTGACATGAATTCACAAATTGTTTCAATGTCACTGAATTTGCATTTTTTGTCAATAAATCTTTAATGCAAAATATTTCATCGAGCTCTAGTTTGTATACCTTTGTAATTCATGCAAATAAAACCCAGTTCTTATTAGACTAATAGTATGACCCAAGGTCTAGGCCAGGGGTCGGCAACGTTCAGCACGCGGCTCGCCAGGGTAAGCACCCTGGTGGGCCGGGCCAGTTTTATTTACCTGCTGACGCTGCAGGTTCGGCCGATCGCGGCCCCCACTGGCCGCAGTTCGCCGTCCCGGGCCAATGGGGACGGCGAGAAGCCACGGCCAGCAAATCGCTCGCCTGCGCTGCTTCTCGCCGCCCCCATTGGCCCGGGACGGCGAACCGCGGCAAGTGGAGGCCGCGATCGGCCGAACCTGCCGCGTCAGCAGGTAAATAAAACTGGCCCGGCCCACCAGGGTGCTTACCCTGGCGAGCCGCGTGCCGAATGTTGCCGACCCCTGGTCTAGGCCCTTGCCAACTTAAGGTTCCATCAACTTCCGTTGAGGCAATGGGGATGTTCTATAAAAAGATCACAACAGTATTTCTTAGAAACAATGTGTATTTTCTTTAAAATGGCTAAAGTATTTTTGATGAAACTGTTAGAAAAAAATTAACTCTCTTGACTCGGAGCAAGCACTCTAAAAATTCAGCTGAAAAGCTAAAACTTTAAGGCCCTGATTCAGCAAGACAGTTAAAGATGTGCCTTAAAAGTTGGGTACATGCATAAGTATCTTGCTGAATTGGGGCCTAAGAAAATTATAAGCCACTGAATATGGCTCTTTATAATGGAATAGCTCAGACAGCCTTAACTACACAGTCACTGCATGTGTCACCTTACAATAGTTTGCTACAATTTTCTTGTTTATTTTAAAACAAACTTCTTAAAATTTGAACAGTATTATTTCATCCCCAATAGAAAAGAATCTATTCAGGATTTTGTAGTTACTACTGTACCTAATTTTAAACGTGAGGAAAAAAATACATCATTTATACCATAAGGTAGAGTCTCTACTGGGTATTTATTATGTAGTTTCTGAAGTTGTGTCTTATGTATCCAGTAGACATAGACAATAATAGCTCCTTCTAAGTGACTCATTAGCTACATCTCAAGAGGTGGTAATGTCTACACAGAAGGTTGTCTCTATAAGAAACTGATTGTGCCTTGTTTGGATAAGAAACTTCAGCTAACTCTTTCCACCTCATTGCATGAGAGTTGTTATAGAAGGAAGTTAATGACACAGATGATGGTTAAACATTTTCATTTGCAATTTCAGAAGCTTATAAGGTAGCTAAGGGTAGGGACTTGTCTACACTTAAATGCTATGCCACTGTAGTGTTAAAGTGTAGACACTACCTATGCTGATGGAAGGGATTTTTCTGTTGGCAGGACCGGCCTTAGGGAAAATATTGCCCTGGGCGAACTTGTATTGTGGCGCTCCTAGCCCCTGGCCCTCACAGGCTGCCCATGCCCCATCACCCCTGGCCCCCCAGCCTTCCTCCCAGGGCTTAATCTGTATTGAAATACATCCTAGGGCTCAGCCCCGGCAAGCCTCAGCACAAGTGCAGCCAGAGAGTGGCGGCTGTTAGCAGGGCTCCCAGCTCTGAAGGCAGCGCTGCTGCCAGCAGCAGCGGAGAAGTAAGGGTGGCATGGTATGTGATGTATTGCCACCCTTACTGCCACCCTTACTTCTGCACCACTGCTGGTGGCGGCACTGCTTTCAGAGCTGGGTGCCTGGCCAGCAGCCGCCGCTCTCCAGCCTCCCAGCTCTGAAGGCAAAAAAACAGAGAACGACTAAGTTACTAGAAATTTGTCACACTATGACACATCATGTGATTTGGGAATAAAAAATGTCAACTTCAAAACACTACAGAACAACAAATCTTTCTGTACATCATAAAAGACTCCACTTCCTAGAGCTTGTCTCTTACATCTGCTCTATCCGGCTGGTTTAATACAATGGCACAAGAAAGGATCATTTATAGATCGGCTTTTCTTCTTGCTGGTCTGTTATTGCATAGTTAATATATTAAAACAAACAAATATGATAAAGACTTATTTTACCTGTTTTGTTTTTGTAATTGGAAAAAAAAAGAGTAGGAGATAAGCAATCTAAAAGAGAAGCACACTCTTTCACACATTCTAGTAAAATAGGATGGCCACTGCATTTTCTACTACAGAAATTTCCACTATCCATAGCAGTGGAATTTCCACTATCCATAGCAGTCTCAAGAAATTAAAAAACATATTCACAATATCAAACAGAATACAGAACACACAGCCCTTGCTATGCCAGGGTTCTGTGGTTATAATTGTATAATTTAGCAACCACTTAGCAACTTCTATGTTAGCTAAAAAATAAAAAGCAATAATAAAATTATATAAAAAAGTGCAAAAACCATGGCCTAAGGGGTATGAATTTTAGACTTGGACATATATTGTCTGCTATTAAATAGTCTTTACAAAAATAATCATTTGATTAGGCTTGATTCCGGTGCTTATTCTGAAGAAATTATCTTAATCAGGAATTAATTTGTCGGGAAATTCCACCTATGCAAACCTATGCATTCGAGCTTTAACAACATTACATATCTGCAATGTCTGTCTCAGAATTGGCAAGAAAACATGCATTATCTATCACAACATGTGCTATATATAGCCAACAGGAGTCTGGCATATGGATTTTACCTCAGGATACAAAGACTGTATGGCAGAACATAGAATTGTTCTTTATTCTTCATGGCAGCAGCAAAACATTAAAATGTTTACAGAGAAATGAACACAAATACAGTGCTGCTCCAAAACTCTGAGCTGCTGAGCTACCGTGGCAGCTGGGGGGACAGATCCTGCAACCTTCATGAGTTCAATAGGATTAAATGTATGAGTAAGGACTCCTTGCAGAGTAAAGGTTTCAGGATTAAACCTTTGGCTCCTGCTGACAGGTTTTTGCATGCTCTCAAAAATAAAGTAAGGGAAGGAGAGAACCCAGGCAGACAGAGGGGAAGATGGACCCATCTTGTGTTAGTGTAGAGAAGGTGAGAGATGGTAGTCACTGATAAAATTGAGCATGATTTCAGGCATCTAAACAGAGATGTACGTCTGACATTATTTGTAAAATATACAATAACAACAATAAGAATGAATAACCCCTTCTGCGCTGCTGCTCCCCTAACCCCTCCTGAATCCCTTCTCCACAACCCCCTTCTGCACTCCTCTCCTGCACCCCTACCCCCTGAAGTATGCCCCCTTTGCCCCTAATCCCTGCACCCCATTACTGACCCTATGTGAGGAAACTGACCTGGAGGCACGAAGTACGCAGCATTGCTGCTTGCTCCCCACCTCAAACGCTCTTCAATGCCCCCTCTAAGGGGCTGCTGGGGGTGGGGGAGTGAGGAGCAACACCAGGCACTCCCTGCATTCAAGTTACTTTCCCCACCTGGGCTGCGTAATGGGAGGGCAGGAGAGCAGCAGCTCTTGATGCTCACCTCATAGCACAGCCCAGGTGGGGAAGATGACCTGGATGCATGGAGAGCCTGGTGTTGCTCCTTGCTTCCCCCATCACAGCCCTCTAAGGGAGCATGGAGGAACATTGGGGGTGGGGAGGAAGCAATATATGTGCATCACCGCTCCCCACCTCCCCCAGCATGTTCTTCTGCCAAGAGGAAGCAGGGAGAAATCTGCCCCCACCACACGTCACCTGTGAGAGTTGTGGAGCTCCCCTGTCAGTTGGCAGCGTGTACCTCTGTGCTGCACATGGCGCCCCCCTGACCAGGGCACCCTGAGTGATTGACTATGTGTTCCACCCATAAGGCTGGCCCTGTCCATCAACATAGGTATTCCACCTCCCCGAGAGGCAGTAGCTAGGTCGATGGAAGAATTCTTCCATCAACCTAGCACTGTCTGTATGGGGATGCAGGTTGTCTTAAATATGCTGCCCATGGGGGTGGATTTTTCATACCCCAGACGACGTACTTAAACCAACTTTTTTTTTTTTTAGTGTAGACCAGGCCTAAGACATACACACATGGTGTTGCAGTACTAGATTGTTGCATTTAAATTGAGGGGGGATAGCTCAGTGGTTTGAGCATTGGCCTGCTAAACCCAGGGTTGTGAGTTCAATCCTTGAGGGGGCCATTTAGGGATATGGGGCAAAAATCTGCTGGATGATTTAATTGGGGATTGGTCCTGCTTTAAGCAGGAGGTTGGACTAGATGATCTCCTGAGGTCCCTTCCAACCTTGATATTCTATGATCTATGACATCTCCCAGATAAGAGTTCAAGACCTTTACTTCTTCCTTCCCAGGTCAGTAGGGGCAGAAGGAATGAGCAATACAATGTCAGACAAGAGACTTGGATAATGATTTGCTTAGATTTTTCAAACGTCCATTGTTTCAAAGCTGAAGTTGTCATTAAAGTGAATTTCTACATAGAAATAACTGTAATGACCGACATTTTTATCTCAAATGCAATACCCAGTCACTTCAGCCTATGTTTGAGTATTTCAGTTTGTGTGTGCACATGAGTAAAAGAAAGAATTTGGTGATTATGTAAATAAGGAATTAAAAGCACTCTCTTGAGCCAGGAATAGCATGGGCCAGCACAGTGTGACCACTTCAGGCCTGACCTGCGGTAACCTGACTTTTCTAGCCCTGAGTCTCTTTTGAGGATAAACTGCCTAGTGTGCCAAATTGTGAGCAGATTTTTTTTCTGTGGATCAGCATTTATTACAGATCAGAATGAGCCTATCAAAATGTATTTTCCACTTGGGTTGTCCACCCAAGGACAGGCTAGGAACCAAGGCCTCAGGGAGTGATACCAGAGGATTAAGCCCGTTGCACACTGTGACAGAGCAATCTCCTGTAGTTTCTTGAGGCGATCTTACTGTATTACGTTTATGCCTCATTGTGGGCCAGGGCTTGTATGTAATTTCAGAGGGGAGGGTGACCACAGCCCTCTAGGAAATAAGAACATTGGGCAATGATTAGGCAAATTCACTCAGGATGTAACACCTTCAGAGAAGTATCACCAACTGGAAAGGCTCACATACATTAGTTCAAACTGGATTCTCCAGAGACCAACAGACAAAGAAAGGACTTTTGGATAAATAGCCTGAGTTTAATCGGAGTCAGGTCCTTCTTTTTCGTCCAGCAAACAGACAGGACCTTCTGTCTCCTGGGAAGGACTTTGACCTATTGAGGCCCTATATGACTGATGGGTGACCTCTGGTAGGCTTTAGTTTGTGGATTAGACCTTTCATTGGTTTCTACATGATTTGTCTGGAATGCTTTTACCTTAAGAATAAATGTGCTTACTTAGAGCTATGTGGTAACTTATCATTGCTGGCAATTACACTGTTCATAAATCTCTGGAGAGAAAACAAAATGCAGATGCTGGCCTGTTTAGGCAGCCTGGCTTGCTGGGAATATCAGTGTTGGCAGGGAACCTGACAGCCTGGAAAAAACCCAGTCAGGAGGGAGAGAGGCATGGGTCTCTCCCTAAGAGAGGTGATGGCTGAGGAGGTGGGAGCTTGGCTTGAGTTTCCTTGAGGGACCATGGATGAGGCATACAGGTGCAGTTGTCCTGAAATGTGACATACAGCTTAACCCTCTGATGTATAGTTACTCTAATAATGAATGATTGGATATGCTACACAGCTGCCCTAGAGCTTCAGACCATGGAAACCAGGCTCTCTTTCATTCCAGTGAGCTAGCTGGTTTCCCATGGACTCCTACCTTTGATCAACCCAAAATGTACCAAGCCTGAGCTGTCCTCACAAAACATTTCAGGTTTGACGAATTGGCATTTTCCAATTAAACTCTGTTCCTGAGTAGCTCTAGTCTTTATCCTTCATGCACTTGCTGAATTCCCATGTATTTACTCGGGCCCTGATCCAGAAAAGTACTGAAGCACAGGCTTAAAGTTCAGTATGTGCCTAAGAGTTTGCTGCATTTTGGCTTACAGTGAAAGTCATGAGTGCTGTGCATGGTATTTGAATCACAGTTGTTAGGAAGCTTTTTGTAAAACCTAGTGAAGTACTAACTTTCTCATCCCTGAACTCCTCACCAAACTGCTCCATTTAGTTCAATGACAGGCTGACTTTTCAGAATGTGATTTGAAATACAGCATCAGTAATTGCTATTAACCTCACACAGAGAATCAGCTCCCTTCCATCGCAAGATTTTTCAAAGAGTTAAATACATCTGAAAAATCATACTTTTTCTGTGGTGGAAGCTTGCCAGGCTGTGATGATCTGTCACAGCTGGGTTTGGATTCCTGGCAGGTGGTGATTATAAGATGAGCTGGAGTTTTCCCTGAAGTGCTTGGATTGTTAGAATTCAGTCCAAATGGACAGCACACTACCACTCGGGGTGAATCCAAACTCTCCATTAGATCTCACTGTATCATGAATAATGTCAGAGGAAATACACATGAGATAAAAAGCAAACAAACATGATCAAAAGAGTATAAAACAAATGACTTTACTCTTACTACAGAAAGGTGAAATTATTCCTATGTAATATTCATTATACATTTTAATAAAAGAATGGCAGATCAAGACCCTAAACACTAAAGAACCGGATTTTGTCTTAATTAAGTCAATATGTACTTTTTGCTAGCTCAGCACTGAGGATTGCAATAAGTCATGCATTCAGATTTCATTGTCACCTTCAGGACTTTGTTTTTTCTTTTTCCTTTTCTCCTCTCCCCTGTTCTAAACTCTATGTGAACCACTATGATGGATTATGTCAGTGCATAATAGAAAGTTACTGAGAGGTTACTGTTTCCTCCGCACTTTGTTGCTCTGCAGGCTTCTTTCATTGTAACAAGAGGATTTGGGAGTCAATAATAGCAAAAAAGTGTGTAATAAGAAAGCATTTACATGGCTAAGGGATTCATGAACAGCCAAAATTTGATACAGGCATGAATTAGACGAACACTTAGCCAGAAACTAGTATGATAAATGTTATGTTGTGGCCTTAAATAATATATTATTTCTTACAATTAATACCCAATCATGCGGAATACTATTGTGTGTGGTACAGTACCTCATGGGTTAAAGCAAACTTTATCTATTGGCTTGGATAAGGAGGACTCTTTTGCTGTGAAGTGTTTGAAACCATGAAAGAGGTGATGGGGTTTTGTTTGTATGAAGTACCATTAATGGCAAAATAGCCATGACAAGCTCATGAGATTTAGCTGCAAGACAAGAATATTCACCATATTATTTTCCCGTCTCAGTTTTCTGCAGCTAATAAAACCAAACAAACTCCCAATCCCAGAGGACATCTGAAATCTTTTCCAGTATTGACATTCTAATACAAAAAAAAAAAAAAAAAAAGCAGTTGTTCCTCTGAGGAGAGGGAAAAAATTACAGCTACAGGAAAGGCAAGGTCATATCCTTAGACTGTTGACTTGGCCAAAGTAAAAGAAACTTAATCTAGTGTTTGCATAACAAATGAAAGATGGCAAAGGATTCTTACAGGTTGACCCAGATTCATGGTTTCATTTTGTCACACACATTTCATGTGAATTAAATATTTCCCCACACTGAGTAATATTTAACATTTATTTAGTGTTTTGCATTTTCAAAGTACTTCATTAATCAACTAATCCTCATAACATGTCTGTGAGATAGGTAATTACATGTTGTTATCTTCATTTTCCTGATGGATAAACTGAAGCCCAGAGAATAAAGATGACTTGCCCAAGACCACGCACCAAGTCACTGACAGAACTGGGAGTACAGCTCGGGAATTCCTAACTTTTAGTTCCTTGCTCAATCCACTGCCATTGTTTGTACATAGTTACTGTGATGTGCAAGCACCCTCACTAAGAACTACCGGACTCTTATGTGATCAGGCATCAGAAGGGTGGCTAGAAAGAAAATTACATCACAATGGAGCATGGAAACTAGAAAATCTTAGGGCTTGATCTAAAGCCCTCTGAAATAAATGGGAGTCTTTCCATTTACTTAATCAGGTATTGGATTAGGCACCTAGTTTAGAAAAGCTGCTCGAAAACCAAATAGAATTCCCCATCCTAGCTCCAGATACACATCTGTCTGTCTATCTATATGTCTAGGTATTTATGTGGCCTCAATCACTGTAGCATCTAAATGCCTCACACTGTTTTAATAAAATCACTTCATTTTTGATTTTCAAGCATGCCTGTACCTACACTTATATACATTTTGTGTATGGAGAGAAATAGTCAACATCATGACCACTGTGCAAGCAGTGGCGGATTAATAATTTTGCCGCCCCTAGGCCGGGAAATAATTGCAGCCCTGGCCCCGCCCTGACTCCGCCCTTTCCCCGCCCCATTCCAACCCCCT
Organism: Chrysemys picta bellii; assembly: GCF_011386835.1. Taxonomy (NCBI): domain Eukaryota; kingdom Metazoa; phylum Chordata; order Testudines; family Emydidae; genus Chrysemys; species Chrysemys picta. The sequence continues at coordinate 244,770,277 of NC_088792.1, read as the reverse complement.
CCCCAAAGTCCCCGCCCCAACTCCGCCCCTCCCTTCCCCAAATCCCCCCCCCTGCCCCGCCTCTTCCCCCAGCGCGTGACGTTCCCCCTCCTCCCCACTCCCTTCCTGCCCCGCAAAACAGCTGTTTCGCGGCGCAAGCGTTGGGAGGGGAGAGAAACAGGATGCCGCAGCAAGCTTGCAGAGGAGGCGGAGGTGAGCTGGAGCAGGGGGGCGGGGTGCGGAGGGGAACTTCCGCCCCTGAAAATTTGCCGACCTAGGCAATAATACGGCGCTGTGTGCAAGGTGAAATTGTAAATAAATTATTATGACTAACTAGCATACAGTATGATTCCATTGTTTGCCACAAGATGTGATATTTGATTACATTGAAAATCATAGACTTAGATAAGCTCTTTCTTAACCTTTTTTTGAAAAGAATCAGTTAGATAAAATAGCTATTGCATCTTCGAGTCAGTCAGTGAACTTGTTTGCTAACCATTATATAAAAAAATGGAACGTTAGCCAATATTTTCATGTTTGACCCCAATATTTCAGCTAATTAGCTTTTTTTTCAAAACTACCTTTAGTATGTTGAGACTTTCCCCCCAAATCTGACCATTTAACGTGCAGCTACAAAATAGGCATAAGTAAATATATAATGACTTGTATAAAACAGAAATGTAGAGGTAACATTTTCTGCTGGCATAACTCAAGTGGCCTCAGTGGAGAGATGCCAGGAGCAAGTTTGCTCCTATATGTGCAAATAGGTACTTGTATGTGTATGTACTCTTTGGGTGTTCACAGTTACCTGTCTTGTGGCCATATATTTTGCAAGTATAGTTTCAGATTCCTAAATTTGAAAGTTTGACCAAAAATGTTCGAGTACATGCAATTCATACATACTGATGTTGGCTAATGAGCCATATAAATAGCTGTCCTAGTGTCTTTTACTGCTTTCGTAAAATTAATTTCCAGAATTTTTGTTCTACTGCAATGTAATACCATTTTTGGATGCAGAGTTTTCTTCCATTAATTAAAGATTGATGGTGGTTGGGGGATGAAATCATGCTTTTATCCATTAGAGGATAGATGATTCTGTAGCAAATGTCTTTTACAAATTATGCTGCTCTCTAGACTACAGTTGTGCAGGAAAAGAACCCCCCCCCACCACACACACACTGCAAATACAAAAATATTAACCTCGTTGCCTGAATATCTAGTAAAAAAATTCTTGTTTTCCACAACTTGATTTTTTCACCAAAACATAAGGATGGCCATACGGGGTTAGACCAGTGGTCTATCTAGCCCAGTATCCTGTCTTCCAACATGACCAATGCAAGGTGCTTCAGAGGCAATAAACAGAACAGGCAATCATCAACTGATGCAGCCCCTGTTATCCACTCCCAGCTTCTGGCAAACAGAGACTAGGGACACACAGAGCCAGGGCCGGCTCCAGGCACCAGCTTACCAAGCAGGTGCTTGGGGCGGCCACTTTGAAGAGGGGCAGCACGTCCAGCTGTTTGGCGGCAATTCGGGAGACGGTCCCTCACTCTTGCTCGGAGCGAAGGACCTCCCGCCGAATTGCCGCCGCAGATCACGATCGCAGCTTTTTTTGTTTGTTTGTTTGGCTGCTTGGGGCGGCCAAAACCCTGGAGCCGGCCCTGCACAGAGCCTGGCTAATAGCCATTGATGGACTTCTACTCCTCCTCCAACGTATCTAGTTCTTTTTTGAACCCTGTTACAGTTTTGGCTTTCACAACATCTCCTGGCAAAGAGTTACACAGGTTGACTGTTATCTTTTTTGTCTGTTGCTGCACATTGAACAGATGTTTTCAGAGAACTATCCACAGTGACAGCAAGATCTCTTTCTTGAGTGGCAACAGCTAATTTAGACCCTATCATTTTGTATGTACAGTTGCGATTACATTTTCCAATGTGCATTACTTTGTATTTACCATCATTGAATTTCATCTGCCATTTTCTTGCCTAGTCACGCAGTTTTGAAATCCCGTTGTATCTCTTCGCAGTCTGCTTTGGACTTAACTATCGTGAGTAGTTTTGTATCATCTGCAAATTTTGCCACCTCACTGTTTACCCCCTTTTCCAAATCATTTATGAATATTGTGAACAGTATTGGTCCCAATACAGACCCCTGGGGCACACTACTATTTACAAACAAAATGGCAGTTTTCACTAGGAGAAAACTAATTTCCATATACTAACATTCAAAGAGTGACAATTGGTAATTTTGTACTCTTCTAATCAAAACTTCCATCTGGAAGCTTCCAGATCAGTCACAAACTTCTTTCTAAGTTTAGAGCCTGATTCTGCCACCCATAAGTATGATACTTTGCTAAGCCATTATGAGCTCTATGTTTTGGGAGAATCTATGGATAGTAACCGTGAGAACTGTGTGGTTAAAAGGCAAACCATCAACAGGATTGTCTTCCCAAAGACCAGGACATCTTCCCCTTGTTTAAGGATGTGAAGGCATTTTTCTAGGGTATTTTAAAGAGAAGTGATATGTGGTACTTACTTGATCAAGACCACCAAAGACAAGGAATGACATGTAAAACTTTATCAGTCCTCCTTCTCCTCAAATCAAAAAGCCCTCAGTTTTAAACCTGCACAAAGAATTCTGGAAATAGTCTTACTGAAACTGATTGATAAGAATGCTAGAGTCTTTATTTGTTTTACTTTAAGAAAAATATGTATAGTTGGGAAATATTTTGGTTATTTCTACCTCTTGTTGCCCCTTAAAATTGAAAAGCATTGCTTATTCTTTAAATGCTTCAGATGGTATTAACTCCTTTTGTGATGTTCATTTGCAAATTAGTTGTATCTAAATGCAAGCATTTAGCATAACAATATTGTTACTGTTGCAGTGTGTGAGTAGTGCAATGTTTTATGTACCCATACGGAATCAAATGACCTTGCTATAATCTTGTGAGTGGCTACACTCTCTACTGGGGAGCCTCCTTGTGACTACATCTGGGAATTAGCTCCATTCAGGTCCTAACCACCACCACCCGCCGCCACTTCCCTCATTGCTCATATTGTGTCTCCTCTCACTCTGCAGGGCTTTCAGTATTCAGTCTTCATGACTCAGCCCTTCAGACAGATCACTGTATAGTCCTCCCATTCTGAGGTACCAAAGTCCCAATGGATGACTATCTCAGGTAGTCTTCTGATCCTCTGCCTGCTCTATACCACTTTCCCAATAAAGGTAAGGGAACCCAGCCTCACCGTCTACTCTGGGTTCCAGCTCAGGAACCCAACCACCAGAGGCCAAGGTCTGCACTATACCAAACCTTTCTACTATTTCCCTGGGCTACTTCCTACTTCAGCTCAGTCAGTCTCCTCCAGGTACACACTTCCTTCAGGGCCAGGATCCCATGGCTTCTGTTCTCTCCCTGGTTTCCTCCTTTCCCTGTTTAAGCCCAGAAAGCAGCTGCAGTCCTCCACCCTAAAACTCCCTTCTTATGCTCTACTTCATGGTTTTATAGCAGCTTAGCATGCCCCTTGCCCACCTGGCCTTCATCATCAATTAAAAGCTTATCAGTCCTGACTCTCTCCCAGGTGTAGCCTGTCACAGGGTTAATTGGCCCTTTCTCCCTACTCAGGCCTTGTGTGACATAGACACCCCATCACAAACCTATTACTAATATGAGAAGCCATTGGAGTGTAAAAATATTCATATTAATTGGGCATTTCAAATTTCAGCAGCAACAAGACCTGTAAGAAGAGCAAAGAAGCCACATTACAGCATCAAGAAAAAGCAAGCTTCTGGCCCAGCACAGCTGCTGTGACAGGATGACATCACCAAGATTTCAACATCAGTGGTGAGGTGGTGTTTGCAAAATCATTGCCAAGGGATTAGATTTAAATTCATATTTAATCATTTTAATGGAATATTGGAATCCTATTGTAATTTAAGGTATTAAGAACTTCTGTTAAACACCAGATTGTTTAGTCTATGTACTCTTGGAGAGAGGGCATAAGATAATCTTGGTAAACAGAGAGAAACAGTGGGATTTAATGAAGTTCAAGATTTTTAATATCCACTAATTTACTGTCTCAAGACCACTCTTTGAAGTGAATTGGTGAGGTTATAAGAAATACTTTGTTTTTTTAAATGACTAGGTTTTGGATTGCTTCTTTTTAAGAAACTGAGTTAAATACTTCCTTCAGATTCATAGTATTTATTAAGATCACTTAACTCTGCCCATTTATAAACTGTTCAGGTTATTCATGAGTTGGGCTTCTGTTTGGGGGGGCTATTAATTAATTTTTCAGGATTTATTTTAAGCAAATTTTGATTTATGTGTAAATGTCCAACAATCAAAAGCTTTTAGATAAAAGTCAGGGAATATAAACATCAGTATAAACAAACTGCATTGGGATTCAGTCAATTTGAACTGAGAAAGCATTTCTGGTGTTTTTCAAGTGACTATTGGATAAACATAGATTTCATTTTTTTATTGGGGGTGTTTTATTGGTGTTTATCAGTTAAAACCTAAAATCAGAAGCCCTATTTATGATAAATCCAACAGGATTCACTAATCCTTAAATAAAATTCCTTTTGCTCACCCATAAACTGTTTTAGTTATCCATGGTACAATGAACCAGGAAGGATTTACTACTGATTTGGGGAATAAGATGCTTTCATCTTAACTTACCTGTAGGAAAGTGACCCCTCTCCAATGTGCAATATCTGTTGAAAAGTCCCCTTTGAAAGACACACTGAAGAGATTATAATTGAAATAACCATTGTTTGCTGTTTGTGCATGTGTTCCGTTTTAGTTTTGTTAATATTACTTTTTTAAATCTTTCTTTATTAAAAAAAAATTATAATTGTGTTTTGCTTGACTTTAATCATGGGGTCCATGGTAAGAACCTCAGGTGATTAAAGTAGCGAGTGTGTGTGTTTGGGGTCACATCTCTGAATTGGCATGAGGAGAGAGAATCATTATTTCTCTAGACTAGACACTTTTAGTAATTTGGGGGCTAAAATTACTTGGCAGTGAACGCTTTGAAAATATCCCTTTTACCCCTACAGTCGTATTTACGATGTTATTGCTAACTCTGGAAATGGATTACCCTACATACCTTATTAATGATAGCTTACTCTTTTAAAAAATTGTAGTGTGCACCTTCTGATAGTTTTGAATGAGCATTTTAATTCTACTGCTGCATAGGGAGCCCCTAGCAAGGGTTTGGAGGAAACAACCTAGACCACCAGCTCTCCAGAAACAGAGATATGAAGGTTCAGTTATTTGTCATCACAGGATAAGAGGAGATAAAAGAGTTCAGTATTAGGGATACCACTATCTAACACATGCAGTGAAAGGGAATTTGTTCATGAGGTATCATTGAGTACTCTGTTAAACAATAAAGATTCCAGTGTGAGAAGGCTACTTGTGTTTGCCTTATAATATATGAGGTGCATGAAGGCAGTTCTCTCACATTATATCTTATTCTGTCCCCTTCATCACACCAACATATAAAGGCTTCTCTTATAATTAGTTTTTTCCCCTAGGGTTTTAAAGACTATGACCTACCACACATAAGAAGAAAGATGGTCTTGTGATTAAAGCTCAGATCTAGCAGGCAAGGTAGCTGAATTCCAGTCTTGGATCTAACAGATACTTCCCCTGTATCCTTGGGGAAATTACCTAAGTTTTCTATGCCTCAGTCTCCTCATCTTTACAACAACAATACTATTTCCCTATCTCACAAGGCTATCTGTGAGGCTAGATTCATTAATATTTTGCATTCCCTTGAATGGAAAGCACTATAGAACCACAAGGTGCTATTATATATTGTTCATTCATGTATTAATAATAATCATAATTATGTGAAAAAATTGTGCAACGCAGGGTTGGGAATCAATACCTTCTTTAGAGCAGGCTTGCTCTCCTGCATCTCTTCTCAGACTTCATACAGTTACTGTGTAGTAGGTGGATTTGCATCTGCAGCTCTTGGAAGATTTCAGGGATTCTGATCTCAATGGTGGTTTTCATTTTCTGCAGCCCAATGTCTAAAAGCCCAGAATCTTCCATAAAACTAGTTCCCCCCAAATAAGCAGAGAGGAACCGTAATGCAAATTAACCAAATTAGGGTACAATATGTAGTATATTTAAAAAGCTAATCTGAATAAGCATATTGCTGCTAAAGGCTGGATTCAAAGTTTATTGAAATCAGTGGTTTTTTTTTTTTAACTTAAATGGTCTTCAGATCAGACCCTAAGTATCTCTGCCACCAGATAGTTGAGCTGTGTCTGCTTTGATCAGTTACATACCTCGAGCAGTTGAATGTACCGAACAGAAATTTAGACAAAGATTATGGAATAGAGGGAGAAGGCAAAGCTAGAAGAAAAACAGATGTTGTCTCTATAGTGCTTTGTGTGTCTGAAGATAGAAAATGCAAAGAGGATTCTACATAACCATCCCAAAGATCCCCTAAAGTAGACACGATTTGAAGAGGACTAAAAAGAGTGCTAGATCTGCTAGCCTATGATGGACTTTCAGAGTTGACCACCGTCAATTTGGATGGACCTCTAGAGTTGGTGTATGGACCAGCCTGACACATACTAAATTCCAGTTATGTCAGGAATGAACCTGAGCAAAACAATGTGGTTGTGGCCCTACTTCTGACAGCTGAATGTTTGTACTTCCCTATTTTCAACTCCCCTTTAAATGCCCTGTTCTCTTTTTTTTAGGGTCATTCTGCACATCTTCTGTGATTCAGGAATTACATCCCCTCCCACAGGGATCTGGACTAAGAATGGAAAATCTGGAACAGGAAAAGCTTGCTCTGCAAACCAGAAGTCCCCTTAAAATCATGTTCACCCTTTAAGAAGGATGCCAGGCAGATTGTTGTGTGCTGCCTTGTACATAAGGTTTTCATCCTGAAATAGCAGTCTGAGGAAACAGACAAGCAGAACCGGTCTACCAAAAATTAAAAAAAAATAAAAAAATTGAAAGAAAACTCTATTAATGCTAAAAGAACAATTCTATGGCACATAAAGCTTCCTGTTTGCATTGTTTGATTATCATATTAGTGAGTTCAGACTACACCTGCTTCCCCCCCCCTTAATTTCAATTATAACCTGCTCCATTGTGTTGCACCATTTATTCTAAATGAATCTAGTTCTGGGGACATGCATGCAGCCAATTTATTCATTAGCTCTATTGTAGTGGAACTGAATAAAAGGTTTTATTATCAATCTCTTTAATTTCAGGATAGGATTTAGTGGAAATCAATATCAGGGAATGCATAATTGTTAAATCTTCTTAAATTAATAGACTCATTCATTAAGAGCCCCCCCAAAAATACTTAGCTGGTATTTCTTGTGACGGTCTTTAATTAATTAGAAAGTAGCAACAGACAGAGAGCTGATCTGCTTTTGGCGATCACATAGTGGTATCTGAAGACCAGTGTCAAAGAAGAATTAATTTGGATGTGTACATATAGTATTTCCAGCAATAAATTGATTAGAGGAGAGCATACCACACAAGGAGATAAATGATAGCTGTGTGCTGATGGTCTGCAAAAAATCTGGTAGCCTGCAGGTGGATTTAAACCGTTCAGACTGGGATGTGTACCAACATGTAGTCACTGACGAATAGCAGGCAGTTTTAAAAGCCTTGGAATTAAAGATAATGTAATCTGTTTAAAACTATATAGCATGTAGGCAGTATCTATCAAACATGGAGATTTTCATTTGTGCCTAACAAGGCAGGTTTCCTGGGCCAAAAGAAAAAAAAGCTAATTGAACAGAACACAGCTGTAAGTCGCTCCTAAAGTATATTCCATTATGTCTGTAGGTGAGTATACACTACCCATCTTCAGATCTAGCAGCTTTAGTATTTATTTTGTCCTAAATTTTAAGGCTTATAGGAAAGTACAGTCTACACCGCTACATGTGAATATTGATTTCTTGTCAGACTTATTACTTCAGCTATTGACTTCAGCAATAACTTGTTAACTTTTCTAGTGAGCCTATTGGTGACAGTCCTGTGGGATGGAGATTGAGTCTGGTTGTCACATTACAACTTCAGTGATAGTTTCATATGTCAAGACCATGACCCTATTAAACCCATTAAATTAGATTGTGCCTAGCTAAATTGCTGTAAAAAAGGGAGAGAATACAAGGAACCTTCACCCTTTTCCTAGTTCCAGGCACCTTCCTGTTCCTTGTGTTGCCATAAGAAGTGGGCTCTTGGTGTCTAATGGAGGAGCTAGAAATCCCAAAGGGAGCAACAGAGTAGGGGGGTTTGTTTAAGCTCCCCTTCTACACTGGCCAGCAGAGGTGGACAGATATAGAGAAGAATACACATTGCATCCTGATAAAAACGACAGAGTGTCCTGTGGCACCTTATAGACTAACAGACATATTGGAGCATAAGCTTTTGTGGGTGAATAACCACTTCGTCAGACGCATGTAGTGGAAATGTCCAGAGGCAGGTATAAATATGCAGGCAAGAATCAGTCTAGAGATAACGACGTTCGTTCAATCAGGGAGGATGAGGCCCTCTTCTAGAAGTTGAGGTGTGAACACCAAGGGAGGAGAAACTGCTTTTGTAGTTGGCTAGCCATTCACAGTCTTTGTTTAATCTTGAGCTGATGCTGTCAAATTTGCAAATGAACTGAAGTTCAGCAGCTGCTCTTTGAAGTCTGGTCCTGAAGTTTTTTTTGCTGCAGAATGGCTACCTTTATTGTCAATTTATCCAGTTACACACTCAACCCAGCAGAAGAGTGTCCTATCTCGGGGACTCTTTTTCCCCACCTCCCCCATGAACATGATACAGTTCTGTGATCTGGAAGCCTACTTTCGCTGTCTCCGACTCAAAAAATACTTTCAAGATAACACTGAACAGTGCACTGATACACAGATACCCCCCACCAACAGCACAACAAGAAGAACTCCACATGGACTCCTCCTGAGGGTTGAAATGACAGTCTGGACCTATACATAGAATGCTTCCACTGATGTGCACAGGCAGAAATTCTGGAAAAACAACATTGCTTGCCTCATATCCTAAGTCGTGCAGAACGCAATGCTGTCCACAGCCCCAGAAACAACCCTGACATTATAATCAAAGAGGCTGATAAAGGAGGTACTGTTGTCATCATGAACAGGTCTGACTACCAAAAGGAGGCTGCCAGACAACTCTCCAATACCAAATTCTACAGGCCACTTTCCTCAGATCCCCCTGAGGAATATACTAAGAAACTGTACCATCTACTCAGGACACTCCCTACACTAACACAGGAACAAATCAACATACCCTTAGAGCCCCGACCGGGGTTATTCTATCTACTAGCCAAGATCCACAAACCTGGAAATCCTGGACGCCCCATCATCTCTGGAATTGGCACTCACTGAAGGACTGTCTGGATATGTGGACACTCTACTCAGACTCTACACCACCAGCACTCCCAGCTATCTCCGTGACACCACTGATTTCCTGACAAAACTACAATGCATTGGTGATCTTTCAGAAAACACCATCCTAGCCACCATGGACTCTGCACTTGTCCTTGTTGAACCTCATCAGGTTTCTTTTGGCCCAATCCTCTAATTTGTCTAGGTCCCTCTGTATCCTATCCTTACCCTCCAGCATATCTACCACTCCTCCCAGTTTAGTGTCATCTTCAAATTTGCTGTGAGTGCAGTCCACGCCATCCTCCAGATCATTAATGAAGATATTGAACAACACCGGCCCCAGGACCAACCCTTGGGGCACTCCACTTGATACCGGCTGCCAACTAGACTTGGAGCTATTAATCACTACCCGTTGAGCCTGACGATCTAGCCAGCTTTCTATCCACCTTATAGTCCATTCATCCAGCCCATACTTCTTTAACTTGCTGGCAAGAATACTGTGGGAGACCGTATCAAAAGCTTTGGTAAAGTCAAGGAATAACAAATCCACTGCTTTCCCCTTATCCACAGACCCAGTTATCTCCTCATAGAAGGCAATTAGGTTAGTCAGGCATGACTTGCCCTTGGTAAATCCATGCTGACTGTTCCTGATCACTTTCCTCTCCTCTAAGTGCTTCAGAATTCACACACGCACCTTCTCTACCTACGCTACATTGATGACATCTTCATCATCTGGACCCATGGGAAGGAGACTCTGGACGAATTCCACCATGATTTCAACAGCTTCCACCCCACCATCAACCTCAGCCTGGACCAATCTACACGGGAGGTCCACTTCCTAGACACCACGGTACAAATAAGTGATGGCCACGTTAACACCACCCTATACCGAAAACCCACCGACCGCTATGCCTACCTTCAGGCCTCCAGCTTCCATCCCGGACACACCACACGATCCATTGTCTACAGCCAAGCGCTGAGGTACAACCGCATTTGCTCCAACCTCTCAGACAGAGACCAACACCTACAAGATCTTCACCAAGCATTCTCAAAACTATGATACCCGCACGAGGAAATAAGGAAACAAATCAACAGAGCCAGATGTGTACCTAGAAGCCTCCTGCTGCAAGACAAGCCCAAGAAAGAAACCAACAGAACTCCAATGGCCATCACCTACAGTCCTCAGCTAAAACCCCTCCAACGCATCATCGGTGATCTACAACGCATCCTGGACAATGATCCCTCACTTTCACAGGGCTTGGGAGGCAGGCCTGTCCTCGCCCACAGACAACCCACCAACCTTAAGCGTATTCTCACCAGCAACCACACACCGTACCATAGTAACTCTAACCCAGGAACCAATCCAGGCAACAAACCTCGATGCCAACTCTGCCCACATATCTACACCAGCGACACCATCACAGGACCTAACCAGATCAGCCACAACATCACCAGTTCATTCACCTGCACATCCACCAATGTAATATACACCATCATGTGCCAGCAATGCCCCTCTGCTATGTACATCGGCCAAACTGGATAATCCCTAGGTAAAAGGATAAATGGACACAAGTCAGATATTAGGAATGGCAATATACAAAAGCTGTAGGAGAACACTTCAACCTCCCTGGACACACAATAGCAGATTTAAAGGTAGCCATCCTGCAGCAAAAAAACTTCAGGACCAGACTTCAAAGAGAAACTGCTGAACTTCAGTTTATTTGCAAATTTGACATCATCAGCTCAGGACTAAATAAAGACTGTGAATGGCTAGCCAACTACAAAAGCAGTTTCTCCTCCCTTGGTGTTCACACCTCAACTTCTAGAAGAGGGCCTCATCTTTCCTGATTGAACTAACCTCGTTATCTCTAGACTGATTCTTGCCTGCATATTTATACCTGTCCCTGGAAATTTCCACCACATGCGTCTGACGAAGTGGTTATTCACCCACAAAAGCTTATGCTCCAATACATCTGTTAGTCTGTAAGGTGCCACAGGACTCTTTGGTCACTTTTTACAGATCCAGACTAACACGGCTACCCCTCTGATACTTGACATCCTGATAAAGGGTATCTCAAATGCCACCGTGGTGTACTCTCCAATAAGCATGGTGCCTGGCTTAGGCAATGTCTCTGGCAGCCACTGACAAGTTGGTGTGCTTATGAACACTGCACATTAGGCCTTTATAGAGCCCTTGATGTTTTTTCCACACGCTAACAATGTTCTGTCTATACTATTACAAAACACAGTCAGGAATGAAACATGGTAGGATGTGCAGCATAGCTAGATGTCCCTGTACCACAATGGGATAATTTAACCTGAAAAGGCATGAAACCAGACACGTTTTATGCTGGTTGGAAGAAGAAAGTATTCTGAACTCTCCATCACCATAAACACCTTCCACTGAAAGGAATCTGACCTCATTATCCAGGTCTACAGCATCTTTGTAGACTACTCATTGTTAATATATTCCCCCAGTAACTACCACTGGTAAAAGCACCTTTTCTAGCATATGGCTGGTGAGAAGACTATCCCATCTTCTCAGATTTGGATGTGGACCTGGTGACCCACAAATTCATGACATCCAGGCTTGATTACTGTAAAGCATTATATCTAGGAATGCAAAAGCCAACCCTGAAAAGCTCCGGTTGGTTCAGATTGCAGCCAGGCCATGTACTTAACAACAGGAGTCACCAAGAGCATGTTACTGTAGTGCTCCATCCACTTCCCAGTCATATTCAAGGTGTTCAGTTACAAAAGTGATGAGTGCACTGGAAATAGACAGATAGAACAACAGATTGAAGTTGGCAAATGATTGTGTCATGGCTGTGATGATCATAATGTGTGGAACTCACTTTTCTGGGCTATATCTTCCAGTTAAAACAAAACAAAAAACCTTTTTTTCCTCCAAGGATTTTTTTTTAAATTGAGTCTGATCTCTGCCTTTGTATTTATTATCTTCTCTTCTACCACCATGTTGCATTTTATCTTGTGATATACACTCTTGGTAAATTTTATGTTAGAATTAGAAGATGGTGTTTTGTATCAGGTGTCTGCTCTTTCTTAGAAGCTGTTCACTATGTTGCAGAAGAGCTTGAAGCCGTCTCTTCACTAGAGGATTGATCTGTTTGAAATTGATCTGGTCAGATAGAACTGGGTTTAGCCCAAACAATTAAATATGTCCATACTAGCCATGAAACAGTTTAAGAAGCTTTAATATTTTCCCTACATCCACACAGATACAAACCATTTCAATTTCAATGACCTCTGGGTACCTGTCTTATACTACCTGCTATAGTTCAAAAAAAGCAATGGGAATCTGGGAGATTTTGAAAGGCATGGTGGGATCATAATAGGAGAACTAGCTGAACTGTTTCAGCTCGTCCACATTGGTTAGACTGAACCAATTCATAGACCCGCTGGAATAATAATCTACTCCAAAATGGTTCTTAGGAATGCATTGTAAATGGGGTTCAGCACTGTTATGAGTGGAGGTGATATGTTTTCCAAGTATTCTAGGGAGTTAGAATAGTTCTTTATATCGTAAATTTCTCTTGGGTAGACAAGGCTTCAATGACTTCACAGATGATTGGGGTGGAATGGACATTCCCAGGACTCCTGACTTTATAGGCTGTAGCCCAGATTCTTATCTGATTTGTACTAGTATAAATCCAGTATAATACCACTAAAATGAAAGGCATTACTCCAGATTTCTATCAACCTCTACCAAATGAGATCAGAGTCTGGCCTAAATGTTTGGATTAGTCACTGTATGTTTAATCATTATGGACCATATTCTGTCATCCTTATTCATCTGCAAGTAGTCCCACAAAAATGAGTTAATCAATCAATACTATACTTAATACCCTAGTATTTAATACCCTTTTCATGCAACCTGAGATCATATCAACCATTTGGCTGTAACTGAACATCATGGCTGCCCTCTTAATCTTATTATTTGGTAGCATTAATGTCCTCCTGTCAGCACAGGAAAAAAAATGTACCCCTTGGGTACAACAACTCATCACAGAGAGTAAGTGAAGGCAAAATGTACTTTTTTTATTTTGGAATTGCATAGCAAACCTATAAAATAACATGACAGTAACAAACTAATTAATCCCCCTTTGGATTAATCAGGAACAATAAAATGTATGGATGACATTGGAAATTTTTAAAAAAATCCCACAAAGTTTAGATTTTCCAAGGGAGTTAAACATTTAACATTATCTTTCCCTATTCTTAATTATTCTTTATATGTATTATACTAGTGCCTAAGAGCCCTAGTCATGGAGCAGAAGCTCCGTGTGCTAGGCGCTGTACAATCACAGAAAAAAAGACGCAAAGAGCCTACAATCTAAGTATAGAACAAGAGACATCAGATGGATACAGACAGATGAGGGAGTACAAGCATAAGAGGAGCAGAATTTGGATCAACATCCTGTTCAGAATGGAATTCTCCATCTTGACCATGTATCTGAACTAAGTTAACACCTTTATTATAACACTATTTTAAGATATCCTAACACAACTTATTTTGGATTCTTAGGACTTTTCAGTCTATTCATTTTTTTTAAACAGATATGCTTTTGTTAAAGAAACAAAACTCTTGTTTGAAATATTTCCATTAATTTAAAAAAGGAAAGAAATCTTCAACTTTCTTTTGTAATTTAAGGAACAAAGACTTACTTCATATAAAGTGGAATATTTTGCAACATGCAAAATAAGGTAATGAAGAAAAAGCACCTGACATCTCTTAGCAAAGCTATCTATAGTTGGTTTATTTTTAGCTAATACAAAGAACTCAGAAGATTTCATCAGATTTTTAATGGAAAAGAAAATAATACCTCCCTTAAATGCCTATTTTCCCCCAACCCAGACAGATCAGTATATTGGATTCTATTTGTTATTTTTAGAACCTCTTGCCATCTCAGATGCCTACTAGCTAAATGCAATTAAACTATATATAGTGAGATGCTTTCACTACTTCTGAATACGCAATCACTTACTTTGACTATTTTAAAACAACTATTATCCAGGTGGAGAAAATAACTTCCTGTGCATACAAGGGCTCAGTTTCTTTGGATTTCGTGGTCTTAGTGTTAAAGTTGAAGAAAAATAGTTTTCAAAATTTAAATGTTTCTTTTTCTATTGCAAGCAATTGCACAGTCCCTTGTCATTCAAATTCATTTTACCCTCTAATGTGTCTATTTAAAATGCTGCAAAACAGCAACAATAGCTGTCATTTCCCAAGGAACATGGCATTTAGAATATCTTTAAAGAATGTATTGCATATGGTTATAAACATACCCGAATACAGTATTTAATTCTATTTATAGTTCTGACATATTGCATAAGGAGTCTAGTCTTCTATCACTGTGCAAAGTTGACATGCACATCAAGGGGAGAATAAAGCATTTACAAAAGGGAAAGCTACTTGATCTTCAAAGACTCTCAAAAAGCCACAAAACAATCACAGCATGATGTCCTGATAATGCATTGTTTACATTATGTCTTTGCATCATTATTTGAGATGGACCTTCTGTGCAAAATTGCAGGCCAGATTCAAATATCTGTCTGATTATCTGAGAGCATGTGAATCCTAGGACTTAGTTCAAGGCTATCTTTTATTATTGTGATGATTCTGTGCTATGGACACACAACATCATAGCATACTTCTGACCAAAAGCACCCCTGTATTCACACCCTACACACTATTTTAATAATCTTTGTACAAAATATGCCTTAAGGTATCATTTGAAAACTAATGACCTGTTGGTCAATATGGTAAAATGTATGTAGCAACTTTATATGTAAAGTTTTGAATTCCCCCTTAAGATATTGTTAGTACATGTTCAAACCCACACAGCCCTGACTAGACAAAATGCATTAAATATGTTTATCCTAAACAAAGGAATGTGTTTACCTCAATTTACAAATAAGTAGTAAATAGGGTCTTTGAGATAGCAAGAGAGGGAAATGGTAGGAGACCAGGCAAATCTGCATTTCAGCATACACAGGGGAGTAGGAAGAGCATGGAGCCATCTTCACCACCAGACTCCATGTCAGTTTTTTACTGTTTGAATAAACTTTGCGTTGAGTGGTATCCTCAGAAGAATCCAGTTCAGTGGGTGACTGGACTATCAAAGTAAGGGACAAAAACAACCCAAAGCATCTCTCTTTCTCTCTCACCTAAGATGAAAAAGGAACCAACCCTTTGCCTTTGAGGGAGATCCTGACCTAAGAATTTGGTCAGCAGCATTGTTGGGAATCTATGGTAAGAATTTTAGCTTGAACCAAGTCTAGTTTGTTAAGTTGTAGCTACTAGAAAGCGTTTTATCTTTAGTTCACCATTAACCATTTCTGACTTTAATACCTTTATACTTGTACTAACTTAAACCCTCTGTCTTTGTAGTTGAATAAACTTGTTTAATTTTTTAATCTAAACCAACTCAGTGCTATGTTTAAACTGAACTGTTTGGTAACTCCAGTTAAAGTAGCAAACTGTTGAATATTGATCCCTTACAAGAGCAATGGACCTCTAATATCTGAATTGCCTAGGACAGGGCTGGACAGTGCAGAACACATGTTTTTGGGAAAATTCAGGACTGGGGGTGTGTTGGGGTCATCCAACAAGTAGTAACCAAGTCTGATGGAAGCCAGAGTGTGATTGGCTGCTGGGGTCAAGGTTGCTGGACTGTAGATATAGCTGTAACTATACACAGACGCTCAGGGTGTGACCTGCATGCTGTTATGCTGGTTGCAAGCAGCCCAGGTTAAAGAGCTACAACACCAAAGCATTGTGAGGCACCCAGGGGTATGGAGCAGGCAGTGACACAACACCTCACTGGTCTGGATTTTACCCCAGAATGTAACAATATTGATTACAAATTGTCCAAGTAAGTGGTGTTTGCATCCAGATTATGTTTAGGCTGAGTCAAATTTATCATTGAGATTCACTGGGGCTAAAATCTCACAAGCTGTTTGTCATAACTATAAAGGGAAGGGTAACAGCCCTCCTGTGTACAATACTATAAAATCCCTCTGGACCAGAGACACCAAAATCCTTTTACCTGTAAAGGGTTAAGAAGCTCAGATAACCTGGCTGACACCTGACCCAAAGGATCAATAAGGGGACAAGATATTTTCAAATCTTGGTGGGGGGAAGGCTTTTATTTGTGCTCTTTGTTTTGGGGGTTGTTCACTCTTGGGACTAAGAGGGACCAGACATCAATCCATGCTCTCCAAATCTTTCTGAACAAGTTTCTCATATTTCAAACTTGTAAGTAACAGCCAGGCAAGGCGTGTTAGTTTTATCTTTGTTTCCTCAACTTGTAAATGTTCCTTTTGCTAGAGGGTTTACCTCTGTTTGCTGTGACTTTGAACCTAAGGCTAGAGGGTTTTTTTTTTAATTTATTTAATGGAGATATACCTATCTCATAGAACTGGAAGGGACCCTGAAAGGTCATCGAGTCCAGCCCCCTGCCTTCACTAGCAGGACCAAGTACTGATTTTGCCCCAGATCCCTAAGTGGCCCCCTCAAGGATTAAATTCACAACCCTGGGTTTAGCAGGCCAATGCCGAGCTATCCCCTCCCCCCAGTTCTTCTGGGCTCTTTAAATCTAATTACCCTGTAAAGTTATTTTCCATCCTGATTTTACAAAAATATTTACCTTTCTTTCTTTAATTAAAAGCCTTCTTTTTAAAAACCTAATTAATTTTTCCTTGTTTTATGATCCAAGGGGGTTAAATCTGAACTCATCAGGAATTGGTGGGGAGGCGGGAAGGAGGAGGAATGGTTAATTTCTCCTTGTTTTAAAATCCAAGGGTTTGAATCGGTGCTCACCAAAAAATTGGTGGAAAAGTCTCTCAGGGCTACCCAGGAAAGGGTTATAGTACTTGGGAGGGAAATATTCTGGGGGGAGGTAGACAAAGTTTCCCAAATAACTCATAAATAATTTGGGTGGTGGCAGCAAAACCAAATCTAAGCTGGTAGTTAAGCTTAAAGGTTCTCATGCAGGTCCCCACATCTGTACCCTAGCTGTTCTTGCAAGATTTCAGCCTCAAATGGCAGACATCTCCTTCTACAGGGAAAAGCTGCTCTTTGTGCCTGTCATTTGCTCAGTGATATTTTGTCTGAGTTAAACAGTGTGGGGAACACTTATGAACTGAGACCCCAAGTGACTGATTGATATCCCCTTCCACTCCATAACCCCTACAGAATCAACACCATCTAAAGAAAAAAAGAAAAGCCCTGTCCCAAGCACTAGGAAGGACCGGTATAAAGATCCCCAGCCATAGGTGCTCGACTCCCCCCCCCCCCCGGCTCCGCCCCTGCACTGCCCTCGCCCCACCACCGCCCTCACCCTGCCCCCATTCCACCCTCTTCCCCCAGGTCTCTGCCCCACCCCGCCTCTTCTCCACCTCCTCCTATGAGCCATGCTGGGGTGGGAAGTGCTGGTAGGGAGGGAGAGGAGTGGGGACGCAGTGCGCTCGGGGGGAGGGAAGAAGGAGGCGAGGAGGAGGGAGCTTGGCTGCCAGTGGGTGTGGAGCACCCACTAATTTTTCCCCGTGGCTACTCCACGGAGTTGGCACCTATATCCCCAGTTCCTTTCTGCGGCCCATTTAGGGAAGCTTTATGAATATGACCCTTCAGGTACACTGAACAACTCAAAGAGCTCTTAGCATGGGCCAGGATCTGGCCAATGAAGTGACACATAAGGGCTAAGTCTTTTTCTCCTCTGGCTCTGACGGTCATTGATGGAAATTGTTAGCCAAATTATTTACCTCAGAAAGAGGTAAAAACTAGATCTGATTGAGTAATGGTTTTCTATCCCGCAAGCATTTGAGATTTTTTCACATTTTTTCCTAGCCTGATTTGGAATGGAAAGTTGAAGTCTCAAAAGTGTTTGTGAAGTGAAAATCCAAAAAAAAAAAAAAAAGTATTAGGTCAATCGAAACATTTAGTTTCAGTAATTGCAAAATGTTTCTTTTCAATTTAGATCTTTTAAAATTATTTTTACTTCTTTAATATAAATTACATTTGTAAACAAAAAATCATTTTGAACCAAAAAATTGATTTATTTGTTTAGAAAAATGTAGAAATGAAACACTTCAAGAATATTGAAACTTTTTTTTCAAATTTTTTTAAATGAGAAATTTATTGACACTGAATCTTTCCTGTAAACATCTTTGGTTTGGATGAATTAGCATTTTCTGACCCCTCCCACCAAAAAAAGTTTTGTTGAAAAATTCCCAACCAGCGCTAGTAAAAATGTCACTGTGCACATGGGACCTTAACAGTTAAATCCCAGACATGGTTGTTTCCCTTCTAACAAAAGCTCTTGCCCAAGAGTAATGATTTTTATGAGTACACTGGCTTGTAGTAATGCTTTTTTGAACACAGAGATGTGGCCTGAAGAGGAACAATTGAGCTGTATGGAAACTATGCCCATCCTGTGAATGAGACTCTGGAGTCTGTTCCCCAAAAGTGGTGAACATTAGTGTCTTTAAAAGGGCTTGTAAAATCTAAGCACCACTGGGAAGGTTCCCAAATACATATTTAATTTAAAATTAATAAGACAGTTACTGCCTGTTAAATGAATAATTAAATATTAAAATGTGCTTATTGGGGTTGAACATAAGAGCTATTTGAAAGCTATCTACACAATCTATGATGGCTAATTTTCATCACACAGGATTTAATTAGGACTTAACATGCCCTACAGATCTTATTAAATGTAAACAGTTATGTTTAACAGTAAAGCTGAAGTACATGGTCCTAAAATATAGTATAGTAAAGTCTCTGTATATATTAAGAAAAACACACTGTACCCAGAACCTGTTTGGTTGAATTTAAAGGTTTATTGCTTTACCAAATTCCATTTAATTATTGTATATCAAAAGTAGAGAGGGATCCAAATCAAACCCTGGATCAGAACAATCAGGTACTTTGGGATGTTTGAAATCTGAACCTGGATAAGTATTTCACAGATTGAGGCATCTGTATTCAAACAAAGGTACAGTCATTAAGGAGATCTTGTGCTTACCGCTTCTGAGTAAGAGAAGCAGCGTGCGTGCGTAAGCGCGCAAGCAAGCGGGATGACACATGGCTTTTGGGGACCACTCAAATGGATGGGTATTTGAAGTTAGTTTCATGTAAACAACTGGCTTGGGAGGAGCCTCTCCCTGCTATGAGGTGTACTTGAAATTGTAATACCGCTCATGAGCATACCATTTTACATACATATATATTCATAACCAGTCTGCATACATATCTCATAATGACCATCAAATTCAGACCAATACAAGTTTTCATAAGAGACCTTACCTTGTTACCTGGGGTTCTTTCAACCCAAAGCTTTTGGTAACTTTACTCTGTGCGAGGTGGTGTCAGGAAATAAAACCAGGGAGACACGGCTGTCCGACCGATAGATGTCTGGCACAAACAGGACAACACAAAAGTACTTTCACTTAAAGCTAAACTTTACTTAGTCTCAAGCACTTACACACGTCTACAACAGGTTAGTAAAACACCCCCAACCCTCAATAATTACTGAAGTTGGCTGTGGCTCTCAAGTGGCACAGCGGCAGTCTTCCAATGGCCAATCTTCCATCTGCCAGTGGGGACCACAAGATATGTCCAGAGAGAGAGTCCTTGAAGAGTCCAACTACCCAAAACTTTCTTCCCTTATTTATTCGTTACAATAACACGTCACTCAAAGAAAACTTGTTAAGCAAGCAATTTCAAAGGTTAAGCAAGAGGTTTCCTTCTGACCATCAATTAGCCAGATGTGGTTTTTTTAGAGTTTGCATGCCTTGAGGCACTGACAGACACATCCCTGAGGGCACATATAGACAAGCTTCCTGCTTTCCTAAAATGCATATCTCAGCGATTTCAACAGAGATCACAGAGTAAAGTTACCAAGGATGCAGGGTCAAACTGCCCTTCCTGTGGCACCTAAACCCCCTCCCCTCCTGACTCAGTCAGGCTAAAGCTGCTGCATATGCCCACTTATGGCCTGCTAGCTTGGATACTTTAAGCAATAAGCAGTAGTGGTTCCGGCACATTACTGGTTTGCCAAGATCTCCCTGTACAATATGGCATATTTTCAAATACAATAACATTGTATGCAACCAATTGATTCAATTGCTTATTCTTTGGGATTCAGACCCCCTGTTCTCCCCTTGTGGTGTCTGGACCAATTGTCACAAGGGGACACAAAGGGGCACCAAGCAGGGTGTGCACACCCAGGCATAGAACACATTTCCCTCAGGGCTATCTGTGTAACAGCATGTAGGGGATGATTAGATGTAGGGGAAGGAAAAGGAAGGTTTGGGTCTGAAGTATTCACCTCTGACCCTTCTGTATTGTCACGGCGTGTGAGGTTTGTTAGGGCCACAGAATCTACTCCAGCCATTTGAGTAATGCTAACCCATATGTTCAAAAATCATGAGATTTTAAAACAATAAATTTTGGATTCTTTTTATTTGCCTTCTGGT
This sequence comes from Chrysemys picta bellii, assembly GCF_011386835.1. Taxonomy (NCBI): domain Eukaryota; kingdom Metazoa; phylum Chordata; order Testudines; family Emydidae; genus Chrysemys; species Chrysemys picta. The sequence continues at coordinate 244,749,408 of NC_088792.1, read as the reverse complement.
TTTTGATCCTTTAGGGGTCATGTTTTCAAGCTTTCTCCACAACTGTGAAGGCTAGAAACTTATGTTTAAAAAGTAAACAAATAAAAGCTGACATTCTTATGTAATCTCCTATCTCCAAGTTCTTGGCTTTAAGAAAACAACATTCAAAATTGAGAGACATGTGAAAAACTCTTAAGAGTTGCCAACAAACACTCATACCCCATGCATACTGGCTATACTACCCCTTTTTTAGGGGAGGATTCTTTCCCCATTCATTGTGCAGATATACCCAATGACTACTACTACTTGGGCTTATTTTCCTCTAAGGATCAAGATCATAGGTTTTTACTCAGCCCTTTATTCAGGCAGACTCCCTTTTTAGGAGGAAGATCTGAATAAGAACACGGAAAAAAATTAATAAAAGCCCAAGGAATGTCACTAAAGGGAATGAAATATCTTCACAATGTTTCTTGTGGAGTTCTCCTAGAATCGCACACTATTGTTGAAGACTGGGTTTGCCGTCACCCCGCCCAATCCCCACATGTAGCAACGGACCTGCAGAAGGTTGGTGTATTCATGGCGCCTCTGCATGAACTTTGTGTCCCTAGCATCTGTACATACATATTTGAATACTCCCTGCCAACCTGGCTGCATTGGTTGTCAAGACTTCCCCAATCAGTGGCTGCCCTAGGAATCCCCTTTAATGAAGAATCAGTAGAACAGACAGTGATCATGGAAAGATAACATGCCTCAGCAGCATTGGTAGGGAGAAAAACTCTCCAAGTTTGGCCCACTCTCTCCTCTTCTGGCCTGTTTACTCCCAACCCCATGTGGTTCTTTTGATGAACTGAGACCTTTGTGGAGTATGGAGAAGAAGGGGATGTTTCTGTAGCTCTTGGTGGCCCTCCCTTTCACGTAGAAGGATGCGTGCCACCTGCATGGAGTACCTCCTCTACATGTGAATGAAGCAAGTATGATCAGGCACTGAGTAAAGGCCTCAAGATTTGGCCCTGTTTAAATATAGATGAAATTCATGTTTCTGGTGGGGCTGGTAGAAACAATAATGCACAGGGTTTAGGCAAGAATTCACAATTACATTTCTGAAAACATTAATGTTACCCTGTAGTGTTTTTAAAGGTATATATTTTGATAACAATCTATCTTTACACAGAGTTAGCCACACGAGGAAAGAAGATGAGGAATTTAATAAGGAAGCCTTTTAAAAGATTTAATATAAAAAAATTCCATCTATTACAATCAAGCAGAATGTTTTTTAGATTTTATTAATTAATTGTATTCATTATATTGAGATTTCTTATATAATAACTATATACCTAAAAATATGGCCTTCAGCACCAGAATATCCTAGTGCCTCACAACCATTAATAAATTTTCCCCTTGCAATTTCCCCTTTGAGATAGAGCAGTGTTATTCCCATTTTACAGATGGGGAATTAAGGCACAGAGTAGTTTAAGTGACTTTCTCAAGATCACAAAGAAAGGCCATGGCTGAGCCAGAAATTGAACCCTCTTTTCTCAAGTCTCAGTTCAGTGCCCTATCCATTAGACCTTCTTTCCTACCCTAACAAAATCATCTGACCAAAATGGGGTGCCCCAGGTGGGATCAGTGTTTAATAAATTATCTGGGAAAAGGGAATATATAGTGAAATGACAAGATCTGCAGAGGACAGAATTGTTTTGATTAGTTAGGACTAGAGGAAACTGATGAATATAAGGAAGATCTAACAAACCTGTGTGAAAGATGATATGCTGGCAGACAAAATTCACTATTGACAAACAAGATAATGTACATTGGAAGGAACAATCTGAGCTATTCAAACACATTGTTGGGTTTTAAATTTACCATTGCTCCTAACACAAAAATAAGTGGAAATCAATGAAACTCAAAGACAAGTGATTTAAAACTGATCAAAAGAAATATTCTTTAACAGAGCTTATAATTAATCTGTGGAACTCATTGCCAAAAGATATACTGAAAGCCAAGAATTAAGTAGGATTTTAAAAAAGTGATCAGTCATTTTATGGATAATGAGAACAGTTACACTATTTCAGATTATATATTTATTATAAGGCCTACGTGTCCTCAAGGATCAGAATATAAACCATCCATTGACGGGATTAGGAAGAAACTTTCCCAAAGGGAAGGTTATTTTATAATTGTCCATAAAGGGGATTCTTGCACTGTCCTTTGAAGTGTACTTGAAAGATATCACAGCCATGTGCAGTATCTTTCGGGACCATATCATATTTTATATTTAAAGCATGAAAACCTCACAGTGCCATTCCCTTGAGATGGGCCAGACAGTTTGAGCTGCAGAATGTGCACAGCCTAGTGTGTCAATACAGGTGATGTGTAGATGTGTAGATGTGTGTTCCTGGCTCAATGGATATGAGAAGGGAGTGTTTCTTGTGGAACCTAGAATCACTAGGGGGTGATTACTGGAAAAATCCCATCTGCCTAGCCAGCCTATGAAGCTTGACCTCCTGAGGAATCAGAGGAGGGACAGGTTTTACCTGTTTTCAGGAGGCTGGGAGGAGACAAAGCAATACTTTTGGTAAAAAAGGCTGAGTTTAAAAAAGGCCTTCCTTTTGCTTTATGGAAGGGTTGAAAAGATTTTGGCCTACCAGACTCCAAGTTGAAGATGGGTCTGTTTAATGAGCATTTGCATCCTTTTATTTATGATAATGTTTTCTTTGTGATGCCTTTATCCTAAGGGGACAGGACATTGGATCAGACATCCCATTGGTCTGAACAGATATGGCAGTTCCTATGGTCTTATTTCTAATAGGTGGTAGTGCTCACACCCTATAATGTAATCTAAATGGAAATATTACAGTCAATAAAGCAATAAAAAGTTCTTTACTATCATTCACAAGCTCTGGAGTACAATGACCAGTTTTTAGAATATAGTGAGGTCATTTCCTTTGCTAAATTATTATAGATATTCATAGTAAGACACCATATGCCTTAATATATTATCAGATTTAATACCATAGACAAATGCACACTTATCAGGTTATTCTGTAATGTTATGAGTACAAGACTTATGAAGATCAGAACCACAGACCTTGAATTATAAACAAGATAACATTAATTTCTTCTCATTTCAGAATCTCATGTGGTTTGATTGCCAATACACTCATGCTCATGCCAACATGCAAATTTTTCAGTTAGATAAATGTTGAAAACAGGAGCTGCATGGCAAAGCTATCTTTATGCTGTCTCTTTTCTGATTCAGGCTTTTTCTACATATGTGGAGCAAATAAACTCACCCATCTTCTATTTTAAACACTAAGGTGATGAGCTGCAGTACTGGGACTGAAAACACTGTCATTACCATCAAACATAAAAGGTCCATTTGAAACTGCAGAATCTTTAGAGTTGGCTAAAATAAGGAAGCAGTATTTAAATGTTAATATGTTGTCAATATCCATGTACTTTGTAGATAGCAAAAAACGACCTGTAAAAGGAGAGGGGGAATCTGAGTCAACAGTTTGACTGGAAATCCATGAGACACGAGGTATAACTAGAAATGATGTCCCTTACACTCAAGATTGAATGTAATTACTGGCAGCAGTCTCTAAACTGTTGACTCCACACACCCAACCCAAAGTCCGCTGTTGTGAATCACTATAATGACTTGCAACATTTTCTGTGCTATAGCCCTCTCTCTCTCCCAGTCCAGCATCTACTCGCTTTTCAAAGAAGAGCTTTAATGAGTGACCTACTTTCTGATATTTTTCTGTAAAAATCCCTTTGCTGATGTCTTCCTCAATATATCCCAGAAGGTTTAGTATCAGAACATAGCGGAGGCCTATGGGAGCAGATGTGATACAGAAAACATCCAAATCAAGTAAGCAGAGAAAAATATATTGTTGGTGTCATTTCTCCAGTTAATATAGAAAAACAAAAGATAATAGCAATATTTGTAAGGATGTATATTGGCTAACAAGACCAGCAAAAGATTAATTGATATTGTAAGATATGAGTCATAAGAAACCACAGCTCATCTGAATTCTTCTGCGGTTCCCTGTGTTAATTTGTGAGTGTTCAAAGGCTGTTTATTCTCACAGAGCTGCAAGCAGTGAAACACTCATATCTAATGTGAATGTGTTTATCATCATGGCTGTTTGCCTCCATCTGCAATGGAAAACTCTTCTTGTCACATACTTCTAACTGTCTGATGTCACTTCTGGTGCTTATTTGGGGCCTGATCCAGCTGTCACTGAAATCAATGGGAACCTTTCCATGGACTTCACTGGGAGCAGAATTGAGTCCTTTATGACAAAACTTTAAGAAGGTTTGTAATTTAAGGCTACAATACCACAAACATCTGATGATACCAATCTTATAGGTAAGTACCCTGTGTACTGGATACTTATTTTTCAACAGCTCCACAAATGAGTTGGCAATGGAGGAGGTGAAAGCTATTTTATCAGTTTCTTTTATTTTAATCAAAATGGATTTTTGATTAAATAAAAGGGTTTTTTTTTTAATTCTGGTTCTATCCACAATTTTGGGGTTCTCATTGGAAAGCAAACCCCCACCAAAACAATTTTTTACCCATTTTTGGTAACCAGAAACTGAAAATGTTTGGTTTTAAGTATTGAGAAAAAATCCCTGCTTTTTTAAAGTAATAATCCAGAAAACTACAATGAAGCACTTGCTAATTCTTCAACATTTCAGTTCCAAATGCTGAAGAAATATTTAACTCCCTGAAAATTTAAATTGTATCAGTGACTATTCTTAATTTCATCAAACATTTCTCCAAATGTTACCTAAGGTAGAAGATCCATTTTGAGCATAAATTCAGACTCATAGAAGATTAGGGTTGGAAGAGACCTCAGGAGGTCATCTAGTCCAACCCCCTGCTCAACGCAGGACCAATTCCCAACTAAATCATCACAGCCAGGGCATTGACCTTAAAAACCTCTAAGGAAGGAGCTTCTACCACCTCCCTAGATAACCCATTCCAGTGCTTCACCACCCTCCTATGAAAAAGTTTTTCCTAATATCCAACCTAAACCTCCCCCACTGCAACTTGAGACCATTACTCCTTGTTGTGTCATCTGGTACCACTGAGAACAGTCTAGATCCATCCTCTTTGGAACCCCTTTCAGGTAGTTGAAAGCAGCTAATAAATCCCCCCTCATTCTTCTCTTCTGCAGACTAAACAATCCCAGTTCCCTCAGCCTCTCCTCATAAGTCATGTGTCCCAGCCCCCTGATCATTTTCGTTGCCCTTCGCTGGACTCTCTCCGATTTGTTCATATCCTTTCTGTAGTGGGGGGCCCAAAACTGGATGCAATACTCCAGATGTGGCCTCACCAGTGCCAAAGAGAGGGGAATAATCACTTCCCTCGATCTGCTAGCAATGCTCCTACTAATGCAGCCCAATATGCCATTAGCCTTCCTGGCAACAAGGGCACACTGCTGACTCATACCCAGCTTCTCATCCACTGTAATCCACGGGTCCTTTTCTGCAGAACTGCTGCTTAGCCAGTTGGTCCCCAGCCTGTAGCGGTACATGGGATTCTTCCATCCTAAGTGCAGGACTCTGCACTTGTCCTTGTTGAACCTCATCAGATTTCTTTTGGCCCAAACCTCCAATTTGTCTAGGTCACTCTGGACCCTATCCCTATCCTCCAGTGTATCTACCTCTCCCCCCAGTCTGCACCTTTAAAAAAAAACTGTCAAGTCCCTACACACTGCCAATGTCCTCAGCGCATCATTAAAAAAGATTTTTTTAAAAATTCCACACAATCAATCAAGAAAAAATTGTGGCAGTATTAAAGTCCTTCCTTTTAAGTTTATTTGTAGTTACAGACAGCCATGGACAGAGAGATTCTTTGTCTTTACCACAGGCCCCTCTTCCTCTCAAATGTAGTGTAAAACTAAATTCTAGTTCTACTCCAGTATAGCCATACTGTACAATTGTCTGGCTCATACAGGTGGAAACAGCTTTGACAACAAAGAGAGGCAGTGGATCATCAGTTGAAACCAATGCATCACTGATTCTGTGAAATGATGACACAAAGTAAAGTATCAGAGGAGTAGCCGTGTTAGTCTGGATCTCTAAAAAGCAACAGAGAGCATAAGCTTTCATGGGTGAATACCCACTTCATCAGACGCATGTAATGGAAATTTCCAGAGGCAGGTATAAATATGCAGGCAAGAATCAGTATGGAGATAACGAGGTTAGTTCAATCAGGAAGAGTGAGGTCCTCTGCTAGCAGTTGAGGTGTGAACACCAAGGGAGGAGAAACTGCTTCTGTAGTTGGTAGTTTTGAGAATGGTTGGTGAAGATCTTGTAGATGTTGGTCTCTGTCTGAGGGGTTGGAGCACATGCGGTTGTACCTCAGTGCTTGGCTGTAGACGATGGATCGTGTGGTGTGTCCGGGATGAAAGCTGGAGGCATGAAGGTAGGCATAGTGGTCGGTGGGTTTTCGGTATAGGGTGGTGTTAACGTGACCATCATAGAATCATAGAATATCAGGGTCGGAAGGGACCTCAGGAGGTCATCTAGTCCAACCCCCTGCTCAAAGCAGGACCAATTCCCAACTAAATCATTCCAGCCAGGGCTTTGTCAAGCCTGACCTTAAAAACCTCTAAGGAAGGAGATTCCACCACCTCCCTAGGTAACCCATTCCAGTGCTTCACCACCCTCCTAGTGAAAAAGTTCTTCCTAATATCCAACCTAAACCTCCCCCACTGCAACTTGAGACCATTACTCCTTGTTCTGTCATCAGGTACCACTGAGAACAGTCTAGATCCATCCTCTTTGGAACCCCCTTTCAGGTAGTTGAAAGCAGCTATCAAATCCCCCCTCATTCTTCTCTTCTGCAGACTAAACAATCCCAGTTCCCTCAGCCTCTCCTCATAAGTCAGGTGCTCCAGCCCTTTAATCATTTTTGTTGCCCTCCGCTGGAGGCACATCCTTCTTGTAGTGTGGGGCCCAAAACTGGACACAGTACTCCAGATGAGGCCTCACCGATGTCGAATAGAGGGGAACGATCACGTCCCTCGATCTGCTGGCAATGCCCCTACTTATACAGCCCAAAATGCCATTAGCCTTCTTGGCAACAAGGGCACACTGTCGACTCATATCCAGCTTCTCGTCCACTGTAACCCCTAGGTCCTTTTCTGCAGAACTGCTTCCTAGCCATTTGGTCCCTAGTCTGTAACAGTGCATGGGATTCTTCCGTCCTAAGTGCAGGACTCTGCACTTGTCCTTCTTGAACCTCATCAGGTTTCTTTTGGCCCAATCCTCTAATTTGTCTAGGTCCCTTTGTATCCTGTCCCTACCCTCCAGCATATCTACCACTCCTCCCAGTTTAGTGTCATCTGCAAACTTGCTGAGAGTGCAGTCCACGCCATCCTCCAGATCATTAATGAAGATATTGAACAAAACTGGCCCCAGGACCGCTTATTTGTACTGTGGTGTCTAGGAAGTGGACCTCCCGTGTAGATTGGTCCAGGCTGAGGTTGATGGTGGGGTGTAAGCTGTTGAAATTGTGGTGGAATTCTTCCAGGGTGTCCTTCCCATGGGTCCAGATGATGAAGATGTCATCAATGTAGCGTAGGTAGAGAAGGGGCGTGAGTGGATGAGAGCTGAGGAAACGTTGTTCCAGGTGAGCCATAAAAATGTTGGCATATTGTGGGGCCATGCGGGTGCCCATGGTGGTGCCACTGTTCTCGAGGTATATATTGTCACCAAATTTGAAATAATTGTGCGCAAGGATAAAGTTCATTTTCAAATTTGACACCATCAGCTGAGGATTAAAAGAAGACTGTGAATGGCTATCCAACTACAGAAGCTGTTTCTCCTCCCTTGGTGTTCACACTTCAAATGCTAGCAGAGCACCTCACCCTCCCTGACTGAACTAACCTCGTTATCTCCATACTGATTCTTGCCTGCATATTTATACCTGCCTCTGGAAATTTCCATTACATGCGTCTGACGAAGCGGGTATTCACCCACGAAAGCTTATGCTCCAATACATCTGTTAGTCTTAAAGGTGCCACAGGACTCTCTGACACAAAGTAAGACTATGACCAGGGATCTGACCAGGGCTCTTTCAACAGAAAGGCCAAGAGTAGCAAATGATGGTAGCAACATACTGAAAGGTTTCCACTGGAGCTCTGCAAAACTAACCCACCTCTTTCAATCGTTTTTTAATGCCATTGCCTCCTGTGTTATGTGTAAGGCTACGATTATGTCACAGAGATTGCGGAAGTCTGGAAGTCACGGATTCCATGAGACCTCCATGATATTAAGGGCCCCAGCAGCTGACCAGCCACTGCCAGCAGCGGCGGATGCCCACAGCAGCCCAGCCACTGCAGGTGGAGGACCCCTGGGAACTGATCGGCTGTGGCTGCCAGTGGGGACCCCTGACCTGTCTAGCTGTCGCTGCTGGCAGAGCCCCCCACAGCTGCTCAGCCGCTGCAAGCAGCCGGCCTCCACCGCAGCTCTCAGCGACCGCCAATGCCGGTGGAGGGACCCCAGAGCTGCTCAGCCACCGCAGGCGGCAGGGGGACCCCCCCAGATCCTAGGCCCACGGGGCAGTGACCCTCCCTTCCCTCGCAGCTCTCAGCCACTGGGCAAAGGGGTTGTCAAGGCTGGATCCCCACTTTGAACTTTAGGGTACAAATGTAGGGGCCTGCATGAAAACTTCTAAGCTTAACTACCAGCTTAGCTCTGGTTCCGCTGCCACCATTTCCCAATTAGATTCCCACCCTGGGAAGCCCTGGGAAAACCTTTCACCAATTCCCTGGTGAATACAGATCCAAACCCCTTGGATCTTAAAACAAGGAGAAATTAACCATCCCCCCTCCTTCCTCCCACCAACTCCTGGTGAACACAGATCCAATCCCCTTGGATCTAAAACAAGGAGAAATTAACCTTTCCCCCTCCTTCCTTTCACCAACTCCTGGTGAATACAGATCCAACCCCCTTGGATCTTAAAACAAGGAAAAATCAATCAGGTTCTTAAAAAGAAGGCTTTTAATTAAAGAAAAAGGTAAAAATCATCTCTGTAAAGTCAGTATGGAAATTAACCTTACAGGGTAATCAAACTTAAAGAGCTCAGAGGACTCCCCTCTAGTCTTAGGTTCAAAGTACAGCAAACAAAGATAAACACTCTAGTAAAAGGTACATTTACAAGTTGAGAAAACAAAGGAAAACTAACACGCCTTGCCTGGCTATTTACTTACAAGTTTGAAATAGGAGAGACTTGTTTAGAAAGATGTGGAGAACCTGGATTGATGTCTGGTCCCTCTCAGTCCCGAGAACGAACACACTCCCAAACAAAGAACACAAACAAAAGCCTTCCCCCCCCAAGATTTGAAAGTATCTTGTCCCCTTATTAGTCCTTTAGGTCAGATGCCAGCCAGGTTACCTGAGCTTCTTAACCCTTTACAGGTAAAAGGATTTTGGAGTCTCTGGCCAGGAGGGATTTTATAGTACTGTACACAGGACAGCTGTTACCCTTCCCTTTATAGTTATGACACGCCCCCCAAATCACAGATAGTGTTGGACGTTCGGTTCCACACTGGCTGTGATTTCTTCCTGGAGTTCTAGGAGAAAACAGAGTTAATAAGACATATGTACCTTTAGACATACTACTGATTATATAAAAACTAACAATATGTTTCATTCCAAGAACAATTGTTAACCAGTTAACTCTGGGAAACTTTCCCGGGAGAGTGCATCAGCCACTTTGTTAGAAGCTCCCGAAATGTGTTGTATTTCAAAATCAAAATCTTGGAGAGCTAAACTCCACCGAAGAAGTTTTTTGTTATTTCCCTTGGCGGTATGAAGCCACTGTAGCGCAGCATGGTCTGTTTGTAGTTGGAAACGCCGTCCCCAAACATATGGGCATAGCTTTTCCAGCGCGTACACAATGGCATAGCATTCCTTTTCGCTGATTGACCAATGGCTTTCCCTCTCAGACAGTTTCTTACTGAGAAACACGACAGGATGGAATTCTTGATCCGGTCCTTCCTGCATTAAAACTGCTCCCACGCCTCGCTCGGACGCATCTGTGGTTACTAGGAACGGTTTGTCAAAGTCTGGGGCCCTTAGCACAGGGTCAGACATGAGTGTTGCCTTAAGCTGGTTAAAGGCCTTTTGGCACTCATCAGTCCACTGAACTGCATTTGGCTGTTTCTTTCTGGTTAGGTCTGTCAGCGGGGCGGCGATTTGGCTGCAGTGGGGTACAAATCGCCTATAATATCCAGCCAAGCCTAAGAAGGATTGGACCTGTTTCTTAGACTTTGGAACCGGCCACTTTTGGATAGCATCCACTTTGGCCTGTAGGGGATTTATAGTTCCTTGACCCACCTGGTGCCCCAGGTAAGTCACTCTGTTTTGGCCTATTTGACACTTTTTAGCCTTAACAGTTAGTCCTGCCTGCTGGATGCGCTCGAAAACTTTTTCCAGGTGTTCCAGGTGCTCTGCCCATGAATCAGAAAAAATGGCCACATCATCGAGGTAGGCAACTGCAGATTCTCCCAATCCTGCTAGGAGACCATCTACAAGTCTTTGGAAGGTGGCGGGTGCATTTCGCAACCCAAAAGGGAGTACATTGAATTCATACACCCCTGCCTGGGTGACGAAGGCTGACCTTTCCTTAGCGGGTTCATCCAGTGGTACTTGCCAGTACCCCTTGGTTAAGTCCAAAGTAGAGATGAATTGGGCATGTCCCAATTTCTCCAATAGCTCATCTGTGCGTGGCATTGGATAGTTGTCAGGACGAGTTACAGCATTTAGTTTACGGTAGTCCACGCAAAAGCGTATTTCCCCATCTGGTTTGGGAACTAGAACCACTGGAGATGCCCATGCACTCTTAGAGGGGCGGATTATACCCATCTGTAGCATGTCCTGGATCTCCCTTTGTATAGCAGTTTTGGCATGAGGTGACTCCCGGTAGGGTGGGGTTCTAATTGGGTGAGCATTACCTGTGTCAATGGAGTGGTATGCCCGTTCGGTCTGTCCTGGAGTGGCTGAGAAAATTGGTGCAAAGCTTGTGCACAGCTCCTTGATCTGCTGTCGCTGCAGACGTCCAAGGGTCGTGGAGAGGTTCACCTCTTCCACGCCACCATCCTTTTTTCCTTCGTAGTAGACACCTTCAGGCCACTCCGCGTCATCTGTTTCCTGGACTGTAAACTGGCAAACGTTTAATTCTCTGGAATAAAAGGGTTTAAGAGAATTAACATGGTATACCTTAGGCTTTATGTTGGAGGTGGGGGAGGCTATGAGATAGTTAACAGCTCCTAGGCGCTCCTGGACCGTGAATGGTCCTTCCCACGACGCTTCCATTTTATGGGCCTGGAGTGCCTTTAAGACCATGACTTGGTCTCCTACTTTGAAGGACCGTTCTCTGGAATGTTTATCATACCAGGCCTTTTGCTCTTCCTGAGCATTCTTTAGGTTTTCTTTAGCAAGGGCTAAAGAGTGTCGGAGGGTGCTTTGTAGGTTGCTTACAAAGTCTAGAATGTTAGTTCCTGGAGAAGGCGTAAACCCCTCCCATTGCTGCTTCACCAACTGTAATGGCCCCTTAACCTCGCGGCCATACACAAGTTCAAATGGTGAAAACCCTAAACTGGGATGTGGTACAGCCCTGTAGGCAAAAAGCAACTGCTGCAACACTAGGTCCCAATCATTGGAGTGTTCATTTACAAATTTACGTATCATGGCCCCCAAAGTTCCATTAAACCTCTCCACCAGGCCATTGGTTTCATGGTGGTAAGGGGTGGCAACCAAGTGATTCACCCTAGGAGCTTCCCACGGGCTTTTCATGGTCCCTGCCAGGAAATTAGTTCCCGAATCTATAAGGATGTCGGAGGGCCAACCTACCCTGGCAAAAATGTCTGTTAATGCCTGGCATACACTTTTAGCCCTGGTGTTGCTTAAGGGTACTGCTTCCGGCCATCGGGTAGCAAAATCCATGAAAGTCAGTACGTACTGCTTTCCTCTGGGTGTCTTCTTTGGGAAAGGACCCAGAATATCCACAGCTACGCGCTGAAATGGGACCTCAATTATGGGTAGTGGCTGGAGAGGGGCTTTAACCTGGTCTTGGGGCTTTCCCACTCATTGGCACACCTCACAAGACCGGACATATTTAGCAACATCCTTGCCCATTCCCTCCCAGTGGAAGGACTTCCCCAACCGGTCTTTGGTTCTGTTCACCCCAGAATGGCCACTGGGATGATCATGGGCTAAGCCCAAGAGCTTTACCCGATACTTAGTGGGAACTACCAACTGTCTTTGAGGATGCCAGTCTTCCTGGTGCCCACCAGAAAGAGTCTCCTTGTATAAAAGTCCTTGTTCTACAACAAACCGGGATCGGTTAGAAGAGCTGAGAGGCGGTGGGGTGCTCCGCGCCGCCGCCCAAGCTTTCTGAAGGCTGTCATCTGCTTCCTGCTCGGCCTGGAACTGTTCCCTTGATGCTGGAGACATCAGTTCCTCCTTGGACTGTGGACTGGGGCTTGGTCCCTCTGGAAGCGATGCAGGTGCTGGGGCTGTTTCCATTGACTGTGAACCGCTGTCCGCTGGTGCACTATGTGGTATCTCAGGCTCTGGCTGAGCCTCTTGGGTAGGGTTATCTGCTGCTTCCGCCAGGTCAGGCTCGCTGGTGCCCTCTGGCATTGGAGTTGTAGACGGGTTTGCAAGCGCTGGACTCAGTGCTGGCAATGGTTCTGGTGCTGGTTGCGTTGCCAGTTCCGGTTCTGGGACTGGCTTTGGCTGGGTCTCTGGGATTGGATCCACTACGGCTGTTGCAGTCGTTGGCAGGGGATCCAGTTCCACCACCTTTGTCTGGGTCTCCGGTAACACAGACGGGGCCCTGGTGGACGGCTCAGGAACAGGGATGGGGGTGAAAGCTTGCTTAGCCTGGCTGCGGGTGACTATTCCCACCCTCTTGGCTAGCTTCACATGGTTGGCCAAATCTTTCCCCAGCAGCATGGGAATGGGATAATTGTCATAGACTGCAAAAGTCCACATTCCTGACCAGCCCTTGTACTGGACATGCAACGTGGCTGTACGCAAGGTTACAGACTGTGACACGAAGGGTTGAATTGTCACTGTAGCCTCCGGGTTGATGAGTTTGGGGTCCACTAGGGATTGGTGGATAGTTGACACTTGAGCCCCAGTGTCCCTCCAAGCGATAACCTTCTTTCCGCCCACTCTCAAGGTTTCCCTTCGCTCCGAGGGTATGAGAGAGGCATCTGGGTCTGGGGATCTTTGGTGTGATTGGGGTGTAATGAACTGTAATCGGTTGGGGTTCTTGGGGCAGTGAGCCTTTATATGTCCCAGTTCATTACATTTAAAACATCGCCCTGCTAAGGTATCACCGGGACGATGTTGGTTGGTGGAGACTGGTGTGGTGGGGTGAGAAGGCGTCTGGGGTTTCCCTTGGGATGTGGGTGGGGCCTTGGGTTGTCCCCGGTGGTAAGGTTTTGTTTCGGCTTGCCCCTTCTGATATTCGCTCCAACTGCTACTAGTTTTTTTCTTTTCTGCCACCTCCACCCATTTGGCTCCAATCTCCCCCGCCTCAGTTACAGTTTTGGGCTTCCTATCTAGGATGTACCTTTCTATTTCCTCAGGAACACCCTCTAAAAACTGCTCCATTTTTACTAGGGAAAGCAGATCTTCCAGAGATTTAACATTTGCTCCTGATACCCAGGCATCACAATTTTTGTCAATGTGGTAGGCATGACGGGTAAATGACACATCGGGTTTCCACTTTAGGGCTCTGAACCGCCGATGGGCATGCTCGGGTGTTAGCCCCATTCTGAGTCTGGCCTTGTTTTTAAAAAGTTCATAACTGTTCATGTGTTCCTTAGGCATTTCAGCCGCCACCTCTGCTAAGGGTCCACTGAGCTGTGGCCTCAGCTCTACCATGTACTGGTCTGCAGCGATGCTGTATCCAAGGCAGGCCCTTTCAAAATTTTCTAAGAAGGCCTCAGTATCATCGCCTGCCTTGTAGGTGGGGAATTTTCTGGGATGGGAAGTGGTACCTGGAGGGGGGTTGTTAGCATTGGCTGGTGCATCCTGCTTAGCCTTTGCTACTTCCAGTTCATGCTTCCTTTCTTTTTCTCTCTCCTCCATCTCTTTTTCTTTCAGCTCCATAGTTCTCTTGTGAGCCTCCTCTTTGGCTTTTTCCAGCTCCATCTCTCTTTCATGGGCCTCCTTTTTGGCTTTCTCTTCTCTTGCTCTCTGCTCTGTCTCGAGTTTTGTTAATTGAAGCAGTCTCTGATGTTTTCTTTCATTTTCTTCTGCTTCTAGTTTGGCCAGTTCTATTTTTTTAGCTACTTATTTGGTAGTCATTTTCCTGTTTTCTTGTGCTGGGTCACCCCCTCTGCAGTTGACTGAAACTGGGAAGCTCTCAGCTCTGGCTGCTGCTGAGTTAACAGAGACTTTCTAACTAGCTACTCCCGAGGATGTAAAAAGAAAAAAAAACACAATTCAGCTTGTAAATTCCTTTTACCAGTCATTTGCTAATTGAACCCTTCTCTTAACAAAGGACCTTGTTAAAAAAACTTAACACCTCTGCCTTCAGGCAAGGAGAGATAAAATATGCATCTATCTACCTCCAGCTCAGCTTTTCAAGCAGATAGAAGGAAAAAAAAATCTCACTGGCTTTTGGGTTTAAAATGATCCCACCGCTCTACCACCATGTCAAGGCTGGATCCCCACTTTGAACTTTAGGGTACAAATGTAGGGGCCTGCATGAAAACTTCTAAGCTTAACTACCAGCTTAGCTCTGGTTCCGCTGCCACCATTTCCCAATTTTTCCCTCCCTGGGAAGCCCTGAGAAACCTTTCACCAATTCCCTGGTGAGTACAGATCCAAACCCCGTGGATATAAAACAAGGAGAAATTAACCTTTCCCCCTCCTTCCTTTCACCAACTCCTGGTGAATACAGATCCAACCCCCTTGGATCTAAAAACAAGGAAAAATCAATCAGGTTCTTAAAAAGAAGGCTTTTAATTAAAGAAAAAGGTAAAAATCATCTCTGTAAAGTCAGTATGGAAATTAACCTTACAGGGTAATCAAACTTAAAGAGCTCAGAGGACTCCCCTCTAGTCTTAGATTCAAAGTACAGCAAACAAAGATAAACACTCTAGTAAAAGGTACATTTACAAGTTGAGAAAACAAAGGAAAACTAACACGCCTTGCCTGGCTATTTACTTACAAGTTTGAAATAGGAGAGACTTGTTTAGAAAGATGTGGAGAACCTGGATTGATGTCTGGTCCCTCTCAGTCCCGAGAACGAACACACTCCCAAACAAAAAACACAAACAAAAGCCTTCCCCCCCCCCAAGATTTGAAAGTATCTTGTCCCCTTATTAGTCCTTTAGGTCAGATGCCAGCCAGGTTACCTGAGCTTCTTAACCCTTTACAGGGAAAAGGATTTTGGAGTCTCTGGCCAGGAGGGATTTTATAGTACTGTACACAGGACAGCTGTTACCCTTCCCTTTATAGTTATGACAGGGGTCCCTACGTTTCCCATCTGCTGCAGGCAGGGGGCAGGGTGCTGGACCTTCCTCCCTCCCAGTTTTGTCAGGGATGTTTTTAGTAAAAGTCAGGGACAGGTCACGGCTTCCATGAATTTTTGTTTATTGCCCATGACCTGTCTGTGACATTTACTAAAAATATCCATGACAAAATCATGGCCTTACATGTACAATGTACAGTAAATGCAATGCAATGTGCAAATTTATATAAAGAGGTTTGCTGTTTAACTTTGGATGTGTGGTATACCCTATGCCCATCCCTACACTTGAATCCAATCAACTCAGCATAGCTTTGCTATATGCAAAATAAAGAAACTCGAATGACAAGACTGGGATTGAACTGAATTCTTGGGGAACCAAGTGGAAGAGGTCTCAGGGGAACCTCAACACCAAAATGTGCCACCCCTTGAATGATACAGCAACTGTTAACAGCACATGGCAACATCACACAAATGTTTAAGTCCCCAGTTCAGGAAAATAACCCTAATTAGGAAGGGTACTTAGCTTTAAGCATGTGTCTAAGTCTCATTGAAGCCAATGATATTTAAGTACATGCTTCTGAGTTTTCCCAAATAGTGGTGGATTTAATATATTTAAGTGCTTTTCTGAATTGAGGGCTAAGATGGAAAATGAAGAATACAGTAGCTAATTGAAGCTGCAGAGAGAGTTTTAAATGGGTAGAATGTAATTACCTGAGTTGGCATTTGGCCAGGAGACTGTATTAGTGTCCTTTTTGTATTAAAAAAAATCCAGTGGCACTTTTTGATCATTATTCAAGGTCAGGATCTTGATATTTCTGTCTACTTGTTGTCCCCCTCCCCCTACCTCTGTCTACCTGTGTTTCTAGACATAGACTGCAAGCTTCTTGGGAAGGAACTATCCATTCCTGAATGTCTGGAAAGTATGTAGTACATTGGGTACTCTTCTACCAAAAAAAAAAAAAAGTATTATTTTCCTCCTGCAGGTTTCCTGTCCAAATACTGATCAGTGGTTGGCTAGTGAAACTTGATGGAAGCACACTCAATCGTGGCATGTTTGTAGTCTAATTCAAATGCACATTAGAACCTTAATCGAACAAAGCACTTAAGCATGTGCTGAAGACAATGCAACTACTCATACACTTAAAAAATATGCATATGCTTAAGTACTTTGTTGCACTGGGCACCTAGATTTCCATACATTCCACTTCCATTTCCTTGTTGCTTGCCAATACTTCACCCAAAGCTGTCTGTCATTCAGTCCCAATGCCTCCCTACTATCTATCATCAAGTTCTTAACTAAGTCATTATGAGCTTTCCAGAGGGTGATCGGCCGAACCTGCCATGTCAGCAGGTAAATAAAACAGGCCCGGCCCACCAGGGTGCTTACCCTGGCGAGCCGCGTGCCGAACGTTGCCAACCCCTGGTCTACATTGTACCCTGGGTATGTCACAGACACCCGTGGCTGGCTGGTGTCAGCTGATTCAGGCTCTTAGGACTCAGGCAGTGGGGCTATACAATTGCAGTGTACACATCTGGGCTTTGCACCCCATGAGGCATGTTTAAGTATTTGAATGGTAGACCCTGATATTGACATCCAAGGAATACTAAATGACACCATTCCAATGTTCCTCTGCCTATGATGCATTACTTTAGTATACGATCTTACTGCATGAAAACTTATTACTTGACTACTAGGAATCTATGAATTGCTGCCATTCTATAAATGCTAGACTGCTGTTTTGCTCATGTTGTTTCTGGATTTACCTATATTATTTCCATTACAAGTTTTCCCCTAATTATGATTCTTCCCACTCATAACTACAATCCAAATGTGAGCATCCTGCCTTGCACACACCCTTATGTAGCAGTATAGATATTATCCTGACAAGTATGCAATCAAAGTGGAGCTCTTCAGGTCAGCACTTACCCGCATCCTAACTAATATTCTTAATTACATGTTATGTCCACTACTTAACCAGCATGCTGTGCACTTGGTAACATAATGTTAGGCTTAATGTGCAAGTTAACGACACCCCGCCCCCAAATAGAAAACACTAGATAAAATAGTTTGCCTTTTCTTATCTGACCTACCTTCACTGGGAGAGTAGGATTGTAAATTGTAAATAAAAACAATACAAAATAGAGCTACATAGATAAAGTTTGGCTGAAGGGAAATTCCTATGAATAGGCCACTGGAAATCTTGGGAATTTTTGCCAAAAACTGCAGAATTAATTCCATATATTTTTTAAAAAAAACCATCACATTTGATAAGTTTGATAAGACCCATTAGGTCAACTGGTCCATCTGCCTGCAAATGCAGGCTTGACCTCTACAGTACTTTAAATAATGTGTCCACTCTATTTTGTCTATGTCCCCAGCAATGTAATGAGGCTTCCAGTACATCCCCCTCTGTCTGCCAACTATCACACAAATGTAATACATGTTACTGGGGGGACAGGGATATAAAGGGCTCCACAGTTGGGGCAGAGACACAAGACTCCCACTTAGAGTAGGCATCCAAAGATATTTGAGTCCTCTAGTGGAACCAGGGTTACCATATTTCAGATTCCCAAAAAGAGTACACTGGCAGGGGAGGGGGAAAACTGGGAGGGTAAGAGTGTATAGTTGGGGATACTAGAGGGGGTTCAAAGAACAGGAGTACTTGTGGCACCTTAGAGACTAACAAATTTATTAGAGCATAAGCTTTCGTGGACTACAGCCCACTTCTTCGGATGCATATAGAGTGGAATAAATATTGAGGAGATATATATACACACATACAGAGAGCATAAACAGGTGGGAGTTGTCTTACCAACTCTGAGAGGCCAATTGAGTAAGAGAAAAAAAACTTTTGAAGTGATAATCAAGATAGCCTAGTACAGACAGTTTGATAAGAAGTGTGAGAATACTTACAAGGGGAGATAGATTCAATGTTTGTAATGGCTCAGCCATTCCCAGTCCTTATTCAATCCTGAGTTGATTGTGTCTAGTTTGCATATCAATTCCAGCTCAGCAGTCTCTCGTTGGAGTCTGTTTTTGAAGTTTTTCTGTTGTAAGATAGCCACCCGCAGGTCTGACATTGAATGACCAGACAGGTTAAAGTGGGGGTACCTGCAGCAAGGGTACTCACTGGGGGTGGGGGAAAGTGTCGCTTCCTGTCACAGTGTCAGGGTGTCTGGCACAAGGCCAGGACACAGTGACAGCCATCAGTCAGCACCTCCCTGCGTGACCACCTCCCAGGGGCTGGAGGCTAGATCTGGCATCTGTGGCTTGCAGGGGAATGGATCAATCAGCTGTGGATGCAGGGGAGGGACCAGTCAGGGGTCTTTCTGAGCTGCAGTTTGTCTGCTCTGCAAACACCCCAGACATTTCCTGTTGTTTGAAAAATCTGCACGGACAGAGAAAGAAGCTAAAAAAAAAAAAGAGGCGGTGTCTGGGAAAACCTGGACAAATGGTAACCCTAGATCAGCGGTTTTCCAACTTTTTGAGCGGCGTTTCCCCCACCCTTTGAGTTTGTGATCCCCCAACCCAGACAAAAATAGACACATGAAAAAAGTATGCTTGATAGCCTACTCAAACACAAGAGACCTTTAACACAACTTTAATTAAAGTATCTGTGTATCTGAAACATACAGGAGTAGGCAATTTAATGAGAAGGGTGTGCCTGTTTCTCTGCAGACAATTTATCAATTTGTGTGAAGATTTTTGAAAGAAACACTCTAAGGTTGTCCTCTTCTTCGAGTCTTGAACGGTACTTTGTCTTTAGCACAGCCAGTGCAGAGAATCTGATCTCACATAAATAAGATGAACTAAATGGTAAAAGAGCTTTGATGGCACAGAATATCCAGTTTTGTCAAAGTGAGCAAACTTTCATCCAAAAGTTCCCCAAAGACTGGCTTTTTTAATTGAATGTCCAGTGCCCTATCGCTCTGAAGTTCAATCAGCTTCTCCTGAATGTCATTTGAGAGATGGGACAAGGCCACTGCCTCACCTAAAAAGGTTGGATAATCCAGTCATACAGGAGTGCATTTCCTTCAGGAAAATATTTATCCAAACTGGCTCTGAGAGAAGTCAATTGATTCTTGATTGGCTCCACAACACTCAATAGTTCAGATTCTGTTTCCTCAATAGCATCAGATAATGGAAATTGAATGCTTAAACCAGTTTTGATCTTTGTTTTCCAGAGATCTAGCTTTCTCTTGAATGCTGATATCTTGTTGTGCAGGTCAAAAAAATAGTACTTTCTGCTACTTGCAATGAAACATTTAGAGAATTCAGTTTGTCACAAATATCAGCAAGGTAAGAAAAAAGCACAAGCCAGTGGGAATCACATAGTGTGTCTGCGTTGCTGAAATTCAAATCCACTAGAAAAAGTCTAACTTCATTTCTCAGTTCATAGACACATTGCAACGCTTTCCTCCTGGAGAGCCACCTGACTTCCATGTGAAACAACAAAGCATCATGCTATGCTCCCATCTCTGCACAAAGCATTGCAAAGAGACGCACCTCTGTGGGCTGCATCTTGATAAAGTTCATGATTTTAATAGCAGAACTCAGAATATCAGTAAGTTGCCAATCCACATTTCGATTTGCAAGAGCTTCACAGTGTATCATACGACGAGTCCAAAATATATACGGAGCAATTTCAAATACTTTGGCTTTCAAGCCTTCCTTACCTCAAGACATAGAAGGGACTCCAATAGGGCAGATTCCCACTTCAGCACCTTGGAAGTTAGAAAGTCATTAAAAATGTTAAACAGTTCAGATTCAGTTGCATGCATCTTAGTTGGCTTGCCCAGCACATTGGCTTGTTCCTGCTGTCCAGCCATAGCAGGCCACATTTGGGACCTCATCACTCAAACAAAATATATAACCTTTGTCCAGTATGTCTGAGGCCAAAAGAAGGAAAAAAACCAAGTTTTTAAAAATACTTTCTTCTTTCCCTTCAAGGTTAGTGAGAGAGTGAGAGCACGCGCAGCGGGCATGTTTGTGTGTGTGGAAGAAGTTAACTACAATGGTTGCTGAAACTTTTCCCTCATCAACTCATATTTTCCTCCCCTCTGCCTTTCCTCAGAACTTCCAGCAACCCTGAGCTGAGACAAAATTTGCATCATGGGCCTAACCAACCCCAACTGGTCCTAAGATCAACGTTTCAGGGGGGCAAGGGGTGGCTAAAGGTGGAATACATCCAAACTTGTCCCAGATTCCTCAGCTGCATGATACACAGCTGAGAATCTGTCCCTAAAAGTTTTTAAATAGATTGCATTTCCTAGTGCCTAAACAAGAAGTGCCACTCATAAAACAAGGAGGGAATGGTCACACAACTCTTCAGTTTTAAAAGAAAAGTATCTTTCTTTCAAATATCTTCCTACAGGTCAGTGCCCCCTTTTCAGTGGACCACCTATTCCGCTTGTAGGTTTTGCAAGGGGAACTCACTGTCTGGTTGGTCATAGGGCTGTTGAATGTGCTTACACACCCAGAGTTTCTACCTCTTCTTGCAATATGGGAAAGACACAAAGTAACTTTGAAAGAGCAGAAAAGAATCTTTAAACTCTCAATCAAATACATTGTCTCCATGAATGGACTATTTCCTATGAATCACCTTTGATGTTTTCATTAGCAAAAGTAAGGAAAAGGCTGCAGGCACGGATGGCACACTAGTGAAATGAAATGTTCTTAATTCTCCAAACTATAATTTGTAATCTATTTTTTTTAAATGCCAGGGCCCTGTTGGGGATGAGGTAGATGTGGAAGAAGGGCATGAGAAGGAGAAATAATGCCACTTGTAGACTGCCCCCATCCTCAAAGTACATGGCTTCTGCAGTTTTCAAGCCAGCCTTGCCTTCTGTGCTGCTCTCAATCAACCCCTCCTGTCTTTCCTGACACCTTCATTTTTTGGATTTCATGGTCACTCCCTGCTGCTGTCTCTTGTCCTTCACCACTATGGTCCTCTTATTCACTGCTCTACCTGCCCAACCAATCCCCAGCCTATGCCCACTCCTCACCTTCATTATCTCTGTAATTGCTGTCTCTCTGCTGAGCATCAATGGAGAAAATTCTGGCACCTTGTTGACTTCCTTCACTATAAATTGCCCTTTCTTCCATCATCCCTGGCCAAGGAATCTTCCTCCTCCTCTTATCCTCTCTCATGACTCAAAGCTTTGACAACTCTTCTTTGCACCCTTTTCTTCCCTAATGAGACCTCCTCCTCCTCCATTACTTTCTGTCTCTCAGCTCAGGACTTTGTTAATGTTGTCAATGACAAAATATTGTGTGTCCTGTTCTGAGGCCCTCAGTCCCATCCCTTCTCCCCCTCCTCTTCCTCCCCCCCCCCCGCCCGCCTGCCTGCCTGCCTATTGTGACATGCCTGTAATGTCCATTTTCATTATCAATTCTTCTTTGAAGTAGTACGAGGTAAGGAGGTTGCTTCATCTTGAGTGATCCTCTCTCTCTCTCAAACATTATGTGGGTCTTTCCATCCATTAATCTCCCCTCCAGGCTGGGCCCTTGTTCTTCCCTTTTATACCTTAGTCTTGTCTGGAGTATGTTTTGGCAACAGAGATTAGGTCAATACTATTTTGGAATACTCAAATTCCAGTGAGGATGTCACAGTAGATGAATGTTATAGTTCCTTTCCAGAATTCACCTGTGGTTTGACTACATCAGAAATATTGCATTCTTTTCTGGGCACCACATTACCAGAAATTATAGGAAGTTCTGAGACGAGAATCAAAAATGAAGAGTGTGGAGACAATGACTTATGAGGAAAGAGTAAATGACTAATTCTGCATAGCTGGGATAAGAGTTACCAAAAGGGGGTGGGGAGAAGGGGACATAACAGTCCAAACATCTGAAGAGTGCATTCAGCAAAGATTGAGAGCTATTATGAGTGAGTATGGCTAAGGGTAATGTAATGAATTTAAGAAAGGGAAGGGTGACAGGACCCAACCCCCTCTGGCAGGAAAAGCCACTGGAGGAAACTGAAGCAGGTTAGAAAAACTCTGTAATGTCCCTCTTCTGGGATTATCCAGAAATAGTTCCGTTGGGAGGAAGGTGGCAAAGTTTGTCCACCATCTCTGCAGAATGACATGGGGTTCCACCTGGGGGAGAGGTTTTCAAACTGTGGGGCATGCTCCCCTGTTGGGGGGCATGGAGGAATGTTTGGGGGCTGCTGCCAGCCATCACCAGTTGAGCCTCCCACTGTCAGCTCTGGCTGCTGTCAGCCTCCTGGCTGGCAAATTTGCAGTGGAAGCCACAATCATTTCTATAGCTACAACTACCGGTACCTTTCCCACCTTTTTACAGGAACAAGTACCTTTCCCACCTTCTGATTTAGTATATCATATCCTGTCATTACAACAAGCAATTGTGCAGTGCTTATTCTGCTGGTGAGTTTGATATTTTTTCATATTATGTGGTAAAAAATGGATTGGTACTTATTGTTTATGCACAGCTCTGATATTGTCTAAAAAAGGTAAAACTATCCAATCAGAATCAAAGTCCAAGTCAGTGGTAGCAGGGCTGGCTCCAGGCACCAGCTTAACAAGGAGGTGCTTGGGGCGGCCAAGGGAGAGGGGCGGCACCTGCGGCAATTCGGGGGCGGCAGGTCCCTCACTCCCTCTAGGAGCGAAGGACCTGCCGCCGAACTTCTGCCACCAATTGTGGCCAGCCCTGAGTGGTAGACAAACTAAGAGAGAGATTTTCTGCTCCAGCACAAAACTCAGAGCCAGAGGGCAGATAGGGGGCAGTTATGGTCCCTTGAAATCTCCTCTGTACCTGTCAGGTCTGGACTGTTGTGGGAGTTGAATAGAGTCTACGCAATCCTAGGTTAGCAACCGAAATCATAAGCAGATCAGATTGTGCTGCTGTAGGTGGCAGCACTGCCCAGCAACACCACTGTGGTGTCACTACAGCCCTGACCTCTCCCACTCCTGGTATATGCCCTACAACAGGGCTTGCAGATGGACCACATAAGACAGCAAAGCGGCTGCCTTACTCAGTTTCTGCACCAAAAGAATTCTCTGCAGATCCAGTCTGGGGCTTTTCTGACCCTTTTCCCATAGAATTTTCTAAAATGGAAACAGAAGTTTTAACACTTTGGCACAATGCATTAAGACCATTGTCTATAACAATTTATTGTTGCAGTGCAGTTAAGGATTTTTCATCCCTACAAAAGGGAAAATATCAAATTTGCAATTACTGTGATGAATACCATTAAGGCTCTGCCTCAAGTGACAATTTTACCACAGGATTCACAATAATTCTCTTGCCCTTTCTTCCTCTATTTAACATGTCCATACTAAAAAAGCCATTTGGGGCAAATAAGTCGGGAAAGAGACAAAATCAGTAATTTCTATTCTATTCAGCCTTAATGGGGAAAAAAAAGTCCCCGTTTTGCTCAACTCCAGCACTAGGACATTATGAACTTTCAGGTAAGAACCACGTCTCACGTTGAATAAAGTATGAAATATATATTCTTAATTACATTTGTCATGTCTGAAGTCTAATGCAGATGATCATATTGCTGTAAAATGAGACTGACAATGACAGTCTGAGATCCCAGTCAAAAAGACTGTAAATAAACTTCCAACCTGTTTTAATAGTGGTTTCACAATCAGATGGCTAAACACTTTGCAATTTTTAAGTTCGCGTAACTTAGCTCCAAATTTAGATTTTGATCAATATTCTCACAGATGAATAGTGATTTTGGGTGCCTTAATTTTTCAATGCTGTGTCAAGCTGTCTGGAGTGGCTCATAACTGTGAGTGCCAAAGTGGACTGTTAAGAAGCAGGGCACAAACTCCAAACTGGTTGTGAGTTTTATACTTTGATTTCACCAACCAACTATCAAACATAGTGCCTGAATGCCTCAGGCACTATAACAGCCTTAAAATGGAGTCACAGACAGTCCACTTGGGTACTCCGGTCTATCTTATTACCCAGGCAAGCTTGGCTTTCTGATAGATGGTCCTTTACATCAAAAATCACAACAATATTAAGGTTACTCCCAGTCCCAAAGGATTGGTCACTTACTCCAGGTCTCAAACCAAAGACACTAGTAGCCAATCCTACAATAAATTAACTCAAGATTATTTTAATTAAGGGAAGAGAAATAAGAGCTATTTGTAAGGTTAAAGCAGGTAACAAATGAGTTACAGTCTTAGGTTCCAAAAGATAATAGAAACTGTTGCAATATGCAAGCTTTCTATGTCCTCTAGACCTAACCCAAGCCAAGCAGCTTGGGGATCCCTTACTTATTGCCATCTCCAAATTCCAAGCAGCATAGTGATACAGTTCCTTCTGGACACACACACACACACAAAGATGAGAGGGGCACAAAGCCTTTGTGAAATATCAAAGGACAATGGCTCATTTGGTTTCAGTGGGCTTTCTAATTAATGTTTCTTTGCAGTTACAGTCTTGCATCTGAAGAAGTGAGGTTCTTACCCACGAAAGCTTATGCTCCCAATACTTCTGTTAGTCTCAAAGGTGCCACAGGACCCTCTGTTGCTTTTTACAGTTACAGAGATTTACTATGCAAACACTCAATCTAACCTTATGCCATAGGATATAGATATAACAACATAAGAATGGCCATACTGGGTCAGACCAAAGGTCCATCCAGCCCGGTATCCCGTCTGCCGACAGTGGCCAATGCCAGGTGCCCCAGAGGGAGTGAACCTAACAGGTAATGATCAAGTGATCTCTCTCCTGCCATACATCTCCACCCTCTGACAAACAGAAGCTAGAGACACCATTCCTTACCCATCATGGCTAATAGCCATTAATGGACTTAACCTCCATGAATTTATCTAGTTCCCTTTTAAACCCTGTTATAGTCCTAGCCTTCACAACCTCCTCAGGCAAGTAGTTCCACAGGTTGACTGTGCACAGTGTGAAGAACTTCCTTTTGTTTGTTTTAAACCTGCTGTCCATATAATTTCATTTGGTGGCCCCTAGTTCTTATATTATCGGAACAAGTAAATAACTTTTCCTTATTCACTTTCTCCACACCACTCATGATTTTATATATCTCTATCATATCC
Organism: Chrysemys picta bellii; assembly: GCF_011386835.1. Taxonomy (NCBI): domain Eukaryota; kingdom Metazoa; phylum Chordata; order Testudines; family Emydidae; genus Chrysemys; species Chrysemys picta. The sequence goes on along the minus strand of NC_088792.1, from coordinate 244,723,862 downwards.
CCCCTTAGTCTCCTCTTTTCCAAGCTGAAAAGTCTTAGCCACTTTAATCTCTCCTCATATGGGACCCGTTCCAAACCCCTAATCATTTTAGTTGCCCTTCTCTGAACCTTTTCTAATGCCAGTATATCTTTTTTGAGATGAGGAGACCACATCTGTATGCAGTATTCAAGATGTGGGTGTACCATGGATTTATATAAGGGCAATAAGATATTCTCCATCTTATTCTCTATCCCTTTTTATATGATTCCTAACATCCTGTTTGCTTTTTTGATTGCCGCTGCACACTGAGTGGACGTCTTCAGAGAACTATCCACGATGACTCCAAGATCTCTTTCCTGATTAGTTGTAGCTAAATTAACCCCCATCATATTGTATGTATAGTTGGGGTTATTTTTTCCAATGTGCTTTACTTTACATTTATCTACATTAAATTTCATTTGCCATTTTGTTGCCCAGTCACTTAGTTTTGTGAGATCTTTTTGAAGTTCTTCACAGTCTGCTTTGGTCTTAACTATCTTGAGCAGTTTAGTATTGTCTACAAACTTTGCCACCTCACTGAATAGGATTGGTCCTAGGACTGACCCTTGGGGAACACCACTAGTTACCCCTCTCCATTCTGAGAATTTACCATTCATTCCTACCCTTTGTTCCCTGTCTTTTAACCAGTTCTCAGTCCAGGAAAGGATCTTCCCTTTTATCCCATGGCAACTTAATTTACATAAGAGACTTTGGTGAGGGACCTTGTCAAAGGCTTTCTGGAAATCTAAGTACCCTGTGTCCACTGGATCCCCCTTGTCCACATGTTTGTTGACCCTTTCAAAGAACTCTAATAGATTAGTAAGACATGATTTCCCTTTACAGAAACCATGTTGACTTTTGCCCAACAATTTATGTTCTTCTATGTGTCTGACAATTTTATTCTTTACTATTGATATATAAGTGAGATTACTACATGAAGCATCCTACAAGCATTTCATCAAGTCTAAACACATTCCTATAAACTTAAGATCTATTTTAACAATGCTAACATGCAGGTGAGCCATCTTGGTTTCCAGCTGTGCATTTGTCAGTGTTCAGTAAGACCTAGGGGCTTCAGCATGAGCTGGCACCTCATTTGCCAGAATCACATGTCCAACTTGAGATACTATGTCGGGGACTGATTTTCAGAAAGTACATAGCACCCACACTCTGAAAAACAAGTCGTATGAAGATGTCTCAAGTTGACACCAAAACATGGTACACTAGTCACTTTTGGAAATCTTGGCAACTGTACACACAGGAAAAGCAGCAAAGAGTCCTGTGGCACCTTATAGACTAACAGACGTATTGGAGCATGAGCTTTCATGGGTGAATACCCACTTCATCGGATGCACACAGGGTTTCACATGCATATACCCTGTTATGCCTCCTTGAGCAGTTCCAGAGACCATTAACTGGAGGTGAGAAGTTGTTGGAATTGCCCAAGCACTAAGCCAGAGAACTTTATTTTTCCAGACAGACAGTCCTTATAAATATGTTAATTACTGGAATATAGACAAAGATATATTATTTTAGTTTTGTAGATAGGGAAGGAGGAGAAAATGCTTTATGGAATGCCCAGAGCACTTTCTGTGTGTCCTCATTTCAGGGTACTTTCTGCTATGATACTATCACAGAACAATCCTGATGTGAATATGAAGACTCTGCAACATGAGGTAACATCTCTTGGGAAAATAGGGTGCTTACTCTGGAATGTTGGTCTGTTCTTTGTTGTGGTGGGTGAGGAGGATCACAGGATATCAGGTTACCAAGTGATTGGGTGTTCTAAATGTTGAATCCAAATGGTCAGAAAAGTGTGCATGCAAGTAAGCAAAAATAATCTAGCCTTCAGTGTCACTGGACTGTGCTACCATTGTCACAAAACGACAATTTTCAGTAAGATGGGTGCCTCCAGCTCTTGGTCTGGACATGACAACTTCTATTCATTTTTAAAAATGGAATCCATTTCACTATTCAATTACCCCGAGAAGTGCTTTTCACCTTTTGAACTTTCAGATGCTAGGTTAAGCAAAATGGGTGCAGAGTTTCTTTAATCATGCAAAAATATAAATCTGATTAATATATAATGAAATAATTGAAAGAATGAGAATCAGTACTTAACCATAAATTTGCATATACATTGGTACAAGACATCACATAACCCCAGGGAATTAAACCAAGGAAAATTAATCTTGTTCAGTCTTTGCTGGAGCTTTTTTCTTTTCACATAATATTATCATCTATCGGAGATGTCTGTGCCAAGATTTTCAGGAGTTAGGAGCTTGACATTACTGTTACTTAATGTGACCTGTTAGCACTTCTGAAAAATCAGCACATTTATTTAGGCTCCTATGTAGGGGTCTAGGAGTGGAACTTCGGGTTCCTATTTTGAAAATGTTGGCCCCCTGCTTCTTCATTGTTTTTCCTGTTGTTCAATAACAGCTACAAACACTGACTGGATGATTTGTCATCATTTTTGCATTCATAAAGTTTCTCCCATGTTTCACTGAATATCTAGTTCTTAAAGGGTTAAAATAATGTATTGTATGACAATATTGAAACTACCTTTCTCACATCCTCTTGTTAAGTTTTAACCTAATTAAGCAGTCAAAATTCAAACTCACATACTGCATTGCTAACAAATAGACAATTTAATCTTCAGAAAAGATTCCCCTTTTGATATCACACTATCATTACCAGCCAGCAACTTAGAATCAAAGTTTTAGCTCTAGTACACTCCATGTGTTACTAACAGAAATTAATTTTTCCCCAAATAAGCATTAAGCACCAAATTCATATCAGATGTAACTCTATTTTAGTAAATGGTAACACCTTTGATGTATTTGGGCACAAGGTTTTATTATAGAACACAAATTTAGAAAAAACATCCCTCTACAAGGTGGGGATAGGGAAAGATAAATTATATCCAAACAGGAAAAGGAAGCATAACAACAATGTGCAAACAATATAGTGGAAAATCATGAATACAATCTATTTGCACATTCAAGTTCCAGCCTACTCCTCAACCTGGGAGTATTTTTCACTCCCTGAACTTGCAGATTCCTTGGGATCTTGCCTCAAGAGGATTCTTGCCTCTTGCCTGTACTACATCCACCCGACACTCCAACCTTGGCTCTCTTCTTACCACCTGCAGAGGTGGAGCTGCTAAGGGCTCCCTTCACAGAGGTTGACTCCAAATATTTTCCCTTCAAGGAATTTTTCTAGATCATTGACACTCACAATTATTGTACCCGTCTGAAACCCTCTTCCTTGCAGAGGATACTCCATCCATATTTTAAAATAAAAAACAATAACCACATTTTTCTTCTGTGACTAGATCACTTTTTGAAAAAAACCATTGAGGCTGAAACAAAGTCTTTGGAGAAAAGATGTCTAATATTTTACGAGGGAGAACAACAACAATGGGAGCAGCACAGCTGAAATACAGCATACGGATGTACATATTTCAGTCAGATAGTAATAGTAGGGTGCTACTGAGCTTTTATTTTTAGGGAAAGCATTTATCTTTAACCTGGGGACTGCAGCCTCCCTCTGTTAAATGCCAGTTGTTATGTAAATTGTAAAAGTAAAACTAGCGGAAGGTGGGACTGGATTGGCATAAGATGCACAGGAAGACTTTGTAGTGTTGCATAGCTAACACTCATTCCTAATTCTATAATGATTCCTTTCTTATGGGAAGAGAAAACATTTAAAAAGCATTTATAGTGCTTTGTCTTCCCTGAAGCAGTCCAATCTTAATTAAGCTTGCTTCAGTTAATTAAAACCATTATTCAAATGTACTATCTTGCAATAAAGTTAAGAAACAGGAACATTTCACTCCCCTCCCCCTCATTTTTATCGACATTAACTATGGTCCTGGGATTATTCGCCTCAGGGAATGGAGCATTGTACCCTGCTATTGTGAACTAAGCACTGTCAGATTCATTAGGGGTGTCCTAATGCTTAAAAAGCTATTTCCATATCATTTGAAATACATTGATGGTATCCAAGGTAAATATGTGGTTTACCCCGACTCCCACAGATTTTGAAAACCAGGTGAGCTGAAAGCTGCTTCCATTCTGATTGGACTGTCCACTTGAGAAACACCTGTTTTGCACACAAGGCTGGCAATTGCCATAATTTAACAATCTTTAACAAAGGGCTGGTGCCAAAGTGATGTCATCAGACCAAAGCAGCTGCATGGGTTATGGGTATTGAGAATTTTGTGCAGACGACAAGTTTAGCACAGGAAAATGCACAATTTAAGACTACTCTGTAGCAATGGGAGATTTTACGCTATGTCAAAGAGAAGTATATGCAGTAACCATTGGTATGAAATACGTATACTTCAACCAAACAGGTTGCCTCCTCCTACATGCCTTTGATTATTTTGCTGGATGCATAACACAGGCTGAATGGTTATGACCACAAAACCTTCATTTTGTATGCACTTCCATTGCTGCAAAAAGAACAGGAGTACTTGTGGCACCTTAGAGACTAACAAATTTATTAGTTAGTCTCTAAGGTGCCACAAGTACTCCTGTTCTTTTTGCGGATACAGACTAACACGGCTGCTACTCTGAAACCTTCCATTGCTGAAGTCTCTGACATTTTAGCTGAAGATGAGCACAGGTACCTGAGAAATGTTTCAAACATTTCTTCCGTTTTTGGGAGAGACTTCAGATACAGATTATTCATCTGATATTCTTGTCTGCACTGGTGCATGCTGGACTGAAGAGACTTTTAGTAACTGCACCTCCTACAGCATGTAGCATGCTGTCAGCTTGCAACAAGGAATTAATAGTTATAAATTATTTTATTCTTCAACACATCTAGACTTTGTGGCAATGTGGCCTGAAAGACACAATCCTGATCTCCATTGTCTAAATAGCTTATGTTTCTTTATCCCTTTTTCCTGAACTCCTTGAAACTTGAAATTCATCCCTTCCATTTTTCACAGCGTCTCCTGTGTTACATGCAATTTTTCAACCACTGAAGCTAAATACATGCAAATAGCAATGGGTTTGTTGTAGTACTTCTCAAGGAATAGCTCTGCAACTGTGTGTTCTAGGCCATGGCCTTGCTGGGGATGGTTTTGTGAAACTTGAAGGAATGCATGTATTTAAATTCCAGAATGGCCTTTGCTTATGTCTGATTTATCAAAATGTATAAAAATTATTTTAAAAGCTGGGGGAAATTCTGGTATTTAGGCTGCATGGGTGCTAGATAGCACACAATAGTTAAATTTTAACCCCTCCCAGCTCCCAAATAAAGACAATCACAGTCACAGAAACTAAGTTTATGAATGCTTTTCTTGTTAGAAAAATATAAAGCCTGCAGACCAACAAAATAGGCCAGAAAAGGCTTCTACAGCATTCCATAGCTTCACCATTCTCTTCTCCTTTGCCCCAGGCTTGTATTTCTGTTCAGACCTCTCTCCCTCATTGCACTAGAGACATTAGTTACATCTGCTAGGAAGGTAAGACATCCATCATTACTACAGCTCACAATACCACAGAGTTTAAAGAAAACTTTTTGCTTTTATATTGTTTTAGAAAAAATCATTCACACTACTACTCTGATACAAAAAGGAATACTCAGTAGAAGCCTAGTAGAGGTAGCAGTGAATGTTCCACTGCATGCTTGCCAGTTATTAGCATTTGGCACTGAGACCAGTTTTTGAGAAAATGGATTCTCGTGCAGAGTAGAAGTGACACTCACTTCTTCCTTTTCCATGGTTACATTGATTAACTTAATTCGGTTCTATACACTATAAGACATAAGCTCACCTAAGCTGAAATCTGGAACTGTACCCTGTTCAGAATGAAACCTGTCTGAAATATTCACTCATTGAACCATGATAAACTGCTGTTATATTGAGTTTTGTCTTCTGATAAAGACAAAGCAGAATCACTCTCAATATTTCAGGATACTTTGAAGAGGTCTCTTCAAACAATGTTGCCTAATCAGGCCAATTCCTGTTCAAGGTTCACTTTTGGAGGAACGTTAAAGAATTTCTAATGATGCACAAGAATTAGAACATCCATTAGGATTTCCATAACCTGGTCCAAATATACAGTGCTAGCTGACTTTACCCAGGCTAGGATTTGGCCAGTAGCACCGACTTGTTAACCTGTTAGCACCAGGGCAGGCAGCAGCATGGGATGAGAATCAGACTCCATGGAACTGCTATGTCCCAACTTTGTGCAAGTGACTGAGAGAACAGGACCTGGGCTTCACTCCCCCAACATCCACTGATGTAGCTATGCCAGATATAGAGCTGCTGCAGTATACTTCCTTCCTGGAGCACTGGGGAGATTGGGAAGGAAATTGTGATTCTTTGAGTCAAAACCTCCCTTCTGAGATGTTCTGGGGACAGTGCAATAGTGAGCTGCCCTTACAATGGGTAGATTGTAATGTCATGGTCTAACCGTTAAATATTAATTCTATTCTGTGAGTTGGTTACAATTTGCATATTGTACTGGGGGGGTGGGGGGGGGGGAAGATGAGCTACACAAATGAAAGAGGTTGCAAGCCATGTGGTTATATGATTTTTTTGGTTGGTTGGCAGTTTCCTTCAATTTTCAGGGCTTCATGCACTCTGGCCTGATTCACTTACTTTTAGTTTTATTTCCAGATTTCCTGCATGAAGACACCTTCTCCTTTTATTGGTCCTACACAATATATCTTAAGGAATTTTCTAAAATTATCCAATTTATTCCTCTCCAAGGTATTTTAAAACCACTTCCAGTTAAAATGAGTAAATATAGCTCTGACTTCCAGTTGTCACTTCAGAGATCTGGACAAATCCTTTAAGGTCTTTGTTATCCAGTCTACTCCAGTGCAGTTCAAATCAGCATAGCAACATATTAAACTTGCCATAACATCCAGGTCCTGCATTTTTCAAAAGTTTCTAGTATTTTCAGTTTTTGGTTTTACCTGGTGACAGAACAGATTCCTGTGATTCACCTCTTCTCTTTGCTATTGCAGAGTTTTGTTTTTTCTATACATGTAAGTTTTTCTGAAAGTTCCCGGATAATGTTTAACCCAAACATACTTCCTGTTTTTCTTAAAAAGAGAAACTAAAAACATTTTTTCTATATAGGTGCTCCTTAACAGGCCATGTGATTTTTATTTTATTTCAATTAAAGTACCTAAGATAGATAAATTTACTCTTCCACCAGTAGCAGAACATATTCTATCACAGCAGATCATGGTTTCATAGTGTCAGGGCTAGGATGTAGGTGGCCAGGCCTAGTGGTTAGCATAGGATAGGGGGACTAGGGTCCCCACACCAACCAAGAGTCAGAACTAGAAGGTCAAGAGCAGAGGTCAGGAACCATGTGTCAAATACTAGGAATCAGAGGTCAGGAGCAGGAGAAAGGAACAGGTAGCTCTGGGTGAACAATCCAAATCAAGGTGGAGCCAGCCATATGGACAACTTCTTGTTCCTCCCTCTGGCATCAGTAGGGGGAGTGGGGCAATTGAGAGCTCTGGTTTTCAATCAATCAGGGCCCAGGGGTGGACCCTCCTATCTGAGCTGGGTTTCAAAGAGTCTTGGTTCTAGCTGATGCCAATAAACCATTGGGTAGACGGCTGGAGTGTGACAAACCTCCAGGAATCCTGAGGACCTGGAATTGAGACCTGTGTGTCATGACTCATGGATTCTAAGGCCAGAAGGAACCACAATGATCATCTAGTCTGACCTCCTATATAACACAGGCCATAGAACTTCACTAATTTCTAGAGCAGAGCTTTTAGAAAAACATCCAATCTTGATTTTAAAATTGTCAGTGATGGAGAATCCACCATGACCCTTGGCAAGTTGTTTCAGTGGTTAATTACTCTCACTGTTCAAATTGTATGCCTTATTTCCAGTCTGAATTTGTCTAGCTTCATTGGATCATGTTAAATATTTCTCTGCTAAATTGAAGAGCCCATTATTAAACATTTGCTCCCCAAGCCTGGAGGAACAGAAAGTTGTCCCTACAACTGCGCTCCAACCTGCTTTGGACTGTTTACCCCTGTACTTAGTGACTATAATCAAGTCACCCCTTAACCGTCGCCTTGTTAAGCTAAATAGATAGATATAAGGAGCTCAGTCACTACGAGACATGTTTTCTAATTCTTTAATTATTCTCATGGATCCTCTCTGAACCTTCTCCAAATTATCAACATCCTTCTTGAATTGTGGGCATCAGAACTGGACACAGTATTATAGCAGCTGTCACACCAATGCCAAATTCATAGGTAAAATAACCTCACTGCTCCTACTCAAGATTCTTGTTTATGGATCCTAGGATTGCATTAGCCCTTTGGCCATAGTATCATACTGGGAGCTCATGTTCAGCTGATTATCCACTACAACCCAAATCTCTTTGAAAGTCTCTGCTCCCAAGACAGAGACCCTGTAGCAGGATCGGCAGCCACACGAGCACTCCCTCCTGGCCAGAGATCATGCTGTAGCACTCCATCCCTGTTTTCTCCTTCACAAGGTTCCTTAAACAAATTCAAGACAGTCCAAAGGAAATTAAAACATTCCCCACTGGGGGTCAAATTTATTCTCTCAAGTATACACTGGTCCTCCAGGCCCCAACCCAAGTTCACGGTCTCTCTCCCACCAGAGGGTTTCCAGCCCCCTTTCCCAGATATGGGCAGAGTTCAAAATCCAAAATGGCCACTGCTTCTCAGGCTTCTGTTTCCCACACATCACTCAGTTTACTGCAGCCACCTGCTGCCCTTCATAGGGAATTTCCTAACTTGGGGCTCATCCAGTAATCAGGGTTGTTTTAGCCACAGACTCTCCAGCCCATGGGGCAAGCCACCCTGTTACAATCCCCCATTGCATAAGTAGGGCCTACATTCTTCGTTCCTAGATGTATACATTTATATTGAGCCATATTAAAACACATATTGTTTGCTTGCATCCAGATTACCAAGTGATCCACATTGCTCTGTATAAGTAACCTGCCCTCTTCATTATTTAATGCTCCCCCAATTTTTCAGACTTCTGCAAATTTTACCAGTACTAATTTTATGGTATTTAATAAAAATGTTAAATAGCAGAGGTCCAAGAACTAATCGCTGCAGGACTGCATTAGAAACACACCCATTCAATGATGATTCCCCATTTACAATTTTGAGACCTATCAGTTAGCCAGCTTTTAATTCATTTAATTTGTGACATGCTAATTTTATGTACCCAGTGTAGCTGTAGCAATGTTGGTCCCAGGATGTTGGTGAGACAGGGTGGGGGAGATAATATCTTTTATGAGACCAACTTCTGTTGGTGAGAGAGACAAGCTTCTGAGACATACAGAGCTCTTCTTCAGCTCTTCTGTGTGGCTCGAAAGCTTGCCTCTCGCACCAGCAGATGTTGATCCAATAAAATATATCTCCCCACCCACCTTGTCATGCTACTTTTATATCTTTCTATCAAAATGTCATAATCAAAAGTCATGCGGTACCAAGCCAAACACCTTACAGAACTCTAAATAAATTATAGCAACACCATTACCTTTATCAACCAAACATGTAATCTCACCAAAAAAAGATACCAAGTTAGTTGGATGGGAATCTATTTTCCATAAACCCATTTGATTGGCATTAATTATATTACAATCCTTTAATTCTTTATTAATCCAGTCCCATACCAGCAGCTCCATTATCTTGCCCAGGATCGATTCAGACTGACAGGCCTAGAATTACTTGGGTCATCATGTTAAACCTTTTAAAACATTTGTTCAAAGAATTACACGTTCCTGATTTAAATCTTTGAGTAATTCCAACCTTCTGTCTTAGATCTCTAGAGTTTGAAAGATTTGCAGGATAATAAAAGACTTTCTAGAGCAAACAGCTACTTGTAAACCTTAGATTCTGTCTTAGGTTCAAATGTGGCCTTTTCTCTGACCCACCAAGTTTACTTATAATACAACTGTGATACTGTTCATCAGAAAATTTGATTTACTGTCAGGGAATCAGTATAATTTATTCCTTCTCTTAGTCTATGGCCTTCTAGGGGTTTGTCTGGCCCTGTCGGGCCATTCTGGCAACATAGACTATCTGGAGCATAGAGTAGTATAAATAATGCACACAGGGTGAGGGAGTAGGAGAATGAAGCTGACTGTAATCAATTGAATAAAACAGCACAATCAGTTCCATTAAAAATCAAACAAACAAAGTGGAACCTCTCTCTCTATTTTTTACAATGTATCAGATTAAGGCTTATAGTTTTGGATAAATTCTAGTTTGGGTATTTTGCTTTCTAAAATGTATTCTCTGGTGATTGGTAATTACAGTTCTGGTAGATGCTATGTCAGCTGGAAATTCTTCTCAGGCTTGTTGAGTTTGAAAGGTAGTTTACTCCAGCTGCATATTAACATATGATCTCCCATTAAATTATATCAAAAAGCATAAACACTGATCAAAAACAGCTGCCAACACTTAAAAGGTCCTATCATTCTGGTTTCATTTTGTATTCAGTGTAATAACGGTAATCAAAATGAATTTGTATGGCATTCATCATCTCTTTACATAGGTGCTGTATTGTAATTTAGTGTTAATTAATGGAGATGTTGTTATAGAAGCTCCATAACGCACTGTGATTCTACAGATCGAGAGCAGCAATGGGATGTTTGGTCTTCTGAGCTGGATGCTTATTGCTGTTGCTGTTGTAATGTAAATGCCTAGGGGCCATAAAGAAATTAGGACCGTACATGAATATGAATAACAAATGACACAAATATCATGGTATTTAGAACTCTGCTGTGGAATTTGAGTATCCTGGTTGAATGGCTGAGATGTATTTGTTATTCCAGGAATACAGACCGGTGGATTGGGCTGATGTGGGGTGATCAGGTGGAGGAGAGGGAGAATATATGAGGATTAGAGAAAGGCATTCAGCTGGGTGTGCCTGGATTACAAAATTCACTTTTGGATTTAAATAGGTCTAAAGTTTGGAGTATCTGAATGCATACAAAGAACAGGCCTGAACCTACTGCAGACTGCTGCACTCCATTGGCATGTACAGGTGACTGAATAGTACTGCTTATGCAAAGAGAGCTCTACTAAACCAAAACCTGGCTAATCTAGCTATTGTAATGGATATTTTTCTTTGGCATTGTTTGTGTCTTCTTGGCCTTGGGCAGCTGCTGGGAGTGGAGAAGACAGATTTTAGGAGAGGGAGCAAATAAAAGTAAGATTGAGACATAGGGTAATGGGGGTAGGGGAAGATGAAGCATTGCAGTGTGCTTGTTAGGGCAAGAGTAATGTGCTGCCACCCAGTGGCTGTACACATCTATGAGCTAAGTTTCATGTAGTCAATGGAAATTGACATTTCCCAAACTGTTGGTTTGATCAACATTCATTAAAGACCCATGCTGCACTATTTATTTTCTATTTTAGCTACATTCAATTAATAATGCTTTTATAATCATGCTATTTCCAAGTCCAAATAATAAAATAGGTCTGTGTCTGATTTCTCCCTTTCCCCCTACAAAATCTAGATCTGAAAATGAATGTCAAATGCACCCAGATCGATCCCTAGGACAGTCCAGAAACAGGCATCAGAAGCCAGTCCAATATTGGCAATGGCCCCACCTCTGGTTACTAGTCTGTTCAGGATCCAACAACCAGCCTTCTGAAACACAGTGCTATTTTATCACTCAGTATGTCCCGCTACCTCTTTCACTCGGCATCATATAAGACAGGTGTCCTGTGGAAATAACTGTATGTCATTGTGTATTTACAAACTGTTATACTGTACAAATATTTGGTAAGTTGGATAGTTTCTTGTCCCTAGAATCAGATCAGCTGCTACAGGTGTGAAAAACTATACATATGGTCAGCATTATGTGCACTGTCATAAAAAGTAAGATTGAACTGATTATAATTTTTAATTAATTCACTCACAGGGCTGTGCTAAGCTAAGGCTTTCATGTTTTATGAAGTCTATTAAACCCTTGAGTTGGATTACAACCTTTTACTCAACTGAGGACTACATACTTTATATAACCATTGTCATTATTTTGGTAGGAAGCATTTTAATATGTCCAGAAATGTCAAAGCTGTATTTCACATAATTTAAGAATGTAAAGTTCCATTTAAAAAAAATTCTGTAGCAGATTGTGTTGCAGACAAGCAGACAAACAGAAACATGCCTTTGAGTTGAATGTAGGGCTTTGCATGAAGCCCAATAAAATAAAAGAAACTTAGCTGTGACCCTAGGATTGCTTGGTACCAACTGGCAGAGCCACAGGTATGCATACCTGTTACAGCGCTCTGCTGGATGTGGTATCTACACACTCGTTTGTCAGAGTGTCACATAAAGTCTCTAATCAAAGCCTGTGTTATACTGGTCTTCATAATCATTGCGAATTTTGTTTGTTTGTTTGTTTTTGCAATGTATACATACCAAAAAGAGCTACCGCAAACAGGATGTATTCTCAACTTTTTGTCTGTCTGAATTGCACAGATGATGCCTTTGGGAAGTGGTCCCAATTCTCCAGAAAGCTTTAATCTTCAAAGTTTGGGTATTTGGCTGTACTGTTAACTTACATGGTGATCAGAGTAGGAGTTTATTACTAGTAACAGTTTAATATATGGACTGATAGATACCTATTTAGGTTGCTGTTTCCTCAGCCCACAAGTGACTTGCTTTTGTGTTGAAATACACTGTGTGAAAAAAGATGTTTATTAGATTTCTAAGATGCCACAAAGGGGTGGTATTTGAAAACATGAATGTTACACAAGAGCATATAGCTGTTTATATTAGTTGCTATCCAGCAGCTATTATGTTGTGATATGGCTAGTGCATATATATTCTATTCATGTGATAACAGTCACAACAACACAGTAGATGATTTGGTGGTCCCTTCTGGCTTAAACTCAGACCAAATATCATATGGTATTGTAATGTATATAATGGCACTTTGCTATATCTATGATGCTTGGTGTAAGGGGAAGAATGCAAAAGTCTAGTGAGATATATAAAGAACTACAGGACGTAGTAATGTCATTATATTCAGTATAATATTGCCTGACATAACAAATCAGCTCCAACTTACAAATAAACCATTCTGCGGGTATCTGTAACTGGGCGACAGTCCAGTTGACACTGCTTGCTTTTGTTGTTGCCTAGTCTCTCTTTGTTCCATTGGAATTTTCTAAATTTCATATTTCTATGGGAGTTGCACTCATAAAAATGATGGCTCTAGCATTCTTGAAGCTGCCATTTTACTACATATTCCAACTCTTTTATTGAGTATCCAGCCTATTTCCCCCTCCACCCAGGTAATTAGTGGTATGGACTCATTATTAGTATACCATTTTTATCCCTCTGAGGGTCTGTATCTTTGTTATTATAGTCCCTACATATTGATAGCTGAAATAAACAAGAGCCATTCACTGATGGCACATAAATATTACTCCTTTAAATTTTAAAACAATTGTTTTAGCATTTTTTTAAATGGTTCATTGACATGTATTATTAATACGCATACATTATTGAGCTGGCTCACTCAAACAGCTACAGTGTGGAGATGGACTCCTGATCTCTGGGGAGCCTCTTCTCCCATGTAAAATTATAGTCTGCCAGCTGGCCAAGCAGCAATACTGTGTCAGCTGCAAGAGCTGATTTTCCTCCTCTAAGCTGAAGGAGAGTTAGCAGGAGGCTGTGGGCTGTGTGTGTTTATGTATATGTGATGTATACCTGGGGGAGGGGAACTGAACAAACCTTAATCTCTTGAAAGCAACCATCAAAAATTAAGTTAAAACAAGACAACTCAGTGAGAGCAACTCATTGGTAATACAAAGGAAGTGAAAGATTGTCCCCTTCATTTAAGTGTCTCTGCTTTTGCTTTGGCACCCACTCATTCTGTGTTCCCTCCTCCACTATGTAATTTTGTGTAACAAATCCTGCTCACTTTTTTCAAGTAACTAGACCCATTGAAAATTTCTTGGACAGGGACATTTTCCAATGTTTGTAAGAGGTCCCACACACTATCATAAAAATAAAATAATAAATAGTATCCTCCTTGTGTAATTTCTCATAAGAACCATTTAAAGTTCTGAGAGTGAAATATATGTCACAATTCAGAGCAACACACCTGTATTCCTCCTCTGTAGGGTCCAGTAAGGGCACCTAGGCTACCAGCTCCTCAGCCATCACCACTCTTAGGGCAAGACACATGTCTCTCTCTCTCCTGACTGGGTATTTCCAGGCTACACCCTGATATTCCCAGTAAGCCAGACTGCCTATGCGGGCCAGTGTCTGTGCTTTGTTTTTGTCTGTGTAATTGCCAGCAGTTACAAGTTACTGCACTGCTCTTTATAAGCAAGTATATTTAGTCTTAAGGTAAAAGCATTACAGAGAAAACATATACAATTATAAATGGTCCTACATGCATGCTAAAAACTTACCAGAGGTCACTTATCAGCCTTATGGGACCTCAACAGGACAAAATTCTTTCAAGCTTTCCAGGAAGGACTGGGGCCCCTCTTGGACAGAAGGTCCTGTCCGTTTGCTGGATCAGAAAGAAGGCCTAGAGTCAGTTTAAACACAGGCGATTTATCTAAAAGTCCTGTCCTTGTCTGTTGGACTCTGAAGAATCCAGGCTGAACTAGCATATGTGAGCCTCTGGAGGTGTTAAAAACTGAATGAATTTGCCTAATCATCTCCCACTGTTCTTATTTCCTAGAGGGCTCCATGTGTTCACCCTCCTAGATGGAATTACATATAATCCCTGGCCCACAATTATACATAAACTTAGTACAGTAAGAACCCCCAAATATATTGCAGGAAATTACGATATCTGTCACATCCTGGTACCAATGAACTTAATGGGAATCTTGCCATTAATTTCAATGGGGCCAGAATTTTATCTTATTGCAACAGCTATAGTAGTTGTCCTGGAATTTATAGATAAGGCTAGAAGTGACCATTGTGATCTTCTCATCTGACCTCATATGTAACACAAGCCATGAAACTTTCCTGAAATAATTCCTGTATGGACTGGAGTATATCTTTTAGAAAAAACATACAACATTGATTTTCAAATTGCCAGTGAGGGAGAATCCACCATAACCCTTGGTAAATTGTTCCATTGGTTAATCATTGTCACAGTTAAATGATTGTGCCTTATTGTCAGTCTGAGTTTATCTAGCTTCAGCTTCCAGCCATTGGATCATGTTATACGTTTGATAGAATGAAGAATCCATTATCAAATTTTAGCTCTCATATAGGTACATATAAACTATCAAGTCATTCCTTAACCCTCTCCTTGTTAAGCTAAATAGTTTGAGTTCTTTGAGTCTATCACTATAAAGCATGTTTCTTGTGGCTCTTTTCTTACTCCCTCTCCAATTTTTCAACAGCCTTCTTGTGTTGTGGATATCAGAACTGGACACAGTATTCCAGTAGCGGTAGCACCAGTACCAAATACTGAGGTAATATAACCTCCCTGCTCCTATTCAATACTTCCTTGTTTATACATCCAAGGATTTCACTAACCCCTTTTGCAATATATAAACAGTTTGTGATTTGAAGGGTTCTGTTCTGACTTTCCTATTTTAGGCATAACTAAGAGCTGGGCTTGTGTACAGAGTGAGCAAGGCACACTTAATAATTCAGGGCCATACCTCTCAAATGACCCTCATTTCAGGAGGCATCACTTAAATATCTTTTCAGTCCAAAGTTACCTACACAAATGTGGTGTCCCCTAGGTTTTACAGTTGAACATTGTATACATCAGAAAGGCAAAAATCATAGAAATATAGGGCTGGAAGGGACTTTGAGAGGTCATCTAGTGCAGCCCCCTGCACTGAGGCAGGACCAAGTATACCTAGACCATCCCTGTCAGGTGTTTGTCTAACCTGTTCTTAAAACTTCCGAGGATGGAATTCTACAACCTTGTTTGGAAGCCTCAGTGCTTATCTATCCTTATAGTTAGAAAGTTTTCCCTAATATCTAACCTAAATGTTCCTTGCTGCTGATTAAGCCCCTTACTTCTTGCCCTACCTTCAGTGGACATGGAGAACATTGATCTCCATCCTCTTTAGAACAGCACTTAACATATTTGAAAACTGTTATTGGGTTCCTCCCCTCCCCCCCACAATTTTCTTTTCTCAAGACAAAACATGCCCATTTTTTTAACCATTCCTTATACGTCAGGTTTTCTATACCCTTTATAATTCTTGTTGTGCTAGAGCCACTAGACTCTCTCCAATTTGTCCATATCTTTCTTAAAGTGTGGCATCCAGAACAAGACACAGTTTTCCAGCTGAAGCCTCACCAGTGCTGAATAGAGTGGGACAGTTCCTCCTGTGTTTTACATACAACACTCTTGTTTATATTCCCCCAAGATGATATTAGCTTTTTTGCAACTTAATATCATTGTTGCCTCATATTCAATTTGTGATCTACTATAGCCTTCAGATCCTTTTCTGTATTACTACTGCCTAACCAGTTATTTCCCATTTTGTATTTGTTCATTTAATTTTTCCTTCCTAAGTGTAGCACTTTGCACTTGTCTTTATTGAATTTCATCTTGTTGATTTCAGACCAATTCTTCAATTTGTCACAGTTATTTTGAATTCTAATCTTGTCCTCCTTAGTGCTAGCCACTACTCCCAGCTTGGTATTACCTGCATATTTTATAAGCATACTCTCCATTCTGTTGTCAGAATCATTAATGAAAATATTGACTGGGACCAGACCCTGGACAGAGTCCTGCAGAACCACACTAGATGTGTCCTCCTAATCAGACCGCGAACCATACTGGGAACCCACTTTACAGTTATTTAATCCAGACCACATTTCCCTAGTTTTCTTATGAGAATGTCATGTGGGACTGCATCAAAAGCCTTACAAAAATCAAGATATATCACATCTATAGCTTCCCCTATCCACTAAGCCAGTAACTGTGTCAAAGAAGGAAATTAGGGTAGTTTTGCATGATTTGTTTTTGACAAATCCATGCTGGCTATTCTTTAAAACCATATTATCCTCTTGGTGATTACAAATCGATGATTTAATAATTTGCTCCAGTATCTTTTCAGGTATGAAATTTAGGCTGACTGATCTATAATTCCTGGCTCCTCTTCCTCTTCCCCCCTTTTATAGATAGGTAATATGTTTGCCCTTCTGTACTTCTCTGGGACCTCACCTGCCCTCCAAGAGTTTTTACAGATAATCGTTAATGGTGCCGAAAATTGCTTCAGCTAGTCCTGTAAATACCTTACAGTGAATTTCATCAGGCCCTGCTAACTTGAATATATCTAACTTATTTAAATACTCTTTATGTTGTTCTTTCACTACTTTGGCTTGAACTCTTTCCACCTTGTTGTTAATATTAATTGCATTAATCTAGTCACCATTTATTTTTAGTGAAAAGCAAAATGGGCATTGAACACCTGAGCTTTCTTGAAGTCATCCATTAGCAGCTCTCCTTTTCTGTTAAGTCATGAACTTACATTTTCATTCCTTTTTTTTTGCTCCTAGAACTCCTTTTATTGCCTTTATGTTCCTTGCTAGGTGTAACTCATTTTATGCCTTTGCCTTTCTGATTTTGTCCCTGCATGCTTGTACTTTTCTTTTTTATTCATCCTGAGCTATTTGTCTACATTTTGTAGGATTCCTTATTAATATTTCAGGTCATGAAAGAGATCCTGATGGGATCATATTGGCCTCCTACTATTGTTCTTATCTTTCTTTTGCATTGGGATAGTTTACTCTTGTACCTTAATAATGTCCTTTTGAGAAACTGCCAGCTCTCCTGAATGACTTTTTCCCTTATGTTTTCTTCCCATGGGACCTCACCTACCAGTTCTATATTTAAATCTCTCTCTTTTTTTTTACTCCATTGTCTATTCTGCTGCTCTCACTTGTAGACTAGTTCATTTTAACATTAATTTATTGTTGTATTGTCTATTGTTATGGTTAACTCATATGTTATCTCATATGTAGCCAATGTGTGTTAAAGATATTTAAGTTATAGGTATAGGTAGAAGTAAGATAGGACTATAGAAGTGGAAGACTGACACGTATTTAGGAGTGATGAATGGGTATTAGGTATATAAGTAAAGCATGACTGCAATGCATAGCCACAGGCTGAGGCCTATAAGATTTCAGCTTAGGTCAAACTTTAGACTACTTGGCTATGTGGGTGACCAAAGAATAACCCTATGCCCAGACTGCAAGACACCTGATTGTAACATCATACAAAGTTCTGTTCCAGCCACAGGTTACCCTGGAAACAGGTTGATGTAAATAAGATGCTAATAAGAAAAAGATAATTATGAAAAGCCAGGCACCTCAAAATGTATGCGGTGTGGAAGTACAGATTAGGAAAAGGAGGGTTGGAACCCTCGTGCTCATACATAAGGTGTTAGGCATGGTCAGAAAAATAAGATAAGAGATTCCCTGTTTGGGAAGACCCTGAGGGAAGACCTCATTGGGAAGGCACCAGCACAAACCACTGCTCTATCAATGACCACCTGTTGAGAGATCCATCCAACTTTATTAAATCTTTTGGTATGTGAATATGGATATTGCATTGGCCAGTGCACAGATTCTCTTAGGTTTTGTGTATGTGTAACATACAAATAAAAAATCCTCATTCTTCATGTAGTCCTAGAGCCTCCAGCTCTAGGGGTGATTCCCACCCTAATTATCTTTGAACTGTAGCAACAGGAACTGGACTCACTGTAATTTACCATAGAACTATCAATTCATTCAATTTAAAATAAAGGTTACATACTCTTTCCTTTCCTTAAAATCAAGAAATCTATCATTTCATGTTCTCTTTCAACCACGTTGCTTTCAACCTTCAGATTCACAACCAATTCCTATCTGTTAGTCAGAATCAAGTCCAAAATAGCTGTCCCCCCACTTACTTCCTCCATTTTTTGAAACAAAATGTTTTCCCCAATAGCTTCCAGAAATTTATTGGACATTTTGTTTTTTGCCATATTACTTTTCCAACAGCTATTTGAGTAGTTAATGTCCTCCATTACTACCAGGTCTTATGTTTTGGAAATTTCCATTATTTGTTTTTGAAAGAAATAAATTGGATAATTTGATAAATTGGAGACGATTCAGAGAAGATCCATGAGAATGATTAAAGAACTAGAAAACATGCCTTATAGTGATAAGCACAAGGAGCTCAATCTATTTAGTTTAACAAAGAGAAGGTTATGGGGTATCTGATCACAGTCTATTAGGTTCTAAAAGGGGAACAAATATTCAGTAATGGGCTCTTTAGTCTAGCAAAGAAATGTATACCATGATCCAGTGGCTGGAGGCTGCAGCTAGACAAATTCAGACTGGAAATAAAGCATACATTTTTAACAATAAAAGCAGTTAACTTTTCAAACAATTTACCAAGGGTCATGGTGGATTCTCCATCACCGACAATTTTTTAATCAATACTGGATGTTTTTCTAAAAAATATGCTCTAGGAATTATTTTGGCATAGTTATCTGGCCTGCATTATATAAAAGGTCAGACTAGATGATCACAATAGTTCCTTCTAGCCTTGGAATCTATTAAATGTCACATCCACTTCCTGCTGCTTTGATGGTCTATAGTGATTCTTACCATGATTTCACCTCCCCCTCCCCCATTTTATCTTCCTCCAGAGACTCAACTGGTCTGCCTGTCACTTCCTTCTTGAACTCAGAACCTTTATATTCTTGGTTTATAATTAGACTTGGCAGATTTTGGTTTTGATCTTTTATAATTTTAACAGATATCAATGTTTTTAATAAATTAAAATTTTCACAGTTGTGCAAAATTATGGGTTTTAAGCATTATTTCTGATTTTATTGATTTAAATTTCACAATTGTGGGAAATTATGGCGAGGGCGTGAGAATTATTTAATAACAGTAGACCTTGAGATTCAAAAAGTTAAAGCTTTATAACTATTAAAATGCAAATTGTCAACATCACTTGTCAAAATATACACAGTCAAAATCCTTTAATCAAATTCTAATATGTTCTCAAGTAGCATTTTCCTTCCTTTGTCTATCTGTAAATTTCTATTACTATTGATGAAAATATCTTTTTGTTTGTAGTTTTGTATATGATGAAATCAACTTTTACTGACATTTACCAATCAAAATCCAATCCTTCCAAGCCTATGTATAATACAACACCTCCTCCCTTTTCCCCCCGCCTGTCCTTCCAGAACAAGCTATTCCCCTCTATACCAATATTCCAGTCATAAAATATATTCCACTAAATCTCTGTGATGGCAATTAAATTATAATTTAGCATATGTAGGAATACTTCCAGTTCTTTTTGTTTATTCCCCAGACTCTTTACATTTGTGTACAGACATCTAAGATTTTGAGAAGATTCCCACTTTGTTGTCCCTCTTGTTGCTTCTGTGACCCTATAGTAATTTGCCATATCCCAACATTTAGCCCTCTGTTAAGGTCATTAAAAAACAACAACAATCCAACCCCCTTTTTATTAAGGCAAAGTTACTATAAAAAACGTTGACATACTACATTGTGCATTACTTATTAATTATTCCTGATCAGGTTAATATTTACAGCACCTGGCTAAAGATTCTGGCTTGCTGGTTGGGGAGCCCCTCCTCCTCTGAGTACACAAAGAAGGGTGACCAAATTTCTAAATGCCTAGCCTCTTTCTGGCACTTCCCCTGTATATGTAGTAGGTCACCTGTGGGCTTTTGTCACCTGCTCTCCTTGAACCTAATTTAAAAGCCATCCTCACTAGGCCGTCAAGTGGGTGAGGGAAGATACTCTTCCCCTTCATGGTCAAGTGAACCCTGCAAACAGGGCCGGCTCCAGGCACCAGCTTAACAAGCAGGTGCTTGGTACAGCCAAGGGAGAGGGGCGGCACCTGCGGCAATTCGGGGGGTGGCAGGTCCCTCACTCCCTCTAGGAACGAAGGACCTGCCGCTGAACTGCCGCCGCCGATCGCAGCCTTTTTTTTTTTTGCTTGGGGCGGCAGAAATGCTGGAGCCGGCCCTGCCTGCAAAGGTAGAGTTCTCCTTCCAAGAATAGCACCCCCTGGTTGAGGAAGCCAAAGTCCTCCTTTCAACATCATGTGAACAGCTATGCATACATTTCCAGGATCTGTGTCCCCCAGCCTGGGCCTCATCTGAGTGGATGGATGAGAATGCAACCTGCTCCCCTGATTCCTTCACTCTCAATCAAATTCTTGAATTGCTCCGCTCTGGCTCCGCTCCAGCTCTGGGAAAAAAACCTACTGGTCCGCGCTCCAGCTCCAGGCTCTGCTTCAAAGCCTTGGGTCAGAGGGACCAATGTGACTCTGCAATCTTTCCATAGTGTCTTGGATGCATGGAACTGAGGTTACAGAAAGAGTCACTTCCATTAATCATAGAATATCAGGGTTTGAAGGGACCTCAGGAGGTCATCTAGTCTACCCCCCTGCTCAAAGCAGGATCAATTCCCAACTAACTCATTCCAGCCAGGGCTTTGTCAAGATTGACCTTAAAAACCTCCAAGGAAGGAGATTCCACCACCTCCCTAGGTAACCCATTCCGGTGCTTCACCACCCTCCCAGTGAAAAAGTTTTTCCTAATATCCAACATAAACCTCCCCCATTACTCCTTGTTCTGTCATCTGCTACCACTGAGAACAGTTTAGATCCATCCTCTTTGGAACCCCCTTTCAGGTAGTTGAAAGCAGCTATCAAATCCCCCCTCATTCCTCTCTTCTGCAGGCTAAACAATCCCAGTTTCCTCAGCCTCTCCTCATAAGACATGTGTTCTGACCCCCTAATCATTTTTGTTGCCCTCCGCTGGACTCTTTCCAATTTTTCCACATCCTTCTTGTAGTATGGGGCCCAAAACTGGACACAGTACTCCAGATGAGGCCTCATCAATGTCAAATAGAGGGGAATGATCACGTACCTCGATCTGCTGGCAATACCCCTACTTTTACAGCCCAAAATGCCATTAGCCTTCTTGGCAACAAGGGCACACTGTCGACTCATATCCAGCTTCTCATCCACTGTAACCCCTAGGTCCTTTTCTACAGAACTGCTGCCTAGCCAGTCAGTCCCTAGTCTGTAGCAGTGCCTGGGATTCTTCCATCCTAGGTGCAGGACTCTGCACTTGTCCTTGTTGAACCTCATCAGTTTATTTTGGCCCAATCCTCTAATTCATTAATGAAATTAATCCCATAGCATTTTAAATTTCCTGCATGTATACTTTTGTGTCCCCCTCACTTGGGTTGTTGTCACACACTGGGTCACATTTGGGCCTTGACATGCTGAGAGGTATGCTAAGGGCTAGGTTGTATGACCTTGACTCACATTAGTGATTATTGGTATTGACACCTTGGTATTGACACCTCCTCATCAAGTATTGGGAGTGTACCACATCCACCCTAACTAAATTGGCCTTCAAGATTGGTTCTCCACTTGTAAGGTAACTCCCTTCTCTTCATGTGCCTGTTTCTGTAATATGCACTCCATGCATCTGAAGAAGTGGGTTTTTTTACCCACGAAAGCTTATGCCCAAATAAATCTGTTAGTCTTTAAGGTGCCACCGGACTCCTTGTTGTATTAGTGAGTAGGTACTCATAGGAGTTGTCCCATGACTTCAGCGGGACAACCTATGTGACTAACAGCCCACAGCATGAAGGTCATACAGTCTAGCGCTAAGGGTCATTTTTTGCTCTCAGCTGCAATGGTGAAAATCTGGAGTGACTTCACTGCAGTCACTCCAGATTTACATCCTTGTAGATGAGAATAGAATTTGGCCTTAAATGGCCATGCCAAATTACTGTAGTGAAACAGACAGATGTTTTTGTTTATATTTTGAAAGGTTCCCTAAGCATCATGTACACTTTTGATTATGGAAAGGGTACTGTGATGATATGTTTTGCTGTATCTTCCAGACATTAAATCAGAATACAAGGTACAATAGAATAAGCTCATTTTTGATAGTGCTTATCTATGCGTCTAGTTGAATTGAAAGCAGCCAATATTGATTATAGGTGAAAGGCAATTAAAATAATGGGTCTCTACCTGGCAACCAGTGCCAAAAGTATTCTTGGCACTCATAGCATTTACCACATAAGCAATGACTGTCAAATTTAATGAGCAAACATTTTCCAGGAATAAGCATTTAATATTAATTTGGCTCTATTTTGCAGAACACACGCTTTATTAAATTTGTGTGTTAACACCGTAAAAGTGAGCAGACTCTTTTTTTAAGGAAAAAAATGAAAGATAGCCAAAGCTTCTAATTACGGTTGGGAGTGATTCATAGTGTAAAAGAACAGTGTGGCCAGTAAATTACAGTGTAACAAGAGAGAAGAGTGGGTGGTTTAGGTTATCTGTATCAGAAAATTATATAGACACTGATTTCTACAGAAGTCTTAGCTGTACTAAGCCAAGGATGCTTTCTATTTTATATGCTTAAGCTATTCCTGTCAAACATGAGCCTTTGCTTTTAGCTGAGCTTGCTCTAAGCACTGCTAATTGTTCAGAGAGTTGTGGCTCTGCTACTGCCCTGGGAGCAGAGTGGGAAGAAGATAAAACTCAGAGTCACAATATGCCTCCTGGTTTTCCCCAGCTCTAGTGAGGTGTATCCTGTGCCAGTCCTACGTCTATCTTAGTATACATCCCATGGAGTGCAATGCAGCTGCACTAGCTAGTATGGTAGGAGGTAGAGCCAAGGTTCCATCTCTTCCCCACCTCTTCTCACCCACATGCATGGGGCAGGGGGACACAGTGGCTCCACAAAGGCTGATTTACCCAGTATGGGAAGCCAGCCCAAGGAGAAAAGGAAGAGCCTCATGCCATACTATTCCCCTGTACAGACACATTGGATGAGTCACAATCTGGTCTTTGCAGATCAATTGTGCCTTTATGACATGGTCCTGCTTTGGAGGTGGTGTACAGTCGTGATACCCAAAACAAGCTTGAAGAGAGACAGCCAGACATAATGGCCTGGATTCTGCTCTTTTTTCCACCAGTTGAAATCAGCAACTTTATGGGTGTCCAATGAATTAGGTGAAAATAGTTTATATAAAAGCAGAATTATACAGAGTGACTCCCGAACCAGCAAAAAGATGAAAAATCTTCACATCAACTATTTTTACTTCCCTCTTCCAGCATTCTCCTCTATAATGCATGTACTTCTCCATGGGTGGATGAGGCAATGAAAGCTTTTGTCTTACAATGACCCACTTACATTTTGATAGTCCTCCTGGATGGGATTCGGGGGGTGGGGGGATGCGGGAATTCCCATGCCTGGGTTCAGAGCAAACCTTTTCAAAGTTATAAAGCAAAACGTTCATATTTCCTAATGGCATGGAATACAGTCATTAAAAGTGAGATTAATGCACGCAGCAACTAACAGGAATTTCATAGTCTGAAGCCTAAATACATTCTTATAAGACTAATACCTATTTTGAGCAAAACTAATATACAGGTGACCTGGTCTGGTCTCCAGCTATGAAGTTGTCAGTTCTTAGCTAATGCCTGTAGTCTTGGCAGTGTCAGGCCCACTTGGCCAGGAAAAGGAAAGGTAGAATTAGAAATGGGAAGACACTCTGGTTTGATTGAGAGGATGGAAGAAGGAGAAGATCCAGAAAAGGGGAGTGAACAAGATATCAAAGGATTC
The DNA here is from genome assembly GCF_011386835.1 of Chrysemys picta bellii. Classification (NCBI taxonomy): domain Eukaryota; kingdom Metazoa; phylum Chordata; order Testudines; family Emydidae; genus Chrysemys; species Chrysemys picta. Next base: position 244,699,217 of record NC_088792.1, on the reverse strand, counting down.
AAGAAAGTATCTAATATGGGAGGCCTATTCATACTCAGGGTTTGTCCACATGGAGACTTAGTGCTCTAGCCTGCCATGTACTAAATCATTGTGTAGACCCTGCTACTACTTTTAGTGCATCATAGCAGGATCCACAAGGCCAGTTTAATGCACAGCAGGATAGAGAGCTGCAGATTTACAGCTCAGGTTGCTATGCACTAACGGATATGCATCTGACGAAGTGGGTATTCACCCACGAAATCTTATGCTCCAATACGTCTGTTAGTCTATAAGGTGCCACAGGACTCTTTGTGACCGTCTCGACAAGACTTTAGTCTTTTGAATTTGCCCTCAATTCATCCTCTTTCTAACTAACAGGCCCACCATCTGTGAGAGCATAGGCACCGACTCTGTGGGTGCTCTGGGGCTGGAGCACCCACAGGAAAAAAAATAGTGGGTGCACAGCACCCACCAGCAGCCCCGTAGATCAGCTCCTCCTCCTCCTCCTCCCTCCCAGTACTTCCCGCCCACCATGATCAGCTATTCAGAGGCCTGCAGGAGGCTCTGGGGGGAGGGGAGGAGGCGAGGCAGGGCAGGAAGAGGTTGGGGGAGGGTGGGAAAAGGCAGGGTAGGGATGTGGGCCTGGGGTAAGGGGTGGAGTGAGGATCAAGTACCCTCTCCCCCAGGAACTGGGGAAGTTGGTGCCTCTCTGTGAGAGTTTAGAGAGACTTTCTCCTTACCATTTGTGCATTTTTCATACTGAAATCAGCTCAAGCAACTCCGAGAGCACTGGCTTCTGGAATAAAGAGGAATTGAGTAAAGTTCCTAAGACTTTCTGTATCTTCCACTTAAAGAGAAGTACTCTGTATACTGGAGGATGTATCTTTCTCCTGTTTTGCAAAGATTTACATGCACAACTTCCTCACATTAGGATTAAAATTTACTTTTAAATCTGTATTGCTCTGGGAAATGTTAGCCTGTAAAATTCATTTTAATCCATTCATGCTTATTTTTAAGCACACTCCATTGTGATATTCAGAAAGAACAACAAGGTATCTTGTTAATAGTTATGAAACAGTCTCGTTAATAATTATTAGGGCTGTCAAACAATTAACAAAATTAATTGCGATTAATCATGCTGTTAAACAACAGAATGCCATTTATTTTAAATATTTTGGAATGTTTACTACATTTTCAAATATATTAATTTCAATTACAACACAGAATACAAAGTGTACAGTGCTCACTTTATATTTGTTTAATACAAATATTTGCACTGTAAAAAACAAATGTATTTTTCAATTCACCTCAAACCAGTATTGTAGTGCAATCTCTTTATCATGAAAATTGAACTTTCAAATGTGGAATTATGTAAAAAAAACTGCATTCAAAAATAAAAATGTAAAACTTTAGAGCCTACAAGTCCACTCAGTCCTACTTCTTGGTCAGCCAATCACTCAGACAAACAAGGTTGGTTACAATTTGCAGGAATAATGCTGCCTACTTCTTGTTTACAATGTCACCTGAAAGTGAGAACAGGCATTCACATGGCACTCTTGTAGCTGGCGTTGCAAGATATTTACGTGCCAGATGTGCTAAAGATTCATATGCCCCTTCATGCTTCAACCACCATTCCAAAGGACATGTGTTCATGTTGATGATGGTTCTGCTTGATAAAGATCCAAAGCAGTGCGGACTGATGCATGTTCATTTTCATCATCTGAGTCAGATGCCACCAGCAGAAGGTTCATTTTATTTTTTGGTGGTTTGGGTTCTGTAGTTTCCACATCAGAGTGTTGCTCTTTAAAGACTTCTAAAAGCATGCTCCACACCTCGTCCCTCTCAGATTTTGGATGGCACTTCAGATTCGTAAACCTTGGGCCGAGTGCTGTAGCTATTATTAGAAATTTCACATTGGTATCTTCTTTGCTTTTGTCAAATCTGCTGTGAAAGTGTTCTTAAAACTAATATGTGCTGAGTCATCATTCAAGACTGCTATAACATGAAATATATGCAGAATGCGTGTAAAACAGAGCAGGAGACTTATAATTCTCCCCCCAAGGAGTACAGTCACAAATTTAATTAACACTTTTTTTTTTAAACGAGCATCATCAGCACGGAAGCATGTCCTCTCCAATGGTGGCCGAAGCATGAAGGGGCGTACGAATGTTTATCATATCTGGCACATAAATACCTTGCAATGTCAGCTACAAAAGTGTCATGTGAAGTCCTGTTCTCACTTTCAGGTGACATTGTAAATAAGAAGCAGTCAGCAGTATCTCCTGTCAATGTAATCAAACTTGTTTATCTTAGTGAGTGGCAGAATAAGAAGTAGGACTGAGTGGACTTGTAGGCTTTAAAGTTTTACACTGTTTTGTTTTTGAGTGCAGTTATGTAACCAAAAAAAAATCTGCATTTGTTAGTTGTACTTTCACGATAAAGAGATTACACTTCAGTACTTGTATGAATTGAAAAATACTACTTTTTTGTTTATCATTTTTACAGTGCATATATTTGTAATAAAAAAGTAATGTAAAGTAAGCACTGTGCACTTTGTATTCTGTGTTGTTATTGAAAATGTAGAAAAACATCCAAAAATATTTAATACATTTCAATTGGTATTCTATTTTCATAAGTGTGATTAATTGTGATTATTTTTTTTAAACCTGATTAATGTTTTTGAGTTAATCGCGTGAGTTAACTGCGATTAATTGACAGCCCTAATAATTATATTTCAAAGGGTCTGGAGTTTGAGTGGGCAAAATATTTAAACCTGAGTCTGAGAAATTGGGCTGGAAATTTCATGAGTACTGACTTTGTCTTGAGATTTCTACCATTTCAGCTTCTTATCCCAGTTAGAAACTGAAGGGATAAACAGTTCCATACCTTAGGAAAGTTTTGTTCTAATGATGATTCAAAGAGTGTTGGAGGGTGAGATGGGCAGATTTAAACTGTTTTGTCTAGTCCAAATTCTCATAGGTTACATCTACACGATCACTGTCGGCAGCATGTAGGTTATGTGTAACTACATGCCACAGTGAACAGCTGGCTGCATCCACACTGTGATGTATAACTACATGTGTTAGTGAAAGACTCTGACAGGGGAGGCAGTGGGGGAAGGCTTCACCCGTGGGGAGCTAGCAGAGGTTTTCCTCGCTGCCTTCCTGATGCAGAAGCCTTTCCCCACTGCCATAGTTTCTCCCTGCAGCAGGGAGTTGCTGCAGCCTTGCCCCATTGCCCCCCGCACCAAACCCTTTCCCCACTGATGAGGCCTTTCCCTGTCGTGAGTGGAGAGGCAGCAGGACACTTTATTGCTAAAAACAGCAGTGTAGTTAGGGGATGCACAGCTTGGGCTGTAGAGAGCTGTGTAGGGCACATACCCATGTATACACCTACAGGTTTCAGACCTGTCTTTACAATGTTGACAAGTGCAAAGTAAAGCACACTGGAAAAAATACGCCCAATCATATGTACAAAATGATGGGGTCTAAATGATCTGTTACTATCAAAAAAGATCTTGGAGTCATTGTGGATAGTTGTCTGAAAATGTATGTTCAATGTGCAGCAGCAGTCAGAAAAAGCTAACTGAACGTTAGGAACCATCAGGAAAGGGATAGATAATAAAATATCATAATGCCACTATATACATCTGTGGTGCACTCACACCTTGAATGCTGTATACAGTACTGGCCACTCCATCTCAAAAACAATATATTAGAATTTGAAAAAATACTGAGAAGGGAAACAAAATTGATTAGGGGTATGGAACAGCTTCCATATGAGGAGAGATTAGAGAGACTAGGACTACACAGCTTAAAAAAAGAGATGACTTAGAGGGGGATATGATAAAGGCCTATAAAATCATGTTTGGTTTGGAGAAAGTGAATATGGCAGTGTTATTTATTGTTTCACTTAACACAAAAACTAGGGGCCACCTGTTGAAATTAATAGGCAGCAGGTTTAAAACAAAAGGAAGTACTTCTTCACACAACACACAGTCAACCTGTGGAACTCATTGCCAGGAGATGTTGTGAAGGCCAAAAGTATAATTGGGTTAAAAAATTAATTAGATAAATTCGGGGAGGATAGGTCCATCAATGGCTGTTGGCCAAAATGCTCAGTGATGTAACCCCATGTTCTGGGTGTCCCTAAAGCTCTGACTTCCAGACACTGGGATTGGACAGGGGATGGATCACTTAATAATTGCCCTGTTCTGTTAATTCCCTATGAAGCATCTGGCACCGGCTATTGTTAGAAGACAGGATACTGGGCCAGATGAACCATTGGTCTAACCCAATATGGCCGTTTTTATGGTCTTACTAAATACTCACCTAAGCTGTGCCTCACCATCTACATTGCTATTTATAACCAGGGGTGCTGGAACAATTTCTATAGTGGGGGCGCTGAGAACCATTGAACCAAACTGTTAAACCCTGTATATAATGGAAACCACTTCAAGCAAGGGGGTGCAGCAGCACCGTCCGTACCCTTAATTCCAGGACCTATTTATACCCATGCTAGGGGGGCTAGTCATGTACATACTCTACACACAGCCATAAAAAGTGTGCAGTGTAGATTATTTATAGAGGCACTTCCATGCCTTCTTCCACATAGCTCTTTATGCATAGTAAAACCTCACTGATTTCATTTGCAAGCCCCCTACACTGTCCACATGTTAGTTCTTCTTAAAGAGCTACATCTGTGGTGCTGCCTATAGTGAATCTAGCTGACAAACATAAAATCCCCATTTTTTGCTTCCTTCCCATAACTTCTATTTGCCTACCTCCCCTTAGACTTTGAGCTGCTCAGGGTAGGAATCATCCCTTTTTGAATGTCTGGAAGATGCCTAGCACAATGTGGGCCCACCATAAATAAATGATAATATTTTGGGGTTACTCTCAAGAGCAGGAGGTCCCCAGGGAGGACCATTTGGGGGGGGGGGAGAGACTCTGGGACCCGGGACAGCTCCCACAGGAGGTGGGGAGGCAGCGCCACCCAGCTTTACTCCTGGCCCTTTGCCCCTGTCCATGTGCTCCCCCAGAGCCACAGCCCCTCTCCCAGCCCTGGCTGGGGAGGGGAGGCGCATGCACAGAGAAGGACAAGGGGGGGCATGATCCTGAAATGTTTGGGGACCACTGCTAAAGAGCATCCATATTACCATTGAAAATATCTTTCTGAACTGACTTCTAAGAACTGAATTCATTGACGTCGTCACTCAGTTATGGATGCCCATATATCTGGGGATGTCTGTGCAAATTTATACAAACTATCCCCCCATAAATCATTTTGAGGATTTCCAGAGCAAAACAAATGAGAGATTCTTCCTTTAAATCTGCCCCTGAAATGTTAATATTTCTCATTCGTACTTCATTTATTCATTTGAAAAGCACTTCCAAACAAGACAACAAAATGAAGTGAGTTCCTGCCCACAAAAGCCTACACTCTAAAAGAAAGACAGAGACAGTTTATTCTGAACTCTTAATTTTTCAAAGTCATAAATGTTGACAAGAAGATTGTCTGGAGTAACATCTTGGCAAGTGTTTAAGCAATCCCACTTAAGGCTTTATTTCTGAGTGTAAAAAACCATTTGGTATAAGAGTTAGATGGAGTAATACTATGCATTCTCTAACTAAAACTGACTCTAGACATTATATATTATTAAAAGTAAAATGACTGATCATTTCCATTTAACTTGAGCATAAGGAAAGACCTTTCATATAAAACAAACATTTCCATTCAAAATACTACTAGTTCCCACAGCCCTGACACATTTGAATTACAGCTCTAAATGATAGGTACTAATGGACTAAATTCATCCTTGGGGTAACTCCATTGACCTCAGTGGAGTTACAGAAGGGATGAATTTGGCTCAATATGTTTAGCAGGTATGTTTTAGTTTGGTACCAAAGAATTTAAGGAAAAAATAACCGGTCTCATAGTACCATGATGAAAAGCAAAAGGAATTTTGTAATGAATCTTGACATAAATATTTCCAGCCTTATTAATAAAATATTTTTGAGCTGTTTTTCTCTGCTGTGCTATTTAAACTCTTTTTAAGCAACACTTTTGTGTGACTCTGAAGTACAAATTATTGAATTATAAGATGTCTCATGAGCATTCCAGTTGACAGATAGAGGAGTGTGAAAGGAAACTAAGCATACCAAATGAGATGACTTAGAATTCAATTATAAATACCGTCAGTGACCTTATAGTCACAATTTAATATCAGATGAGATTGATTTTAAAATAAAATATATTTGATTTCACACAAAGATTTGGACTCCAATATTTGTAGGAGGCACCTTAAATTGTATACAGTTTTAGAAGGTCTGGGTGGTTCCACTCCGTTAGAGCTGTGAGTGTCTATGTTTTATTGCTTTAAGTTCCATTCGGAAAGGTACTTAAGCACATACTTAACTTTAAGTGCTTGGATTAAGTACCTTTCTGAACTGCAGTATTGCCAACTCATAACTTTATCATGAATCTTGTGATATTTGGTGCATTATTAAAGCGCCATTTCCTGGTTCCATTTGATTACGTAAAAATCTTAGTTTTCTAGCCCTCATGGTTGCAGAGAACAAGCTTGGAAATGTGACGAGAATGCACCCTAAAAAGGCTCAAAAGCTATAAGACAAACTCCCGTTCTTTTTAAGCTTATGATTTCTAAGACAATGTCATCATTTTTTTTATGCCTGACTCATGATTCTTGCACACTTGGATTTAGCAATACTGGAATCGAGGCCTTATTATGTAGATGCATCTTACTGCCTTGTATACAAGCAGCCATAACACCTTGTGATGTGCTTCTGTCAGAACTCATAAGTGGAGTTGTGACAGGACTTGTAAGACTGAGTCAGGTGTTACAGGAAATGGTGCTGATGGTTCATCAGATGACACATTTCCATATGAGAGGGTAATGAACTAACACTCCAGCTTGATATTAGGGAAGATCTTTAATGGTTTGAAGATGAGCTCTAAACTGAGGTTTTAATCACTTCTGATCCTTCATGCCATTTTACAAAGAGGAGGAAATTCCATGGAAAAAAACTACTACCATTATAGCTGAGATGCAAACCACTCAAAAGAGACAAGGTGGGTGAGGTAGTATCTTTTATTGGACCAGCTGCTGTTAGTGAAAGTTGGTCCAATAAGAGATATTACCTCACCCACCTGTCTCTAATATCCTGGGACTGACATGGCTGCAACTACCACTGTATAAGCCACTCAAAAAAATCAATTACACATTCAAACCATAACTCAGCTCCCATTTTTCTTATTCCTCAAAATGTTGTATCATTTTATGTTATTTCCCAAATACTATAACACAATTTGGCATTAGTTTTACCTTGTATACATAACATATGTACTATGCTGTGTTACCATATAATACAAATTATGCATCTAACCTAGTGACATGACAATTATGTTGAAAATAGTTGTATTAGAATTTTAGAGAATTTCACTCTTGCTCCTATTATTGTGTTCAGTTTTTCACATTTACCTTCAAAGCATTGTATTGAGGAGAGCAAACATCACCTGACCTGCTACAGAGCCTCCAGAACTTTAGCCCAGGGAATGTGAGTTGATAACTTGGGAGGAGCTGGGGGGCTGAGACAGAGTTTAATGTAGTGTTTGGCCATGTAACGGACTTCTCTACCCACTGCTGTAGTGCCTCCTTATGGCCACACCTGGGGATTAGTTCATGCTGATGCCCTCTCCTTTGGTGTCTCACCCCATGGTCTCTCTCTCTGGAATCTGGTTACTCCCTCTTCATCACGCAGGGTGCAGCCTCTTCATGGCTTGTCCCTTCAGCCAGGTCACTGTAGTCCTCCCCTTCTGGGGTATCAAAGTGCCACATGCTTCATCTGTCTCAGGAAGTTTTCCATTCCATTGTCCACATTGTGCCACTTCCCCAGTGGCTGGTAGGGGAACCTGGGCCTACCCACTGTTCTGGTTTCCAGACCAGGGACCCTACAATCAGTGGCCAAGATCTGCACTGTTCCAAACTTTGCTGTTTCCCATGGCTGCTTCCTACTTTGCTTTGATCAGGCTCCTTTTTCACCATCCACTGGATATGCCCTTCCTTCAGGGCCAGGATCCCAGGGCTTCTATTCTACCCCTGGTTTCCTTCTCTAAGTCTGGAGATTGACTGCAGGCCTTTACACTGCAGCCCCCTTCTTACTTTTTACTTCCTGGGTTCATAAAAGCTTAGCCTGCCCCTTACCTAGCTGGGCTTCATCATCAGTTAAAGGCTTAACAGCCCCGATTCTCCTCCAGGTGAATCCTGTTATGGGTTAACTGGCCCTTTCTCTCTACTCAAGCCTTGTGTGCAGTAGGCACCCCATCACAGGCCAGCAAAAAGAGCAACCCCACACACCATATTGGTCTCAATCATGAACACAGGAGTCAGAGAGAATCATCAGGTCAGCCATCACCCATTAGCGCCTTAATTTTATGCAACAGGTTACACATTCTATGTAGTTTCTGGAAACTTTCCTGTATAATGTGCCATCCTGCTGGATGAAGCTGCCATCCAGAACCCCCTTCTCCCTCGCCAAGCTGATCCTGGGAGTGCAGTAAAACTAAGCCCAGTGTCAGTGGTTTGTTGTGGATCTGGGTCTGTTCTGAGGTGATCTATTTTTCACATAAGCCTTCCTGGGTCAATAATTTGTTGACAAATCAAATGCTACTTTTGTATCAAACAAAACAGCAGGGTACTATGATCTACTGGTCTGCATAGCAGTCTGCATGGAACTTGGAGGGAGGAGCCCAGATTGTGCCTGGGAGGCATTTGGAGGAGATATCAGGAGCCTCTCTATCCCTGTAAATAGTTCTCTTACAAAGAGCCAGTTTAGTTTAGAAACAAGTAGCCCTTTCATGGCATTAGCCAGCAAATGGGGCATGACACATGGTGGCAGTGGTCAGTTTAGTGAGACCCACAGAAAGGAGAAGACTATGATTAACAGGAAAAGAAAGCAGCAGCTAGAAACAGAGCAAACAGGCATCATAGAGAGACTCAAATCACTGGAAATGCTGAATTTCCAGACAAAAAGCCTGTGCAAGCATGGAAACAGTGAATGAAGAATTGAGTCTATACACAGAGCTGGCCATAGGGGATAAAGAGAAAAATTTAAAGCTTTTTTACCATCATATTGCTGGGAAAGAAGGAGGAGTGAGTAAGATACTGTTGCCAGGAATAATGCTTGCATCATTGGAAAAGCTGATAAAGATGTGTGATCAGTACTCTGACCCCAGACAGAATGAGGCTGTAGAGAGATTCTGCTTCTTGTTTTCAGGCAAAAATACAGAAGAGGAAATGGAGACTTATGTTACCCAACTAAGAACTCTGGCATAGAGCTAGGTGAAAATTTTTAGACAAATATTTTATTCACTGAAAAATGTAGTTATTTGCACATTCATGTCAAGTTCACCGTATAGTTTAGACTTGACTGAAAAAAATTGAAACATTTTGATAATTTCATTTAAACTTTCAAGCATTTTGACAAAAGCAAGCAAAAAGGTTAACAAAATGGCCAGAGGAGGATGTGCCTCCCTTATAACATTAGCCAGGGGTTAGAGTACTCACCTGGGATGTGGGAGACCCTAGTTTCATTCCCCCTACCCTATCTGATGTGGAGAAGGGATGGGAACTGGGATCGTCTACATTGCCCTACCGGTAAGACCCTCTGTTTTCAGCTTTTACCAATTTTTACCAATTCCCAGGTTTTACAAAAGCTATTTGGTTTAAACCAATTTTTACCTGAACTTTGGACCTCTCTAGTACAGGAAAATACTGATTATGTTAAATGAAAACCCAATACATTAATTTAGGTAGATATGTTTATGTTAATAATAAATTAGTCTAAGTGTAAATGCAAGGCTGTGTGTTAAAGTAAGGCAATGTAGCAGAAGATACATGTGCATATGTACACACTGTTAATTTACAGTTTATTAAACAAACCACAGTATTAAAAAAGTTTTACATTTCTCTATTTGTAGCTTTTCCCCCCTGTTCTCCATCCCCCAGTATTAACCCTGATATTTACCCAGAAAACTGATTTTTTCCCCACCAATTTTAACCAGCTTTTTTACCCCGCATTTCTGTAATATATACCTATACATTCCCAGGGAATTTTAGACAAAATAAAAACCAAAACTGAAGAGCTTTGGCTAAGAGACACTGTGTTATGGGGCTTTCTCAATCTTTCCTCTTTAAGCGGTTCCACTTTTTGTAAATAATTAGTCACTAGAGCTTGGACTTGAACTTGGGTCTCCCACATCCTGGATTAGCACCCAGCTAACTTGCCAGAAAACTGAAAAATCCATTATTTGCTCATATCTACTCTGGCATCCATATGTAACTTTGGAGACTGTCAAAATTGGTGTGGAAAACATGATTCTAGCTCACAGAAGATTGTTGAGACAAACAGATCTAACCCTAGAGAAATGCATCCAAAGAGACTCAGCAGTTGAACTATCCAGGGAAAGATTCAAAACAATTGCAGCCTATAATGGAGAACAAATACACAGATTCAAGCTCAAGGAATCCAGAAGCAAGACAGAGAGACTAACCAACAATGCATTCATTATGGTATCTACAGGGGGAAAGCAAAACAGAAGGCAGAAAGAAAAGTGCCCAGCCTATGAGCAATAGCGCAAGATGTGTGGGAAATGGATCCACTTTATTTCCCCATGTTGCAGCTACCCCAGAAAGAAAAAAAGCAGCAATATAGACCGTGATTAAGGATGTAAAGAGTTCCAATGAGGACAAGGGTAGCTGCAGTTTGTTTTTAGCAGATTCAAAGACTTCCATTCTATACTCACAACAAAAGAAGGATGTCACACTTTCAACTGCCATATTTCAACTATGCTATTAGCTTAAAAAAAAACAATTTGACTGCATCTGGATTACTGAGCTATTTGCACTGTAAACCCAGAAACACTGATAAATAGCATATTAGTCTGGAGAACTGTGGCCAGGTGCTGATGATGGAAAATAAAACCATTCTGAGGCTAGTGGGCAAAGGCAGGCTCACTTATAAATAGCGGTGTAACCATGGTAGCATGAGTAGTGGCAGCAGAGACATGGCTGAGCCATGCAGAGTACAGACTCACCTGAAAACAGTGGATACATACTTGATAGAGCTCATCCATGGTCTCTGCTGCCACTGCCCATTCTATCGTGGCTACTCTGCTATTCATACGTGCACTAGCTCTCATTGAGCTAGCACAAGTATGTGTCCACGAGCTCATAGTAGATATAGCTTCTGACGGGAGGCTCTAGTCAACCCAACAAAGCATCAAACAGAATGGAGTACTACAAGCAATAAAACAAATTCTCACTCCAGGGTTGGCCAGATCAAAAGGTATAAGTGCTACAGGACATTATCCCCTACTACTAGAATAGGGATGAGGTATGTGTGCAAGGTGGGATTTGTGTGTAAAGGTGACTGAAGAGTAATCCCAGCAGCTTTAAGAGCTGACATGATGAGATGGATACACACTTCACACCTGGGTATAGAGGCAGGCCTGAGAAATGTCAGACATGAATTCCCAATTGAGTGCATACATGGAGCAGTGCAAGGTGTATAAAGAGTATGGTGATTGACAACAAAAGGAGACATCTACCACCTCACGAAATCCCAACATGACCTTGGGAAGAACGAGCAGTACAGGTTGGAGGAAGCATCAGAATGCCAGTATGTGTGCACATGGCTTGAATGCAAACTGCATTTGCAGCACCTCTGTAAATAGCTATCTGAATAGAGATCCAGTTTAGCTTAAGAAACATGGAGTCCTCACATATCATTTCCCAGCACATTAAACAGTTTCCCTCTTTTGAACTCTTGCTCTGTGTCTCATCTTGTGTTCACATTCAGTGGGAGAAGGCTTGAATGGTGCTGCATGAATCCAGGTCCCTGCTACATAATATATGCATAATGTGTCACCTTGGATTCAGGGCCTTGACTACAAATAAAGGACCAAAGCCTGCATTCCTTGCTTACCTGAGTAGTCCTATTCACTTAAATGGGACAAGTCACATGATTAAGGTAGGCAGGATTTGGCTTCCACAGTGCAAGCAAGCTAGCAGACTTTTGTTCTATTTTCACTTGTGACGGCTACACCAAGGGTCTGATATTGCACCCAGTAAAGTCAATGGGAGTTTTGCAATTGAGTTTGATCAGACTCCAGGTTATTGGTTCTGGCAGGCAATTCTGATTCTGCTTAAAGTTGCGTGCTATGCGGTTTGAAGGCATCTTCATTGGCTTTTCCCCAATTTGGGCTGTGCATTTTCACCCTATGGATGACAAATCATCCCTTGGAGCCCTAAAATCTCACGCACATTAAGAAATACATCACAAAAATATCCTGTAATAGTGGGAGCAGGGAGATTTTCCTAAAATAACTTCTCTATGATTCCCAAGACCATTAGGAGTCACCAGAGGCCTTGAAAGTATCTTAGCATTTTTGCTACCAGCAGATAGTTACATTAGATGAAATATGTTTAGTTACAATTTTGTACAAAGATTCTTATTCGATTTGACAGAGCCTGAGAGAGGCTTCTGTAAGAAACCTCTCTCAGATTAGATTTTGCAGCAAGCAAATGTACTGAAATCCAGTGAGTCCTGTATATACTGACAGAATTTACTACCAGCACTGACTCTATGTGAAGGGGATTAGGAGTAACATTCCTGCTAGAGTTAGACTTTCCAAAATGACATTTTATCATAAAACAAATATACCCCATGCAAAGCAATACTTTCAGAACATTGAATTTTCTTTCATATGACTTTTGTTCTGTGTATGGAGTAAGCACACGTCCCCTTCCTCCAACCCCACATGCCCAAGTAGCCTGATTAATATACTGTATAGTATAGATACACAGTTACATTCATTGAGGATATAGGGAGCTATTAATTTATTATTAAATGACAGGATTAGCCCAGCTTTGCCGACTAATGGAGAAAGAGTCCAAGTTCTTGTTTTTAATATCTTTCTTTTTTAATGACCCCCCTGCACAGCAAGTAGGAGTCTCTGGGAGCAGCTCCAAGGCAGAGGGCAGAAGCAGCACATGGCAGTGGGGGGAAGGACAACTGAACTGCCAGCAATTGATAGCCTGCAATTGATGGGCGTCTGCAGCACAGGGAATTTAGGGGAGCGGGGAGCTGATGGGGGGCTGCCGGTCCACCCTGGTTACAAGTCCCCACCAGCTAGCTGCAACGGGCTGCTCTTCCTGCAAGCAGTGGACAAAGCAGGCAGCCGCCAAATGACGTTAGAAGGGAGCATTGCACAACTTTAAATGAGCATGTTCCCTAATTGATCAGCAACGTAACAATGAAACAACGTTAACCGGGACGACTTTAAGTGAGGAGTTACAGTATCTTTGAAGTCAAGGGGCATTTTGATATTGACTTCAATGGTTACAGAATTTCTCTTAGCTGCACAGAGACAGAGGACCTTATTCTGATCTCATCTACACTAGTTTTACACTACTGTAACTCTACTGACTTCAGCAGAAGGTATGTCTACACTTGGAGCTGGGGTCTGACTCCCTGCTTGAGACAGACAAACTTGCACTAAAATAGAGTGCACCTGCTGCAGCACAAGCAGTGGGAGGGGCTAGGCATCGTGACCATGGACCCCGGCTCCGAGACCCTAGGCAGGTACTTGGGATGGCTAGCCCATCCTCACCGCTTGAGCTGCTGCAGCTACACATTAGTTTTAGGATATTTGCGTGATGAAAGCTAGTGCAAGTCTGTCTCCTTGAGCTGGGCAGACCCCTAGCTTGAAGTGTAGACACTGATGTAATGACATAAAGATCAGACCCAATTGCTTTGTGCTACTAAGTCATATTCATGCCAGGTGTAAATACAGTGAAGTCAGTGGAATTACACCAGAGTTGAATTCCACTTAGTATGTCTGTAAGAAGGTGAAATTTTATGATCTGTGTTCTACGGGCATTTAGGTAAAATGATTATAGTGGTTGTAACAAATTGAGAATATCTGTATTATTTTTTTATTAATATTAGTTATGACATGCTTTCCCAGTTCAGTTACATATTACTCCTTGTCCGAATGCATAGAGTTAAACCAAAGGAGGCTATCAAGTGTGGTTAAGGAACCCAGCAAAGGTGAAACAAGGACACCGATAAGACAGCCACTCTCTTCAAAGAAGTTAAGCAGGCAACAATGGCTGGGCCATCAGTTGTGGAAAGGGACTACCTGGGTGGCACTATCCAAATGAGGATTTTTTCCTCTTCTCAAAGCTAGGTCTGAGATGCAGAATCTCTGAGGTATTAAAAAGATGTCCTGTCACAAAGGCGGCAGGGGAAGTTGTCAGTTTAGCTGGAATCTGACAGAGGAGCAGAGAGTCGGAGTGCTGGAGGCTGACATGGACAGAGTGACTCGACAGCCAGGGTCCGCAGCGAGCAAGCTTACTGAGGTGCCCAGAGAGAACAGGGGACACCAAGGCTAAATCCTGTCTAGGCAGGCACTTGAGGAGAATGCCAAGCATAGGTAAGACAACATGTGTATAGCTCTCGGTTATTTTTAAATCTACTTCTCTAAGTCCTGCCCACTGTTTAAGCAAATAAATCACAGTTTCTTCTGGAGAAACTGCTTCTGTGTAACTGCATTACTGACCTCAGTAATGGTGAAAGAATTCTGGCAGGGTCCAAGCCCAGCTGGACCTGCTAGGTCACACAAATGGTAGCCAAGGAGGAGTAACCTGGAGACCCAGTTGAGAAATAGTTGGACTGTAGGTGTGATGATTCTCGGGGTACCCAGGACTGAGAGGCACCTCATTACCCCCCTGCCTCCAGCAAGAGGAAGATTTGCTTGAGTTTAACTGGGTGTCAGCTCCCTGATACCACCAGTCTGTGAGCCACCCAAACAATCTTCTCTAGGCTATGCCAGCCCCTAATTTGCTTTGCAGATTAACAATAGGTGTACCCCACTCTCCAAGCCCCTGTAGTGTCCAAACCTTTATCCACTGAACACTCACAGAAATACCAGGTCTGCTGTCCTTAGAGGGAATAGTGTACTCACCAGCCTGAATGATTCAACTCAGGATCAACTCCTTGTAACATCACAGTGCTGAGATATGTTTATAGTGAAAACAACAATAAATTTATCATCAGAAGTTAAGATTCAAGAGATAGTGAGAAAGGCTAATGGAAACAGGGTTACATATAAAACAATCGTAACTATTTCTCGAGACTAAACTTAGCTTAATAGATCTATCTTCTGTCTAAAGAAGGCATATCTCATCTCAAATGTCCTCTGCAGTGTTTTCTACCAAACCTGGTTGCGATCCAGTTTTCATGAACGTAATGACACTGCCCAATTATGCCTTTGGTGCAGGATAAAAGGGTGTCTTCCTTGCCTTCTTTTTATACTTCCCAAAGTTCATTGTCTGTATCTCAGAGCCAGGATAACCTCCATGTAGCTTATTCTATGATGTGCAGCCTTCCTATTGTTTTCACATCCCCCTCATTGACTTCAGATGTAAATGACTCTCCCTTGTGTTGGTTTATACTGCTTAATTTACATACTGGAGAGATAGGTGAATAAACAGCTTTTGTCTGTTATAAAACCGGTTTGAATCCCTGTTTTAATTCAAACTCTGGCATTGAGGGGTTCTTGGGTCACAATGGGATCCCACCCCAAAAAGACATGGTGGAATGGGATTGCCACTTGAAAGGGGTGCACTCAAGGCACTGGTAAATGGTTTCAGAGGACCTCGGGGCTGTGACAGTGGTCTCATCTGTTATATGACGCCACAGAAAATTATGGCAAATCCAGTATTATATTGTTTTATAATCACATTTTAAGCCATCTGCAGCTTTTGACTTCAATGAAGAAATTTGATTTAGAAATTGTAATATGATTTCCACTCCTTGTTGCACTGGTGTGTGATATTTTAGATATATTTTAATAAAAACATGCATTTATCTAGATCACCACATGTTGCAATACTCTGCAGGCTAGTTAAGGAGAGCCAGTTTGACTCTAGGCATTGGAGATGGCTCAGTATTGCAACTTCACAAAACACAACAGATTCTATTACTGCTCAGAAGTACATTAAACATTAAAAGGTGTAAGGAAATGCCAAACTCCTGATGTTGAAGCAGATCTGAACTGCAATGCATTCCTACTATCCATATGGCAAAAATTGTACTTATTAATGTAAACAAATGTTTTCACACATCTGTTCTTCGATCTTGACAGCATTTCCAACGAGAAGAAGGTCCATTGATTTCCCCCCTCCCCCATAGCTTTCTAGCAGCACATCTTTTAAATATGGAAAACAACCCCACTGTGTGAGAAGATGAGTCATTTTGGGTTAGTAAGAGACCTTCGGAGAAGAAATCAATAGGCTGAGCTCATAATCTAAAGTGTTAATGATATTTCAGACACTAAGCACCAGCAGATGCATTTTTAAAAAAACAATCTCTAACATAACTTGTGTTAGCATTGCTGTTTATACTTGCCAAATAAAATGAAGAAAACCAGAAGCTAGTTGACGGAAATGAAAGCAGATAAAAATCAATGGGGAAGTAAAGTTGAAGGTGTGAAAAAGGATCTTAACTCCCCAAGTTCCATATACCCCGGAGTCTACTTTGTAGATACAAATACTGAAACAAAAAAATAACAACCAAAGCAGGAAGACTGGACTCTGCGTCTCCCACCTCTCAGGTGGGAGCCCAAACCAGACTATAGAACAGTACCTGCTTGTTCATTGGCCCAGCAACTGTCTAAATATTTATCCACAGCACAACTTCAGCAGAATAGGCACAGGGAGCCCTCCATCAGACTATCCCATAACTTATTGCTTAGAGCACTTTTCCCAAGTAGTGTGGGAGACTCTGGTTCAAATCTTTTCTCCTTTTCCAGCAGGGAGAGGACTTGAAAGCAGGTTTCCCACAACCCAGGTAAGTGCCCTAACCTCTGGGCTTAAATTATAAAGGCCTGGTCCACACTAACCCCCCACTTCGGACTAAGGTACGCAAATTCAGCTACGTTAATAACGTAGCTGAATTCGAAGTACCTTAGTCCAAACTTACCGCGGGTCCAGATGCAGCAGGCAGGCTCCCCCGTCGATGCCGCATACTCCTCTCACCGAGCTGGAGTACCGGCGTCGACGGCGAGCACTTCCGGGATCGATCCCAGAATATCGATTGCCTGCCGCCAGACCCGGAGGTAAGTGTAGACGTACCCAAAGTGGCTGCTGCCACTATCACCTCCATCTTCTTCCCTCCCCACTTCCAGGCTACTTTGCGTAGAGCAAGGTGTGCTCAGAGACTGCCCATCAGATTGGGCCCTGCATGTGAGTTAGGTGGAGGATCGCTTATCTTCCTCCAGTTCGTGGGTTGCTCAAGAGCTTACATGGGAGATAGGCAACTGCATGTCTACAGTGGTGCAGCAGTGCTCATCAGGGCCGAATTAACTTTTTGTGGGCCTGGCGCTAAACATATTTGTGGCACTCCCTGGGGAATGAAGGGGCCAGGAGCAAGAGCACAGAGGGCAGAGTGGATTTGATTTAAATCATGATTTAAATCACTAGTCAGGAAGACTCGATTTAATCATGGTTTTCTACATAAAAGTGCATTCTTGTTGGTTGTTATAACCTTAATACATATTCTTCACAACTCAGATAGATGTAGGTTTCATTTTCAGAAGGTACACACTGTAAATTTTTAAACAGTGATTTATTTTGAAAACTTTTCAGATTAGTTTTACAGCTATATCAGAAAATGAATGATTGTTTGGTTATTTCATTTACCAAAGGTAATTGAAGCAGATATTTATGAAGTCATTGGGAGGTGAACTATCTCCAGTTCAACAGGTTAATCATTAATATTTGGAGGGTTTTCTTGCCATGCTGTATTAGGAGGAGATCACCACCAGGCAGACATTTAAATTGTTTTATTTAACTAAAACAACAACATTAAGTGTTCTGGATTTTTTTCTTCATCAAACAAACATAATATTTTAACAAAAAAGCATATGTCCCTCAATTCTCACATTTATCTCCAGACTTCTTCCCCTTGTCCAGATCTATTCCACCCCCAACAATCTTCTATTCATTGAACTTTTTGAAACTTTTCACTTTTAAAAAGAGGTAAGGGATTGACTCTGTGTACACAAATTTGCAGAGGGACATTAGAGTTGAGGTCTCTTATTTCTCATCTCTATATATTATTTATTTAAAAACATTTTTGCTGATAACAAGCATGTTACCACTGGAGACACAAATCCACAGTTTGAGAACTGCAAAACTAAACATTTCCGATGGCATCTACTAGACTGAGCACTGAATCCCATTGGGTAGATAGAAAGATTAACCTAAATAATCTATACAGAAGCCTTTGGAATCCCATAAGATTGGGTCCCTAATCCATGAACTATTAGAACTCATTTACAAAACTTTTCTTAAACATTATATGAATATATTGTCTCATACTATAGAATTAGAATTTATAACCCTTATTCCATAATGAGATATAATGTATCAATTAAAACTATCTTTAGATAGTTTTTTCCCCTCAAAAAGCATTTTATCAAAAAATCTGATTTAAATAAAAAAATCAGATTTTTTTTTTTAAATCATTGATTTTTATCCACCCTGACAGCGGGGTATGGGGGGGGGGAGGATTGGTCCCCAGCTGGAGCAAGGCAGGGGGCCAGGGGCAAGAGCACAGTGGGACATGGGGGTAGGATTAGTCCCTGCTGACTGGAGCAGGGCAGGGGCCGGGGGCAAAAGCACAGCAGGGCGGGAGCTAGGGTTGGTCCCTGGAGCAAGGGAGAGGCCAGGGATAAACAGCAAGCACAGCAGGGCTGGGGAGGGGGTAAACAGGATCCCCCCTACCCCTGCCCACTTACCTTCTCCCTGGTTCTAGCCCATTCTTTTTGTCTCCCTCTGCACTGAGCTGCCCCTCCTCCAGTGTGACAAAGTGGGAATGTTCTTAATGTTTTCTCTGAATACTGTGTGGGTGCCTCAGTTTCCCCTATGCATTTCTTAAGTATCTAGGTGGTGGGATAAGGGTGTGAGATTGTTGCAGAGTCCTAGGCAGGTGTGATGCTGTCTGCACAGAGAATGACTGATGGGGGTGCAAGGTCTAGCCAGGAGTTAGGGTGAGGGAGGGGGCTCATGGTTGGGGCAGGAGGTTGGGGTATGAAGCTCAGGGTGAGGGTGGGGATATGGGGGGTGCAGGAGTCAGGGAATGGGGAGTTGGGGGGCTGGGTATGTGTAGGGGTGCAGGAGTCAGGGCTGGGGTCGTGGGTGTGTGTGAGCGGGGTATAGCAGTCAGGGCAGAGGGCTGGAGTCGTGAGGGTGCTCCCAGCCCCCTGCCCTGAACAGCTCATAGCAGGGGGCTGGAGGGGGAATGCCCCGATTTCACCCCCTTCCCCAAGGCCCTGCCCCTTCTCCGCCTCCTCCCCTGAGTGGCGAGCGTGCTGAGGCCCCGCTCCTCCCCCTTCCTCATGCTGGCAAACAGCTGTTCGGCGGTGGGGGAAGCACTGAGAGGGGGAGGGGCAGGAATGCGGCACACTTGGGGAAAGAGGCAGGGGAGGAGCTTGGCTGCCAGCAGAGCCTGCCCTGCCATGTGGAAGCCACAGTAATAGACCATGTAAATGAATCACAACTTGAATTTAACTATTTGCATCTCCCCCTGTGCATATACATCAACTGCAATAGTCTAGGTATAAAACAAATGCAGACTTCTCCAGTGCCTCCAAAACACATAATATAGCTCTTAATATTTTTATTGTTCTGAAATCCAAATGAAAACATGATTCCCTTCAGACCTGCTGTAATACTGTGTCTAAGCCAATATTAAGAAAAAAATTCAAAGCAGAAAGTTTTCATTGCCATAGAGGGTGACTGTAAGAGGAACACATAATAACAGTGACTAAAGTGCCTTAATAGTAATGTGTAATTCACACAAAACTAATGCAAAAGAGAGAGAGTTTAAAATCTACATTTTATAATTACATTTGTCACATTTTCAATTTCCTACTACAGGAAATTAATAAATGTAAGGTCATTGGGCATTGAAGTAATTACAGCTCAAATGCTAAAATTCTGTTGCATAATCTTTTTTTTTTTGGGGGGGGGGGGTTAAAATAAATGTTGGGGTGAAAACCTGGCCCCATAGAAGTCAATGACAAAACTCACTTTGACTTCATTAAAGGCAGGACTTCAGCCATAAAGTCCATTCTCATCTTCCAGACCATTTAAAAAAATACTACTGTATTAAGAAATAAATGTTACAAAACAAACTCAATATGTATAATTGTAGTACAGGGCTAGATCTGTCTTTTGCAGAGATGCACGTCAGCAGCCATTGTAGTGAGGAACTCTGGCTCGCTCCAAAATATTCTTTGTGGGAGCTCCTGTGAATCACATAGTGAAGTAGTGGCATTTAAGAGGTGTTAAGCCTTTTCCATGTGTAGAAGCTGTTCTGATTGGCATGAAGGGGTAATGGACCCATCTTCACCCTGTCTCATTTTGACACCTTGAATCCACAAGAACTTTGTACACAATGCAGGATACGTATAAAATTAAAGAATGAAAGTTAGCTTATTGGTTAAGGAAATGTATATCTGTTGTAAAGAAGGGCCCTGACTAGCAAGTAGAAGGAAGGACTTGAAAATAATGACTTATAAGGCCAAAAGGAATGAAGTAGGGAGGATGTCTGGTTCAAAGAATAAGTAATGAGATAAGGGAAAGTTTCTAAAAAGAAGGCCTCTGACCCACAGGGGTGATTGCAGATGGTTTTGAATCAGAAAATCTGTCTTAAAATGAGCCAACATGGTCTTTCCCCATCCCACATACCAGTGTTATCTCCTATGTGAACTCAGGTGCAATAAAACAAAACAAAACACCACAACTGTTGAACAGCTAGGAGGAGAGGAGGAAAGGCTTTGGGGAGAAAGTAGATTGTAAATCTGATCTGGATTAAGACTGAAAATAAGAGTAAACTGTCTCAAGTTGGTTTTTAACTGAAGTTAGTAATTGGCAATGACAGCACTTGTTTGTTAAAGGGTATAAAAAGTCAACTATTAAAGGTTCATTGCTAAAACTGCCTGACCATTTTGGAGTCAACCAATATGGGTCTAAGCACTCCTGGGTTTAACCCATTTGTGAGTATCTTGATCAAATGCTTATAAATATTTTGTTACTGTTTGGATGTAGCAAATTGCTTATTATTTAGTCTTTTTAGGCATGTTTAGAGCAACTCTATAAAAGTACCATTTGGCCTTTGGATTTAATAAAAGAATTTATGGTTAAATTGGTGTTTGGTGATTTCTCATATTAATACTTTCGCATTTTAATTCCAACACAATAAAACAGTGCTACAATTTAAGATCATTTTAGGATCCCTGAATGTAAGACGTTCCCCATATAGTGTCAAATGCATCATTATTGGTTCTTTAAAAAAAAAATCTTTGCATAAGTATGCTTGAAACAATCTGAAAAGTATAAAACAATGATAGACTTGCCATGGAACGTTGAGGGCAAATTTATGTGAAATATAGTGGCAGTCACTGAGGAAGTAAATTCTCAAAATAATTCTCAAATTTTCACCACATAATATTAAGGGGAGCCACATGTCTAAAGCCCCATGTAATGCTTTGAAAAGTGTTCTCCCTAGCAGGTGTGCCAACAGCTTCCAGCATTCAGTTGGAATACGTGGGAAAATACAATCAAATTCTGAAAGGTGCTAAACAGGATTGGGCCCTTCCAATGCATATTGCTACATAGTACTGTCACGCTTAAGGTAATGGAGGGGCTGCTCCTGCCACATTCCATTAAAGCTAAGCAGAGTGTACCCACGGTTGGGAGGGTGGGCTTCTCTTGATTCATGGTGATGTGAATCTCCTCACAGAACACCAGTTTGTTGCCGTTTTAAGATGTGGACTGACAAGTTTGGGGCTTCAGCATATGAATTTGGTTCCCATTCATTCAGGACAGGGGCGGCAACAGCAGCACCCTAGCTGGACCTGGGGGCTAGCGCAGTTTAGGCCATTGAGCATTGGTATTCTGGAGCATACAGAACGCACAAGACCCCAGGTGGGGAATCAGTGTTAATTTTCCTTTGTGTTTGCATTCCAGATGCTGACAGACAGGCCAGGCAGGTGTGGATCTACAGATACAGCATTGTTTACTGGGCACATAGGCAGCCTTCCAGGTTGTCTGGAGGTTCTCAGCTGGGCCTCTGTGGTGAAACAGTCCTGAGATAGCAAGGGCATGTTATGGGACCAGCTGACGCCTCTTCTGGCACCAGCTATGATTTTGTGGTTTTTCTAGGGGCAAATGATTTGAGAATGTGTAAAGGGTTGGATTTAATGCTCAGAGCTAAGAGGAACCGGGGGGCAGATTCTGGAACTATTCCCAGATATATTGTAACACAGGGCAGAGGGGGGAACTGTGAAGCCTCATCAGGTCAATAAGACTAGGAGGTATGTGAATAGGGAGGTTGCCAAATTCATAGGCGTCATAGGGGTGGGAGAGGAGCCAGTTAGTTCTTATCCAGACACAGCATAGCGAGCACCAGAATTATTTAGGCAGGATGGGGTCCACCTCTCAGACTTGGGAGCTGACATTTTTGGCCAATATCAAGGGGGGCATTAATATATGTTTGGGAACCCATCTAGAAATGGGAAGGAGTCAGCCAAGCTAATTGCTGGCACCCCATTGTGGTGGATGTGGAGGGCAGGCACTCAATAGGGGAGGGATAAAGTGATCAGATAAAATGGATTGGTAAAGGATTTAGAGGAGCTGCTCTTTGAAGAAGCAGAAACAGTTGGGGCTCCTATGACTGGCACAACAGGGAGTCAACCCACTGTTCCTTTATAGACCCCTGTTTGAGGAGGGGCAGGAAGGCAAGATCCCATAAGTTGGCTGTGGACCAGGATTGCTAAAGGGGAAAGCCTGACAGCATCCTGCCTGCCCCCAGGTATATGTAAATGATTATGGAATTACCTGCACTGTACAAGTTTATCTGCCAGGTACTTCCAGACATTTAGGAATAAAGTTGCAGCCTAATTAAACCCCATCCAGTGGTTCATATCCTTCTTCCAGCATAGGTGGACAACACCCACATTTCTGGAACCTGCCACTTATGTAAAATTTGCCAGAAAAAAATTTAGCCCTTTGGGGCCAACTTTTAAAGCAAAATAGTTCTATATTGAAGAACATGCAGAAATTTGAATTTTCTAGTAAGTTGTCAGGAGTGAAAAAATAGCCATGCTGTCAAAATTCCCCAATAAAACATTTTTTGGGGAAGCAGGACACAAAACTAAATGGTGAAAGTTTTCATGTGAGAGTCAGTGAGAATTTTTTACTTTCAGTTGAGGTAAATCAGCATAGCTCTATTGATTGAATGGAGCTACAGCAACTTCTGAGAGTTGAGATTCTGGTTCTCAATGGATTCATATAGAAGTGTCCTTACTGCTTTGTTTTATTTATCTTTGAAAGATAAGATTTATTTTCCAAGAAATAGGAGAGAGAAAGGGAATTGAAATTTGACAAATAGAAAAATCTAAAGCAAACATCAGGACAAGTCATTATTATGGTTGCAGGATTCGGACTTTACTTAGAGGCGGGTAGGAACCAGCCTTTAGGTTTTTTCCCCAGTTGGTAAACATTTGGTGTTATGTCTAATAAATATGGGCGTTAAATACAGTTTTATCTATTTACTTATTTCTGCATCAGATTTGATCCTGCTCCCAATGAAGTCAACAGAAATTTTGTAAATTTATTTCAATGAGAGCAAGAATGGGGCTTGGAGTTTGGTTTCTGCAGCAGATAGCTGATGAAGTTGCCAACTCTAGTGATTTTATCTCAGAATAACTGATGGTTTTCTTAAAGCCCCTGGTCTTGGAAACATGTGATTATAGGAAAGTCTCAGTTTTCATTTCTAGCCCTCATGGTTGCAGAAAAAAGCCTGAAAACATGAAACAAGTGCTCCTAATCACTAACAAAACAGGAGGCAAATAAAAAGAATCCAAAATATTTAATAGCTCATGATTTTTGTGGCCTGATTCATGACTACTGAAACTTGGCAATGACAATGTTGAAAACCAGCAGAGGGAACACAAAGGCACAATATTCTGTTTGTTAGGTATTAATAATTAACTGCCTTTGTTTGTTTTTATTTGATCATGTTGAATTAAAAGAAAAAAAAATAGTAGTGGAACCTGCCCACATAAAACAAAAACAGGGCCAAAACTTTGTTAATCTCTGAGACCTAACTTTTTCTGAGATTCCATAATGGTTGGTGTCACAGGGTGCTCCACTCACCACTGGTCTGGTGCTTCCTCCTGATTACTCTGTGGATTAGCTCTTGAGGCCAATGCCCTCTTCTATGGTTTGCATGCTGTCACTCTGACTCTCTGGTCTGCACTCCCTCTCTCACTCCAGGAACCGCAGCATCTTCTTCATGACTTAGCCCTCTGGAAGTGGGAAATGCTGAGTGACCTAGCCAGGGTATATCAAAGTCTTTCCTTCAGGAGTCCTAGGCAGTTGTCCCATTCACTGCCTCTGGCCTATGCCATGCCCTTGGTGGCTAGTAAGGGAACCCAGGCCCATCCACTACTCCAGGTTCCAGGGACCCTCCATGCAGCAATTCTGAGCTTTCTTTGCTCTACCCTCACTGCTTCGTCCTTGGACTGCTTCCTACACTCTGACTCGACTCCCCTCCCCTCTCTGGGTGTACCAGCGCCAAACACTCCTCCCTCTTCCTAGGGAGTTATTACAATTTATATGGCTTTGCAGCCTCCAAACACTTCATTATCCCAGAGAGTAACTGCCCTTTCCCAGCAGCAGTCCCATTCTGTTGCAGGCTACCTGGCTTTATAGGCCCCACCTGTTCCTGCCCAGCTTTAATTAACTCCCTGGCTCCTCCTCCAGGTGCAGCCTGTGGAGTTAATTGGCCTACCTGTCTGTCCTGTGTGGGGTGGACACCCCAGCACATTGGGTAATATAATTTTTCATTTTCAGCAGCTTCTGTACTTCCCAAAGTGTTGTTAAATGATTTTTTTCTAGCCCAGTTTAGCTATTAAAAAGGATCTGGGCAAGTTTCAAACCAAAGCATTGAATTATTAAAGTTTGCTCAGGATTCATACAGAGTGTTTGTCTAGACAAACAGTGTGGGGCTAGCTGTGATGTAAATCTACAGCGTACTAGCTTGCTGCACACTAACTGTCCTGTATTAAAAGTTTCCTAGTGCTCCTTGATCTACTCTGCTTTGAAATGGGAGAACCCAGGAGAAATGCTTCACAAGGTCATAACAATTTTTAAGTAGATACTCAGACAAAGTACTGTCTGTTAAATATGTGTAATCAGAGATTAGACTCAATGTAAGAAAAGCAACAGAAATGACCTCATATGATCCTTACTCTGTAATATGGTAACACCCTATTAGAGAGATCTGATGACTATATTTCTGCAGAGTTTCTCTTTAAACATTACTGTTGTAATGATTGCTTTGTTTCTGATATTTACATGGCAAGGATTTGTAAACCTGTTAATACTTCCTACCTAAATAAGTAGTTTAAAATAAATAAATAAAGTCGGGCGCCTAAATTAAAGCCACAAGGATCCTGACGCTCGGCAGTTTCCAAAGTGGAGACAGGAATGGCTCTTCTGCTTAGATTTAACAGCCTCTTCTAAAACATATTTTTCATCTCTTATCTCAGAGAAAGCACAGATGTACAAGTGAGAAGTACATGAGATCTCTAAGGAGGTGTGATGGGGGTGAGGTGATAGAAAGTAGCAGTCCAAGACTGTAGAGTGTTTGCCTGTCTCTGGAGCATGTTCATGTTTCAAGTTATGTATAGTTTTCTATAGCTGCTATTGAATCAAAAGACTTTTTAAAAATATATACAATTTATGCTTGAATGTAGTCTATAACACCTGTGTTTAAATATGTTCCTAATGCCTAATTGAATTTCCTTTCAAGTCAATAGGAATCTTTCCACTGATTTTAAAGGGCACTGGGTCAGGCCCCTGAAGAATATATAAAGCACTACCATTTCCACTTGACTCAGTTGGACATATTGCAGTTAACTTCTTTTGGGAATGAATGTCTACTATCCTTTAAAAACATTCTGATCTCTTTAAAAGAAACACAAACATATTGAAAACACAGCATACACAATTAGGAAGCACCGAACCAAATCCTAGTCCATCTGAAGTCAATGAGAGCTTGATCATTGATGTAAATTAGGAGTGGGATTGGGACCTCCCAGAGAACACAGCAATAGTATGATATAATCCCATTTTATGGAGACTACAAGTACCTATTAGGAAGAACAGAAAGGAGGACACAAACTAGAAGGAGACATGAACACTTGAAGTGTTTAGAGATTCTCCAAGTAAGGGACTGAATCTAGTTTCATCCATTGTGTTTTTGTTGTAACAGTTAAATAACAGCTTTCCACTGAAATCTGAAACTCTCTGCTTCTCCAGGAATATTATAAATGCTAAAACCACCAGTCTGCCACTTACTGAATGCAAATTCTACATAGTCCCCTTGGTGTTGAAAAATTAGGTGCTCTGCACAGAAGAAAAGTCTCACTTATGAATGGATGACATCCTCTATCCATTTATTTTTGGTGAGCAATTGCAGAAGACTGCATTCAAGTATCACGGTTGGTACATACCTGCAAATGTATAAGGGACTTATATCACAGAAAGTTTGGCAAACATGGCTTTTGAATGGAAAATGGGTACTTTAGTAGAATCTGAATATTTTTGTTCAGAACTCATTTATTCTAGAAAGATACTAGCAATTTTATACTTTTCATATGCTGGAGCTAGTTGTAATCTCAGGCACATTGACCTCTGTCAAATACCTCAGAAGAAATCATCCAGTTTTAAAACTGACAAAAATGCATATTGCATCAAAAATGTAAAAAGCTCAAGGGAAATGGATAATACTTTACTTCAGCAGTGAGTTGGAGTTGTATAATAAAAGACATGTAACCATCTTGCAATTGAGAATTTAACCAGCAAGCAAGTTCCTTCCCTTATAGAACTGGTTGGGAAGTCTTCAACAGTTTTTTCATCAGAAAAAGGCAGTTTGTCAAAAACAAAACTTTTTGTGGGAAAGGATCTGTTATGATGAATTTCCCGTTTTAAAAAAAAATGCTGAAAAGAGCTTCAAAGTTGTCAAAATGTCCTGTCTCAACATTTTGAAACAAAGTTTTTTTTTGTTTTTTTTAGGAAAAGGACTTTTCATTCTGAAATTTAAGTTTGTTTGTAGTACCAAAGTTTAAAAGATTGAAATCAAAACAAAATGTTTCAATTGACCCAATTCAAAAATTTTGTTGGATTTCCAGTTCATAAACACTGAGATTTTAACTTTCTTCTGGTTTGGCATAGGAAAAAAAGTCAAAATCTTGAAAATTCTTGCAAGAGAGGGAAACCATTTCCCACTCAGCTCTACTCCCTGACCACTTTTCAGTGTTTAGATTACTATGAAGTCCTGAGCAGCTCAATGACCCAGTGAATGCTTCAGAATGAGCGTTCTGAGCTAGCTCAGTTCTTAGATAGAACCTTGCATTGTTCTATAGGAATATGTATGGATGATCAGTGGTGGCAATGCTGGTCTCTGAAGTTAGTTTCATCAAACCCTTTCTGACCAGGCTGTCAGGCCCCTGTAGAAGGAGGCAAGATGGAGATGGTCTCCATTGAGGACTATTAAGAAAAACATTGTTGAATTTTGGAAAAAAAATATTAAAGTCCTATTAAGATATAAAAGCAGAAAATGAATGTTCAAACTAACTTCAGCTATTGATACCCTTCTCAAATCAGAAGGAGTTTCTATAGAAGCTGGCATTTAAATAACAGGTACTATAGTTTGAACAATTTTGGAATTTACAGAAGACAAGAACATTTAAAAACTAACCGGAGAGGCAAAGAGTTGGCCCAGTTCTGCATCCCTTACTAAGGCAAAACTCCCATTGACAACAAACAAAGGAGTCAAATTATGTGGGCTACATTCTGTCCTCACGCTCATGATGTCCCATTGATTTCGGTGTTGGTTACAACTGTAGGCAGCATTTGATTCAGATGTTTCTAATCAAGTATAAAAAAAATAAAGCAATTATGTGGAAAACTAATAATGGAGATTCTCCATGTCAACTGAAGGTAGGATTAATCTGCAGCAAGGGAAATTTGGGTTAGATATTAGGATAACTTTCTAAATATAAGAGCAGTTAAGCTCTGGAATAGGCTTCCAAGGGAGGTTGTGGAATCTCCATCATTGGAGGTTTTTAAGAAATTGGACAGACACCCTGTCAGGGATGATCTAGGTTTACTTGGTCCTGCCTCAGCACAGAGGGCTGGGCTTCATGACTTCTCGAGGTCCCTTCCAGCCCTATATTTCTATGATTCTGTGAGCTAACATGAATAATGTTTGAAAAATATATTCAAAGAACAGCCTAGTTTGTGTTTCATAAGACAACTACCTTCAAGTACAGTTAACCTTTAGGTATAAATGTTTGCAGTCAGTTCACACTATTAGGAGCTGGAAAATGAGTAAATCCACTCATAAAAGCTCCAACTAGGTACACATAGATCTAAAGTATCAAAATGTGCTACCATGTCCTGGGATCAGTTGAAAACTCTTGTTTCTAATTTGTATTGACAAAACTCCTAAAACCTAATAGGAGTTATAAATTTAGGTAAAAATGATATAGTCAGATATGCTAAAACAATGTATTTCTATAGAAGATGTGGGAATTGTGGAGAGATACAATATGTTTTGGGGGAGCTAGTGTGGTGCAGTATATAGGGAACCAGTCTAGAAATTAAAAGACCTAGGTTCTGTTCTCATCTGTACTACCTGTTCTGCTCTCATCTGCCCTTAGGCAAATTATTTATACTTTCATTACCTCAGGTTTCCCATCTGTAAAATGGGGATAACAACACTCAAATTCCCTAAAAGGCTTTAAGAGCTATGAATAAAAAGCACTGTGTAAGTAATTAAGTTTCTTTTATGCCGCCATAATATTAAGCAAATCTGCTTATCGAAGAAGTTATTTCTCCAATATAAAACAATGGCCAGGACCATGTATGATTGTTTTCTATAAAGCTATTTTTAAGTATGGAGAAGCAGTGCAGGAGGAGAAGGTGCAATGGATACCTTACGGGAGCTCCATTTATATTTTGTTTTCCTCATATGTTCAATATGTAGCTAAAACCACAATGTCCTATCATCTATTTTGTGTTCTCAGATTGTGTTAAGCCACACTTACGGAAATAAAATGGACAGTTAGGTTTGTAGTGATGCAGTGAACATTTGAATGAGAAAGTGGGTGCCTATGGCAAATTTACATGTGCACTTAAAGAGGCTGTGGTTAAAAATATGGCCCTAGATCACTTTATGTATCCCATAAGAAGATAATTCTGCTATAGGATACTGTAACAGGTTTCACCACCTGCTTCTCTTCCTGGGGTCTGCTTGCCCTCTCCAATAAGGCTCAGAGAGGTGGCTGGCTGGCTTCCAGTCTGTTTACAGGTATAGGCTGAAAAGTAACATTCTTGTGGGGCTGTCTTATCACCATCCCTAGCATGTACAACAGTTTCTTCCACAACTTTAAAGCGTTAACCATTAGTATTATCTCCTTTGTCTTGACCCATAGATGAAATAGTAAAAGACACAAGATTAACAGTAAATCTATGGTGGACAGGCTTTGTTCACTCAATTTGGCTTGTTTAGTATCTATTGCATTTTCCCAGTTCTCTGTGCCTCCTGTAGACACTCTGATGCAGATTCTTCTGTCTCTTTGGAGAAGGCTTTTAATTCAGGCATGTGTTTGAGGCTTTGGCAAGAAAAGGGGTACTGCAACCATGCCTGCCCTCGGCCCCTCCCTCTGGAACTTCTCTGGGCTGGACCCCACTCCCTTGTGAAGTTTCACCCATGCAGAGATTTTTCCCCTCCTGTCTTGGAGAGACAGTTTTATCCCTTACAAGCATAGCAAGAACAACATTTTCAGTGGCAAGTATCAGAGGGGTAGCCGTGTTAGTCTGAATCTGTAAAAAGCAACAGAGGGTCCTGTCGCACCTTTAAGACTAACAGAAGTATTGGAGCATAAGCTTTCAAGTCCTTGCATCTGATGAAGTGGGCATTCACCCATGAAAGCTTATGCTCCAATACTTCTGTTATTTTTCATTGGAGCGCCTTGGTTTGGTAAAACCCCACTTTCTGTTCCCAACAGGTCAGCTGGATGGACTCCCCCCTCCTGGAGATCTGACAGAAGCTTGATAGACACCTTTGTGTTCAGGGTTAGCAACTTGTTATTCTAAACACATGAGGTAAGTTTGCCAAAGGCAACAGAAGCATTGCCAATTCTAGCATTAAGTTCCCTATCAAGGTTAAGTGAGCTGGGAAGAATTGAGCCGAGATAGCAGAAGTGATCCACATTGTCCAGAGCTTCATTATTGACATAGATTTTAGTTGGAATGTTGGTACCTTGTGACATGACAACAGTTTTCTCGAGACTGATTACCATGCCAAACTTGGTGCCTGCATCAGAAAACTTGTTCATCGTACCCTGCAGTTCATCAGGTGAATTAGAGACTATTGCAGTGTCATCTGAGAAAAGCAGATCCCGAATAATAAGCTGGATGACATGCCTTCTGCTCTTTGAATCGTCTGATGTCAAACAAGCTGCCATCCATCCTCGATTCAATTAGTATGCCAGACTGGTCATTTCCAAAGTCATACTTAAGAAGAATAGAGAAGAAGATGCCAAAGCCAGTGGGCACTAAGATGCAGCCTTGCTTCATGCCAGTATCAATACTAAACTCAGATGATGTTTCATTTTCATACTGGATGGTTCCCTTCATACCCTCGTGGAACTCCTTGAATGGGGAGAGCACCTTTTGTGGACTGCCAATTTTCAAGATGCCATTCCTGCTAGCTGTGTCAAAGGCCTTTTGTAGATCAACAAATGCTACATAGAGAGGTGCCTGTTGTTGCAAGAAAAAGGCATGAACAAGTGCAATGTGAAGGACACATCAGTCATGGAGTGATCATCTGGCTCTCAGGGTAGACTGTCTCAGCAAAGTCTTGGGGTCTTTTCAACAGGACCACTGCAAGCACCTTGCCGACCATGCTGAGCAAATAGTTGATAGATGTTGCAGTCTGTTCTGTCCCCTTTATTTTTATAAAGACACCATACTTGACCTCCTTTGTACAAGGTTTGGTGCAACTATAGGACTTTGGTTGCAAACATGAGCTATATGGTCACATTTCATGTCAATAACGTCAATAACGTCAAATAGATTTTAGTGGATACAAAATCAGCAGAGTCAGATAAATTGTCCTTGCACTCCCTTTTCCTGTCATCCCCTTTTTGAAGGCTTTTCAACTGCCTCCTGCACTCCAATAGATGCGCACAATTTCTACAAGAAGTTGTAAGCTTTGATTAGTTCTGAAACATGAAAGATTTCTGCTTTCTTTGATATACCAAAAATATTCTCTCTTTGCCATCAACAGTTTCCGCTTCAAGATCTGTCCATTCAGCCTGCAAAACAGAATAGCCAAAGGTTTCTGGGGATATGTGTCCCTGTTAAAATAATCCCCCCTCTTTACTACTAATATGGTTGCTTGATTTCATTAAAAGGGCCTTAATCTTTCTTTCCATATATTTTAAAGTGGTAACCAGATGAAGGCAATTTAAAAAGTGTTCTCACAGGTGATGTTCTTTCTAAGTAAATGGATATTTCCAATATTTTGTGATAGGTCTTTTTCTCTTGAATTTTACATTCCCTATTACAGACACAGTTTATACAGCTATCTTAAGGTGTTGGAATGTAAAATACTCAAGAGCTTTTCAAGGGATTTTATATATGGCATAGGGTTTATTGTAGTTCATTGATAGTTGTACGCTGGTTGATGAATGAGCAGGCAGCAAAAATATGCTTCTGGAATGTTAGAGGAATAAAGTGCCCTATTACAAGATACGATCTTAAATTTCCAAAAAAAAGACAAGGTGCAAAGATTTATTATATGAAAGTCATTTTTCTCCATGCAATAATAATGAATGTAAGGAATAATGAGTTGGGTTGCTTCATGAATAATCCGTAATCACTGCATATGTGACTGTACTCAAAACACAAGTAGACCCAATAGACTTGGACATATCTATAGTGTTAAGACAACAGCTGTGAGTAATGAAGAAAGGAGCTTGTCTGAGGAAATAATACACTGCTTGTAAATATAGTACAATAAAGACAAAAACAGCTATTTAAAATGTGTGACAATGAATAGTCCAGAAATTATTACAATTGGTGTCAAAGTATTTCCCAAGGCAAGAAGCTTTAACTCATAATCAGAGTTTAGCAAACTTGTAACAATCATTTTAGTCAATGAACTTAACCTTGTCTCTTTTCAAATTTCTGCAAACATTTTGACTAACAACATTTACTCTCATTATTTGTAACTTTGCAATATTGTTCTTAAAAATATTCACCAGTCTGGGGGCTGTTTGTAAAACTATTTTCTTCGATAACGTCTTCATTGTTTGTGTCATGCAATTGGTCACCTAAATCATATGATATTGTTTCTGTTTCCTAAAATTTTAGGAACAAGGGACCAGCACTTCTTACAGGACTACAGAGATATCATGCGGTTTTATATACAGATATGATATAATTAAATCTGAGAAAAAACTGGGAATAATGCAAGTCCATTTCTGTTGGGCCTGAATGTCCAGGGATGGCTAGTACAAATGCCAACACTATACAGAATTTGCTCCAGAGCACTCTCCATAAGTGAACATCACAAAGCAGGGACTATGGAGTTAGTACACTTTTTTTTTTTTAGCATGATCTAAAGAATCGCCAACACTTCCTGGTCAGACAGGCTATTTAATCAAAAAGGAAGTACACTCATAAACGGTAGTTTGGGAAAGATTATTTGGACACTATCATCTTCTGAAATATATTAATTCAGACCTGATGATGAGCTTGGAGGGTTGTGTGAAGGCCAGAAGTGGGGATTCAGGAAAGACTTATTTCAGGATGTGGTCCCCATAGAGTATGGCTTGTAATTGTGTGATGATACCCATATGGTCTCCAGTGTGGGGTAGTAGGTGACAAATGTGGGTGTACAGTGGGAGGGGGTTTTAGTTCTGTATTGAAGCAGGTTCTTATGGGGATGTTTGGGTGGCCCATTTCATGGTGTGATCTATGTCTCTGGTGTGCCCTTGTTTGGTGAAGGCAGTTTTGAGTGTGTATCTCGTACTTGCTCCTTGGATCATAATAGATTATTCTGTTCCAAGTCATCCAGCAGTGCAGTGTAGCCTGAATACATTTTGTGGGAGGAGTTAGTGCACTGAGTTTACTGTAATCTGTGTTAAACAGAGCTAGTCAAGTGTCAGAATTCCCATCCTTCAGGAAGTTTTGATATTCTGAAACACGGTTTCATCCCAAATCAGGATGAAAAGTCAAAGTATACATTTTTTCACAAAGTTTTGGAAAATTTTAATTTGGAAATGACATGTCATTTAGACATTTTTCAATTCAGCTATGTTGAAATGTTTTGATCAAATGTTTTGCTTGTTTGTTAAACCTAATTGAAATATGTTTTGTCTCAGTTTGACATTGAACTATGTCTCCCTGAGCTGCTGTGGTGCCTCATGGGAACTGAACTTTGGAGCCTTCATCTTCATGGTCTTCTATGGGCTGGGTTCACTGGCTGGACTACTTTTCCCATGGTGCAACTGTGGTTCTGCGAGTCCCCTGATGCAATATGTCCATTCAATGAATAGAGTGTATTCAGGTGGTCACAGATTAATGTCAAACTGACCTGAATCAAAACATATGAATTCAATTTGACAAAGTATCAAACGAAGTGCATTTCATTTGTTGTTCACACTGCTTAATCTCTGATTCAGGTTTCTTGTCTCCCCCCCGTCCCCATCAAGTAAGTGTGTCGCCTTGTGAGATGCTACTTGAAAGTTGCTGAGCCCCAATCTGAATGCCTAAGGCATTTTACTAATTATCAACTGCCCTGCACTAAGTAGTATTTCCAGAGGATTCACAAGTATTATCCTCATCTTGTTGAGGGGATTCAGAGACACAGCTGGCTAGATTGCTCCTATGTTGTAAGTAAAGCACCACTGTACCACCCTACAGGGCTCCCCAATCCATGGAGAAACACGTATGCTGCTATATCCCTTTAAGGGGTGAAGTACATTCACCCAGGCATGGTCAGAAAAATACTCTGCTAGATGATGTTGTGAAGATGTACATTTTTACATACACTTCCTCCCATTCTTTAAAAATCAGCAATGTAAGATAATGAGCTCTAGTTGATTCTAATGCTAGGAAAGGAACAAATGTAAAGGAAGAATGGGGTTTTTACAGGACAGCCAGCATTCAAAGGTTGTAAAATTGTCCCAGGCACCAACAATATTTTTAAAGAAATATAATTTTGTTTTTTTCCCCAGAAGGTCCAGGAAGACCATTTATTAAAAAGGGAAGGGCCCAGACTCATTTGCTTCCTAAAGGCCAAAATCTATTAAAAATGTGTGAGAATCTGTATGATTAAAGGTGACCATCCATATCACTGTTACACAATTGCAACAAATCTTGCAAAGTGTATCATGTAAGGTATCAATGGAAAAGTTACCATCTATAGCCTATGATTATGCTGATTAAATCCATGTATCATCTTTTTATCTAAAGTTATTAATATTGGCTATGTATTTGTATCTCTTACATGTGTGGTGTTCTTGGGTGATGCCCTCAAAATAGATTTACATCAGGGCTAGACAGCCACATGTTGATGGCCTATTAAGGACACTCAGCTGACAATGAACCATGGAAGAAATTCATCCCACCCAGTAAGCTTTTCCTGTGGATGCCTCAAAAAGAATATGGGCAATGGCTGCCCTTGAGAGTCAGGAAAGCATGTAAGGACATGTGATATGCACATGTGACCCTGGATTCCATCTTGGGCCAGTAACTTTCCATGCACCTGGGCTGTGAGTTTTGTTTGAAACAGTAAAATTCCATGCACATGGGAAAGGATACAAAAGATCTCTGAGACACCTCCATTTTGCCTCTTTCCTGCTCTAATTCTCTGGACTGTGGATTTACAACTAAAAGGAGTATTTTGAACAATGGACTGAGGACCTTCCAACTTTTTGCAAGCTACTAGAGAGACTTTTGCAAGCCAGCAGTCTATTCCATCACTGCTACAATCCTGATATACGGACATTGCAATCATTTGTATGTATATGATCTATTGACCATTTATAATTTTTTTCTTAATAAATATTAAGCTAGTTTACTAAGGATTGGCTGACAGCATAGTATTTGGATAAGAACTGAGGTTCATATTGGCCTGGAGATAAATTTCTGATCCTTTGGGATTAGTAGAACCTCACATATGGTGAAATGGGTTTTCAGTAACCCCTCACTATATTAGAATTGAATGTTCGGATGGGAGACAAGGGGTGGAATACCTAAAAGGGACTGTGTCTTCTCTTAAACCAGTGTGGTACTGCAGAAGCTCTTTTGTTACTGGTGTGGTGAATCTAATTATGGAATAAGCCACCAGTTTGGGGGGATTGTTTGCCCTATTTCTTGCAGTCTGCCCTGACTATGGCATTCACAGTGTGGCGATCCAGGCATCCGGTCAGAATGTGACTAGTAAAACCCTGTGCAATGTCATGGCTTAGGTCTGAAATACACTTTCTACTCATTACTCAGAGAGCAGACAGGCTTTATTAAAAAACAAAGCTCAGCCAGCAGTATCTGCAGAGGACTTAGTTAATTTGCTTTGCTCTGAAATCTAAGAGTCTTACATTAATGCTAACAGTGAGTGCCAAGAAAGCTTTTGATTTGATTGAGATTTAATGATTCGAGTTTTGAAGGCATATGGTTTGAAAAAAATAATTGCTCACCAGGAAGATTTTAGGACCATATTTTGTGGATTCTCTGGATGTAAACCTATATCTTTTAGACCTAAAGCCCATATTGTTACTAATTTTAAGATATTAGGTTTTTGCTTTACAGGACTGTTAGGGAGTAGACAAAGCCTGATGCTTTTGCTTTTGTCATGTAATGGAGTTTCTTGCTATAAGGAAATAGTTTTGTCATAATACATGATACGATGAGTACATATAGAAGTTGTCCCTCTATATAGACTGCAGTATGTTATTTGCTAATGCAGCTTTAAAAGGTCACTCACAAAATTGACCTAGACAGACCAGTGGCCACCTACGATGGATCATAACATAGGATCTGAAATTTCACATTGAGAGAAAGGCCTATTATTTGATAATACCACACTAAAAGTGTTATTAATTTAGAGTGAAGATTGTTCAGTGCATATCCTATCAACATGATCACTAAAAACATAAAGTTCACCAGTTAAGACAACCCTAACATCAACACAATCATCAAGTCACATGACTTGCCATCCAAATATGAATATGCCAAAATAAGTCACTCCACAACAAGCTCCTCCCAAGGGACTCAGTCCAGGCAGTTGGGCTCGGAATGGGCAGTTGGACTGTGTTGGCTTACTCCTTCCTCAGTCCCATGGCCCTCACCCATTTCTCTGGTCATACTGCAAAGCACAGATGGGGACACCCTCTCCATCACTCCTACTCCTTTCGCCTCGTTCTACTTAGAGATAATTTTAATCTTTACTTTTGGTTTATTTTTCACATTTTCTTGACTTTTTAATTCTAATAAAATTAACAAATATGAAAAGAATCTGAATTATGTCAGTATGCAATGAGGGGTAGAGAGCTGAAACATGGTGTAGGGGAAGAAAGCAGAGGGCCCAAGAAAGGAGAAAGCCAGGCATTAGGGCCAGAGAACTTAGAATAATAGAATATCAGGGTTGGAAGGGACCTCAGGAGGTCATCTAGTCCAACCCCCTGCTCAAAGCAGGACCAATTTCCAACTAAATCATCCCAGCCAGGGCTTTGTCAAGCCTGACCTTAAAAACCTCCAAGGAAGGAGATTCCACCGCCTCCCTAGGTAACGCATTCCAGTGCTTCACCGCCCTCCTAATGAAATAGTGTTTCCTAATATCCAACCTAGACCTCCCCCACTGCAACTTGAGACCATTGCTCCTTGTTCTGTCATCTGCCACCACTGAGAACAGCCAAGTTCCATCCTCTTTGGAACCCCCTTTCAGGTAGTTGAAAGCAGCTATCAAATCCCCCCTCATTCTTCTCTTCTGCAGACTAAACAATCCCAGTTCCCTCAGCCTCTCCTCAGAAGTCATGTGCTCCAGTCCCCTAATCATTTTTGTTGCCCTCTGCTGGACTCTTTCCAATTTTTCCACATCCTTCTTGTAGTGTGGGGCCCAAAACTGGACACAGTACTCCAGATGAGGCCTCACCAATGTCGAATAAAGGGGAACGATCACGTTCCTCGATCTGCTGGCAATGCTCCTACTTATACAGCCCAAAATGCCGTTAGCCTTCTTGGCAACAAGAGCACACTGTTGACTCATATCCAGCTTCTCGTCCACTGAGACCCCTAGGTCCTTTTCTGCAGAACTGCTACCTAGCCATTCGGTCCCTAGTCTGTAGCAGTGCATAGGATTCTTCCGTCCTAAGTGCAGGACTCTGCACTTGTCCTTGTTGAACCTCATCAGGTTTTTTTTGGCCCAATCCTCTAATTTGTCTAGGTCCCTCTGTATCCGATCCCTACCCTCCAGGGTATCTACCACGCCTCCCAGTTTAGTGTCAACTGCAAACTTGCTGAGAGTGCAGTCCACACCATCCTCCAGATCATTAATAAAGATATTAAACAAAACCGGCCCCAGGACCGACCCTTGAGGCACTCTGCTTGAAACCTGCTGCCAACTTAGCCAATCAAGAGACTGAAGATGGGTTTTCCAGCAGGGAATGCCCTGCCATCCTCCCCAGCACTCCCGCCAACCACAGTGCTTGTCTTATTCTTGCCCCAGTGTTCTCTTTCACATCATAAGGCTCCATCAGGTGAAGTCTAATCTGACAAACCTACTAAAGATCATTGGCACCAGACTCCCCTCTGATGAACCACAGGAATTTCCCCCAGTGAAGAAGCTATCTCTGTATCAGAGTCCCAAAATATGTTTCTCAAAGAACTTTGTCTTCAGCTCTCCCCATCTACCTGCCCTCTCCCACCACATTCTAGCCCCTCTTCCCCTATTATCAAGAGGGGACAAGGAAAGGTGAAGACTTAAAGTCAGAGTTTACATATCCAGTATGAAAGTACCATAGTGGTCTGGCAAACCTGTGAGCTGCCAAAGGTGAGCCTTGATCCAGTGGGACCCCCCCACGGTCAAAGGATGTCACATCACAAGAAGGCTGTGACTGGACATATGTAGCAGGGTGGGACCAGATGATTGTAAGGGCTGTTGACTGAAACTAGAGAATGAAAGAGAGCAGAAGGGCTACCAAGTCAAGGGATGGGGGGAGAAACAGTGTCAGAACAAAAGTAGCTTGCAGATCTTGGCAGTTCTGTTGCTTGGCTTGGCTTTGCAAAGCTAAATTAAGTTATGCCACATAAGGGGAATATGTGCTTAAGAGAAAAAATGTAAAAATTTAACTGTTTCCTCTCCAAGTAAATATTTTATCAAACAAATATTATGAGCAATCCAGTTGTCCTCTGAAGTGTCATTGACACTGGAGACTAAATTAAATCACTGAACTGTGAAATAGAGGGTTTATACTATTCCGTTAAGTGCAAATCTCAATACAACCTTAACTATGGAGTTGCTACCAACACCTCTATAATTACTAGGTAATGCAACTACAATCTGTTTTATTCATTTAGCAGAGATAAGTGAAACAGGCTAAACAAAATCCTACTTTTTTAAACCTCTGTCTAACTCTCTTTCAGCTTATTTAGTAATCTCCCAAACACATTTGGAAAACTCCAGGGAGCCAAAAGTCATTTTCAAATTTGTAAACCTCATGAGTCACATTTCCACTGTCAACTTTGTGAGACAAGTCTTTTTCAGCTTGGCTTAAGTAAATCTGTTTTTGCAACCTGGACCCAGCTAAATTGAAATTGTTTGGATTTCTTCATGACAAACAGTTGCCTGTTTCCAGCATTTCAGAGCAGTTGTAATTAGTTTTATGCACACCTACCAAACAAGCAGGATATTTCATCATTGAAATAGTCTAAATTCTCTGAGGCACAGTATCATCATCTGGAACTATTTTCAATGTGAAGACTACATATATCAGGGTGGTCAACCTGAGCCTGAGAAGGAGCCAGAATTAACCAATGTATATTGCTAAAGAGTCACAGTAATATGTCAGCAGCCCCGCATCAGCTCCACTGCCACCCCCGCTCCCAATGCCTCCTGCCCACCGGCAGCCCCACCGATCAACACTTCCCCCTCCCTCCTTCAGCTGTTTCGTGACATGCAGGAGGCTCTGAAAGGGGGGGGGGCAGGAGCAAGGGCATGGCAGGCTCAGGGGAGGGGGCGGGAAGGGGTAGAGTGTGGACAGCACCTATGGCAGAACCAGGGTTGAGCAGTGAGCACCCCCCGGCACATTGGAAAGTTGGTGCCTGTAGCTCCAGCCCCAGAGTCAGTGCCTATACAAGGAGCCGCATATTAACTTCTGAAGAGCCACATGTGGCTCCGGAGCCACAGGTTGGCCACCCCTGACATATATGAAATTAATATCCTTTTCCCATTACTTCCCCAACTTGCAGAAATAAATTAGCAATACACTGTAGTATCACAAGAATTAGAATGACAAATATTGGATGATACTTATATCTTTACATTTATTTAACTTTCCCATGACTTTCCAATTCAGGTAAACTCAACAATTTGTGTATTAAACATGTGATGTCTCAAACCTATGAGTCAATATGAGCAGAATTCCATTCATGTGTTGTCACACTATGGGTCCATATCAAAGGCAAAACAACTTTTACCTAGACAGTTTGGTCAAGATTTATTTTTAAAAAATGTATAGATATATACAAAGTAGGCCTGTCAAATGATTAAAAAATTAATCACAGTTTTAATCATACTATTAAACAATAGAATACCATTTAAATATTTTTGAATGTTTTCTACATTTTCAAATATATTGATTTCAGTTACAACACAAAATACAAAGTGTTCAGTGCTCACTTTAGCTTTTTTACAGTGAAATTATTTGTAATAAATATAAACAAAAGAAATAGTATTTTTCAATTCACCTCATACAAGTTCAATCTCTTTATGGTGAAAGTGCAATTTACAAATGTAGATTGTTGTTACATTGTTTGTTTGAGTGCAGTTATGTAAAACTTTAGAGCCTACAAGTCCACTCAGTCCTACTTCTTGTTCAGCCAAAATCGCTAGGACAACAAGTTTGTTTACATTTACAGGAGATAATGCTGCCCACTTCTTATTTACAATGTCACCTGAAAGTGCGAAAGGGGTTTGCATGGCACTGTTGTAGCCAGCATTGCAAGGTGTTTATGTGTCAGATATGCTAAGTATTTGTATGTCCCTTCGTGCTTCGATCATTATTCCAGAAGATATGCTTCCATGCTGATGGGCTCTGCTTGATAATGATCCAAAGCAGTGCGGATGGACACATGTTCATTTTCATCATCTGAATCAGATACCATCCACATAAGGTTGATTTTTTTTTTTGGTGTGATTCGGGTTGTGTAGTTTCCGAATTGGAGTGTTACTCTTAAGACTTCTGACACCATGTTCCATACCTCGTCCCTCTCAGATTTTGGAAGGCACTTCAGATTCTTAAACCTTGGGTCAAGTACAGTAGCTATCTTAAGAAATCTCATATTGGTACTGTATTGAGTCGGTGTGGCTCCCCTCCTGCCCAGAAGAGGGAGCCCACGTGCAGGCACCAGAGTGGGCGGGACCACCACCGCCTGTCCCCGCCCCCCGGAAGTCAAGGGGCGGGACAGGAAGTATAAAGGCCGGCCGCCAGAGCTCAGTCTGCGGCCAGCCACCACAGGGAGCAGACGTGCGGCCGGGAGCTCCCGGCCAGGAGACCGTGGAAGACCAAGGCCTGGACCCTAGCTGGCCCGAGCTACCCCGGGCCCGCTACGAGGAGGAGCCGCCGGAGCCCGTTCACGCCCGCTACTGGGAGAATCCCTGGGAACCGCACCCCACTAACCCTGAGGGTGAGACTGGACCCGAACCCCTTCGCCCCTGCTGCTATCCAGAGGAGCCGCCTGAGGACCACTGGCCGGACTTCCCAGCAGAGCTACCAGACTTGCCGCCGAGCCCGGGCAGAGAGGAGCCCATGCAGGTGGACTGGCCCGATCCCGGCGCTACGAACGAGGTAGGCTTTGAGGGGGATCACGGAAGTAGCCCGGGGGTAGCCGACCCTGGTCCGGCTGCAACTGAGTGTGAGCCTATGTCAGTGTGTTGCGGTCTGGATACCCCACTGACCAGCAGCGGCAGCAACCGCTGTTAGGGCCCCGGGCTGGAACGCAGTGGAGTGGGTGGGCCTGCGTTCCCCCCTGCCACCCTCCGCTCACGGGTGGCAGGCTTCCCCCTCACCCAGCGCTCGGCTACAGAAGGCCTAGGCGTACCTTATCTGAACTATTTGCTCGCTCAGCCCCTGCAACAAGGGCCTGAGCCAACTGTGTTTGCCCCGCCCTGATCCAGGGCCTGGGCTCTGAACCATTTGCTCGCTCAGCCCTGCAACAAGGGCCTGAGCCTACTGTGTTTGCCCCGCCCTGATCCAGGGCCTGGGCTCTGGACTATTTGCTCGCTCAGCCCTGCAACAAGGGCCTGAGCCTACTGTGTTTGCCCCGCCCTGATCCAGGGCCTGGGCTCTGAACTAATTGCTCGCTCAGCCCTGCAACAAGGGCCTGAGCTAACTGTGTTTGCCCCGCCCTGATCCAGGGTCTGGGCTTTAAACTGCTTGCTGCTCAGCCCCTGCAACCGAGGGCCTGAGCTAACTGTGTTTGCCCCGCCCTGATCCAGGGCCTGGATTTTGAACTGCTTGCCACTCAGCTCCCTGCAAACAAGGGCCTGAGCTAACTGTGTTTGCCCCGCCCTGATCCAGGGTCTGGGCTTTAAACTGCTTGCTGCTCAGCCCTTGCAACCGAGGGCCTGAGCTAACTGTGTTTGCCCCGCCCTGATCCAGGGCCTGGGCTTTGAACTGTCTGCTTGCTCGGCCCCTGCAACCAGGGGCCTGAGCTAACTGTGTTTGCCCCGCCCTGACCCAGGGCCTGGGTTCTGAACTGCTTGCTCGCTCAGCCCCTGCAGTCAAGGGCCTGAGCTTTAACTGTGGTTACTCCGACTCTGCACAAAAGAGCCGGAGATTCGGGACTAACTGACTGCTTGTTCCCATAGTAGGGAGTCGGTGTGGCTCCCCTCCTGCCCGGAAGGGTCGAGCCCCGGCTAGGACCTACTACAGGTACCTTCTTTGCGTTTTGTCAAATCTGCAATGAAAGTTTTCTTAAAACGAACAACATATGTTGGGTTGTCATCCGAGACTGCCATAACACAAAATATATGGCAGAATGCAGGTAAAATCATGGAGCAGAAGATATACAATTCTCCCCCAAGGAGTTCAGTCAGAAGTTTAATCAATGCATTATTTTTTTAATGAGCATCATGAGCAGATTGCACTACAGTACTTGTATGAGGTGAATTGAAAAAAAAATACTATTTCTTTTCTTACAGTACAAATATTTGTAATCAAATAATATAAACTGAGCACTGTCCACTTTGTATTGTGTTGTAATTGAAATCCATATATTTGAAAATGTAGAAAAATATCCAATAATATTTATATTTAAATTAGTATTCTATTATTATTTAACAGTGTGATTTATCACGATTAAGTTTTTTTAATCGACGCAATTTGTTTTGAATTAATCAATTGAGTTAACTGTGAATAATTGACAGCCCTAATACAAAGGTTACTCTCCTGTAACCAGAGTTGTTTGAGATGCATTCTGTGCACTGACACTCATGATATGTGCAGCTTGGATTGTGCAGTGCCCATTGGAATGCCCTCAGCTCTGAACAGTCAGAGGATGAGGGTATAAAAACAAGGGATGCTGCACCAACACCTCAGTTCCTTCCAACCTTGGCTGAAAATCTGGTTAAATTACCTGAACTCTGAGGAAGAGGGGAAAGTGGGCGGGGAGTGTGAAATGTATTGTCCATCATGAAGAAATCTAGTTATTTCTTTTTCACATGACCTCTGAACATTTCCTGTATGGGAGTTTAGGAAGTAGTTTTCCCTCCCAGGAAGGTGGGAATGAGGCGGAGGACTAGTTAAAAACCAATTGGAGGACTGTTCTGCCAGAGTGTACATCAGACTTAAAGATCAGATCAAGGAAATGACATTTCACACACATATAGATAGAGCTCTAAGTGACTACTCTGTCTATCTCTGCAACAGGAATGTTTCAAGGCAAGCCATAGACGGTGCTTTGTTGCAAACTGAATTTGCCCGAGAACACAATTGTATAGGTTTTCTTATAACACTCCTCAGTGTAGAAAAATTGCTGGCTTGTTTTTCCCCCTAAAGGAAACTAGAGGAATCAGGTTTAAAAGCATAATGAATCCTCTTCCCCTAGTTGAGGAGCAAGGCATTTCACATGGAGCTGGTGTCTATTCCTGCCCTCCAGCAATTTTTTTGGCATTTGTTGTTTTGCTTTTTCACTAACAGGTCTATGTCCAGCTGATTGCATTTGATGAAGATTGAATCTGCTACAAGAACAGGAGTACTTGTGGCACCTTAGAGACTAACAAATTTATTTGAGCATAAGCTTTCGTGGGCTACAGCCCACTTCTTCGGATACATCCAAAGAAGTGGGCTGTAGCCCACGAAAGCTTATGCTCAAATAAATTTGTTAGTCTCTAAGGTGCCACAAGTACTCCTGTTCTTTTTGTGGATACAGACTAACACGGTTGCTACTCTGAGTCTGCTACAGCATCCTTCAAGTATGACTAATGTTGATCTGGTTGGTTTCAGCTCTGTTGGTCTGCTAGTGTACTGTCTTTCCCTGCTAGGTGACCAGCCATGGGATAAATGCGTCATTCCCACAGAGCCATGGCTTCCTTGCCTAATTGACTGGAATGAATTCCACCCTCTTTTCCTTGTTGACATAAAACATTGCTGTGTTGTTGCCTGTAACCATTCACACTACTCAGCCTTGAAGTTAGGGAAGGAAAGGGTCCAGCAGTTTTCCCTCAATTCTGAAACACATCTGAAGCTTCTGCTCCCAGAAGATCCAGTGGCATGCATGCTGAAGTCCTGATGATGTGCTCCTCACCCTAGACTGGCAGCATCTGAGATCACCATGACAGAGGGAGAAAGAGGATCAAAAAATAGCTCTCTGCTGACATTTTCATTCTTTTGTTTGCCACTGAAGGCATCTGAGTGCCACTTTGGGCAGTGAAAGTCACATGCATTGGGTGTACATAATTCTCCAGGCAGGGTTGAAGTGATCTCATTCTTAAATCGTGATAATGGGGTTACATAAGTTGCTAATAACATAAGGTCTATCAGCCTGAGGAATAATATCACCTGTTGAAGTGAACTCTCCTGCAGCGACTGACTGTTGCACTGCAGGTTCTCATAAATTGGTGTTCTTGGAGGAAGACTTTGCCTTGAGTCAAATCCAAAACTGATCCAATAAAGGTTATATTGAGGTCAGGGTCAGTGTGGGACTTTTTACAGCAGATAAACAGCTACAAGCTCTGAACAATTTGGATGTTACCTCTGGCCTCCAAGAGATCTGCCTAGGATGTTGCTCTTGTCAGCCAATCATCTAAATTAAGGTAGATGTGGATGCCCTGCTTTCCTCAGGTGACTTGCAGCTACAGAGAGGCATTTCATGAATATCCAAGGCACTGTGGAAAGATCAAATGAGAGGACTTTGTGTTAGTAGAGATATTATCTTATTATGATTTTTTGGCATTTTC
This sequence comes from Chrysemys picta bellii, assembly GCF_011386835.1. Classification (NCBI taxonomy): domain Eukaryota; kingdom Metazoa; phylum Chordata; order Testudines; family Emydidae; genus Chrysemys; species Chrysemys picta. The sequence goes on along the minus strand of NC_088792.1, from coordinate 244,654,326 downwards.
TGTGGCTGATGCCAATATGAAAATAAACATCCTTCAGGGTGAGCGTCCAAAAACAGCCATGAAGGGAAAAAGAAAGGAATAAGAGACCCAGGATGATCATGTGGAATCTGACCTTGATAATGAGTTGAATTCACTGAGGTCCAGGATTGGATGAAGCTCCCAGCCCTTGTTTCCCCAATATCAGCAGGAACTTCTTCTGTTGTCTCCATGGGTAAGAGATTTCACCTTTTCTCTTGGCATGTTCTCATGAGAAAGATTCCTGAAGAGGGACAGGTGGAAGGGTGGAGAATTGAATGTCAGCCTCATTGAATAATTTATAGGATCCATAGATCTACTCTATTCTAATCCATCCATCTGAAAAAGTTTGGTAGGTAGTCTTCAAAGTTTGGGGAAGGGTACACAGTGGTTACAACTAAGTTTAGGTAGTCCATCATACTGTCAAACTTGAGGCCTTGAGGTGCATTGGCCAGATGAAAGCAGTGCTCACTCGAGGCCATCTTCTCTAGTCCAAAACATTCAAAATCTTCAGTGCACGTTGTAAAACATCTATTTTTTCAGGGTTTGAGGTAATACAGAGATGGCTGAGGGCTCATATGCTTTGCTGAGGGTTGGTGTGTTTAGGGAGGATGTGGTATTGTTAAGGCACTTTGGTTTAGGAGAACATTTTCAAACACAGTTGCCAGAAATTGGGAACCTAAATATAAATGTAGTCATGTACTCAAGTGGCCTGATGTTCAAGAGTGCTTAGAACTCACAGCTTCCAAGGGCAATTGTGGATATTCAGCATCTATTAAAAAACCCAAGGTAGATTTGTACAAAAGCAGATGCATAGCATTTTTTGTAATAGCAGATGCATCTTTAGTCAAAATTTGAATTCCCTTACCCTTATGTAACACGTGTGTTAACTTAGTGCCACCCTCTGTTCAACCAGTGGCTTTATTTCAGTGGTGCTGTAAATATCCAGATTGTGATATGCTTTAGGATCCTTCAGATTTAAAAAGTAATATAAAAATATTTTGTTACTTACATTAAAGTCAAATTTATCATCTACCTACACCTGAAAATATCTGTAAATCAATATATTTTCATCCCTACCCTGAAATAAAATCAGACTGCTCCTCAAAAATAAGTTGACTGTATTGATTATTCTCACGTGATCTACTTTTTAATACAGTATACTTCCTATCAGGACATTCATTTGTGGCCAAGTATTTTGTGTTCGAATGAGGCATATTTTAGTAAAGACTTCTAACAACGGGGATCAATGAAGTTGGAAATGAAAATACTGCTTCATTCATTTGGAAGCCTAAACAGAATATACCATTACACTGTAACTTTAACTTTAAAGCTTTTTTCCCCCTCTGCAAAGCTCATATTTCATTATGTTTCATTATATATGTTCTCATGTGATTTGAGTTGCTCTCTAAAAACTAGTGTGCACTACAACTATTTTTATAAAATCATTTTTGAAAGGCATTCCTATTTAGAGTATTTTATTGAATGTATAATATAGTAAGACATTACTAGAGTGCACATTAGTAAAAATGTAGCTGTACTGTGTATAAACACTTTCATGACAAGTCAAGTCTTCGGGCAAATAGGGACTTGTTTAATCAGAGAAACAAGTCTTCTAGACAGCACCTTTGATTTTAGCATGCCAAGCACTGCAGTCTTTTCAAAGTAAAGCCAGTCAGCATGATTTTCATTGCAGTCAGGGCTTGGGGAGCAGTCTAACCCAACTTTGATAATATGGAGCCAGATTCAGCAATAGCATACGTAGATGCAAGTACCACTGAATTACTATTAATGTGTTGTGTCCAAAAGTATGCTAGCACCTAAAATGCCCTGAAGACCATGCTATCTAAAGACCCAGTTCTGCAATCAGATCTATGTGGGGGGACCTCTTCATAGGGATCCCTATTGACGTCTACATGAGCATAAGTGTCTGCCTGCATGGATCAGATTGCAGAATGTAGCCCTAATTTCACACAATGCAATGACAGGACAAGCCAAACGGTAGATAAAACTGGGGATCACAATCACAAGATTGAGAGGTTAGTCAACAAAGCTGTGCATACAGCATCTCCAAACAAGGTTTTTTCTTTCATGTGAAATAAAGTGTCACAGCAGCTTCATTTCTTTTAGGTGTCACAGTTGATGTGGGTTTTAAGAAGGGAATCTGAATGAGGGTGGTAACCTGGTGAACCAGAGCAATTTAGTAACTATAGGCTCCAGTGGGAAAAAAAAGGTGTGTAGATGGCTGTGTGAGAAGACTTTAGAAGTTGGGTTTCCTTACACTTTGTCTGAATTTGGTTCCATGCACATATTTTAAAAAATGCAGACTATATCAGATACGTTTCCTTCCTGGCACAGCCTCCAAATATTCTGCACTGATTATCTGGGGCATTCTGGACTAATGGGGACCAGCCACAAATTTAGAATATTTTAGAGATTCTTCTGGAAACAAAACCACATTGTGTGATTTGTAGAACCCTGAGGATGAGAACAATGAGTTTGAATTTGATGTGAAAATTTGAAGTTAATGAAGGGGTTTGAGCAGGTGGACTGATGGTGTGAGCACAGAAAAATACTTTAGCAGTGACATGTTGTGGAGGGGAAAAGATGTGAAGAAAAAACAGAAAGGAAGAGCTACAGATATCAAGGCACAATACAACTGGGAAAGGAAAAAGGGTTTTAGCTATGAGGACATTAAGGAAAAGGAAGATCTTTGAGGCAATCACCATCAACAATGGACTCCAGATCTCCCCACTGGCAGGCAATATACAATTTTTTGGCCAAAACACAATTTGTTTTGTGTTGTGAAGTTAGGGATTGAAGGCAAGATCCTCAGTTGGTATAAAACATCAGCTGAGAGTCTGGCCCTAAATTTAATACAGGGTCCCCCTGATATTCAGATTCAGAGGACAAAGGTTTTTAGTTGTTTGTTGATGCTGACTTTAATTTCTCTTTTTAGAAATAAATTTCCCCTTTATCATCTCCTTTATCAGCTTCATGCATTTGCTAGTGATTAGGAGCCAGCAATGTCCTCCTGTTTGATTGGCAAACCAGTTATCTGGGGAGGAGGAATGAAATAAAGAAGAGATACTGCTAGAGGCACAATGCCCTTTACTCTTCCCCCAAAATTAAATTACTTGAGCTTATTAATGTGTTCTGCTTTGAAGTAACCCCCTGAAAAAAAACTTTATATATATATATATACTTGAATTGCAGGATGATTCTCAAATGATTGCAGCTGAGTTGTGGACAAGACATGGAGAATTGTGGAAAAGTAATAATGGTATTATTATTTGTGGTTTATTAATTGTGATAATTTGGAAAAGCCAGAGAAGATCTATTTGTTTAAAAAAAATTGCTGGAACAATATAAACACTCATGTTTTATGTTATGCATGCTAATTTTTTTTATTTTTTTGGATAACTAGATATTTTGCTGCAGCTATTACAGTCATTAATGCCCGGGGTCCCACTGTCAGCCCCACACATGGCAGCTGCCCAGCTGACAATGTGGTGAAAGCCTGTGATGGGGTGGACTAGGCCCAGATGCCCCCTGCTGGAGGCCTCAGTGTCCTATCACACCCCCTCCCAGAGAGGAGCAGAAGAGGAGTCCTTCAAGTGCCTAGAGTGGTTGCAGGGAAGCAGCCAATGAGGGCAAGCAGGCTCACATAAAAGGAGCCGCAGGGCCAGAGTCAGTCAGTTGCTGTCTGGAGTTGGAGGAGACTGGAATGTGTTCCTAGCTGGTTGAAAGAGCAGCAGGACTACAGACAGCTCTGTGCTGGCAGGGCCTGGGGGAACAAAGAAAGAACTCCTGGCTGGCTGCTGGGGCCAAGTTAGGACTGAGTCCAGGGAGGGCCACAGGAAGAGTGTCTCCAGGGAGGAAGCCCTGCGAGTATGGCCCCATACCAGAGCTGGGACAAGTTAAAGAGTACATACTCTAGAAGGGGTTTGTTCTATTTCACATACAGATGGTGTGTGAGAATTGGCCAGAGGGCTGAGTCACTGAGAACCCACCTGAGAAACCAACAGGGGTCACCACAAACAGAGAGTGCAGGCACACACACTCACCCAGGGGGCTCTTGCAAGAGATAGGTGCCACCCCCTTACAAAGCCTAGTATTGTGGGATTTGCAATTGTGCAAATTAAGTAAATTATTTATATATAAAATTAAATTAACAATTTCTAGCGGGGTGCAGTGTCATGGTGTTTTTCAAATATATAAAATTGTGCTTCTGGAGCACTTGCAGTAGGTGAACTGAGAAACTACATTGTTCTGTAGTTTCTTAGTGTACTACCACATCGCAAAAAGAGCAAGCTCTCAGTAGTATTGAGGAGACTACTGATGACCCAGTCTTAGGAGCCTTAAAAGAAAACTGCAGTGGATTACAGAACAGTCACAGATCACTTGATCCAAACTAAAACTATATTTCTGCTAGGTAGTATATATATGAAAGATTTAATTGTTAAACAACAAAATAGCAATATTTCCTGTATCAACAGGAAGATCAGAGCTTTTGGGAGTGATGCAGGGAACTGCAACAATCACATACGTAAGAAACAGTAGTTTTCGACAGTTCCATGGGCCTAGTTCTAATAGAAATACTACATAAGAGTAACTTTACAAACACAATTAGTCTCCTTGAAATTACTGAGATTACTTGTGTGTGTAAATTTACTCCTATACATCTATGTCTGCAGGGACAAGGCCTTAAGAAAGCTCTATGAGCTTAAACTCACAATATGCAGAGCACTCAACACCCCAGTCAAGCAAGGCACTTGGCAAGACTAAGTCCTCTATTTTTTGTGGGAGTTTTGAGAGACTGTTCTGAGCCTGTGGAAGGAAGAGCAGGAGGAAAAGGGAGCAGATGGCATATTACACTATATTTGTATTTATGGGTGAAATTTTCATCTTCCAGTCTTGATGCAAAAAGCTGCACTTCCTATTAGAATGATCACTTTAAAATGGCAAACACCGGAGATTACATAGCTTCCAAATACATATCAATGGAGAATTCAATATTTTCAGATGGTATATTAAAATATGGTCTTATAATGTACTTGTTTGTTATACATATTCTTATTAGGTAATTTTTCCTGTAGTCATTTAGGGCTCGATGCAAAGCCCATTGAAGTCAGTGGAAATAATTTCCATTGTGTTCAATGGTGGTAATGACCCTAAAGCAATATTAAAAAACAATCTCATTACAATGTTCCTTTAATATGCTTGGAGATTTAAAACAAAATTAGAAACCTTAACATATATTATTGTAATGTTCTTCCTGTCTTTTCCCCTGCCTTCCTCTGTTTTGTATGCTTAGCCATGAAAAATCATTTCTAAACTTGTTTGACCTGTATTAAGACTTTGTAAGGTCACATTTGATTTAATGCAACGTATTGTGACTCTTCCTGCTGAGTTTAGTCATAAGATACAAATCCTTTGTTAGTGGTAACATCCAGCACAGCCAGATTTGTCCCAATGTCTGCACATCTAGTTTGATGATCCATGGTGTATGGAGTAACACAAGTAAGGAGCTAATTTTTTTGTTAGCTCCCCCTGAAGAGATGGTACACTTGAAATAACTCATGACAGACAAGAAGTAAAAAAAAAAAAGCCTAACCAGGGACCTGTTCTCTTTTCTTATTATTTGTACATTATCACTAGCTTTTGAAGAATTGAAGGAAATTGGAGACATGGGCTCTATCTGCAGGGTCCCAACAGCATTAGGCACAGAGAACCAGATTCTTAGCCCATACTCTGCCAGCTTTGTGCTGCTCCGGCAAAACAAGCTATCAGAAAGCCAGCTTAACCAGACATCTCAGAATTCTCTGTATGGCATACTGGTCCCTTGGAGCTACAGCCTGTCAATAAAGTTTAGAGCAGCCT